>NC_133334.1:204100992-204814326 GCF_042186555.1 Aquarana catesbeiana
CATGACCTTTTACATCTACTTGATAGAATCTGGTAAAAATGTATGGACTAAAGACGAAGTTGCGGCCTTGCAGATTTGAGCCATGGAGGCCATGATGAGGATGCAATACAACCTTATCCTTGTGAATAATTAAATATGGCTCTTTACAAGAAAGAGCAGATATGGCTGCCAGAAAAACTAGTTTCCTTGTCAAAAGGACCAAGGGAATATGTCATATTGGCTCAAAAGGCTGTTTTTGTAATGCCGACAGGACTAAATTCAAGTCCCAAGGGTTCAGGGGTGACCTAACCGGAGGATTAAGCCGCGTTACCCCCTGAATAAATCTACGAACCAAAGAGTGTAAAGCAAGTGGTCGCTGAAATAATACCGATATGGCCGAAACCTGGCCCTAAATAGTACTCAAGACCAGCTTTATTTCTAATCCTATCTGTAGAAAGTCAAGGATTCTACCTATGACATACTTCCTGGGGTACCAACCCCTGGATTCACACCAGGAGACATATGCCTTCCAGAATCTATAATATATGACTCTGGAGGCCGGGTTCCTTGCATTAACCAGAGTAGACACCACTGAACCTGACAGCCCACGCTTCTTCAGGATGTGGGTCTCAATAGCCAAACCGTTAAATTTAGCATTTGTAAAGTAGGATGGAATACCGGACCTTGCGAGAGAAGGTCTGGCCATGGCGGTAGGGGCCATAGGTCCCCTACAGCCATCTTACGATCTCTGCATACCAAGATCTCCTGGGCCACAAGAATCACAGACTTCCCTTCCTGCTTGATCCTGCGAAGAAGTCGTGGATTCAGGCAGAATAGGAGGGAATGCATAAAATCAGTGAGAACCGATTCCACGGGAATAGCAAGGCATCTGTTCCGCAAGTTAGCAGATCCTTAGTTCTTGACATAAAGTTGTCCATTTCTTTGTTGAACCTGGACGCAAACAAATCTACGTCTGCGATCCCCCATCTTTGACATATTGACAGGAAGATATTGCGGTGAAGGAACTATTCGCCCGGAAACAACTGCTGGCAACTCAAGTAGTCTGCCTGCCAATTTTCTATTCCTGGGATGAAGACTGCCGACAGGCAAAGCACATTGTTTTCTGCCCAAGATAGGATATGATTCACCTTTCTCTGGCCGCACAACTTCTTGTGCCCCCTTGTCGACTGATATAGGCCATTGCTGTGGCATTGTCGGATTGAATGCTGGCAGAACAATTCCGTAAACTGAACATTCAGGCCCTCAGGACCAAGTGCCCTGCCTGAATTTCAGGACTGTTAATGGGCCACTTCTCTTGGACAGTTGCCTCTTCCAGGACTGCTCCCCAACCCAAAAAAGGTTGGCACTTCCCAGGTCACTGAAGGAAGGATTTTCCCTTTGCAGATTTTTGGTTATTAACCATAAACTGAGGCTCCGGCGCACCTTTGGAGTCGGACACATTGTGAAATCCAGAGCTTGAACCCTGTTGTTCCAAGCCGAACGGCCTTGAATGAAGCCACCATCTTTCCCAACAATCTCATGCAAAGCTGAATAGAAGAATTCATCTTGCTTCGACCACCTGAATCAGTTCCTTTGTGGCGCTGATCTTTGCCTGGGGCAAGAATATCCTTTTCTGGGTGTATCTATGATCAGACTCAAGTATTTTAGCCTTCTTCATGGTTTTAAGGAAGATTTCTTCTAGGTTGAGAATCCAACCTAGGTATTCCAGGTAGTTGAATGTGGTGACCATACTTTGGCCTAAGCGGGCTACCGACTGGTCCATCAAGAACAGATCGTCTAGGTAAACTATAATAATTACACCTTGGGCCCTTAATCTGGATAGAAGAGGGCCAGAACCTTTGTAAACACTTAAGGTGTAGGCAAGATATGGTGAAAAATACTCCTGCGCTTGTGAGGCCGTTTGCTGCAGTAAGAGGGTAGTATTGTAGAAAGTGGAAAAACTGGAGGATGATAGAGCGTGTCCCGCTGCCTTAACTGACCAGGGGTGGTCTGGAAAGGACTGTATGGTAGGAGGTGGATGGAAGGCACGTGATCAGACGCTTACATCAAAACATGTATGGTTTAATCATGTATAGGGAAAACATATAAACATTGAATCATACAAATACTACATTGCATAAAAACAGGTAACAAAATAGGCACTAAAAAAGTAAAAATGGGGTATGCCCATGTTGAGGCAGGTATTTAAAAAAGGCTGACGCGTTTCGAGGGTAACCTCTTCATCAGAGCCAGGAGAACAGGAGTACAGTCTGTATGGGCCGGTAGGCCGACATGTGTACATGGAAAGGAGTGGCTAGTAGGAGGGGATGTCCTGTGGTGGATAGTTGATTATTCCAAGTTCCATACTAGTCCATCTCCAGGTTTTCTAGGTGGGATATAAATCAGGACAGTATATAACGTACACTACAGACCTGAGACGTAAATTACATTTACAATGGAAATAGCATTAAAAAAGGTCAGAAGTATAGACCTTAAAATCAGAAAAAAATTAATAATAGAAAGAATACTAGTAAAAAAGTTACCATATCACTATAGGGAATTAGTGATAGGTAGTGGACAATTGAAACACAGAACATGAGAATCTAATTCAAATATATAAATATATGTATAAACAAACATATAGAATATATACATATACACATATATATGTACATACATACACACATACATATAAATATAAAAGGGACATAAAAGATGCACTGTGAAATGTTGAGTGGTCTTGTTTCAGCACATGGTGTAACCAGTTGTGCTTATGTACAAAGGACATGCGCATGCGTGTGAAGACAACTCTGCCAGTACGTGAATCACTATGTAAACACACAGGTATGGATGTATGCCGATGCTCACATGCTCACAAAGAGCATAAAATAGGGGCACAGAGATAACCGTGCGGTTGTGCGAGAGACAAAGATGTATTCATATACATAGAAATCCATGAAAACACATGTAAATATACATATATAAGAGGACATATAGAAATAGAGCCCACCTAAATAAACACAAATCATGTGCCTATGTTGAGGATGTGTTATAACAGTAGGGTGGCAATAAACAGTTTGTGCAGCATGATGGCAGACAGTGACTGAAGTGGATGCATTGCGGGAATATAGTGGTACTGATGGCTGAAAAGTGGAAGTGGCAGACAGGTAGGCTGAAGAGGGATCACACCTACCTACAAATGTAATGGGAATGTATATTAACTGTATTTTCCTTTGCGATGGTATTTGGCTGTCAGATATGCCTGTGGTGAAAACAGGGGATGAGCAGGGGGAAACAGCAGAATGTAACCATAAAGGGAGGGCACTGGTGGGTTAAAAGGATAGGGGAGGTACAAAGTTGGTGGAGAGACCTTGTGGCTGACCTGTCTCCAGTGGATATGTAGGAGTGGCTGTAGTCCTAAAAATTCCCCGGGGTGGAGAGCCGTGTAACCCTGGAAGCCGGAGGGGGGAGGAGGCGCCCCTGATGTAGCTGCAGCCGTGGACGCCCGAACAAGATGCGTCTCTCTGTCCGGGATAGGCAAGTGTTATGATGAGAGCGTGTTGGAGGGTTTAAAAATCTCTGGGGGGCGGGTCCGGGGGCGGGCTGGGAATGAGTGTAGCCATCGAGAGGGGGTGGGTGTGGCTTGCCATTGGAATGCACGCCAGCGTGTGAGTGGGCGTCCGTTCCAAGAGGCATTAGACGTGTCACCTGTCAGCTTGCAGGGGAGGGCGGGCTGACAGGGAACTTTCTGTGCCTGAGCCGAGCCGTCGTAATAGACGGCAGGGCTCGTGTGGCTCCCATCAGCGAACCCCTGAGAGGAGCTTGGAGAGAAGGACGGCTCAGAGGGGAGTAGAGGAGTGGTTATAGGCACAGGGTGATTCTGTGCTCAGTGCGCTGGCACGAAAATATTCAGGCATCAGATGCACAGAGCCACACACACCTACAAGTGTGCTGGCAGTAATGTGTATAGAGGAGTGAAAAAGCTATTGTTATAACCAGTATTACCATGAACAGTGCTGTGACGCGAATATAGTGTGTAACTAAGGTATAGATTGTAAAATATTACGTAGTGGGCTGTATGGGTTGTGTGAATGCGGCAGAAATAAATGATGTGGGGAGAGGTGGTATACTTAGACTGCGGGGATGGAAGTAGCGGGGTGTAAAAGGTATACTGTATGTTGGGAAGAAGATGGGTGAAGGTGATGATCAGGGGGGGGGGGGGGGGGTGACAGAGAGGTGGGGGGGGCGGATGGGGGGGGTGACAGAGGGGTGGGGAGAAGGTGGCAAAGCATGATGGTAATGATACTGTATCTAGATAACCCTGTGGATTTCTAAATCTTCATTCATCCCATCGGGGGCCATTGACCCAAGAGTAAAAATCCAGAAAGATTCTTGTTTACAGAGTTTTCTAAATCTCCTCCCGTTATCAGCGTCTTTTTTGATGTCTTCAATGCCAAATACTTTGAGGCCTGTTGGGTTGCCATTATGATGTTCTCTGAAGTGCCTGGGTACTGAATAGCTGTGGCTTTTTTTATCCTTCAAGGGCTGATGGTACGTGTTGCTATTGATAATGCTACATTTATGTTCGCTGAATCTTGTCCTAAATGGGCGTGTTGTGCGCCCAACATACAGGAGGCCGCATGGACAAATTAGACCATAGACTAGATAGGAGGTGCCACAGTTGATGAACTGTTTGATTTTGTGGTTCTGGCCATCGGACCCCATGATTTCTTTTTTGCGGTGTGCAAAAGAGTTGCACACCGAGTGTTGCGGTGTGCAAATAGGTTGCACAGTTTTTGGTTCCACACTTGTAGTTGCCCTTCTGATCAAAGATGGATGTCCAATGGCCGGTGGGGGTCTAAGTTTGGCTCTGAGGTTTTCGTACTCTGCTTGGAGCTATTAGACTTCTAAGATCTTTGGATTTACGAAATGGACCAAATGGATCCGCAACGTCATCTCTGTGCCCCTATTTTATGCTCTTTGTGAGCATCGGCATACATCCATACCTGTGTGTTTACACAGTGATTCACGTACTGGCAGAGTTGTCTTCACACGCATGCGCATGTCCTTTGTACATAAGCACAACTGGTTACACCATGTGGTGAGACAACACCTCTCAACATTTCACAGTGCATCTTTTATATTTATATGTATGAGTGTATGTATGTACATATATATATATATATATATATATATATATATATATATATATGTGTATATGTATATATTCTATATGTTTGTTTATACATATATTTATATATTTGAATTAGATTCTCATGTTGTGTGTTTCAATTGTCCACTACCTATCACTAATTCCCTATAGTGATATTGTAACTTTACTAGTATTCTTTCTATTAATTTTTTTATGATTTTAAGGTCTATACTTCTGACCTTTTTTAATGCTATTTCCATTGTAAATGTATTTTCCGTCTCAGGTCTGTAGTGTACGGTATATACTGTCCTGATTTATATCCCACCTAGAAAACCTGGACATGGACTAGTATGGAACTTGGAATAATCAACTATCCACCACAGGACATCCCCTCCTACTAGCCACACCTTTCCATGTACACGTCGGCCTACCGGCCCATACAGACTGTGCTCCTGTTCTCCTGGCTCTGATGAAGAGGTTACCCTCGAAACGCGTCAGCCTTTTTAAATACCTGCCTCAACATGGGCATACCCCAATTTAAATTTTTTAGTGCCTATTTTGTTACCTGTTTTTATGCAATGTAGTATTTGTATGATTCAATATTTATATGTTTGTATTCCCTATACATGATTAAACCATACATGTTTTGATGTAAGCGTCTGATCACGCGCCTTCCATCCACCTCCAACCATACAGTAAACACTTAAGGTGCAGTAACTAGACCGAAAAGCAGAGCTACACACTGAAAATGAAGATTTTCTACCTTGAAAAGTAGATATTACTGGTGAGCGAGGAAATGGCCACATGGAGGTATGCATCTTTGATGTCGATTGACGCCAGAAGTTCTCCTACTTGTAGGATGGAAACAACTTATTGGATTGACTCCATTCGAAAAAAAGAGCAGTTATATTCAGGAATCGAATTTGATTTTTGAGATCCAGAATGTCCATTCGGTTTTGGCACCGTGAAAAAGGGTTTGAACCAAACCCCAAGCCCTGCTCTTACATGGGGACCACCATGATCACTTTTTGCCAAAAGATGGTCCAATGCTTGAAAGAAAGACTCCTTTTTCCCTGGATCCTTAGAAACTTTGATCTGAGAAAACAAGGAAACTGGAACTCTTGAAACTCCAGTTTGAACCCTCCAGGTTTCCGTTACAAAACCTTCAGGAACCAGGGACCCTCGGGGAATCCACACTCCTGGACCTGTAAAACACCCCGCCATAAAAAAACTTTATGGCTAAAAAAAGCTCTGGATCCAGGAGTCCAGCTCTCTAAAAAGAGAAGTGTTACAGGCAAAACCCTGTTTCTTCCGCCACGAGGCCCGGGTACCATTCAATTCGGCCTGAAAAGACATTTGAATGGATCCGGCTGCATAGCTGGCCCCAGCAAGGATTGCTCCAGTGGAGCTCAGCACAGCATATCTTTACTCGTGACCAACACCTTAGACACTAGCAAAAAAACTGAGGTACTCCCAGTAGTGGGGAGGGTTATATAGGGAGTGGACTTCCCGTCTTAGGGTGTGCCAGTGTCCATCACCTGAAGGTGGCCTATAATCCACATAGTAACTACTATGGCTCTGTGTCCCGTGATGTACGATAAGAAAATGGTCATTGTTCTAGTCCAGTTTGCTGCAGCTTGATATATGGAGATTGTAGTATGAGCTGGTTGCAGGGTTGGGCCTGCAAGAGTAAAGAGAACCTCTTAAAGCTCTTAAACTAACTAACTGTAGAATCTTTAAATAAAGGGAACGTCTTCAATTGGTTTAGTTTAAGACTGAGACTGCAGGATTAACTACAGGAATCAGACCATCACTTTTCCATTAACACTTTGTCCAATGGACAGAGCTCATCCAAGATTTTTGGAGGAGCAAAAATCTTTTCTGGAGTGATCCAGAAATGATTCAAGCAGTGCAGTGGCTAAGTGGTTAGCACTTCCACCTAGGAGCACTAGGGTCATCAGTTCAATTCTCAACCACAGTACTTGCACAGAGTTTGCACGATCTCTGTGCTTGTGTGGGTTTCCCCCGAGTACTCCAGTTTCATCCCACAATCCAGACATGCTGGCAGGTTAAATGGCTCCTGTCTATAATGGCCCAAGTATTTGTATGTATAAATGGGAGTTAGGGAACTTAGACTGTGGTGACTGATGTGAATGCAAAATACACATGAACAGTGCTGCGTAAATGGACAGCCCTATAAAAGTACCTTTAATAAAGCCAAACACAACAGAATGCTGATTGTATTTGTTCATGGTGGGAAATGTCCTCAAAGATGTCGCAGGTCTCTTTGTACCCAAAGAGGCATGGGTGAGACAAAAGAGAATCAAGTTACACACTTCTGAGGCTTTTGCGCAGAGCAGCAGTGAGTTTATCCAGATTAGCAAGCATGTTGCGTGCAGCTCCCACGTCAGGTGTATAAGACAGTGGGGGCGAAAAATCTTCCACAGCTTCCTCTAACATTGCCTTATTCAGTTGTGCTCATAAGTTTACATACCCTTGCAGAATTTATTATTTCTTGGCCATTTTTCAGAGAATATGAATGAGAACACAAACTTTTCTTTCACTCTTGGTTAGTGTTTGGCTGAAGCAATTTATTATCAACTGTGTTTACACTTTTTAAATCATAATCACAACAGAAACTACCCAAATCACCCTGATCAAAAGGTTACATACCCCAGTTCTTAATACCATCTATTTCCCCCTTTAACATCAATGACAGCTTGAAGTCTTTTGTAGTATTTGTAGATGAGGCTCTTTATCTTAGATGGTAAAGCTGCCCATTCCTCTTGGCAGAAAGCCACCAGTTCCTGTAAATTCTTGGGCTGTCTTGCATGAACTGCACGTATTGTAAGCGGGCTACTTTGTGGCATTTGAGTAGTAATGGCTTTTTTCTGGCGACTCGACCATGCAGCCCATCTTTCTTCAAGTGCCCCCTTAGCGTGCATCTTGAAACGGCCACACCACATGTTTTCAGAGAGTCCTGTATTTCACCTGAAGTTATTTGTGGGTTTTTCTTTGCATCCTAACCAATTTTCCTGGCAGTCGTGGCTGAAATTTTAGTTTGTCTACCTGACCGTGGTTTGGTTTTCAACAGAACCCCTCATTTTACACTTCTTGATTAGAGTTTGAACACTGCTGATTGGCATTCTCAATTCCTTGGATATCTTTTTATTTCCTTCTGTGTCTGCCTTGTATAGGGCAGGCATATTGAAATCTGACTCTGGTAAAGACAGAACAGCTGGAGAAGGGGGCTGTGTTTTGTAGCCCTGAAAAGCGATGGCTAAATTAAAGCCGTTCGTTGTCAAAGGAATTGTGAGTGACACAGAAAATTCTGCTTTATTCAGGTAGGCCCTTTGTTTTGTGCCTGAAACAGAACTGGAATCAGATGCAGAGACTGGTGTTAAAAATCGATTCCTGTTCCAACGCAAGGGAAGCATCGCCTCACTGAGTTTTGTGTGGACCTATAGTAAAGTTTAATCCATAGTTACAGGTACAAGTATGGGTATGCCCCTGTGGGGTACTCAGGGAGAAGGGTGAAAAATATGAGGCAAGCTTGTCCAAAAGGATTACACAGCCACAGAGTATAAACTTTCCTGTAGCAAAGTCCTTATGGTAAAAATACAGGATGAAGCATCTGAGTACCATAAAAGAGCCCTAGGCGGAAGTGGCAGTAAAGTGTGCGACCAGTGGTGTAATTTATCACCTGATAGTCAACCTCAGACTAAGCTCTTAGGCTCTATTCACACCTAGGCAATTCCAGAACTGCGCAAAACGTGGGACTTGTTTGCGATGCCATTATTTCTCAATGGCACAGAGTTTGGGGAGCCATTGCAAAATAATGGCATTACAAATGCATCCCGTGTTTTGCCCGTGATTGAAATCAATTAGGTGTGAATAGAGCCTTAGTGGTTTTAGCACCAAGACTGAAATGTTTTTAATGCAAAGTGAATACATTATAAACAAAGCCCCTGAGTCCAGGCTTCACCCATCCACTATGGGCCTACCTCCAAAGAGCCCTTTGGGGTCTGGGTTCCTTGGACCATGGCCTTGTATAGCCGCACTGCACCAAGTTTCAATGTGAGCATCTTTGCAGGATCCAGTGCCCAAAGCAACACTAAAATCATAGTCCACCTAGCCGAAAAAACGCCTTTTAAAGGTAAGGGGTATCTGTAGATCAAAACAAACCATGTAGCTTTAACCAAAGCTGAATTTTGCCCTTGCTAGAAGTGTAAGCCAGTTATATACCAGATTGGATCTCCCTGTCCTTCCTCGTTGCTAGGACACTGCTAAGACACGTCCAGCTGGTACTGTTCACCTCCATCAGGAGCAAGCTCTCAAACGCTGAGTTCAGAGCTACTGCATCAGGGGAGGCAAATTGCATGAGTGGGAGTATGAATTGTTGAACAAGCTTGCTTCTCAGATGGTGAAGGTGAAAAAGTAACAGCTTGGCATATTTTAACAATGTCCTGGCAACAAGGAAGGGGAGATACAATCTCTGGGAGTTTTTCAGTCAGGCTTCATAAATGATAGTAGTACATAAATGGTATACACCTATAGCAAGGGCATTATTTAACTTTGGTCAGAGCTGCAGAGTTTGTTCTCATCTACAAACACCCCTGACCTGCATAGTCAGTTTATTGATAAAGGTGAACAAGGCCTTCAAAAGGTTGTCCCAATGTTGTGGGGTCAGGATTCGGCTCCAAAGATTTTACTGAGGTTGCACGAATTTGAATTACATTGCTTTTATTGGTGACAGAAAAGGATAGGATTACATATATTACTTTCACTGTTTAACAGTATAAATTAACCCCTTATAGTAGTGAGGATCTGTTTTTGTACCATGAAGTGCCAATGTGTTTTTTTTAACCTCATCATGACAGGTGATCAAAAAATAAAAATGAAAAAAAAATCATGCTGCCGCTACTACTAAATGTAGTATGCTGGCCATACACGTATCACATTTCACTTACTTTTAACATTTAACTTTAAAATGATTTAAATTTCCTAACGAAAACATACACTGTCCAAAAATTCGAAGAGTGAGAAGGGAGTCTGTCATGCATGTTATTATATTACAATCCTGTCAGAAAATCTGCAAAACCATGTTTTAGGTCTTTTAAAATTTTCCTTTCCAGAGTTCCACCCAAAAAATGAACTTCCGCTTTAAGTGCAGATAACCACATGACATGCCACTTTGGCATGTTTTTTCTTTTTTGGGGGGGGGGAGGGGTGAGCGGATACCCTCTTTTTAGCTTCATGGGGTATATAAATAGCTTACACTTCTACCAAGGGCAAAAATCCTCCCAGGGCTCCACAGCACCGGAAGTAAGTTCACCTCTCCCCCTCCCTCCCTACAATCTTATGGGACACGTCACAGGTCCCAGAAGATTGCCTGGCCATTAACAGCGTGCAGCGTGGCTCATGCATTCGCATGTGCCAGCAAGAATGCTGGCACTGTGGAGAGGAGGGGGGAGAGGAGCGGGGCTTTGTACGCCCGGATCGCTGGACCGTGGGACAGGTGAGCGTCCGGTTATTAAAAGTCAGCAGCTACACTTTTTGTAGCTGCTGACATTTAGTTTGTTTTTTTTTCGGCAGAACTCCGCTTTAACCACTAAAGCCCCGGAAGGTTTTACCCCTTCCTAACCAGAGCACTTTTTATAATTTGTACTGCATCGCTTTAACTGCTAATTGCGTGGTCATGCAATGTTGTACCCAAACGAAATTTGTGTCCTTTTCTTCCCACAAATAGAGCTTTCTTTTGATGTTATTTGATCACCTCTGCGGTTTTTATTTTTTGCGCTATAAATGGAAAAAGACTGAAAATTTTGGGAAAAAATTATTACTACTTTTTGTTCTAAAAAAAATCCAATAAACTCAATTTTAGTCATACAATTATGCCAAAATGTATTCAGCCACGTTTTTTTTTGTTTTTTTTTTTTTTACCAAAAAGTCAATAAGCGTATATTTATTGGTTGGCGCAAAAGTTATAGCATCTACAAACTAGGGTACATTTTCTGGACTTTACACAGCTTATGACTGCCTATCTAATTTCTTGAGGTGCTAAAATGTCAGGGCAGTACAACCCCCCCCAAATGACCCCATTTTGCAAAGTAGACACCCTAAGGAAATTGCTGAGAGGCATGTTGAGCCCATTGAATATTTTATTTTTTTTGTCCCAAGTGATTTAATAATGACAAAAAAAAAAAATTTTACAAAAAGTTGTCACTAAACGATATATTGCTTCAACATGCCATGGGCATATGTGTAATTGCACCCCAAAATACATTCTGCTACTTCTCCTGAGTACGGGGATACCACATGTGTGGGAATTCTTGGGAGCCTAGCCGCGTACCGGGCCCCGAAAACCAAGCACCGCCTGCAGGATTTCTAAGGGGTAAATTTTTGATTTCACTCCTCACTGCCTATCACAGTTTTGAAGGCCATAAAATGCTAAGATGGCACAACCCCCCCCCCCCCCCCCCCATTACCCCATTTTGGAAAGTAGACACCCCAAGCTATTTGCTGAGAGGCATGGTGAGTATTTTGCAGCTCTCGTTTGTTTTTGAAAATGAAGAAAAATGTATTTTCTTTTTCTTTTTTCAAAACTTTGTGACAAAAAGAGGTCTGCAAAATACTCACCATACCTCTCAGCAAATAGCTTGGGGTGTCTACTTTCCAAAATGGGGTCATTTGGGGGGGGGGGGGGTTTGTGCCATCTGGGCATTCCATGGCCTCCAAAACTGATAGGCAGTGAGGAGTGAAATCAAAAATTGACACCCTTAGAAAACCTGAAGGTGGTGCTTGGTTTTCGGGGTCCCGTACGCGGCTAGACTCTCGAAAAGTCTCACACATGTGGTATCCCTGTACTCAGGAGAAGCAACAGAATGTATTTTGGGGTGTAATTTCACATAAGCTCATGGCATGTTTGAGCAATATATCATTTGACGACAACTTTGTGCAAAAAAAAAAATTGTCTTTTTCCCGCAACTTGTGTCACAATATAAAATATTACATGGACTCGACATGCCTCTAAGCAAATAGCTTGGGGTGTCTACTTTCCAAAATAGGGTCATTGGGGGGGGGTGTTTGAACTGTCCTGGCATTTTATGCACAACATTTAGAAGCTTATGTCACACATCACCCACTCTTCTAATCACTTGAAGACACAGCCCTTTCTGACACTTTGTTTACATGAAAAAATATTTTTTTTTTGCAAGAAAATTACTTTGAACCCCAAAACATTATATATTTTTTTAAAGCAAAGGCCCTACAGATTAAAATGGTGGGTGTTTCATTTTTTTTTTTTTTCCACACAGTATTTGGGCAGCGATTTTTAAACGCATTTTTTGGGGGAAAAAAACACACTTTTTTTTATTTTAATGCACTAAAACACACTATATTGCCCAAATGTTTGATGAAATAAAAAAAGATGATCTTAGGCAGAGTACATGGATACCAAACACGACATGCTTTAAAATTGTGCACAAACGTGCAGTGGCTACAAACTACATACATTTTTAAAAGCCTTTAAAGGTTACCACTTTAGATTTACAGAGGAGGTCTACTGCTAAAATTACTTCCCTCAATCTGACCTTCGCTGTGATACCTCACATGCATGGTGCAATCAGGGGCGGATCCAGGGGGGTCAATGGGGCAATTGCACCCTCCGAAAATATCACTGCAGTCCCGACCGAGTCTCTCTCTCTTTCACATCAGTATAATTAGCCGATCAGCGGCGCTGAGAGAGACTCCGTGCTGTGGTCATTACACCGCGCTAGACCTGGAGAAAATGGAGGGAGGATGTGGGTGGAGCTGCTGGCTAGTGTTCCCTGCACTGGTTGCTAACGCCTGGGCCGCCTGGCGTGTAGCAACCAGTGACTTCAATCACGTCGGAGGCTGGAGCCGCTGCTGAGGAGGAGGAAAACCCAAGCATTCATAGCGGAGCCTTCTTCGTTCTCCGCCCCTGAGTGTTGGCTCCACCCACCTCTTCCCTCTATCTTCTCCACAGCACGGCGTGAAGACAGGAAGAAGCAGTGACGGTGTGTCACTGTCATCTGATGCTGCCGGCTGCACCTGCTAACGGATCCTTCTCATCTCCATTGCTCCTGCATGGGAGCCCCTCCCCCCCACCAGAGCACCAAAATAATTTATAAAACTGAGTAAAAGAATTAATGTGTAAAATCGCAAAATCTTGTGTGCCATACTGCCATTATTTATGGAAATCAAATGCTGCCCTTTTAGTCTTGTTCAATCTAAACCCCTTCACCCCCGGAAAGGTTTACCACCACCCCCCCCCCCACCCCCCCATGAACAGGCCATTTTTTGCGATACTGCATTGCATTACTGTAACTGGCAATTGCACGGTACTGCAACACTGTACCCAGGTAAAATTGATGGGTTTTTTTTCCACTAATAGCACTTTCTTTTGGTGATATTTTATTTTTTGTGATATAATCAAACTGACAATTTTGAAAAAAAAAACAATTTTTTAAATTTTTTCTATTAAAAAAAACGTCTTCCTCAATTTAGGCCAATATGTATTCTGCTACATATGTTTGGTAAAAAATCCCAATAAATGTATATTGTGTGGTTTGCACAAAAGTTATCACATCTACAAAATAGGGGATAGATTTACGGCATTTTTATTTATTTTTTTCTAGTAATGGTGGCGGCAATCAGTGATTTTTTTTTTTTTTTTTTTTTTAGCGGGACTACAACATTGTGGCGGACAGATCAGACACCTATCTGACACTTTTGACACTTTTTGGGGACCAGTGACACTGGTGATCAATGCTAAAAATATGCACTGTCACTGTACTAATGACACTGGTTGGGAAGGGTTAACATCAGGGGTGATCAAAGGGTTAACTGTGTCCCTAGGGGGTGCTTGCTAACTGTGTGGAGATGAACTCACTAGATGAACAGAGTGATCCGTGTTGCTGGTTAGCAGGAACACAAGATCACTCTGTTCATCTCTGACAGAACGGCGGTCTACCTTGTTTACATCAGCAGACCGCTGTTCTATCTCTGTGGGGAGCAATTGCTGGTGGCCGGCGGATATCACTTCCGCCGAACTCGCTGATTGCCTCCCCCTCTGGCCAATCAGCACAAAATGGCGTACAGCTACACCTTATTTTCTTGCAGTGCCCCTCCCGAGACTAGACTCTGGATCCGCCCCTGGGTGCAATTGCTGTTATCATTTGACGCCAGACCGACGCTTTCGTTCGCCTTTGCGCGAGAGCAGGAGGGGACAGGGGTGCTTTTTATTTTTATTTTTTTTCTTCTTTATTATTATTTTTTGTTTTTTTATCTTATTTTTTAACTGTTCCTTTCATTTTTTTTTTATCATTTTTATTGTTATCTCAGGGAATGTAAATATCCCCTATGATAGCAATAGGTAGTGACAAGTACTCTTTTTTTGAAAAAACTGGGGTCTATTAGACCCTAGATCTCTTCTCTGCCCTCAAAGCATCTGACCACACCAAGATCGGTGTGATAAAATGTTTCCCAATGGCGCTGTTTACATCCGGCGAAATCTAAGTCATGAAATGCTCGTAGCTTCCATTTTTTTAGGCCATAGAGATGATTGGAGTCATTCTGGTTTCTGATCAGCTCTATGGTCAGCTGGCCGAATCATCGGCTGCATTCTCGGGTTCCCTGTTGAGACAGGAGAGCCCGAGAAAACCATGGGAGACGGTGGGGGAACATTCCCTCCCACTGCTTGTAAAAGCAGTCTAGAGGCTAATTAGCCGCTAGGATTGCTTTTACGTGAAAGCCGACCGCTGGCTGAAAAGAATGATACCAAGATGATACCTAAACCTGCAGGCATCATTCTGGTATAACCACTCAAAGTCCAGCAACATACTAGTACGTTGCTGGTCCTTGTTTGGCATATATATTGTAATTTTTTTTTCATGCAGCCTATGGGCTGAACGAAAAGAGAGATTGATCGGTGGGTATGCCCACCATTAGAATACCTCCCTTCATCCACCCACTTCTAATGATGGGCATACATGCACCAATTATATATGCCGAAGCATGGTGGCATCCGCCCCCAAAAGTTAGGAGCAAATCGCTCCTCCGCCCCTACTGTCCCCATGCTTCGGCATATATGCTCTTTTTTTTAACTGTGGTGGTGAAATCACCTCCGACAGCGCTGGAGTCACGGCTTTATGTATCTTGGGAGCAAACACTGTGGCTGTCAAGATAAATATATCCGCGCTGCAGCTGAATGGTGTACCTGAAAACAAAAAAATGGTTAACAATAAAACACAGTAAAGTATCAAAAAATTACATACCTGAAAAGCAAACATGATAAAACATAACAATAAAACATTGCAGAATAGAATACAGTAAAAAAAAAAAACAGAATAGAGAGAAGAGAGAGAGAAGAGAGAGAAGAGAGAAGAGAGAGAGAAGAGAGAGAGAAGAGAGAGGATAGAGAGAGGATAGAGAGAAGAGAGAGAGAAGAGAGAGAGAAGAGAGAGAGAGAGAAGAGAGAGAGAAGAGAGAGAAGAGAGAGAGAGAATAAAAACGACAACTATTTTTGTTTTTTTTTATTTCATTTTTTTTTTTTACTTTTTTTTTTATAACTAACTTTTGTAACTGTAACCGGTCCCAAAATGCGATGGCATCTTGGGAGACCCTGTGAAAGTGTGCCTAGTCTGTGCAATGCTGTACCCTACGCTAAAACTCAACTAGTGTATGGTAGCGCTCAAAACATTCACCATTGCAAAGACCAGGATTGTCAGGACAGGAGGGACAATAATAGCGGGTGTCACGCCTATATCCGCTCTTTCTACAGACACATTTTCTTTGGGGGGCTCTTTGGGTAGGGGTACTCGGGAGGACATAAGGAAAATGCCTCTCATGCAGCCGGCTTACTGCATTTGGTTGGGAAAGGTGAGGTGGAGCACTGTTTGGAAACAGAAGTACTCTGACGATCTCTTCCTGGAATTTAAGGAAGGATCCAGTCCATCCTGAAGCTCTGTATAGCACATGAGCGTTCAGCAAAGCCAATTGAAATAAGTATACAGACACTTTTTTATACCAGCGTCTGGCCTTACGGGCAACTAGGTACGGCGCCAACAACTAGTCGTTGAGGTCAACCCCTCCCATATTTTGGTTATATTCGTGGACACAGAGGGGTTTCTCCACAACCCCAGTTGCCGTAGTAATTTGGACAGTCGTGTCTGCATGAAAGGAGGAAAGACCGAAAACATTCTTATTATCCCTCCACTTCATAGCGAGCAAGTTATTACACTTCAAGCAGGCTCTCTGCCCCAGCCTAAGATGGGAATCTACAAGCCGCTGGGGAAAGCCCCGGCGATTAGATCGCACGGTGCCACATGCTCCAATCTGATGATCAAAAAGGTGACTAAAAAATGGCACGCTTGTGTAATAATTGTCCACATACAAATGGTACCCCTTTCCGAATAAGAGTGACACCAAGTCCCACACAATCTTGCCAGAGCTTCCTATGTAGTCAGGGCAGTTTGTCGGCTCTACGTGACTATCTCTTCCCTTGTAAACCATAAAGCTACATGTATAGCCTGTGGCCCTCTCACAGAGCTTATGCATCTTGACCCCGTATCTGGCACGCTTGCTGGGAAGGTACTGTTTGAATGACAAGCGGCCAGAAAACTTAATCAGGGACTCATCAACGCAGACAACTTGATGGGGAGTAAACAAGTCTGCAAAACGTTGGTTTTAGTGGTTTACGAGGGGCTGAATTTTGTAGAGCTGATGGTATCCAGGGTCTCCACAAGGACGACAGAGTTCATTGTTGTTGAAGTGCATGAACAGCAAAATCTGCTCGTATCGTGCCCTGGCCATGGAAGCAGAGAACACAGGCATATGGTGAATTGGGTCAGTGGACCAATATGACCGCAACTCACTCTTTTTTGGTTATGCCCATGAGGAGGGAAAGGCCAAGAAAGATCTTAAATACAGAAACCGTAATTTGTTTCCAATCTCTGGCAAGTGAGGACTGGGGAATAGTGGCGAAGTGTTGACCAGCGTACAAATTGCTTTGGTCCACAATAGATCTATAGAGATCTTCGGTGAAAAACAGAGAATAAAAATCAAGTGATGTAAAATCAACTGTTTCCACCTGAATGCCGGGTTGGCCAGTAAATGGGGGAAGTAAGGGTGCTGCAGAAGTGGTGGGTTCCCAATTAGGATTGGCGAATGCAGCAGGAAGGGCACTATGGGCACAACGGGCCTGTGTTTGTCTTCTTGGTGGCAGCGGGACACTACTAGTGCTTGCCACCTCGCCAGCTTGAACTGCACTTATGGGACTCGCCACGTCAAAAAGTGTTACTGCAGTGCTGGATGTACGACCAGGGTGTACTAGGCCACTGGTGCTTGCCAGTTCACCAGAAGGAATAGCGGCGCTAGTACTTCTCTGCTCCATACGAGAGCCCTGCGGTTCTTGCACCTCAACAGCAGAAGATTGGGGTCTGGTACGCCTGACCTTGGCAGGGACCACAACTCCGTCGTCAGAGTTATCTGTCATGGAGCCACTGCTGTCTACAGGTTCGTATTCTGAGCCTAAATCTGACAGATGAGTGACTTCCTCTTCACTATCGGTCATGCTCAGAAACGTGTAGGCCTCTTCACTAGTGTACCTTCGATTTGCCATTTTGGGCTCTAAATTTTCTGGTACACTAGTGAGACTCACAGGCAAAAAAGCTCCTGACTGTTAGCGACTGTATCAAAACGCTACAGAAAAACGGTTAGCGATCGCAGGGATCAGGCCTGACTCTGCAAACGCTGCAGTTATGTGTGTTTAGTGTTTTGTAAGTGACAGTGATCGATCGATACTGCACTTGGGTGGGCTGGGCGGAGGGGCAAAACGCAGGTGCTAGCAGGTATCTGGGCTGATTCAGCTAACACTGCGTTTTGGGGAACCCTAAACTGCTGGGAACGCTAGTATAGATGTGATCGGATCAGATATTGATCTGTTCAGATACTATACCACTAAGGTAGGTGTATGCTGCGTGCGTGGGTGTTAGCGGTACTGTAACTAACCTAACGCTGCCTGGGGCGACGCAGACCCTATCTGACCCTAAAACTTATATCACCCGCCGGGCGATTAAGGGGTTAAACCTTTATTAGGTAATAAACGGCGGGTGCCCTGACACTATAAAAAATAAACTAAACAGTGTTACCCGTAACAGTTATACGGTTATCACTGGTGAAAGGGTTAACTAGGGGGCAATCAGGGGGTTAAAACCTTTACTAGGTAGTATATGGGGGTCCCTGACGCTATAAAACGCTGACGGCGAACCTAAATACTTACCTCCCCTAACTAGCATCACCTGTGACACTAATACAGCGATCAGAAAAATGATTGCTTAGTGACACTGGTGACAAGGAGTGATCAAGGGGTTAAAACTTTATTAGGGGGGTTTAGGGGGGTACCCTAGACCTAAAGGGGCCCAACACTAACTGCCCTACCACGTATAACTGTCACAAAATGACACCAATGCAATAATCAGAAAAAAAAAAACTGCTATTGGTGTCACTGTGATAGGGGGTACAGGGGGGTGAAAAGTGTGCCTGCATGTTCTACTGTACGTGTAGTGTTGGTGCAAACTTACTTGATGTCTTCTCTCCTCGGAAGCCAGAACGAAAAGGCTTCACGAGGAGTGATGACATCACTTCCTCTGCCGCTGTTTACAATACAGCAGCAGAGGAAGCATTCCATTCGCCAGGAGCTATGAGGGGGTGGCCATGAATCAGTGGCCTCTCCCTCACCTCGGATCGCTCCTGACGATATTCCAACCGCCGCTGGCACGAGGGGGGGGTCCTAGGGGACCCCCCGCCCGTGGGCAGGCAGGGACGTACAGGTAAGCCCTTATGCCTGCCGTGCCATTGAAAAAAATTGGAGCTCTGAGTCTGATGATCTGTAACCAATTCAACCTCTAATAACGTATATACTTGTGCATCTCTTCTGTTATTCTCAGAGTAGATTAGATATTTTGTTCCCCAACCATATAAGCTGGTTATTTAGATTTACCATTGCATATAGATATTCAAGAATATATATTTTTTAAAAACTTTACATAATAACTAAATTATACAGCACACTTTTGGAGGTTTTTATCCGATTAATCATTAGTTGCAGCCCTGGAATTAACACAGTCGTATGACAAAAGTACATCCCATGAAAATTGTGAAAGGCATTCATTGAAAATACAATTATATCTTCATTCAAATAGTACATACAAAAAAGGCTATGTACAAATGGTATAATACTTGGAAATTCCATATCTTGGAATAAAGTACAGGGCACAGGCTTGATATTCATAGGCCCTGTGTTATTGGCTGCTACCATCAGGCTACTGGACAGCAGCAAAGCTTTGAGGGACATAACACCCTAAAACGTCTCTTTACGCCACACTCAGGTCTCAGTCCTCAGGTTTGTATCAAGCAATGCAGAGTAACAAAGAATTGAAAGGGAGGGTGCTGGGTCTTGTACTGATCAAGATATGGAATTTACATGCAAGTTAAAATTACTTTTATGTTAATTGCACATTACAAGACACAGGCTTGGAAAAAAAAAAAAAAATCACAGACCTTAGCACACTGGGAGTGGGATCTTTATATCCGGACTTGGAAGACTGGATTAAAGTGGTTGTAAACCCTCACCTTGTAAAACAACCCAGTTTAAAAAAGAAATGAAAGGCAAAACAATTGTGTAGAGATAAATAAAACATTTTAACCAGTTCCTGCCCCCCCAGTACATTTATTGCAGGCGGGCAGCATGAGCAGGCTGGATCACATACATGTATGCCACCGGCTGACCAGCGCCGCTCCTGGATTGCAGATCACGGTACATTGGGGTATTGCGTGATTGCTATACAATCACATGATCACAATGTAAAAACACAAATGTTATGAATGGCTTTCATTCATAACACATATGCTTACTATTGTGATGCTGTGATTGGCCCACAGCTATCATATGGTATATAGGTCAATCACAGCACTCTGTACCATGTGATAACTGTGGGCCAATCACACCATCACAATACTAAGCACAGCTGTTAAGAATGTAACTCATTCATGACGGTTGAAAACATTGCTGTTACAGCAATCAGCAACAGAAATCAAAGTGCACAAAAAAAAAAATCCTGTTCTCTTTGTATTGCTTCCTTTGTGTGAAATACCTGGTGTTCCTAGTAGAACCCCCCTTTTGATCTAATACAGCCATGAGTCTTTTTGGGAAAGATGCAACAAGTTTTTCACACCTGGATTTGGGGATCCTCTGCCATTCCTCCTTGCAGATCCTCTCCAGTTCTGTCAGGTTCAATGGTAAACGTTGGTGGACAGCCATTTTTAGGTCTCTCCAGAGATGCTCAGTTCGGTTTAAGTCAGGGCTCTGGCTGGGCCATTCAAGAACAGTCACTGAGTTGTTGTGAAACCACTCCTCCATTATTTTAGCTGTGTGCTTAGGGTCATTGTCTTGTTGGAAGGTAAACCTTCGGCCCAGTCTGAGGTCCTGAGCACTGTGGAGAAGGTTTTCATCCAGGATATCCCTGTACTTGGCCCCATTCATCTTTCCCTCGATTGCAACCAGTCGTCCTGTCCCTGCAGCTGAAAAACACCCCCACAGCATGATGCTGCCACCACCATGCTTCACTGTTGGGACTGTATTGGACAGGTGATGAGCAGTGCCTGGTTTTCTCCACACATACCGCTTATAGAATTAAGGCCAAAAAGTTATATCTTGGTCTCATCAGACCAAAGAATCTAATTTCTCACCATCTTGGAGTCCTTCAGGTGTTTTTTAGCAAACTCCATGTGGGCTTTCATGCGTCTTGCACGTTGGGCCATTCTGCCATAAAGCCCCAACTGGTGGAGGGCTGCAGTGATGGTTGACTTTCTACAACTTTCTCCCAACTGCATCTCTGGAGCTCAGCCACAGTGATCTTTGGGTTCATCTTTACCTCTCTCACAAAGGCTCTTCTCCCCCGATAGCTCAGTTTGGCCGGACGGCCAGCTCTAGGAAGGGTTCTGGTTGACCTAAATGTCTTCCATTTAAGGATTATGGAGGCCACTGTGCTCTTAGGAACCTTAAGTGCAGCAGAATTTTTTTGTAACCTTGGCCAGATCTGTGCCTTGCTACAATTCTGTCTGAGCTCTTCAGGCAGTTCCTTTGACCTCATGATTCTCATTTGCTCTGACATGCACTGTGAGCTTTAAAGTCTTATATAGACAGGTGTGTGGCTTTCCTAATCAAGTCCAATCAGTATAATCAAACACAGGTGGACTCAAAGGTGTAGAACCATCTCAAGGATGATCAGAAGAAATGGACAGCACCTGAGTTACATATATGAGTGTCACAGCAAAGGGTCTGAATACTTAGGACCATGTGATATTTCAGTTTTTCTTTTTTAATAAATATGCAAAAATGTCAACAATTCTGTGTTTTTCTGTCAATATGGGGTGCTGTGTACATTAATGAGGAAAAAAAATGAACTTAAATGATTTTAGCAAAGGGCTGCAATATAACAGAGTGAAAAATGTAAGGGGGTCTCAATACTTTCCTATATATGGGGGTGGGGACAAAAAAAAAAAAAGTGATCGTTTACAATCACTTTAAATGACTTATAGCTCCAATGGAAGGTTCCAAGAGTACCACTAAATAAAATCTTTATATTTCAAATGTGCAAAAAATGCATTAAATGTGCAAAATATGTGTGTTACACCAAGATGAAATACAGACCCTCATTAACACCATGTGACCACAATAGAAACTCCAACAATGATACAATATAATTACATACACCAAAAAAGTCATTTATACGTACAAAAACAAACATCTAAAGTGCAAAGCAAAACATATCAAATCATGTGACAAAATATTTGTGAATACACCCTTACAAGAGTGATACAAATCAGAGTGCAAAGTCGAAAAAAAAGCTTGATGGTAGGCATTAGTGGTGAAAAGGTAATATGTTGCGCACTGGTAAAGTCAAGGTATCCAAAACAAACAAGTAGATAAATTGGAAGATGATGAATAAACAAATAAAACTTGTTTCCATATAAACCACAAAGTAACATTTATTGTGTGACCATAGATGAAGCACACAAGTCTAGATAAAAACAGTCATGTGAATGACACAGTCTAATTTGAAAAGGTAAAAGCCCTAGTCTCATCCAAACTCAAACACTAAATGGCGCGCCCAGCACTTGTGATGGAAACAAGCTTAAGGTTCATATAGGAAGGCTCGCTGGGCTCGGCTGTTAGTGTCCCACAGGAAAGGCACACATCAGTGTGGTGTGTATTAAGGCTGGATCCCGAAAAGAATATGGCCGCTCGCAGGATGGAGACAATAAAGCAGCAGGGCAGGGGAGATGCCGGGAGCTTTAAAACACGTTATCTTATTGGAGAGAGAGCCCCTCCGGTCCCACCTTCCTATGACATGGCCGCCAGAGTGGCCACATCATCTCCCTTGCCTTGTCACATTGTTTCCATCCTGTGAGCAGCCATCTACTTGGTGGTCTCCAGCCTTACTATACACCACACTGATGTGTGCCTTTCCTGCGAGATACTAACAGTTGATCCCAGTGAGCCTTCCGGCTGGTATGAGAACCTTGAACCTGCTTCCATCACAAGTGCTGGCCCTTCATTTAGTGTTTGGGGTTGGATGATACTTAGTCTTATTTTAAAAAGGTAAAAAACGGATTTTTAAAACAGCTTACCTGTAAAATCATTTTCTTGGAGTATATAACGGGACACAGAGCACCATAATAATGACTATGTGGGTTATACGCTTACCTTTAGGTGATTGGACACTGGCAACCAATAGTAAGACGGTTCCTCCCATATAACCCCTCCTATACCGGAAGGAGCTCAGTTTTGTAGCAAGCAATGACTATCCCAAAAAAGAGGGGAGGGAACTCTGTGTCCCGTGATGTACTCCAAGAAAAGGATTTTACAGGTAAGCTGTTTTAAAAATCTGTTTTTCTTTATCGTACATCAAGGGACACAGAGCACCATAATAATGACTATGTGGGATGTCCTAAAGCAATGCACCTGAGGGGGGGGGGACACATTATCCCTAAGCCCAACGGGCCTGAGACTATAAAGCTGCCTGCAACATGCTGTGGCCAAAAACAGTCTCCTTTTGAGATCTCACATCCACCTGGTAAAACCTGGTGAATGTATGAATTGAAGACCAAGCGGCCGCTTTGCAAACCTGAGCCATAGACACCTGTTGGCGTACTGCACATGATGCACTAATCCCGCTAGTGGAGTGTGCCTTTAAATCCCAAGGTGAAACCCTGCGCTTTAATCCACACGCCTGGATAATAGTCTGACGAATCCACCTGGATATAGTTGAACTTGTTGCCGGCTGTCTTTTCTTAGAACCCTCAGGCAAGACAAAAAAACAGTCTTCCGAAAGGGAGCTGACATTTTCAAGTAAACTTTGAGCGCCCTCACCACATCCAGCGAGTAAAGCGATCTTTCCTCCCTAGTCTTAGGGTTTGGAAAAAAGGAAGGTAAAAAGATATCCTGATTCAAATGAAATTTGGAAACCACCTTCGGTAGAAAATCAGGGCGAGGGCGCATGACCACTCTGTCCTGATGAAGAATCAAAAAAGGTTCCTTGCAAGAAAGGGCGGCCAATTCTGACACCCTTCTAGCCGCTGTTATAGCCACCAAAAAAAAAACAATTTTCTGGTCAATAGGACAAAAGGAATATGCCTAATAGTTTCAAATGGTTGACTCTGTAAGGCTGACAGTACCAAATTTAGGTCCCAGGGACACAAGGACGGTTTAACCAGCAGCCTCAGGTGTGTTACTCCCTTGACAAAGGTTCGCACCATAGAATGGGATGCAATTGGCCTTTGGAAAAAGACAGATAAGGCCGAAATCTGCCCTTTAATTGTCCCTAAAGCCAGCTGCAAGTCTACTCCTGCTTGAAGAAAGGCAAGAACTCTTCCAACCGTATACCTACGAGGGTTCCATTTCCTTTTCTCACACCAAGAAATGTATGATTTCCATACTCTATAATAGACAGCTCTAGAAACTGACTTTCTAGCGTTTATCAAAGTAGACAAGATTGAAACCCATAATACCACGGTCTTTCAATAGTCTGGTCTCAATAGCCAAGCCATCAAATTCAGCAACCGTAAAGAAGGATGGAATATGGGTTCTTGAGACAACAGGTCTGGACGGCACAGGAGGACCAATGGGTCTCCTACTGCCAACTTCACAATCTCCGAGTACCAGGATCTCCGGGGCCATGCTGGGGCCACTAGGATCACTGGTTTTTGTTCCTCCTGTATTCTGCGTAATAAGTGCGGCAGGATTTGGACTGGAGGGAAGGCATATATCAGAGAATACTGATCCCAAGGAACTACTAATGCATCTATCCCAACAGCAAGCAGATCCTTGATCCTGGATACAAACCTGTCCAGCTTGGCATTGACCCCTGGATGCCAGCAGATCCACATCTGGGGTCCCCCAGTATTGGCAGATCTGTAGAAAAACCTCGGGATGCAGGGATCATTCCCCTGGCAACAATTTCTGGCGACTTAGGAAATCTCCCTGCCAATTGTCCACCCCCGGGATAAACACTGCCGACAGAAACGGCACATGTTTTTCTGTCCAAGTCAATATATGATTTACCTCTCTTTGGGCTGCCCGACTCCTGGTACCTCCCTCGTGGTTAATAAATGCCACTACCGTGGAGTTGTCAGACTGGACTCTGACAGGAAGACCCCGCAATCTGGATGTCCAGAATCACAGAGCCAGACGAGCTGCCCGAATCTCCAATAGATTGATGGGCAGGGTCCTTTCTGTCTGGGACCATATTCCCTGAACAGACGCCTCCTCTAGGACCGCTCCCCAGCCAAGAAGACTGGCGTCTGTAGTTACTGCTTTCCAGGCTACTGGTGTTAAAGATTTCCCTTTTTTCAAATTGCTGGTTCTTAACCACCAAGAGAGGTTCCATAGTAGCTGTGGAGATAGAACCATAGGCTGGTCCAAGGTTCGAGCAGACTTGTCCCAGGCCCTTAGAATACTGTTCTGGAACACTCTGGAGTGGAACTGAGCATATGGCACTGTGTTGAAGGACGACACCATCTTGCCCAGTAACCTCATGCACAGCCGAATAGAAGGCGTTAGTTCTTTTTTCACCTTCTGGACAAGTTCCACTATGGAGGCGACCTTTAAGGGGGGCAGAAACACCCTTTCTTGGGCGGTGTCCAAGACCAGACCCAGATACACCAAGGCTTGGGTCAGACAAAGCGCCGGCTTGTCCACATTTAGAATCCAACCTAGGCGTTGTAAAACCCGTAGTGTTCTTGACACGTTTTGAACTAGTATGGGGCGAGAGCAATCCCTTAGAAGATCGTCCAGATATCCTACTACGGAGACCTTCTGAGACCTTAGGGAAGCCAACACTGGGGCCAGAATCTTTGTGAAAACCCTGGGGGCCGTGGCCAGACCGAATGGTAGTGCCACAAATTGGAAATGATTGCCCTCTAAAGCGAAGCGTAGGAACCTCTGATGTGGACCGAAGATCGGCACATGAAGGTACACGTCCTTGATATGTATGGACGCTAAATAGTCTCCCTTTCTCAGGGATTTTATTATTGAACTAACCGACTCCATGCGGAAGGATCGGACGTCTACAAAGAGGTTGAGAGCCTTGAGGTCCAAAATGAGCCTTACTTCCCCATTTGGTTTCGGCACGGTGAATAGGTTTGAGTAAAACCCCTTGAACCTTTCCTCGTGCGGAACCTTTACAATTACCCTTTGCCTCAGCAGATGCTGTAAAGCTAGGAATAGGCATCTTCTTTTCTCTGGATCCGACGGAACCCTTGAGAACAGAAACTGGTTTGGGGGGTTTTTCCCGGAACTCCATTCTGTAACCGTATTTTACGGTGGAAATGACCCATCTGTCTTGAACCAGTTCTTCCCAGGCATCCCCAAGCAGCCGAAGCCTGCCCCCCACCCGTGAGAGCGGGGGCGCCCCTTCACAAGGTAGACTTGGAGTTGGGCTTGGGTGGCTTTTGGGTTCAGGGTTTCTTCTGACCCTGGGGTCTTTTAAACCCAGACGGCTGAGGCCGTCTATACCGTTTAGGGGAAGAAGCACTAGGTCCTGGAGCATTGGGAATTTTATAAGAGGGTTGCTTCCCCTTCTTTTTAATAGGGAGTAGGGTACTCTTTCCTCCAGAGGTCTGTTGGATATATTTATCCAGATCCTCGCCAAACAAGCACTCTCCATGGAATGGAAAAGCTGCTAGTAGCCTTTTACATGGCGTCTCGGCAGACCAGTTCTTTAGCCACAGGACTCTGCGCATATGGATTGACAGTAACGCAAAACGAGACATTTGTTGGATTGAGTCCTTCAATGCGTCTACTGCAAAACATAAGGCATGAGGGATCTCCGACAATTCCTCGGCAGATTCCTTTTAAAGTGATACTTTAGGGACTGGCAAATCCCAATAGCTGCAACTGCTGGCTGAACTGCTGCACCAGCCACCGAAAAGGAGGCTTTTAATAAGGACTCTAGCTTTTTATCCGCCGGATCCTTAAATACCTGGGCATTATCCACTGGGCAGGTTAAACTTTTATTTATTGAAGATATGGCGGCATCCACCAAAGGTGTCCCCCATTTCTTCCTGAACTTCTCCTCCATAGGATATAAGATAGAAAACCTTTTTGGAGGTAAGTATATCCTGTCAGGGTGCTCCCAGTCCGCGTAAACCACCTGCTGCAGTAACGGATGCAAAGGGAAAGCTTAGGAAATTTGCTGAGGTCGCAAAGATCCCAAAGTAGAACAGGAGAGTACAGACTCCTGAACCAGGGGTTACTTAAACCCAATTCAATTAGAGATTGGATAAACAATTTTTGGGAATGTGAGGCTGAAATTGGCTCTTCAGAGCCAGAGTCCTCAGCCGAGGATTCTTCAGCCTCTCCTTCCTTCCCGGTATTTTATGACCACCTCTTCCAAATCCTTCGCCCATTCTGGTTCCAGATCACCTGGACCCATCTGCTTATAAGAGTCCTGGTGCTCTAGTAACTCTCCACTTGGCCCAGGCTCCGGGGAGGGAGATCTATTATGCTTCCTCCCCCCTGTGTTACAGAGGCAATCATGTCAGCTATTTTGCCCTCAAGGCCTGCTAAGGCAGATGCCAAATCATCCTTTGTAACATAAGCCGAGGCAGGTATATTGGTAGTGGCCACTATGCCTGACAAATGTAATGGCTCAGCCAGGCCAGATGCCGCAGGTCTTTCAGGAGAAACTGAGGCTGCATCAGCATGGGGTTGGTCTCCTGTTTTTAAAGGAGGTACTCTTACCCCTGTGCTTGCCTTGTTCCCTATACCTCGTTTTCTGGAAGACATTGCTTACATACGAGGAAGAAAAGGAGTACTCCCCACAAACTACAACCAGCCTTCAACCTGTCACAACTGTGTCCAAGATCTCCAGACTCAAGTGCCCAAATACCGCTCTGTGCTGTCCACGCGCACGCCAGGAGCTGCATCCCCATAAAGCCTTAGCCTAAACGCACGCATTAGCGTGATCAGCGGCATGCCCGCCGTACATCGCATACGCCGTCCTGACACATGCGGCGCATCTGTGACACGCACAGCACCGGTGCACAGGCACACCGACGCACGCACAACAGGGGCGCACATACGCCGGCGGCTTGCACGCGGGAGCATGCGCACACTCCCGACCCATATGCGCGTCATACCGGCCATCTGTAATTCCAGACACAGGATTAAGGTTTACCAGCAGTTTTTAGAGGGAAAAATATATATAAAAAATTCCCAAAGGGAGTACTCACCATCTCAAGCGAAAGCCCCAATCTTCCCCCATCACAGCGGGTAGTGCCTCTAAGGACCTTCAGGGACCGGGTCCCCCATATCTTGGGGTCCACACCCCTGGACCTGTAAAGCACCCTTTCTGGTTTACCTTGGGCAAGATTGACCAGAAATACCAACTTAACAAAGGTCCAGCGCCTATATAGGACATGTTACAAGCAACACCTCGTTCTTGAACCAAGGCTCGGGTACCATCCACTTTAGCTTTTGTTAAGCCATCCGAATGGATCTGATTATAACGTCCTCAGTGGGACATCTTTGAAGAAATTTGAAGAGCTTCAACAGCCATGACCATCACCTTCAAGACATTGGCGAAAAAACTGATGTACTTCCGGTATAGGAGGGGTTATATGGGAGGAACCGTCTTACTATTGGTTGCCAGTGTCCAATCACCTAAAGGTAAGCGTATAACCCACATAGTCATTATTATAGTGCTCTGTGTCCCGTGATGTACGATAAAGAAAGCCCATGTCGTTCACACATAATTATACAGGATTTATATAGCGTCAACAGTTTACGCAGCACTTTACAACTTGAGGGTAGACAGTACAAATACAATACACTTTAATACAGTAGGAATCAGAGGGTCCCTGCTCCTTAGAGCTTACAATCTAAGAGATCACATGTTTTTATCTGGACTGTGCGCATTATCTATGGCAACACAATAAATGTTACTTCATGGTTTATAAAGAAACAAGTTTTATTTGTTTATTCATCATCTTCCAAATCTATCGACTTGTTGCTTATGGATACCTTGACTTTACCAGTGCGCAGCATATAGACTTTGCATTTCTGTTTTGGATATCTCCATTCCACCAGGGGATTGCATGCAGCACAGGACTAAGTCAATAGGACGCATGTTACTACCACATATAACTGCTAGCCCACTCTATGGTTGAGCGCCTTGGGTCTGTTCACCGTATTAGAGGTGAGACAAGCCTGAAAAAACATTCCCTTTGCTGGTGCCAGTGATAGAAACTCCAAACTAACATTATTGAGCGGCACACCACACAATGTGTGCCAAACACACTTACCAGAGATTTATGACATTAAGAGTAGTCATAAAAGGCTTTCAGGCAATTGACAACTACAGTGGATAGACCAGCTCACTACTCCAAGTCTCCCAGCCCCCCACCCCCAAGGTAGATGACACAGAGAACCAAATGTCCTCCCCAGATCAAGAAGAGTTGTATTACATGTGATAGTGTAGCCCCTTTTCAGGTCTCCCCTCCTAGGGTGGCGTTTGATTGTGTTTCGCAGTGTTCTGCTCCTCTCACTGATGTCTTGGCAGTAGATAGCGATTAACTTGCTTGTGATGGCAGTGTATCCGTCAAAATATTATAAGATGGTGAACTAATGGCCACAGACTACAATGTCTTCTTTAGCATGTAATACCGATCTGCTTGAACTGGGGAGGACCCATCCTACTGCCAGGACATTGCACAGTATATTGTATGTAGCTGAGGCTACATTCAGTTTATACAGCAGTCCCACATGCTGCTTCTGTTAATGAAGGTAATAGTTTGTGTTTGACCAGCTTGGTCCCAATAAACTATTAAAACTTTATTAAAAGCTGGAGATCAGATTTAAGACTAGCAACAGAAAACATGATATACATTGTTTTTAATTTGCCAATAAGTTCCACTTTAATTGTTTACCAAGAGGTTATCCATCAGCAAAAAAAAGTGTTACTCTTACCCTATCTTCATGCAATAAGGCAATAGTCTGACTAGCATCTTCTGCTGGAATCTCTTCATTTTCTTCAGGAATGTAGGGACACCATATAATTCTTCGGTGAGTATTTAACTGTGCCTGTTCTGATCCTTGTATGTGAACAACAATTTCATCTCTAAGTATACAGTTAAGAATAATGCAGGCAACTGTAGATATTCTCAAAATATAGTCCGAGTACTTTAACATTTTTAATGCAAACTTGTACTGCATTTCCACAGAATGAAGTGCAAATTCTACTTCACGATCTGGATGCATGCATTATTGAAGTTTATTATTTTCTGTTTTTGACTAAAGTGCCCCAAGATTGCAAAAACACAGATCACAGTGGGGTCGATTTACAGACAGACTGTGCACTTTGACCAGAGTTTAGAGAATGAGTCAAAGTTCCACTTCCTAAAAAAAAAACCATTAGGTGCAAGGGAAATTTAAAAAAGCAGTGATTTTTTCTTGCACCTAGTTTATCCTGCCTTCTGCTGTCCCTCCAATCTTCTCTGTCTCGTCACTGAAGCCTGAGATTGTGTAGACCAGCTGGTATATTCTACACAGCATGCCATCTTCTAAGCTCTACACTTCTTTTTTACGTGTGCAACCCACATAGTGGAGTTACACATGTAGGCGCATACACGGTGCTAAATGACACTCACCTATCTCCTCCACAATGTCACTATAGGGGTGGAAAAAAGTATACGGATTTATCACATTCACAAAGAAACTCACAAAAACAATACTATAAATCAGTATTAAATATATCACATGTAAATGCTAATAAATGTAAAGTTAAAAAAAGAGCCTTGGTGTCAATCATCTTCGACTCTACCCATACCATAGTAATGCACAAAAATACACAGTTGATGTTTAATAAAGATTTATTGGGGGATGTGAAACAGTAATTTGATATTTATAATCTAATTTGCTCTACTGCATTTGTTTTTAGTCATGTGACTGGCACAAAAACTTTGTAGTCTATTGCCTTTATTGCCCCTGTCATTTACTGTATGTGGGCCGTACCTTTCGCCCCCTGAGACAAAGATTTGGAGAACATCGCAGAAAGATTGAGGAAGGAAGGGATAAACATAGCGTCCCTCGCCATTTTTCCAAATGCCAAAAAGGCTCCACCCATGGCCTAAAGGCATGGGTCCTAGAACAAATGCCTAAAAATTTATCTGAGGCAGAGGTTTTTTAGGCTGTGTGAACGCAAAACTTTTTGGATATATTCCCTTGACACCCTGTCACCTGGGGGAATTAATGAGGAGTTGTCTACGATTTTATAAAGATTCACTTTGTTTCCCACCCCCCTTCCTTTTTTTGAGTCTTTTAGTATTACCGTATATACTCAAGTATAAGTCGAGTTTTTCAGCACATTATTTTATGCTGAAAGTGCCCCCCTCGACTTATACTCGAGTCAAGCACTTTTCTGCAGCAAAAAATTTCATTTTCCGATCCGATTTGGGGCCCCGTATCTCAGGGCCACTTGGTGCTAGGAACCCCAAATTTGGTGTGCAAACCCAGTGGAACTGGTACCACAACATATCCAAAGCTGGGGTTCCTAGCCCCGAGTGGCCCCGAGATACAGGGCCCCAAAATCAGTTCGGAAAATGTCATTCTCTGCTGCAGAAAAGTGCTTAACATTTTCTGAACCGATTTTGGGGCCCTGTATTTCAGGCCACTTGGTGCTAGAAACCCCAGCTTTGGATATTTTATGGTGCTAGTTCCACTGGGTTTGCACACCAAATTTGGGGTTCCTAGCACTAAGTGGCCCCGAGATACGGGGCCCCAAAGTCGGTCAACTGTGTCCATCTGCAGCAATGTCATTTCGGGACCCTTTGGGTCCAGAGACCCCAAATTTTGGCTGCAGCTAGGGGGCATCTAGGAACCCTTAACTACTGAGTTTGAAGTTCGGCTGACCTATGGCTGCAAATGGGCACAGTGAGGCATGCAAATGGGCACAGTGAGGCTGAAAAATGGGCATTGTTGACCCTCTTTTCCACTTACAGTAGCTGTGCATTTCTCACCCTCGTCATACTCGGGTCAATAAGTTTTTCCCATTTTTTTGTGGTAAATTAGAGCCTCGACTTATACTCGAGTATATACGGTAAATAACTTTTACTATCGCCATCCAACATCTATGAAAAAGTTAATATTAAAATATACCAAGATATATATATATATATATATATATATATATATATATATATATATATATATATATATATATACACATACATACACACACACACACACACACACATACACATATATATACACACAAATACCTAATCATGTTCTTTATAGATTTCTACATATTTTCTTTCTCCTCCCCCCCCCCCCCTCTCCCTTTTTATTCCTATTAACTACAAGATGTTTTTAATGTTTATCGTTCAGCGCATATCTCTCCTTAGAAAATATGCTCGTATTAACGATTATGCTATGGTGTTTTTCTTACCCTGATCTAATTAGTTTTGAATTATTATCAATGTATTTATCTTTTAAATATTCCCCATATATTATCCATTACTCATTATGTATATGTTTTTAATATAATCCACATATAGTACTCCTTATCCCCATTAAACAGTTGTGTAACAGTGTAAGTGGACATATTCGTTTTGTATATTAAATATATCTAACTGATCCTGATCTGGAGGAGATTTTTTCTGTTTACTCTTTTTCTGGCACAGCACCAATTGGGGCTGGCCAGACACAAACTCACTGTAGAGAGCATGCATCAGCAGAGTGATGGAAGCCCTCCCTAAAGATCTTTCCCTGCATGCCAAAGAACAGGGAAAGATCATGTGACCACACAACAGCATTGTAATAACATGGTATTTAGAGGATTTAAAAAAAAATTATAGTGGCGTGATGTATAGGATTTAGGTCAATAAGTTCTGGCAAATAACATTTCTATATTTAGTATAATTTTAAGAGACTAAGAAGCAATTAAAACAAACTCCACTCATAGAACTTATGCATATAAACATCTCTATCAGGCACTTTCACTTTCTGTAAATGTTTTAATAGGGTATACTATGATGCACTGAAAAAAACTCTGCTGGGACATGCGTTTATCCCTCAAACTTTTTCGTCATGTCTGCTGTATACTTATTACCTCTAGATATCGATCGAAAGGTGCATATATTTATGTATATTTTTGACTTTTTGTTGAATCATGATGTGGACTCAATACTGTGGTCAGTAGCTGAGGATTTTTTAAATGGGCGGGGATCCACCATCCTTTATAAGCTCAAAGATTCCCTTCAACAGCATCCTAACAAAGCTCACGTGACATGTGAGCGAAATGCATAGACGTCATCACGTCGTCTGACCCGGTTCCTTCAGTTCATTCACTGGGCCATCTACAGTCAGGTCCATAAATATTGGGACATCGACACAGTTCTAATCTTTTTGGCTCTATACACCACCACAATGTATTTGAAATGAAACAAACAAGATGTGCTTTAACTGCAGACTTTTAGCTTTAATTTGAGGGTATTTACATCCAAATCAAGGGAACAATGTAGGAATTACAACAGTTTGTATATGTGCCTCCCACTTTGGTGCCTCCCACCAAAAGTAATGGGACAGATTAACAATCATCCATCAAACTTTCACTTTTTAATACTTGGTTGTAAATCCTTTGCAATCAATTACAGCCTGAAGTCTGGACCGCATAGAAGTCACCAGACGCTGGGTTTCATTCCTGGTGATGCTCTGCCAGGCCTCTACTGCAACTGTCCTCAGTTCCTGCTTGTTCTTGGGGCATTTTCCCTTCAGTTTTGTCTTCAGCAAGTAAAAGGCATGCTCAAATCGGATTCAGGTCAGGTGATTGACTTAGCCATTGCATAACATTCCACTTCTTTCCCTTAAAAAACTCTTTGGTTGGTTTCGCAGTATGCTTCGGGTCATTGTCCATCTGCACTGTGAAGCGCTGTCCAATGAGTTCTGAAGCATTTTGCTGAATATGAGCAGATACTATTGCCCGAAACACTTCAGAATTCATCTTGCTGCTTTTGTCAGCAGTCACATCATCAATAAATACACGAGAACCAGTTCCATTGGCAGCCATACATGCCCACGCCATGACACTACCACCACCATGCTTCACTGATGAGGTGGTATGCTTTGGATCATGAGCCGTTCCTTTCCTTCTCCATACTCTTCTCTTCCCATCACTCTGGTACAAGTTGATCTTGGTCTCATCTGTCCATAGGATGTTGTTCCAGAACTGTGAAGGCTTTTTTAGATGTTGTTTGGCAAACTTTAATCTGGCCTTCCTGTTTTTGAGGCTCACCAATGTTTTACATCTTGTGGTGAACCCTCTGTATTTACTCTGGTGAAGTCTCCTCTTGATTGTTGACTTTGACACACATACACCTACCTCCTGTAGAGTGTTCTTGATCTGGCCAACTGTTGTGAAGGGTGTTTTCTTCACCAGGGAAAGAATTCTTCGGTCATCCACCACAGTTGTTTTCCGTGGTCTTCCGGGTCTTTTGGTGTTGCTGAGCTCACCGGTGCGTTCTTTCTTTTTAAGGATGTTCCAAACAGTTGATTTGGCCACACCTAATGTTTTTGCTATCTCTCTGATGGGTTTGTTTTGTTTTTTCAGCCTAATAATGGCTTACTTCACTGATAGTGACAGCTCTTTGGATCTCATATTGAGAGTTGACAGCAACAGATCCCAGATGCAAATAGCACACTTGAAACAAACTCTGGACCTTTTATTTGCTCCTTGTAAATGGGATAATGAGGGAATAACACACACACACCTGGCCATGGAACAGCTGAGCAGCCAATCGTCCCTTTACTTATGGACCCCCTAAAAAGTGGGAGGCACATATACAAACTGTTGTAATTCCTACACCGTTCACCTGATTTAGAGAGCCACAGCGATGGACCACGTCTCTGGATCTGTGTAGCACCATGGTGCCAACATGTTGCATCAAGTGCCAAGGTGAGCACCCATGAAGGATCCAGTGCCTGAAGCAACATTACAGGCCATCCCCACAGCATGGGTTCCGGGTACAGCATCCAAGGTTTTATCAAGGTTGCCCTGAAGACAATGAGGAATTGACTGAAGAATTTGAAATTTTAAAAAGGTTTTTATTGCCATCTCATGCTGCATTAGAGATTTAGCCTCTTTCCCTATTCTACAGATGTTTTACCAAATTCGAAGATAAACTCTAATAACAGACAAAAATATATAGATGAAAAATGTATTTTTTTTTTATTTTTGTATAGAAGGGGAAGATTAGAACCCATATCAGATGTTTTTTTTTCCTCTTGGTGTCCCTGTAGCAGATATTCCCCCACCTCCAATCTAGCGAAATAGCTTTTAGAGTGAGATGGAAAGCGAGGGTAAAGCTGACCATACATGGTTTTCCTTTTCTGTACAGCCAGTCAGAGTCCCTTCCACGCTGAGTATTTTGATAGCTGCACCCATGGCTGTCAGATATCGGAATACACTGATCAACAGCTGAAGACACCAATCAAGAATAAATTACAAACATTTTCCCTTTAACTGACTTCTGTAGAGCAGGGACTGATAACAAGCTAATCAAAAATCAGCTGGTCCATTCTGAACAGGCTGAATTCTAATCAGAGTATAGCCTGCAACAGAGCCATAAAGAGCAATATAAACCCAACAGAATTTCTAATACTTCCCCCTCTTTACTAGATGAAATGTTTAATGAAATCCCAAAAGCCTCTGACTTTTCCAATGTCAAACTCGGGGTGTTTGATTTCCACCCCACCCCCCCTTTCCTTCTTGATTTGGGTAGAGACCAACAGCAGCTTGTGTTAACTGTCAACCAGTTTGAAGCATGAATATCCAGTAAAGATGTATTCCTTGTTCTTCCATTTGTGGGAATACCATTCTTTATAGCTTGTTGACATCTTATTTTAGTTGAACTGTTTACACATTAAAAGCCTGGTATATGGAATTTTTTAATATTTGGAAGCATATACTTCTTTTCGGCTGGCTGCTCAGTTTTTGATCACCATATAAAGTCAAGAAATAAAAAAGTGTAGGACCAAAAGTCCAAGATAAATTTAATTTTTGGTAAATCAAAAAAAAGTCCTAACAGCCGTGTTTCGGGGGGGAAGATTAATCCCCTTAGATCAGATTCTCATTGTATTATAGATCTAGGGAGTCATTCCAGTTTTATCTAATGTGAGGTCAGGCACTGATGTGGACGATAAGAAAGAAAAAGAGCGAACCGGCCTAGTGCATTATCCTTGAGAAATTTTTTTTTATTAAAAACAAGATTAAAATCTACTCACAAAGGTAGGAAGAAAATATCACACTGTATATAGTCACAAGGCAATTAATACGCTGGTAGCAGTTTCCAGGTCCTAGGAAGAGGGCATACGAACCGCTGCTGGCTAACGCGATTCAAAGGTGTCCCTTCTTCATCAGAGCCTTCTGATGAAGGGACACCTTCGAAACGCGTTAGCCAGCAGCGGTTTGTATGTCCTCTTCCTAGGACCTGGAAACTGCTACCAGCGGATTAATCGCCTTGTGACTGTATACAGTGCGTTATTTTCTTCCTACCTTTGTGAGTAGATTTTAATCTTGTTTTTAATTAAAAAAAAATTCTCAAGGATAATGCACTAGGCCGGTGCGCTCTCTTTTTCTTTCTAATCGTTTACTACTAGGATAATCCCATCCTGGAGAGCAGCAAGGCCGAAATTAACTGTCCTTTCTGAATCCTTGGGATCATCTAGCTTACACACCTGTGCGCAAGAGTATTTGCTTCTGTAGTACTGATGTGGACGAGAAGGCCTGGCTCACATTCTCCACTCTAATTCATCCCAAAGGTGTTTTATCGAGTTGAGGTCAGGACGCTGTGCAGGCCAGTCAAGTTCCTCCACCCCCAACTCACTAATCCATGTCTATATGGACCTTGCTTTGTGCACGGGTCCAAATCATTTGGTGGGGGGGGGGGGGGGGGGGGGGGATTATGATGGGTTGATTTTCAGGGGTTGGGCTTGACCCCTTAGTTCCAGTGAAGGGAACTCTTAAGGCCATCAGCATACCAAGAAATTTTGGACAATTTCATGCTCCCAACTTTGTGGGAACACTTTGGGGATGGCCCCTTTGTGTTCCAACAAGACTGCGCATCAGTGTACAAACAAGGTCCATAAAAGACATGGATGAGCAAGATTGGGATGGAGGAACTTGACTGCCCTGCACAGTTCTGACCTCAAACAGATAGAACACTTTTGGGAAGAATTAGAGCGGAGATTGCGAGCCAGGCCTTCTCCTTCACATCAGTACCTGACCTCACAAAAGCATTTCTGGAAGAATCGTCAAACATTCCCATAGACACACTCCTGAACCATAGGAAACCATGTTAAAAGGACTATAGTGTGTTTCTGAAAAACTGAAAATGCACAAAAAAAAATGCATAGGTGTGAACCAGGCCTTAGACTAGGATGCCATCAAAGTTCATGTGCGTGTAAAAGACAGGCGTTCCAATACTTATGAGAGATTACACACACACACACACACACATACACAAACACACAGTGCCTTGAAAAAGTATTCACACCCCTTGAAATTTTCCACATTTTGTCACGTTACAACCAAAAACGTAAATGTATTTTATTGGGATTTTATGTGATAGACCAACACAAAGTGGCACATATTTGTGAAGTGGAACGAAAATAAAATGATAAATGGTTTTCAAAGTTTTTTACACATAAATATCTGATAAGTGTGGCGTGCATTTGTATTCAGCCCTCTTTACTCTCATACCCCTAACTAAAATCTACTGGAACCAATTGTCTTCAGAAGTCACCTAATTAGTAAATAGAGTCCACATGTGTGTAATTTAATCTAAGTATAAATGCAGCTGTTCTGTGAAGCCTTCAGAGGCTTGTTAGAGAACCTTAGTGAACAAACAGCATCATTAAGGCCAAGGAACACACCAGACAGGTCAGGGATAAAGTTGTGAAGAAGTTTAAAGCAGTGTTAGGTTATAAAAAAAAAAAAAAAAACATCCCAAGCTTTGAACATCTCACGGAGAACTATTCAATCCATCTGAAAATGGTAAGAGTATGGCACAACTGCAAACCTACCAAGACATGGTTGTCCACCGAAACTGAAAGGCCGGACAAGGAGAGCATTAAATGAGAGAAGCAGCCAAGAGGCCCATGGTAACTCTGGAGGAGCAGCAGAGATTCACAGCTCAAGTGGGAGAATCTGTGCACAGGACAACTATTAATTGTACATGCTACAAATCTGGACTTTATGGAAGAGTAGCAAGAAGAAAGCCATTGTTTAAAGAAAGCCAGAAGAAGTCCTGTTTGCAGTTTGTGAGAAGCCATGTGGGGGACACAAACATGTTGAAGAAGGTGCTCGGGTCAGATGAGACCAAAATTGAACTTTTTGGCCTAAAAGCAAAACGCTATGTGTGGCGGAAAACACTGCACATCACCCTGAACACACCATCCCCACAGTGAAACATGGTGGTGGCAGTATAATGTTGTTGGGGTTGCGTTTCTTCAGCAGGGACAGGGAAACTGGTCAGTTGATGAGAAGATGGATGGAGCCAAATACAGAACAATCTTAGTTACAAGTCTGCAAAAGACTTGACTGGGGTGGAGGTTCACCTTCCAGCAGGACAAACCTAAACATCCAGCCAGAGCTACAATGGAATGGTTTAGATCAAAGAAATTCTTTAAGTATGTAAACAGTAAAAAAGGGGAGGACAGACCATATTGGCCCCATAAAGAATGAGGAAGGACATCTGGTTACAAAGGATGGGGAGATGGCGAAGGTATTGAATTTATTCTTCACTTCAGTCTTCACGTGTGAATCGGGGGGGCTTCAGTAACCAAAACTGCAGTGTTTATCCTCATGACAACACAGGAAGAACCTCCATGGTTAACAGAGGACAGAATTAAAATTAGACTTGAGAAACTTAACATTAATAAATCACCGGGACCAGATTCGCTTGCATCCGAGGGTACTTAGGTAACTCAGTCAAGTGATTGCCAGACCGTTGTTACTAATTTTTACAGACAGTCTACTGACTGGAATGGTACCAGCTGATTGGAGAAAAGCCAATGTAGCACCAATATTTAAAAAGGGCCCAAAATACATCCCTGGGAATTACAGACCAGTTAGCCTAACATCAATAGTATGTAAACTCTTGGAGGGGATAAGGGACTATATACAAGATTTTAGTAATAAGAATGGTATCATTAGCAGTAATCAGCATGGATTCATGAAGAATCGTTCTTGCCAAACCAATCTACTAACCTTCTATGAGGAGGTGAGTTGCCATCTAGATAAAGGAAGGCCCGTAGACGTGGTGTATCTGGATTTTGCAAAAGCATTTGACAGTCCCCCATAAGTGTTTACTGTACAAAATAAGGTCCGTTGGCATGGACCATAGGGTGAGTACATGGATTGAAAACTGGCTACAAGGGCGAGTTCAGAGGGTGGTGATAAATGGGGAGTACTCGGAATGGTCAGGGGTGGGTAGTGGGGTTCCCCAGGGTTCTGTGCTGGGACCAATCCTATTTAATTTGTTCATAAATGACCTGGAGGATGGGAAAAACAGTTCAATCTCTGTATTTGCAGACGATACTAAGCTAAGCAGGGCAATAACTTCTCCGCAGGATGTGGAAACCTTGCAAAAAGATCTGAACAAATTAATGTGGTGGGCAACTACATAGTAAATGAGGTTCAATGAAAAAAATTTAAAATAATGCATTTGGGTGGCAAAAATATGAATGCAATCTATACACTGGGGGAGAACCTCTGAGGGAATCTAGGATGGAAAAAGGACCTGGGGGTCCTAGTAGATGATAGGCTCAGCAATGGCATGCAATGCCAAGCTGCTGCTAACAAAGCAAACATATTGGCATGCATTAAAAAGGGGATCAACTCCAGAGATAAAATGATAATTCTCCCACTCTACAAGACTCTGGTCCGGCAGCACCTGGGGTATGCTGTCCAGTTCTGGGCACCAGTCCTCAGGAAGGATCTACTGGAAATGGAGCGAGTACAAAGAAGGGCAACAAAGCTAATAAAGGGTCTGGAGGATCTTAGTTATGAGGAAAGGTTGCGAGCACTGAACTTATTCTCTCTGGAGAAGGGACGCTTGAGAGGGGATATGATTTCAATATACAAATACCATACTGGTGACCCTAAAATAGAAATAAAACTTTTTCGCAGAAGAGAGTTTAACAAGACTCACGGCCACTCATTAAAATTAGAAGAAAAGAGGTTTAACCTTAAACTACGTAGAGGGTTCTTTACTGTAAGAGTGGCAAGGATGTGGAATTCCCTTCCACAGGTGGTGGTCTCAGCGGGGAACATCGATAGCTTCAAGAAACTATTAGATAAGCACCGGAATGACTGCAACATACAGGGATATATAATGTAATACTGACAACATAATCACACACATAGGTTGGACTTGATGGACTTGTGTCTTTTTTTCAACCTCACCTACTATGTAACTATGTAAAAGCATATTCATGTGTAAGAATAGCCCAGTGAAAGTCGAGACCTAAATGCAAATGAGAATCTGTGGCAAGACTTGAAAATTGCTGTTCCTAGATGCTTCTCTTTCCAATCTGACAGAGCTTGAGCTATTTTGCCAAGAAGAATGGCCAAAATGTCACTTTCTAGATGTGCAAAGCTGGTAGAGACATACCCCAAAAGACTTGCAGCTGTAATTGCAGCGAAAGGTGGTTCTTCGCAGTATTGACTCAGGGGGGCTCAATACAAATGCATGCCACACTTTTCAGATATTTGCAAAAAAAAAAAAATGAAAACCATTTATCACTTTCCTTCCACTTCGTGTTGGTCTATCGCATACAATCCCCCAAAAATATATTTACTTTTTTGGTTGTAACATGACAAAATGTGGAAAATTTCAAGGGGTATGAACACTTTTTCAAGGCACTGTATACATACACAGTGGGGATTAGCTCAAATGGGGATCACCTTCCTTGGGGAAAAAAATAGTCCAGACAGCAGTTTTTTGTTTTTTTTTTAAATCTGACTTGGAGCCAGTTTTATTTAAAAAGGTTGCATAAAAATCAAACAAAACAGAAAATAAATACTTGCCATCCAGGCAGTAACTAAACATTCTGGTTAACGCAAGCTTTTTCAGGTTTTTGGCTTCCCGAGTCCAAGGTCAAGAGCAATCTCTCGCTCAAGTCCTACTTTATTTATACCACCTGTTGGTCACTAGTGGACCTCAAAACCTGGTCCGAAACCAACACTGCAAAAGGAGGCCAAAATTCCACCTTAGTTCCCTGCAGATGAACGCATGCGAGGTGATACATAGCATCCATAAACCACCTCGCCTTTCAGAAATGTCGCATAACAACCACCCCCTCCTTCCAAGGTTTCAAGAGATTAACATGATATATTTGCTCTGGTTTCCATTTCCCTGGCTGGTAAACTTTGTAGTTTACATCCCCTACTCTTGCCATGTCAAAAAGGGACCTTGCCAGTTTACTCCCCCTACTCTTTCCATAATGTCAAAAAGGGACATTGCCACTTTGCTAGGAATTTACTCTATACTGTGGGGACTAGTACTAGCACACTATCCCCAGGGTTGAAAATCCAAGTCTTGGCACCCCGATTATAAACCCTTCTCTGGGCCTCCTGGGGTTGCTTCATATGTTCCCGTACAAGTGGCATGACAACTGCAAATCTATCTTGCATCAGTGAGATATGTTCATTGACGCTTCTATAAAAAGGTGTGGTCTCTCTCTCCCACGTTTCTTTTGCAACATGTATCAATCCCCTAAGATGTCTACCATAAAGTAATTCAAAAGTGGATTACTAGATTATGAGGAATACCTGCAAGCACTAAATCTAATCTCGCTGGAGAAACTACGCTTGAGAGGAGATATGATAGCGCTTTACAAAAACCCCCTCCCATTTCCAATTTAGGGATGGAAGTGCATGTAATCATGCACGTCATTTAAAGTCCCATTACCCTCTTGCTTTCTACAAATACCTCAATGGCGATCCCAGTATAGGAAAAAAACTATTCAGTCTCAAGTAGTGTAAGAGGACATGGGGACACACTATGAGATTGGAGAAGCGGTTTAACCTTAAACTGCGCTTTGTCCACCACCTTTAACATGTTTTTGAACGTCTTGTTAAATCTCTCCACAAAACCATTATTTGCTGGCGGTATACAGAGGTACGGAGATGGGAGATTTTTCTTAAGTGACTCTGGACATAAATGGTGTGCCTTGATATGTTAATATAGCTTTACCTACAGGTCCAGGTATAGGAATACCCACACGATTAAATACTTGGACACGCTATGGCAATAGCCTTAGCTGAGGTATTACACAAGGGAATGGCTTGAGGATAACGCGTGGCATAGCCCAGTATTACCAGTATGTGCTGATGGTCCCGGGGAGACTTTACTACTGGTCCCAACAGATCCATGCCAATTCTTTCAAAAAGGCACCTCAATTATCGTCAACGGTACCAGCAGACTGCAAAAATGGGGTGATGGCGCAGAATACCGACACTCTGGGCATGACTCACAATATTCTTTGACATCTGCATGTAACCCAGGACAAAATCTCTGGGTTATTCTCTTCTCTCCTTATCACCCATTATATGATGATAAACTAAATCAAATACCATCCGGCGAAAGGGTTTGGGAACCACTAGCTGCTCTACCTCCTCGTCCCCTTGCTTTACCATTTGATAAAGCAAGTTATTTTTAGGAGCCATGTAGGGAAAAGACAACCCTACATTAGGTTCAATGGGTTCCCCATCAATCATTCTAATGTTTTCTCTGGCGCTATCAAATGTGGAATCTCTTAGTTGTTCCTTACAAAAGTCATCTTTCCTAACTTCCAAGTCAGGCACCACATTCTGTCCACTTATTATAAACATATGTAAATACACAATAATATTTTCACTAACCATAGATCATTATAAGTGCAAGTGCCAAATAGCAAAAAAAAAAGAAAATAATCAGTTCATATACAAAAAAATCCAAGGTGAAAATTTCCAATATGATCAGAAAGATCGTGGATGACAATGTTGATAGTCCATATGACACACCCGTACGTGAATATTTACCACCAAAAAAACGGGAATTGCACTTACCAGAATGTATGGACTCAGATACTGTGGTACTAATTTAACAAAGCATGTGTAATCCAAACATTGATTACGGAAGCGATTCAAAGGGCCTCACACCACCACCTCATGATAGGATTGCCGCTTAATTGATAACTTGTGCATTAATTTCTTAGATGTGATGGCTGTACTGTGTTTTTTTTTTTTTTTTTTTACCCAATTGGTAGAAGGTTTCCTAGTCAACATAACCATGGGAATCTCCTACAATTCCAGACCACTTTGTGAATATCCCTGATTTTCACTTCTCTTTGCAGCCAGCTAATTTTAACTTGCCTTTTGGAGTCTTCGTATAGCAGTGCTCAGACACTCAAAGGTATTGCTGCTCCCCAGTCTGCCAGAGAGATCTTTTTGATCATATTTAGCACCGTATTCCTTACTATACAATTTTCACTCTCGTTATTAGACTCAAAGATCATTTCTTGTTCATTATCCTCAAGCTGGATTCCAGCTCCTCCTGCTCCCCAGCCATTACATAAAAAGGAACTACTCCTTCCTTGAACACACCAACAGTTTTCCTTTCAATTTGGCAATCAAAAGGCTCCCGAGTTCCAGTGTTTCCTCAGCAGGGGGTGCTCTGTCCTACTGACTGCTTTTGTTTTCCCACAAACTCCAAAAGTACAGAACATATTTCCCTACTAAGGCTTCATAAAGCAGTTAAGATACCACCTCCACTGAATGTGTCACAGTGCCCCAAGAGGTATCAATCTCAACCACAGCAGTCAGGTAGCGTGCCACCATGTATGCAAATAACCCCAGTGCTAGGGTGCAACTTTGCAGGAATTACAAAATCACCTTTGACTAATGTCACAACACTACCAGAATCTAGCAGAGTAGTGACTGGCTTTCCATCAAATTAAATTATACACATTTGTTTTTCCATGTGTCCCTGACATGATACAGTACATGCCATCTGTGCAAAACAACTTTTTTTAAATAAGCATTATCACATTGCATTGGTTCACCATTTAGGGAACAGGTAGCAGCAATATGACCTAAAGCATGGCAACGATAACATTTTATGTGTTCTGTACCCAGTCCTCTAAACAGCCTCAGGAGACCTTCCTGACCTATTTGGCCAGTCTCGAGGTTCTGAGCCCACAGTCTCATGATCCATAGCAACAGTCTTGTAATTTTTCCCCGAGCCCTTGAACCCTGGAACTGTCTTACCAGATGCTCCGGGTGGTTTTTCACTCCTAGAGACATTGGGGTGGAGCACAGATGGATTCAACAAGTGCTCAGCTGCAGTATATCTCTCCACCAGGTCCACCAGCTAGTTTGCAGTCTTAGGGTCCCCATGCCTGACCCACTTCCTCAAAGTGGCAGGGAGAAAGTGTAAATAGCAGTCCATGACCACACACTCCACAATCTTAGGGGCTGACAAAGTCTCTGGCAGCAGCCACTTCCTGGTGAGGTGTAGAAAGTAAAACATCTGGGAGCAAGGTGGCTTGTCCGTACAGTACGAGCACTGATGCACCCGGACCACAATGGCAATGCCCAGGCGTGCAGGCATCTCATAATCCTGGGTAAGATCTGGTTCCAGGTCATAATAGGCCTTTTGGGGTTCACCTGTCAGAAAAGACGCTAGCAGTCTCCCCCATAGCTTTTTTTTGCCATCCGTCCTGAACAACTCTTTCAAAAGTTGTGAGGTAAACTTCCACATCATCTGCAGGTGTAAACTTCTGCAGGTAATAGCTGTATCCAGTACACTCCTGGGCTCACTGTAGTAGACTGGTGTGTATAGAAGTGTCTGGTGTATTCCCACCATTTGGGGGGTAGCGCCACTATTCATCCCTACATACCTTTTGGGTGAATTCAGTTTATATATATATATATATATATATATCTTATCATTTAAGTGGCAGCTCCGATAGGGCCGTGGTATTTAAAGTTTAGCGCAGAGGTGGTAATACAGGTTTGGGCGACGTTTTTTTGACCTGTATACCTTCAGTTCACAATAGCTGGCACGCATCATTTTTCTGTTCCACCTGCAGACCCCTTCTTTAATTCCAGCAAGGCCTCCTCAAACGGACGATTTGCCTCCTGCCACTCGGCAGTGGTCTCTGCGAACTGGCGGTTTCTTCCCTACTGGGCTGCATTGGCCTGCAGCAGGGCTCTTATTACATCCTCCATCTTTCCACTTGCTCAGGAAGTTGCCCACCCAAATTCACCATATGTGGGATCACCTTGCCTGGGAAAATGATAGTCCAGGCGGCAGATTTTCTTAAAATCTTGTTTTTAAGTTTTAGTTTAAAAAGTTGCATAAAAAAATAAAATCAAACAAAACTGAAAATAAATCCTTGTCATCTAGGCACTAAACATTTCTGGTTCCTAACTCACAGGGGAAGGGCTTCTCCCAGTCACCCACAAAAAAAACTAAGATAAAGCAAAACTTTCTCACACAGCAAACCCCACATCAGTAGCTCTCTTTGGTATGGCTTCCTGAGTCCCAGGCCAAAAGCAATCGCTTGCTCCAGTCCTGCTTTATTTATACCACCTGCTGGTGGTCATAAGTGGACCGCAAAAATAGGTCCAGAACCAACACTGCCAAGGTGGCCTGAAAAACATGGACCACATTCCACCTTAGTTCCCTGCATAAGAACGCATGCAAGGTGCATCCAAACGCCTCGCCTTTCATAATGTCACAAAACACACACACACACACACACAGGGCACAAGCTTAAATAAGTATCCCCAACTTGTTTGAAGGTTCCCAGGTGATCATTAGATCTCCTAATGTGCCATTTCAATTGAAATAAAAGTATTAATTCTTGTATGAAAAAGGGATGAGCCCCGCGCAAAAACCCGTCAGATGCGGGTATGGAGTTTGAGATGCTAAGAGGGCTCCCCTTGCGGCTAAGTGCAGCGCGTTCCTGGATTTGGGAACAGGAAGCGCGGTGCCCAAAGAAGCACGGTTGGCCAGGTGTTTGTTTGCAGTCCAAGGAGCTCAGCCACTGAGGGATGGTCAATGCTGGAAAAGCAGAACTTGCAGTGTTCAGGTAAAAGGAGAAACCAGGAGACAGGCCAGGGGTCATACACTGATAAATCAGTCCAGAGAGAGTACAGGGGCAAGCAGAGGTCATGCACAGGCAGGGTCCAGAAACAAGCCAAAGGTCAAGCCGGGAGATCAGGATGCAGAAGCGGAGTCCAGAAGCAGGCCAAGGGTCAAATCAGGAGATCAGGAAGAGAGGTCAAGGCAAGCCGGGTCACAACGGTATTCACAGATCAGGAAGCAAGGTCAAGTACACAAGGAAACTGAGAAGATAATCCAACAACGTCCTGTGGTCACAGGCTGGTTTAAAAACATATTGCGCGTTCGATGCGCGCCAATGCACAGCGCACACTCGTGCATGTCTCAGGATCCTCCATGGGCATCCATGGAGGGTCTGGGCAACATTGCCAGTACTAGGACGGCCATGTCCCTGACAACCCCACAAACCAGATCTCCAAAACTTTTCTGTGGTACTTAATCCACCACTAAGTACAGGGCTCTGAAATGAATCGATGCACGAAAAGTCACAAAGTCCCAAATACACAGAGGTAAAACCACCATCTGCACCGGAGAAGTAGTAGTTGACATGAAGAGGATGGCACGAATAAAATAAAATTGTATTTTAACACATGTTGCGTCACAAAAATTCCATTTAGGATACTTTTTTCCTTTATCTGTTTGCAGTCTAAAAAATACAGATGGGTCATTTTTCGCACACAGCTAGTTAAATTTTATGAAATGGTCTGTCTTTATTTATGGAGACTGGATGCTTCCCCTACTTCTCCTAAAGAAGTGATAATCATGGTGAACTTTCTAGAGGATTTGATGCTGTTGGATGTTACATTTTCCTGCATATTACTCGCATCTGTTTTCTGACAGTTTAATTACTATTGGATTGTGTTTAGGGACCACCTCAGTCGCGTAGGGTTGCATCACGTTTTAGGTCGTTTTGTAAAATCACCTTTTAAATAACACTGTAATAAAATATTCAGGTTTTTATACATATTGAAGTTTTATGTGCAAGTGCTACCGAGAAAGGCCTAATAGTGATTGCTTGCCTTTTTCTAAGAAAACCATTAGGATGTGGTACCCCCTTACCCTTATTACTGGCAATATTCCTTTTGTTCTCTACCTTAAGCCCCTATTCACATCAGTGTGACTTGTCATGCGATTTGACAGGTACAAATTGCATGACAAGTTGCACCCTATTGTCAACAATGCAACTCTTTAACCACTTAAGGACCGCTCGCTGTAGGTATATGTCGGTACTTTGAATAGGGGTATCATTATGGCAGCAGCTAGCTACCATAACCCCAGTATCCTCTCCTTCAGCGGGCGTTCTATTTGCAGATAAAGGTGGTCTCTGCGGCGGATTCGCAGCAAGATCCCTTATCGGCGACGGGAGAGGCCCCCCTCCCACCGCGCTCCGGTGCCATCTGCTGCTTACCGGAACCACTGGCGACGAAGGCGATCGGGTACACTCTCCTCTGTGGTATAGAGATGAGGGGAAGATGGCCTCTCCCGTCTCCATACCATTGCAGGGCTAAAGCGACCTCAAAATGTGACTTCGGTCCATAGCTCTTAAAAGAGACTATTTTTTTTTTTTCATTATTGCATTTTAGTATAAATATGAGATCTGAGGTCTTTTTGACATTCTTTGTAATAGGAATAAAAGTGACTTTTTTTAAAAAGAGCAGTGCAAAAAATAAAAAAAAGGTAAAATTAATAAGAAAAAAAGAAGCGAACGCATACGTGAGTAGCGCCCGCATATGAAAACGGTGTTCAAACCACACATGTGAGGTATCGCTGCGATCGTTAGAGCGAAAGCAATAATTCTAGCCCTAGATCTCCTCTAACTCAAAACATGCAACCTGTAGAATTTTTTAAACATCGCCTATGGAGATTTTTATAGGTAAAAGTTTGTCGCCATTCCACGAGCGGGCAAAATTTTGAAGCGTAACATGTTGGGTATCAATTTACTCGGCGAAACATTATCTTTCACAATATAAAAAAATGGGCTAACTTTACTGTTGTGTTATTTTTTTATTCAAAAAGAGTGTATTTAAAAAAAAAAAAAAAAAAAGCACTTGTAAGACTGCTGCGCAAATACGGCGTGACAGAAAGTATTGCAACGACCGCCATTTTATTCTCTAGGGTGTTAGAAAGAAAAAATATATAATGTTTGGGGGTTCTAAGTAATTTTCTAGCAAACAAAAGTTTTTAACTTGTAAAAGCCAAATCTCAGAATCAGGGCTGAAGTGGTTGAATCGGTGCGACTGAGGTGTAGTACTGATTTAAGAAAAAAGGTTGCTGCACTATTTTTTGCAATTTCAGCTGTGACTTGCATAGACATGTGTGCATGAAGTCAAACAGATGTCAGCAAATTTGCACCTGAAGTCGCAGTGACCTGCAGCTTTGAAATTTTGCAACTTCAATTGAAGACGTATGATTTGAAGTCGGACTAAGTGTGGATGGGGGCCAACGTTTCTCAGTATTTATGATCCACTGCAAATATGTACCTGTAGTAAAAGAAAAAAAAAAAGGATACTGTATCTTTCCACCTTCCATTTTAAGTCGCCACACAAAAAGATTTCCTGCTTCATCCAGACAAGCTAGCTGGTTGGAGTTCAGGTGAGCAAATGCCAAGTCTGTTACACTTCCTGTGATACCTTTTAGCAGTATTCTGTCAGCTGTCGTAACACTTAGGACGCGTATCATAGCTGATCCATTTGAACCTTTTAAAAGAAAGGAGAAAACATACTTTTAAGTCTTAGCTGTCAGACATGTACTATAGTAACAATTCAAGTAAAATGTAAAGTTTAATTGAACTAGCTTTAGATACAGTTGTGCGCAAAAGGTTGTATATCCTGGCAAAAATCATGACATTTTGGCATCTAAATTGAAAATATGACTGATCATGCCAAAAAACTATCTTTTATTTAAGAATAGTGATCATAAAAAGCCATTTATTATCACATAGTTGGTTGGCCCCTTTTTAAATCATAACAGAAATCACCCAAATGCCCCTGATCAAAAAAGTTAACATACCCTTAAATGTTTGGCCTTGGTAGACACACACAGGTAAGAAAGGCAATAAAAAGGTTAATTTCCCAAATTGCAATTAGTGTCTGTGTATAAATAGAGAGTTTGTTAGCTCTCACATGGACGCACTGAGCAGGCTATAAACTGAGCCATTGGGGGGGGGCAGAAAAGAACAAAAGACCTGCATAACAAGCTAATGGAACATTATAAAACAGTAAAAAGGTGAAGGTTCTGGAGTGTCCATCACAGTCCCCTGACCTTAATATGATCTAACCAATCTGGGGAGGGGTTCAAAACAGGAGGCTCATGCAAGACGATCAAAGACTTTGCATGACCTGGAGGCATTTTGTCTAGACAGACAGCTATAACAACTGCAAGAAATCGAGGCCGCAGACAATTACAAAAAAAAGACTGCACGCTGTCATTCATGCTAAAGGGGGCAATACACAGTTTTAAGGACTAAGGGTATGCTAAGTTTTGAACAGGGGTCATTTCATTTGTGTACTTGTTCCAATGTTTTGTTTTATGATTGTGCCATTCTGTTACGGCCTACAGTTGAATATGAATACCATAATAAAAGAAATGTGTTTTGCCTGCCTACTCATGTTCCTTTTTAAAAACGGTACCGTATATTGCCAATTTTTCAAGGGGAGGCAAACTTTTGAACGCAAATGTGTACATACAGTCATGGCCAGAAATATTGGCACCCCTGCATTTGTCAGATAATGCACCACTCTTCGCCCAGAACATTGTTGCAATTACAAATGTTTAGGCATTTTCACATTTATTTCTTTTGTTTGTATTGGTAGGACAAAAAGTGAAGAAACAAAAAGACAAATCTGACACTTTCCACGCAAAACTCCAAAAATGGACCAGACAAGATTATTGGCCCCCTCAAATATTTGGTAGCACACCCGAGGGGAAAAAAAAAAACAACAAATCATTCCTGTAACCATCAATGAGTTTCTTACACCACTCTACTGGAATTATGGACCACTCTTTCACCAACTACTCCAGGTCTCAGATTGGAAAGGTTCCTTTTCCCAACTGGACACCCACCTTTGAGAGACTTCGGCTCTTCCCTTCTCGGGAAACACTGCATCCAATAGAGCTTTAAGCCACACGCCCCACCGGCCCTTTAGTTCTCCACGAGTACCTCCGGCCAGTGAGACACAACATACCATACCAACCTTCACTTTCCCGATTATCGTATGTCAGAACCTTCCAGTGACGAACCCTTAATTGGGTGGGTACCGGTGCTGTCCTGAAAGACTCTTGGAAAAGACGTTAACGGTAAGTGTAACTTAGATTTTCCGCCTTTCATCTTTCAGGACAGAGGATAAATGAGCACTTAGGCTAGGGTGGGACTACAACTTAAAGAACTTTAGGCCCAAAGGCCTGGTCTTTGGCAGATAACAAATCCAGCCTGTAGTGCTTAGCAAAGGTGGTAAAGCTTGACCACATTGCTGCTCTACAGCTTTGCTCCGGTGTAGCACCAGCCAACTCTGCATGCAATGTCGCCATAACCCTGGTAGAATAGGCCCTGATACCTTCCGGGACCTCCATTTCCCTCGACTCCCTCCTAGCCCAGGAAAAGGAAACAAAAAAGGAATCACTTTCTGAACTGCTCTGTACTATCCAAGCACCTTAGAACACACCTCGTCTAGCCTGTGAAAAATATGCTCCTGTTTTCTCACAGGATTTGAACAAAAAGTAGGCAAAACGATTTCTTGGCTTTTGTGGAATCTAAAAGCCATTTTTGGCAAAAATGGCCGGATCTGTCTTAAACAGCACTCAATCTGCAAAAATTTGAAGAAAAGGCGCCATGATCGAAAGGGCTTCCCAGCTCACTAATCCTCCTTTCAGTAGTGATCGCTACTTTAAAAAAAAAAAAAAAAAAAAGTCTTAAGAGTTATCAACTTGACTGCACAAGACGCCATTGGCTCGAAGGGTTACCCTGGAAGAGCCTGTAACACCAGAGATAAATCACACATAGAAAGGGGGAGGGGGGAGCTAACTGGTTCTTTGCCTGCTTAGGGCGTTCACCGCTAGCTGCTCTTCCAGAAAAATGCTCAGAGCAGAAACCTGGCCTTTCAGAGTGCTATGGGCTAGCCCCTTGTCTGCCCCACTTTGCAGGAATTCTAGTACAGCCACTGGGCTGTGTACGTCAAAGGAGCCTTCTGCGCACCAAGTATTAAACGGTTTCCAGACTTTTAGGTAAATTGCGTGCGTATCCTTTTTCCTGTAACCTAGAAGGGTCGCCACCAACCGGTCAGAGAAACCTTTACCCCTCAGCATTTCCTCCTCAGTAACCAGGCTGCCAGATACCACCTCTCCAACTGGGGACAACAGATCGGACCCTGAGAAAGGTCTGCCCGGACTGGCAAGATCCAGGGGGGCTCCACAGCCAGATCTTTCAGGACGGAAAACCACAGCCAGTGTGGCGCTATTCGGATCAGATTTGTGTCTTCCGTCAGCACTGTGGATATTGCTGCAGGGGGGCGGCGCATATCTGGTAAAACGCCAGCTCAGAGAGTACATCCACCCGATCGCCCCGTCCCATCTGTTTAGGGAGAAAAGGGTAAGTTTTCGCATTCTCTCTCGAAGCGAAGAAGTCCACACATGGGACCCCCCATCTTCAAGTGATCATCTTGGAGACGTCCTGACTCAGGACCCAGTCATCCTGCTGAGGAAGTCTGCCAGCTGGTTCAACTCCCCTTACAGATGCACCGCTGAGGAGGAACAGCACCGTGGCTTCAGCCCACTTGAAAATAGCTTCCGCCAGGATCCCCCCTTGGTTGATACAGGCAACCGCTGAAGAGTTGTCCGAGCAGACCTGTACGTGTTGTCCGTGGAGCTCCCGGTGGAAGGCTCTAAAAAAAAGCCAGTGCAATTGCCCTCAACTCCCTTCAATTCGAAGACCACTTCGCAGCATCCACTCTCCAAGAACCCTGCACCAGCTGTGGACCTAGGTGTGCTCCCCAGCCGATGCTGCTTGCATCTGTTGAGACGGTCCCGGATACCGGCAGCACCCATTCCAGGTTGTGAGACAAGTTTGCAGACTTCCTCCACCACCACAAAGATCTCTTTATTTGTCCTGGTACTTGACACGTAGAGTCCAAGGACCTCTGACTGTGGTCCCAAACCCGAAGGATGAACCGCTACAATGGGCAAAAGTGTAGACCTGCCCACTGCACCGCAGGGAGGACAGCCGTCAGCAAACCTAAGGCTGACATGGCCTGTTCCATCAAGATCTGGCGACTGCCCTTTAACAATGCCATCGCCTTGTCCATCTTTTGTTTTTTTTCTTGGGAGAGAAAGACCCTCCGCTGGGTTGAGTCCAATATGTAACCTAAGAAGGTGACCCTCTGGGATGGGACCAGATTGGATTATACTAGGTTCAAGAGCCTCATAGAATTTCCAAAATGCTTCTTGCAACCTGCAGATCCTGGACCAAATGCTCCGGGGAGGGAGCAAACAGGAGGAGATCGTCCAGATATACGATCACGGAAATGCCTCCGAGTCACAAAAAAGGCAGGGTCTCCACCATGACTTTTGCAAAAATGCGGTGGGGTGGGGAATGGGCCAAAATTAAGAGAGCGGAATTGCAGCTGGAACGTCTCCTTCGCGGATCTTAAGGCCAACCTGAGAAACTTTGGACTGCGCTCTGCGATGGTAATATACAGGTAGGCGTCTCTTAAGTCTATGGACGTCATGTAGCAGTGCCTTCACTGGAATGACTGAGTCCATGCAGAACTTCCTGTAGATTACTGAACGATCAAGAGGTTTCAGGTTTAAAATGAGTCTGAATTTTCCTGTGAGTTTGCGTACAACAATGACGTGGGAGTAGAACCTTCTGCCAATCTCCCCTGCCAGAACCCACACCACTACCTCCTGCTGCTCCAGTTCTTCCAGGGAGGATAGAAGAGCAGACTCCTTCTTTGCACACCTTGGAAGGTCTGTGACAAGAAGCCTGTGTGTGGGGGAGGACTTGAAAATTCCAGCCAGTACCTTCAGCCTACTTACAATTCCCAGGACAAATTGATTGGAGGTGACCGACTCCCACTGCAGGAGGAAAGCCCCCAGTCTTTCTCCCACCGTGGGTCTTTCAGGGCTGTTCAAGAGGGCGAAAAAACACTCCCCCCCGCGACCCCTGCTGTTGTGGCGCCAAAATATTTTCTGACCCTCACCCCTGGGGGGTCACAAATTTCTTCTGTGGGCGAGATTTCCTTTTAGCCTGTTCCCCAAACTTCCTCTTGATGGGAAAGACCTTCTTGTCGGCCGTCCGATCTAGAACAGCCTCCAAATCTGGACCAAACAGCAGATCTCCTCTGAGCGATACCCCACAGAGTTTCACTTTGGATGCACTATCCCCCTTGCAAGTTTTAAAGCTAGAGAGCGCTTCTGGCCGAGTTGGCCAGAGCAAAGGACGTTGTAGACATGTGTACCGACTCCGAGGCATCTGCGATGTGCGCTACCCCTCTCAAAAGCATAGGAAAGGAAGATAGTATAGTTTCCTTCGAGGTCCCAGCTTCAATATGCGCCTTTATTAGCGTCAACCAAAACTCCATGTTGCAAGCCACCACCGTGACTGCCGTGGCAGGCTTGAGATTTCCTAAGGAAGAGTCCGAGGTCTTTCAGGAGGGAGTCCATCCTTTTATTTATGGGGTCAGCTAGCAACCCCATGTTCTCAAAAGGCCAGCTCAGTTTTTCTGGACACCTGGGAGAAACCTGCGTACAGCCTAGGAGACTTGTTCCAGACAGCCGCGTCATCCTCCACAAAGGGAAATCTCTTCAAGGCCATAGGGAAAAAAAAAAAAAAAAAAAAAAAAAAAAAAAAAAAAAAAGAGGGCTTCCTTTCAGGGTCTCGCCATTCTTTAACAGATTCTACCAGCCATGGACTGGAAAGACCCTCCAATTAGGTTTCCCCAGAACCTCGTACATCTGGTCGTGGAGCAAGTGACTTTTTCTCCTTCTGGATGCCTAAGGTGGTGTGGATGGCTCCCAGGAGATCCTCCACTTCCTCCAGGGAGAGCTTGTACCTAGAGGCTCCCTCTGACTCCCACTAGGGAGTCTGAGCACACACTATCAGGTTCTTGCTCTAGTTCCTCTCTGGTGCCACCTGGTAAGCTTCCACTGGTGGCGGAAACCGCTGGACCAGGTGCAATGCTCTGCTGCGCTGGCGGAGGATTAACCTGGGGTTGCGGAAGCTAGAAACTCAAAAACGACTCTCAAAAAGATTGAAAGGTGCTAGGAAGATCATCTCTGGACGCTGCCAAGTTTGTACTCTGCTTTGCTGAATGCTCTCCCACTAAGCCTTCAATGCACTCCTTACAAAGCACCTTGGTCCAGGAATCACCCATGGTGGACCTGCATGAGGGGCACTTCTTGGAGCTGTGTGGGGATTTGGACTTCTCTGTGTTCTTGTCCTGGGCCTAAAGGGACAAAAGAAACATTAATGCCTGCCTGCCAGCGCTACCACAGACCACCACCACGACACCCCCCCCCAGGACCGACCAGCACCAGAGTCCCAGATGCACACCCACTTCCCTCTGACCACCAAAGTAGGGGGATAGGGGGACACAACCGTGGAGCTAGCGGGAACATAGTAAAGCCCATCTTTCTGTTTAGCAGAAAAAGATGAGGCCTTTAAAGAAAAGAATACAGTCCCTACAGTCAAAACAGGTGGAGGTTCACTGATGTTTTGGAGTTGCTTCACTGTGTTGCCTTATGAGTTTATGTGAAATCTCCATTAATAGCTGTAAAATATTGTAATTAGGAATATATATATCACTTAGCTTGTATCTATGCAGGCCGGAAGATAGTATCTTCACACATCTGTGAGAAGACCAGACAAGACAGGGCCCAGGCTTTTGTGTACAAACAATGGGATTCAAACCTCATTGTTGTACACAAACTCACTTCAAATAGATCCCATGCTGGGATATGCAATGAAAGGAGGCCAATCCGTAATCAATACTTAACTTCCCGGGAAAATTCAAGTCAATCTCTGGCTCACAAGGATTTGCATTAAAGAGGGCTGGCTTAGGCAAAGCATAGGGAAGCCAACCAATCAGAAGTCAAGCTATGCCAACCAATGAGGTATCAGCCTGTATTGATATACACAGACTAGCTGGGAGGAAATGCTCTCTTTTGGGGGAACCAGCCATCAGAATGGAACCTTGGTAAGAAAGGGTAATTATGGGAAAGGTATGCCCTTTACTTGTAACTAAATATGTTTGTAGATTAATGTTTTAAGGAATTTACTCTGCATTCCTTCATGTAATTCTTTTATTTTAACCTAATATGTTCTTCCTTGGTGTAGATTATAGATAGATGGTCATGTATTAGATAGACTTTCAAATACTTACCAATAAATGTTGCTATTGTGTTAAAGCTTTCATTCTTGGTCAAAGAACTCATTTAAGCCGCATCAGATCTTTGAGATATTAAATCTTAAATACAATAAATGGGTAACAGCTGCTTAGGGCATTGGATGCTTTGACCATATGCATGGCATTATGAAATATGAAGACTACCAAAAAATTCTAGGTATGCAATGTAGGGCCCAGTGTCAGAAAGTTGGATCTCCGTCAGCGGTCATGGGTCTTACTGCAGGACAATGACCCAAAGCACACATCAAAAAACACCCAGAAATGGTTTAAGACAAAGCGCTGGAGAGCACTGAATTGGCCAGCAATGAGTCCAGATTTAAATCCCATAGAGCACCTGTGGAGAGATCTCAAAAAAGCAGTTGGGAAAAGGAACCCTTCCAATCAGAGACCTGGAGCAGTTTGCAAAAGAAGAGTGGTCCAAAATTCCAGTAGAGAGGTGTAAGAAACTAATTGATGGTTACAGGAAGCGTTTGATATCAGTTTTGTCCAAGGGGAGTGCAAACAAATATTAAATTGAGGGTGCCAATAACTTTGTCCAGTCGATTTTTGGAGTTTTGCGTGGAAGGTCAGATTTGGCTTTCTGTTTCTTCACTTTTTTTGTCACACCAATACAAACAAAAGAAATAAAAATGAGAATGGCTAAACATTTCTAACTGAAACAATTTTCTGGGCAAAGTGGCACGTTATCTGACAGAAATGCAAGGGTGCCAATATTTTTGGCCACGACTGTGTGTATATATATATATATATATATATATATATATATATTTCAGAGTATTTCTTTTTATTCAAGCATAACTCCCTCCCCCTTTGTTTCCTTCTATATAAGAGGTATAATCAAGTTGTCCTGCACTTCACAATTTAATTTTGAGCCTTCTATTTCTTAATCTACTAAATAATATGGTTTTTCAGGAAGGTAAGAAGTTTTAAGTGTTTTTACTAACATGTTTTATATATACAGCGGGTAAAATAAGTATTAAACAAGTCACCCTTTTTCCAAGTTAATAAATTCCTAAAGGTGCAATTGACATGAACTTTTCACCACATGTCGGTAACAACCCATGCAATCCATACATACAAAAAAATAAATAAATAAAAACAAATACGTTCAGAAATGAAGTTATTTGTAATAAAATGGAATGACAAGGAAAAACTATTTAACACGCTAACTGAAATTTATTTAATACTTCGTACAAAATCCTTTGTTGGTAATGACAGCTTCAAGACACCTCCTGTATGGAGAAACTAGTCTCATGCATTGCTCGGGTGTGTTTTTGGCCCATTGTTCTAGTCTTAAAGTCTGGAAGAAGGTTCCGTGGGCTTCTTCTATGAACTCTGATCTTTAGTTCTTTCCATAGATTTTCTGTTGGATTCAAGTCAGGCGATTGGCTGGGCCATTCCAGCAGCTTTATTTTCTCTCTTTGAAACCAATTGAGAGTTTCCTTGGCTTTGTGATAGGGTTCATTGTCTTGCTGAAAAGCCCACCCTCGTTTCATCTTCATAACACTGGTAGATGGCAGCAGATTTTTATCAAGAATGTCTTGGTACATTTTTCCATTCATCCTTCCTCCAATGAAATGAAGTTTGCTAGTACCGTATGCTGAAAAACAGCCCCACACCATGCTGTTCCCACCTCCAAACTTTACTGTTGGTATGGTGTTTTTGGGGTTTAGTGCAGTGCCATTTGACCTCCAAACATGGTGTGTATTACGGCATCCAAAAAGTTCAATTTTGATCTCATCGGACCAGAAAATGTTGCGCAGCAAACTTTAAACAAGCTTCAACATGCTTTTTCTAAAGCAATGGAGTCCTGCGTAGTGAGCGTACATACAGGTCATGGCGGTTGAGTGTATTACTTCTTGTTTTCTTTGAAACAATTGTACCAGCTATTTCCAGGAATTTCTAAAGCTCTCCGCAAGTGGTCCTAGGCTCTTGGTGAAATGATGTTCCACTTCCGGATTATGGACCCAAAAGTTCTCACTGGAACATTCAGAAGTTTAGAAATACTTCTGTAATCAATTCCATCAGTATGTTTTGCAACAATAAGGCTGCAAAGATCTTGAGAGAACTCTTTGCTTTTATACACCATGAGAGGTTTCTTGTACGACACGTTGGCATTTTTTTTTTTTTTTAATATGTTCAGGTGTTTTTAACTAGCCTTGCAGGAAATGTCATTCTTGAATGTGTGCGCTGTAATGTTTTGTACTGTTTGTAGGTCTTATAGCAGCACCATCTTGAATTTAAACACATTGTAGGGTGTGCCCCCCAAATATGTTTTTGAATATTGTAATAGACCTTGACCAGATTTTTTGGGCTGGAGCACCCCTCCCCCTCCTCATTACCTCTTATTTAGTGGCCACCAGTGCATAGGATGTAACCCCTTCAGTTCTCCCACAGAGGAGTTCAGCTCCCATGGTTGAGACAAAGGATCTTCCATTCTATTACTAGAGTAGGACCCACTAATTCGGGGTACTTTGTCGCAGTAAGTGGGCTTAGCACTATATGACCATATAGTGTGACCAAACCCCCGTATTTTTTTTAATATGTTCAGGTGTTTTTAACTAGCCTTGCAGGAAATGTCATTCTTGAATGTGTGCGCTGTAATATGTTTTGTACTGTTTTGTAGGGCTTATAGTAGCACCATCTTGAATTTACCAACGCATTGTAGGGTGTGTCCCCCAAATATGTTTTTGTACGTTGGCAATGAGACACCTTTTTATAGGCCATCAGTTAAGACTGAGTCAGCTGATATCAATTTGCACTGACAAGGGGCAAGAATTGCTTTCAGCTGGTGTCCTAGCTTTCCATGCCGTTTTGCACGTCCCTTTCTTCAGGTGTTCAATAATTTTTTCCCGTGTCATTCCATTTTATTACACATAACCTAATTTCTGAACGTATTTGTTGGTTTCTTTGTATGTATGGATTGCACAGGTTGTTAACGACATGTGGTAAAAACGTCATGTCAATAGCACCTTTAGAAATATATCAACCTAGAAAAATGGTGACATGTTCAATACTTATTTTACCGGATATAACTATCTATCTACACACACACACACACACACACACAGTTGTGCTCATAATTTTACATGCCCTGGCAGAATTTATGATTTCTTGGCCATTTTTCAGAGAATATGAAAAACAAACTTTTTTCACTCATGGTTAGTGTTTGGCTGAAGCCATTTATTATCAATCAACTGTGTTTACTCTTTAAATCTTAACCCTTTCATGACTAAGCCTATTTTTGAAATTTGGTGTTTACAAGTTAAAATCCGTATTTTTTGCTAGAAAATTACTTAGAACCCCCAAACATTATGTATATTTTTTTTAGCAGAGAATCTAGAGAATAAAATGGAGATTGTTGCAATATTTTATATCACACGGTATTTGTGCAGCGGTGTTTTAAACGCAAATTTTTGGAAAAGGGACACTTTCATGAATTTAAAAAAATCCAAACAGTAAAGTTACCCCAATTTTTTTTGTATAATGTGAAAGATGATATTACGCCGAGTAAATAGATACCAAACATGTCACGCTTTATAGTTGCACACACTTGTGGAATGGCGACAAACTACGGTACCTAAGAATTTCCATATGCGACGCTTTAAATTTTTTTTACGGTTACCAGGTTAGAGTTACAGAGGAGGTCTAGTGCTAGAATTATTACTCTCACTCTGACGATCGCGGCGATACCTCACATGTGTGATTTGAACACTGTTTACATATGCGTGCGCGACTTCCGTATGCGCTTTCTTTGCTGCGCAAGCTCGCGGGGACGCTTTAAAAAAAATTTTTTTTTCCTTATTTATTTTTAAATTCATAAATTGTGTTAAAAAAAAAAAAAAAAAAGTTTTGATGACTTTTATTGCTGTCACAAGGAATGTATACATCCCTTGTGACAGTAATAGGTGGTGACAGGTACTCTTTATGGAGAGATCGGGGGTCTAAAAGACCCCCCATCCCTCCTTTACACTTCAAAGTATTCAGATAGCCGAAAACGGCGATTCTGAATACTGTGTACTTTTTAAAAACCGGCGCCATTGGCAGCCAAGTAAACGGGAAGTGACGTCATGACGTCGCTTCCGCGTTTACAATTTGAAGGCTGGAACGAAGCCGCCCACAGCTTCGTTCCAGCCCGCCCCCAGCTGCCGGAGGCATCGGATTGGTCACCGAGCCTTCGGATCAACCGGGAGGCTCGGTAAGAGCGGCGGGAGGTGGGACGTCCGCTCCCGCTGCTCCGGTATAACAGCCGAGCGGCTTTTAGCCGCATCGGTTGTTATACACGGGTAGCCAATCGCCGGCTCTAAACAACGGTACCGGGATGATGCCTGCAGCTGCGGGCATCATCCCGGTATAACCCCCGAAAGCCGAGTACGCATATCTGCATACGGTCAGCGGGAAGGGGATAATAGCAACAGAAACTGCCCAAATGACCCTGATCAAAAGTTTACATACCCCGGTTCTTAATACCGTGTACTGCCCCCTTTAACATCAATGACAGCTTGAAGTCTTTTGTGGCATTTGTGGATGAGGCTCTTTATCTTCTCAGAAGGTAAAGCTGCCCATTCCTCTTGGCAAAAAGCCTCCAGTTCCCATAAATTTTTGGGCTGTCTTGCATGAACTGCACGTTTGAGATCTCCCCAGAGTGGCTCAATGATATTGAGGTCAGGAGAATGAGATGGCCACTCCAGTACTCCGGTATTTTTTGATAACATACTGCATTCATCTTGCCATCTATTTTGACCAAATTTCTTGTGCCTTTGTAGCCCACACATCACCAAAACATCAGCCATCCACCTCTGTTTCACAGTAGCAATGGTGTACCTTTCATCATAGTCCTTGACGACTCCTTTCCAAATGTAGCTTTTATGGTTGTGGCCAAAAAGCAAAAAAAACTTTGGTCTCATAACTCTAAATGCCTTTGTGCCAGAAGGTTTGAGGCTGGTCTCTGTGTTGTCTGGTGTATTATAAGCGGGATACTTTGTGGCATTTGCGTAGTAATGGCTTTCTTCTGGTGACTTGACCATGCAGCCCATCTTTGTTCAAGTGCCTCCTTATTGTGCATCTTGAAACAGCCACACCACATGTTTTCAGACTGTCCTGTATTTCACCTGAAGTTATTTGTGGGTTTTTCTTTGCATCCCGAACAATTTTCCTAGCAGTTGTGGCTGGAATTTTAGTTGGTCTACGTGACTGTGGTTTGGTTTCAACAGAACCCCTAATTTTCCACTTCTTGATTAGAGTTTAAACACTGCTGATTGGCAGTCTCAATTCCTTGGATATCTTTTTATATCCCTTTCCTGTTTTATAAAGTTCAACTAAATTTTCCCGCAGATCCTTTGACAATTCTTTTGCTTTCCCCATGACTCAGAATCCAGAAATGTCAGAGCAGCACTGAATGAGGGGTCTGTCAGCAGTCCAGAATTCATTGAGCTTTTATACACAGACACTAATTACAAGCAAACAGATCACAAATGAGGATGGTTACCTTTGATAGCCATTCAAACCCCTTTGTGTCAACTTTTGTGAATGTTATCAGGCCAAAATCACCAGGGTACCATTTTGGTAGTTTCTGTTGCCATTATGATTTAAAAAGAGTAAACATAGTAGATTGATAATAAATGGCTTCAGCCAAACACTAACCATGAGTGAAAGAAAAGTTTGTGTTATCATTCATATTCTCTGAAAATAACCAAGAAATCTTAAATTCTGCCAGGGCATGTAAACTTATGAACACAACTTTGTGTATATATATATATATATATAATTTATTTATTTTTTCCCCCTCACAAAAATGAGTAAGTACACCCCTCAAATTTTTGCAAATATTTTATTTTATCTTTTCATGTGACAACACTGAAAAAAATGACACTTTGCTACAATGTAAAGTAGTGAGTGTACAGCTTGTATAACAGTGTAAATTTGCTGTCCCCTCAAAATAACTCACACAGCCATTAAGGTCTAAACCGCTGGCAACAAAAGTGAGTACACCCCTAAGTAAAAATGTCCAAATTAGGCCCAAAGTGTCAATATTTCGTGTGGCCACCATTATTTTCCAGCACTGCCTTAACCCTCATGGGCATTGAGTACATCAGAGATTCACAGATTGCCACTGGAGTCTTCTTCCACTCTGATGACATCACGGAGCTGGTGGATGTTCAAAACCTTGCGCTCTTCCACCTTCCGTTTGAGGATGCCGCACAGATGCTCAATAGGTTTTAGATCTGGAGACATGATTGGCCAGTCCATCACCTTTACCCTTAGCTTCTTTAGCAAGGCAGTGGGCATCTTGAAGGTCTGTTTAGGGTCGTTATGTTGGAATACTGCCCAGCGGCCCAGTCTCCGAAGGGAGGGGGATCATGCTCTGCTTCAGCATGTCACAGTACATGTTGGCATTCATGGTTCCCTCAATGAACTGTAGTTCGCCATGCAGCCCCAATCCATGACACTCCCACCACCATGCTTGACTGTAGGTAAGACGCACTTGTCTTTCTACTACTCACCTGGTTGCCGCCACACGCTTGACACCATCTGAATGTCAGGGCTGGGCTCAGCCCTTCCTTCTCTGAGCTTGCCGCTCAGCTGTTGGCTAATTGCCAGCTCCCATCTCTCTCCACAGTTACTTAGCTGTTGATGATATCCTGCTCATCAGTCCTGCCAACTTAAGCCGTCCAGTCCAAAGGAGCTCTGCCTTTGCCTTGGTCAACATCACAGAAATTTTCTCCTGCGATCCTGTTCAAGACTTGCTTTGCTGACATCCCTTCTGGCTCCAGATCTTGCTTGCTGTTCCACTACATTGATCCCTGACTTCTGGCTTGGCTGACTATCCGAACTATCTGGCTTTGGCTGTTTTGACTACGTTGGTCCTTTTACTTTTATTATTAAACAAGTGTGATTTAACTGTACTTCTGTCTCAGCCTGATTTCATCGTTTCTGACACTGAACCAAATACGTTTATATTGGTCTCATCAGACCACAGAACATGGTTCCAGTAATTTATTTCCTTAGTCTGCTTGTCTTAATCAAATGGTTTGCGGGCATTCTTGTGCATCATCTTTAGAAGAGGCTTCCTTCTGGGATGACAGCCATGCAGACCAATTTGATGCAGTGTGTGGCGTATGGTCTGAGCACTGACAAGCTGACCCCCCACCCCTTCAACCTCTACAACAATGCTGGCAGCACTCATAAGTCTATTTCCCAAAGACATCCTCTGGATGACGCGGAGCACGTGCACTCAACTGCTATGGTCGACCATGGCGAGGCTTGTTCTGAGTGGAACCTGCCCTGTTAAACCGCTGTATGGTCTTGGCCACCGCGCTGCAGCTCAGTTCCAGGGTCTTGGCAATCTTCTTATAGCCTAGGCCATCTTTATGTAGAGTAACAATTCTTTATTTCAGATACCCAGAGAGCTCTTTGCCTTGAGGTGCCATGTTGAACTTCCAGTCACCAGTATGAGAGAGTGATTGCGATAACAACAAATCTAACACACCTGCTCCCCATTCACACCTGAGACCTTGTAACACTAAGGAGTCACATGATACCGGGGGAGGAAAAATGGCTAACTGGGCCCAATTTGGAGATTTTCAAGTGTACTCACTTTTGTTGCCAGCGGTTTAGACATTAATTGCTGTGTTGATATTTTGAAAAAATATTTACAAAAACGTGAGGTGTATACTCACTTTTGAGAGATACTGTATACACACACTTATTGGCATCATCAATACATTAATTTCCTCTTTACCGTTAATTAAAGCAACAGGGCTAACCGCAATCTCGAGAGGATTGTGATGCAAAGGCTATTCAAGAATTTGGGGGAAGATTCACAAGGAGTGGGCTATGGCTGGTGTCAGTGCTTCATGTTAAATTTGAATTTAAACTTTAACTCTTTGCCTTCTTTTTTTTGACGATCTTGCCTTTCACCGTTGTTCCTTATTACATGCTGCCCTTTTAAAGGAATAGGTGAAAGGTCAGCGATAGATCTAGCTAGGCCTTCAACAATACGAAAAAGGATATTAAGTATTGGCAGCAGAGATCCAGTGACCCATACCGAAATGTATATGGGAATGTACCTGGGAGAAGACAGGGAAAGGATCCTGCCTCTAGTCAATTTAGTGGTATTAAAAAAGAGGGGGGGGGGGGCGATTTCAATGGCATACACACAGCACAGCCTTGACATCAGCCTGTTTAGACAGGCAATAGTCATTTAAAGTTATCAGTGGATGTAAACTCAATCCAATATGACGACATATTTCTAAATTTAGTATGCCCATTTCCTCCTGAACTCGTAAAACTTTAATCTCCCTGATATCCTCGACTCATCTGATCTATTGTTGGACTGTAAGTGGCTGAACAGATTTCCACAATGCAGTGTTAACCAGGTGGCGCAACATCTACTTTTTGTAGGCTGAAGTAGGAATCGAGTTCTGATGTAAAAAGGAAGAATGTAGCCATTTTAGAGACTACCAAGTCAGAGAATTTTTGGGTAAATTCATGAACCTGGGCCCAGAGAATATCCAGGGAGATAAAGGACTAGAACACATGTAACAAAATTACCTCTAGCCTGTCTGAACCTATGAGTCTCGGAATCTATGGGATACATAGAATGCAAACCAGCGGGAGTAGTGTGCTGATGAGCTACCATCTTAGTTACATAGTAGGTGACGTTGAAAGAAGACACAAGTCCATCAAGACCAACCTATGTGTGTGATTTTATGTCAGTATTACATTTTATTTCCCTGTATGTTGTGGTCATTCAGGTGCCTAATAGTTTTTTGAAACTATCGATGCTCCCCCCTTAAACCACTGCCTGTGGAGGAGAATTCCACACCCTAACCGCTCTTACAGTAAAGAACCCTCTACGCAGTTTAAGGTTAAACCACTTTTCTTCTAAATTTTAGTGAATAGCCACATGTCTTATTAAATTCCCTTTCACGGAAAAGCTTTATCCCTATTGTGTGGTCACCAGTACGGTATTTGTACATTGAAATCATATCCCCTCTCAAGCGTCTCTTCTCCAGAGAGAATAAGCTCAGTGCTCATAACGTTTCCTCATAACTAAGGTCCTCCAGTCCCTTTATTCGTTTTGTTGCCCTTCTCTGGACTCTCTCCAGTTCCAGCACATCCTTCTTGAGGACTGCAGCCCAGGACGGCATACTCCAGGTGCTTGGAGCAGTTTGGCATTGTATGCCATTGCTGAGCCTGTCATCTACCCCCAGGTCCTTTTCCATCCTAGATTTCCCCAGAGGTTCTCCCCCTAGAGAGTAGACTGCATTCATATTTTTGCCACCCAAATGCATTAAATTTTAAATTTTTCTACATTAAACTTCATTTGCCATGTAGTTGCCCACCCTGTTAATTTGTTCAGATCTTGCAAAGTTTCCACATCCTGCGGAGAAGTTAATGCCTTGCTTAGCTTACTAACGTCAGCAAATACAGAGATTGGGCTGTTTATCCCATCCTCCAGGTTGTTTATGAATTAAATAGGATTGGTCCCAGGACAGAACCCTGGGGGACCCCACTTTCCACCCCGGACCATTCTGAGTACTCCCCATTTATCACTACCCTCTGAACTCGCCCCTGTAGCCAGTTTTCAATCCTTGTACTCACCCTATGGTCCATGCCAACGGAACTTACTTTGTACAGTAAACGTTTATGGGGAACTGTATCAAATGCTTTTGCAAAATCCAGATACACCACCTCTACGGGCCTTTCTTTATCTAGATGGCAACTCTCCTCCTCACAGAAGGTTCATATATTGGTTTGGCAAGAACGATTCTTCATGAATCCATGCTGATTACTGCTAATGATACCGTTGTCATTACTAAAATCTTGTATATAGTCCCTTATCCCCTCCAAGAGCTTGCATACAATTGATATCAGGCTAACTGGTCTAATTCACAGGGATGTATCTTGGTCCTTTTTTAAATACTGGTGCTACATTGGCTTTTCTCCAATCAGCTGGTACCATTCCAGTCAGTAGACTGCTCATAAAAATTAGGAATAATGGCCTGGCTATTACTTATTACCAATTACCGAGGGTTCTTAAAGGACCCTCGGGTGCAAGCCATCTGGTCCTGGTGACTTATTAATGTTAAGCTTTTCAAGTCTATTTCTAATTCTGTCCTCCGTTAGCCATGAGCATGCTTCCTTTGACATGCCATGAGGATAAACATTGCCGTTTTGATTACTGAAGCTCCCCCCCACCCGATTCCCTCGTGAAGACTGAGGAGTAGAATAAATTCAATACCTTCGCTATCTCTCCATCCTGAGTAACCAGATGCCCTTTACGAATCATATATTGGGACCAATATGATCTGACCTCCCTTTCTTCTTATTTATGTAAAGAATTTCTTGGGATTTTTTTTTTTACTTTCCTCCGCTACGTGCCTTTCGTCTTCTATCTTAGCTGCCCTGATTGACTTTAATTGACTGTACGCAAATTGATATTTTTTTTATGACACTGGCTGAGAAGGGGTTGACATCCATGAGCAATCAAGGGTTAACTGTGCCTAACAATGTGTGATATTTGCTGTTTTTTCTGTGCAACTGGCTGTTTTTTCTCCCTGCAGCCAGACTGCTGTTCCTATGAGCACAAAGTTTGTAAAAAAAAAAACAAAACGCAATCAAGAGCAAAATCAATAGCTGAAATCTGCTGCCAAACTCGTGATGTGTCCAATCACAGCACAGGTCGGCAGGGGGTGCAAGCATGCCCGCCCTGTACCCGGAAGACAGGTGGCAACGAACAGGTACATTCTTAGGCCTGCTTGTGTCACTCTCTCACAGTAAACCTACTGTGGGCAGGCAGAAAGTAGTAAAAAAGTGAATTCTGTTGGCAGACTGAGGTATAGCGAGGTTCAGGGCAGCAGATTTTTGATAGTTAATGTGAAAGTTTGAAACTCCTGCAGGTTTTAAAGTGACAAACTCACATCATTAAAGGGGTTGTAAAGGTAAAAATGTTTTCACCTTAATGCATTCTATGCATTAAGGTGAAAAAACTTTTGACAGTACCGCCGCCCCCAGGCCCCCCGTTTTACTTACCTGACGCCTCGAATCTTCGCTGCTCGTCCTCGTCAGCTTCATTGCAGCTCAGCCTGGTCGCTGATTGGCTGCAGTGGATGGATTGAAAGCAGCGCAGCCATTGGCTCGTGCTGCTGTCAATCACATCCGATGACGCGGCGCGCCGGGGGGCGGGGCCGAGTGATACAGCGAGCGGCTATAGCCGCCGGCTGTATCACGGGAGCGCGCCCACAAGCACTCACCACCGTGCGAGGGAGCTCGCATGAAGGTGGTAAATGCTTGCAGGGAGGAGCTGAAACAGCCGCCGAGGGACCCCAGAAGACCAGGTTCGGGGCCACTCTGTGCAGAACGAGCTGCACAGTAAAGGTAAGTATAACATGTTTGTTATTTAAAAAAAAAAAAAAAAATAACTTTACAACCCCTTTAAGAACCATCAATAAATGCTGTATTACATGCTGTTCATGCTCAGTCAGTCACTATAGGTTTGGTTTCCTATATTTTGACAAAAACCTGGTTGACCCTGCGGTTAACTGTGTCCCCACTGCAGTTGGGGATTTTGCAGAGCAGTGTTGGCAGCTGGTGCAAATGCTCAGTTTTTAATGTACTTCTACCCTGAGCATTTCCTCCCTATCACATCTGAGCAACCCATGTTGCACTAGATTCACACATGTGAGTGTATATACACAGTGATAAATGACAGCACACTTCCTCCCTCCATGCTAACTAACCAGCTAATGGGGGCAGGATCTGATTTCAACCCAAAGGCTGTTTTTCCTTATTTTCTACATGTGACCACCAGTAGAGGACTGGAATCTCTTCCGGCCACTGTTTCCTTACAGACAGGCTGGGAAAGAGCTGGGCCATGTTAAAGCTGTGTATCAATTAGGAAAAAGCTATAAATTTTATTTTTATTAAAATAATTTCAGTGGCATCATCCACATACAGAAAGAAAATAGTTTAGGTAACTAGCAGTCTGTGTTAAGTATCACTTTAACCACTTGCCAACCAGTGCACGATTATATACGTCGGCACAATGGCACGGCTGCGCAAATGGGCATACAGGTATGTCCCCTTTAAGAAGCGGCATTGTGCGCCGCATACTCCGTGACCGTACTCGATGTCCACCGGTGTCACGCGATCGTGTCATGGAACAGCAGAACGGGGAGATGCCTATGTAAACAAGGCCTAGTGACAAGATAGATCTACTGCTCTCTGTCATTGGGAGCAGTGATCACTGTCATGTCCTAGGTAGCCCACCCCCCCCCCCGTTAGAATCACTTCCTAGGACACACCTAACCCCTTGATCGCCCCCCTAGCGATTAACTCCTTCCCTGCCAGTGTCATTTATACAGTAATCCGTGCCTTTTTATAGCACTGATCGCTATATAAATGACAATGGTCCCAAAATAGTATCAAACGTGTCCGCCAAAATGTCGCAGTCACTAATTAAAAAAAAAAAAAAAAAAAACGCAGATCGCCGCCATTACTAATAAAAAAACGTTTAATAAAAATGCTATAAATTTATCCCCTATTTTGTAGACGTCATAACTTTTGCGTAAACCAATCAATATACGCTTATTGCGATTTTTTTTTTAACCAAAAATATGTAGAAGAATACATATCGGCCTAAATTGAGAAAAAAAATGGTGGTTTTTTTTCTATTTTTTGGGAATATTTATTATAACAAAAAGTAAAAAAATTGCAAGTTAGACTTACCGGTAACTTGTTTTCCAATAGGCTTTCAGGACAGCACCCGAGAGATCATGGCTCCTCCTCCCACAGGAAACACCTCATCAATTAAGTCTTTAAATTGGAATCCTCCACGTTGCTTCATCAGTTGTTTGTAGAGAACTCCAGCCCCAGCTGCAACACATAAGCGACAGTTATATCATAGTATTACAGCATTAGCATAAACCAAGGGCGGGTTACTGCTGTCCTGAAAGCCTATTGGAAAACAAGTTACCGGTAAGTCTAACTTGCAATTTTCCAAATCGTCTTTCAGGACAGCACCCGAGAGGATAATCGAGACTTACTCCATTTAGGGTGGGACAACAGCCTGTAAGACTTTCCTTCCAAAAGCCTGGTCCCCAGCCGTCATGAGATCTAACCTATAATGACGGGCAAAGGTTGTCAGACTTGTCCAAGTAGCTGCCTTACAGATTTGTTCGGGGGTGGCGCCAGCTTTTTCTGCCCAACTCACCGCGGAAGCTCTTGTAGAATGAGCCCGGACATTTAATGGACTCTCCAGACCTGTAAGGGAATAGGCTTCTGAGATAGCCATTCTTAACCATCTGGCAATGGTTGCTCTAGAAGCTTGTCTTCCTTTTTTATTACCGGAAAATAAAACAAACAGAGCATCTGAACATCTAAAGTCTTTAGTGTTTTCCAAGTAACTCAAGACTGCTCTTTTAACATCCAGGGTATGGAATTCTTCTTCCTTCTTACCCGATGGATTAGAACAAAAGGTAGGAAGTATTATTTCCTGAGTTCGATTCTGGATCGAAGCGACCTTCGGCAAAAAATTAGGATCCGTCTTCAGAACAATTCGGTCTGAAAAAATGGAAAAGAAAGGCTCCCTGATTGATAAGGCTTGCAGCTCACTGACTCTTCGAGCTGTTGTAACAGCCACTAAAAACACTGTTTTCAAAGTAATAAATTTCAGGGAGGCTAAATTAATGGGTTCAAAAGGTTCCTTGGTCAGGGCCTGTAGAACAACCGATAAGTCCCATGCTGGACAGCTTTTGATTACCACTGGTCTAGACCTGGTAAGAGCTTTGAAGAATCTTATTACTAGGGGTTCTGATGAAATGGATTTTTCCAGGAATACCCCCAGCGCAGCAACCTGAACTTTGAGGGTGCTGACCGCTAAGCCCTTGTCCGCCCCTTCTTGCAGAAACTCAAGCACAGAAGAAATTTGTTTTGGAGATCTGTCAGATGCTGTGCACCAGGAGTTGAAGATTTTCCAGACTTTGGAATAGATTGCTCTTGTAACCTTCTTTCTACTAGACAGAAGGGTAGCTACCAACCTATCCGAGAAACCTTTCCTCTTCAAGAGCTGCTCCTCAGTAGCCAGGCCGTGAGCTTTAGTTTTGCTACTTCCTGGTGAAATAGAGGACCTTGTAACAGAAGGTCTTTTCTTAACGGAAGGTGCCAGTAAGGTTCTTGTTGCATCTGGAGAAGGGATGAAAACCAAGGCCTTTTTGGCCAGAAAGGAGTGATGAGAATCACTGTTGTCTCCTCCTTCCTGATTTTCGCTATGACCCGAGGGATAAGCTGAAACGGGGGGAATGCGTAACAGAGGTGAAACTTCCAATCTTGTGCCAGAGCATCCACTCCCAGTGATGTCTCGTTCCTGTCCAGGGAGAAGAAGCGAGACATTTGCGAGTTTTCCTGGGTGGCAAAGAGATCCACTCTTGGGCGCCCCCATTTCTGCACTATTAACTGGAAGACTTCTGGATTCAATTGCCACTCTGCTTCTAAAATCTGGTTCCTGCTTAGGAAATCCGCCACTCTGTTTAGGGTCCCTTTTAAATGGACCGCGGATAAGGATAGAGTATGGAGCTCTGCCCAACTCAGAATGCCTTTTGCCAAACTCTGCAGAACCTTGCTTCTGGTTCCCCCTTGTCTGTTTATGTAAGCCACCGCCGTGGCGTTGTCTGACAGGATCTGAGTATGTTGCCCCTGGACTTCTTTCGCAAAGGTCAGTAAGGCCATTTCTATAGCTTTTAGTTCCCTCCAATTTGAGGACCTCAGGGCATCTCTTGTGTCCCACGAGCCCTGGGCCCACCGGCCGCTCATATGAGCCCCCCAACCCCAGGAACTGGCATCTGTTGTCAACCTCACCTGAGTTGGGAAGGACCATAACAGCCCCTCTGAGTACCTTGTCTGGTTCTTCCACCACCACAGACTTCTTTTTACTGAAGTAGGGATCTTCACTAATGAATCTAGTGAATCCTGCTGGTGATTCCAGGTTTTTAACAGGAAACTTTGCAGAGGTCTGAAATGGAGCTTTGCCCACTGGATGGCCGGAATGGAAGAGGTCAGGGTTCCCAATGCTGACATAACCTTCCTGATGGACAGAACTTGATTGGACTGTAGCAATGACACTACTTGAATCAACTTTTTCTGTTTTTCCTCCGGAAGAAAAATTTTTTGTTCTAAAGAGTTGATACGGAAACCCAGGAATAACACTTCCTGTGAGGGAATCAGATTTGATTTTTGAAGGTTTAAAATCCACCCCATGGATTCTAGATGAACACGGGCTCTGAGCAAGTTTTCTTGAAGACCTTCTCTGGTCTGGGCAAAAAACAGCAGGTCGTCCAGATAAGGAATAACTGAGATCCCCTCTAGACGCAGAGGCGCCAGAGCTTCGGCCATTATTTTCGTGAAGACCCTTGGGGATGATGACAGACCAAACGGGAGTGCTCTGAATTGCAGATGTACCACCTTCTTCCCTTCTTTCAGTGCTAACCTCAGATATTTCCGCGACCTGGCGGCAATAGGAATGTGGAGGTAGGCATCTTGTAAATCTATTGATGCCATATAGCATCCTTGGTACAGGAGGTTTCTTACTGAAAATATTGAATCCATCCGAAACCTTCTGTATTCTACCGATTTGTTCAGCATTTTGAGATTCAGGATAAGACGGAACTTTCCTGAAGGTTTCTGAACCAGAAAGACATGTGAGTAGAACCCCTGGAAGAACTCCCCCGCTGGGACCGGAACAATGACTCTCTGATTTTTCAGTTCCTGAATTAAGGACTTCATGGCGAGAGCCTTGACTGCGTCCCTTGGGACGTTTGTCACCAGGAATCTTCTTGGAGGTTCTTCCGTGAATTCTATCACATACCCCTGGGAGAGCATCTTTACAACGAATTGATTTGAGGAAATGGCTCTCCACTGAGGAAGAAACTCCTGTAGTCTTCCCCCGACCTTGACAGAGTCATTGTGGTTTTGCGGAGGCCGCAGGAGGATTGAAGAGCACTCCACCCCTACCTTTGGGCTTCTGAGAAGACCATGACTTCCTCTTGCCCTGCATTTTCCCTTCCTGCTGACCTTTTTGGGGCCGAAAGAAACGCTTACGGGTTTGCACCTGTTTCTTCCTAACTGGAAACGACTTTTTCTTATCTGCCGTTCGGTCAAGAATGGACTCCAGCTCTGAACCAAATAGCAGATCACCCGCAAACGGAATACCACACAATCTATTTTTAGATGCAGCATCTCCTGGCCACGTCTTCAGCCATAAGGCCCTTCTGGCAGAATTTGTCAAAGCTGCTGACCTTGCTGACATGCGGATAGATTCCGCAGACGCATCTGCAATATATGATATTGCTGCCGACAGGGTTGAAAAAGAGTCTAGAATCTCCTGTTTTGAGGAATCTGCTATGACATGGGCTTTCAACTGGTTAACCCAGTGATCTAAGTTCCTTGCAACACAGGTTGTTGCCATTGCTGGTTTCAGATTGTGCATTACTGATTGCCAGGTTCTTTTAAGAAGCAGGTCCATCCTTTTGTCCATGGGCTCCTTCAGAGTGCCCATATCCTCAAAGGCTAGGTCCGTAGACTTAGAGACCTGGGAAAAGGCAGAGTCCAATTTTGGAACCTTATTCCATATAGAATCTGGATTTTCTTCAAATGGAAATCTTTTCTTGTGAGCCCGGGAAAAGAAAGGCTTTTTCTCAGGTTCCAGCCACTCTTTTTTAATCATATCAGTGATAACTGAATGGACTGGAAAAGAACGACCTTTTGAATCTCCTAAACCAGCATACATGCGGTCATGCAGGGAGAGTTCCTTCTTTTCCTCTTCTATCCCCAAAGTGGCATGGATTACCTTCAGGAGTCCTCCCACCTCTTCTAGTGACAATTTGTATTTAGAAGTGGTATCTGATTCATTTTCCTCCTCCTCAGAATCTGTATCATCTGGAGCGAGGGAAACGGACCCTTGAGAAGCGTCCTGGGATATTGGACCCCCAAAAATTATTTGAGACCCGCTCTGGGGTTCTGAAGATGGCTGCGGAACCAGAGGATCCCTAGAGGGACCTGGCTCCTCTCTTAGGTTTGACCTAAAAGCTTGAAAGGTGGCCCGGAGCTCATCCTTTATTGTTGACACTAAGTCGCCACAAACGGATGGAGTCTCCTCTTTGACCAAATTTGTAATGCACTCTGCACAAAGCGTTTTGGTCCAAGCATCGCCTAATTTTTCTTTGCAAACAGGGCACCTTTTCTTGACTGGTTGGGCAGAACCTTTGGCCTGGACAAACAGAAAAGAGACAAGCAACCACGCTTAAAAGGCTGTAATACAGCGCAAATAATACACCCAGGTGCACTAAGGAAGAAACCTCTCATTTCCATGTGCCCAGCAAGCCACCACCACCTAATCCCCTGTTGTAGGGCAGATATCTAAATCTAGCCACTGCAACATACCTTCTGAGAGGGGGGTGGGGGGGGGGGGGGGGGTGGTGGGGGGAAGGGGGGGAAAGGGTGAGTAACCCCCCCCACAGGAGAAAACGGCCCAGGGTAATAGAGGACACAGTCCCTTACCTTAGCCTTGCTGGCGCCTTGGCTTGCCCCCTTCTCCGCTGCATCGCTATCCATAGCTGTCTGCGGTGCGTGGTAGAACGACCGGTTCCAGATTCGAAAACGCCGCTGCGCTGACCTGGAACCGGAAATAAGGCGCCAGGTGACCCTGCCCTCTCCCACTGCGCTTTGCGCCGGAAATGACGCACGCGCCGACCCGGAAGTGCTGCCTGGACGTGGCTGAAGCGCTCTTCTGCCACCAGCAACATGGCGGCCGCCACCGCTCGCTCCCAAAAGGGAACAGAGGACGGCCGCCCGTCAGGCCAAAAATTGAGGCAGCACCCCCGGCGTACAGGCTCTCCCCGAGCACGGAAGAGGGAGAGGGAGCCCACGGGACCGTCCATGTAAGAGGCAAGTGGGAGGCTCACTCTCCTGGCCTAAAAAAGACCTAACAGGTGAGAACCTGTGTCTCTCAGGATAAACCCGAGAGATCATGGCTCCCACCAGAGGTGTTCCTCCAGCTGGAGGAAACACAAAAAACTGATGAAGCAACGTGGAGGATTCCAATTTAAAGACTTAATTGATGAGGTGTTTCCTGTGGGAGGAGGAGCCATGATCTCTCGGGTGCTGTCCTGAAAGACGATTTGGAAATATTGCTCTTTTTTTTTCAAAATTGTTGCTCTTTTGTTTATAGCGCAAAAGATAAAAACCACAGAGGTGATCAAATACCACCAAAAGAAACCTCTATTTGTGGGAAAAAAATTACGTCAATTTTGTTTGGGTACAACGTCGCACGACCATGCAATTGTCAGTTAAAGCAATGCAGTGCCGTATCGCAAAAAGTGCTCTGGTCGGGAAGGGGGTAAATTCTTCCGGGGCTGAAGTGGTTAAGCCAAATAGGCATTTGGGTGAAGTATTGCCTAATAAACTGCAAACGGTGTACAGGAACACACTCAGTAGTTTGGTGGCTAGGAGTTTTATAGATTTCCCCCCCCCTTACATGGTGGCAAGTTGAAGCCCACCTTTTTGGACATAATAGGCTTTTATGCACATGGCTGTTGTCATGTATGCAAATTGCTGGTAACAATTTCTAAAAAGGAAAAGGTTAGTTTTGCATATTAACAAAAAATGTCAGGATCAATCTTGTGGTTCGGGGGTGGGGGGGCTGTATCTTACCCAGTGTTCTTGTGGCCTACAGTACACATTGAGAGGACCACAGGCCATAAAGATCCCAGAGGTCTAAAATTTTGTGGTACTAAAAAAAAAGTCTGCAGACATTGGAGGAGTTTGGTTTAAAAAAAAAAAAAAAAAGCCTCATCTAAAAGGAGAAACCTGGTGGATCCATGAGGCCAACACATTTGGTGCCTTATGGTTGTCACGGTTCCATGTACATTGATCCGGCGCCCAGTTTTATCTCCTGTTTGAGCTGCTCAGGTTATTATTATTATTATTATTATTCAGGATTTATATAGCGCCAACAGTTTACGCAGCGCTTTACAATATAAAAGGGAGACAATACAGTTATAATACAATACAATAGGATTAAGAGGGCCCTGCTCAGAAGAGCTTACAATCTAATAGGGTGGGGCAGGTGGTACAAAAGGTTGTAACTGTGGGGAATGAGCTGGTGGAAGTGGTAGGAGATTAGTTGGAGACGTGATAGGCTTTCCTGAAGAGATGAGTTTTCAGGGATTGCCTGAAGGTAGCAAGAGTAGGGGCTAGCCGGATAGATGGAGGTAGCGAGTTCCAGAGGATGGGAGAGGCTCTGGAGAAATCCTGGAGACGAGCATGGGAGGAGGAGATGAGAGAGCTTGAAAGCAGGAGGTCTTGAGAAGAGCGGAGGACGATTTGGGTGATATTTGGAGACAAGATTAGTGATGTAGCTTGGGGCAGAGTTGTGAATGGCTTTGTATGTTGTGGTTAGAATTTTGAATTTAATTCGCTGGGTGATTGGGAGCCAGTGTAGGGATTGAAGTAGAGGGTTGGCAGACACTGAGCGGTTGGTAAGGTGGATAAGTCTGGCAGCAGCATTCATGATAGACTGAAGAGGGGATAGCCTATGGAGCGGTAGGCCAATGAGAAGGGAGTTGCAATAGTCAAGGCGAGAGATAACAAGGGAGTGAATGAGGAGCTTGGTGGTTTCATTTGTTAAAAAAGGGCGAATTTTAGAGATGTTACGGAGGTGAATTCTACAAACTTTTGACAATGATTGGATTTGAGGCTGAAATGACAAGTCGGAGTCTAGGATTACACCTAGTACCCTGGCGTGAGGGGAGGGACTGATGGTTGCATTGTTGATTTTGATGGAAAAGTCATGGAGGGGGGCACGGGCGGGGGGGAATATTAATAGCTCAGTTTTAGAGAGATTTAGTTTAAGGAAGTGGTGCGACATCCATGCTGATATGTCAGTTAGTAAGTTAGTAATGCGAGAGGAGACTGAAGGAGTGAGGTGAGGAGTAGACAGATAGATTTGGGTGTCATCAGCGTATAAGTGGTATTGGAAGCCGTGGGCAGTTATTAGGTGACCAAGGGAGGTAGTGTAGATAGAGAAGAGAAGGGGTCCAAGAACCGAGCCTTGGGGGACCCCCACAGAAAGGGGCAATGGAGAGGAGGAGACAGAGTTGTAGGTGACACTGAAGGAGCGCTGTGATAAATAGCCAGAGAACCAGGATAGAGCAGAATCTCGGAGGCCAAGGGAATGTAGTTTATTGAGAAGGAGCGGGTGGTCAACAGTATCAAAGGCCGCAGAGAGGTCAAGTAGTAGGAGTATGGAGTACTGGCTGTTGGTTTTAGCAGTTAGTAAATCGTTAGTGAGTTTTAGTAAGGTAGTTTCCGTGGAGTGCTGCGAGCGAAAGCCAGACTGTAAGGGGTCAAGAAGGTTATTTTCATTGAGGTAGGAGCTAAGACGGTTGTAGACTAAGCGTTCTAGAAGTTTAGAGGTGAATGGGAGTAATGAGATGGGTCTTAAGTTGTTCAGGTCGGTAGGGTCCAGTGAGGGCTTTTTAAGAATGGGAGTGATCTGTGCATGTTTTAGAGGGGAGGGGAAAATGCCACTAGAAAGGGAGAGATTGAAGATGTGGGTGAGGGAGCATAGGATAGAAGAAGAGGGTGACCGTAGTAGTTGTGAGGGAACAGGATCCAAGGGACAATTGGTTAGGTGGGCATTCGAGAAAATTTTTGTAACCTCTTCCGTAGTAGCCAATTCAAAAGAGGAGAGGGTTGAATGTGCTGCTGGGCAAGGTATGATGGGTGGGGAAGATGTACGCACAGTGGAGATGTCCTCCCGAATTGCATTGGTTACTGCCAATCTGTCCTGAACCTAGGTCTTATTAAGCCTTTGCACCTGTGGCTTAGTGTTTAGGCAACGTGTCTCCGCGCAGAAGCCGGACCCTCCTGTTCCTCTCGTGTTTGCTGTTTGAGTATTCCCTTATTCTGTGTTGTTTGAGCCTGTCTTTTTTGTCAGTGTTTCCCTCTGGCTGTGCCATTATATTCCCCTTGATTTGCCTGTGGAGCCCTTGATTTTCTGTTGCTGTGTGCCTCTTTCAGTCTAGTGTCTACTCCAGTCCTTCCAGTGTGCCATTTGGTTGCACTGGGCCTGCACAAGGGGGGGCTAGTTATGTTTTAGGTTTATTAGTGGAGATTTGACACAATAACGCAAGACATCCAAACCAGGTTGGATATAAATCGATGATAATTAAAAAAAAAAAAAAAAAAACATTTTTTTTACCTAACAGGTTCCCAACCGCCGCACGCCGATATATACGTTGGCAGAATGGCACGGGTGGACAAATGGGCGTATCTGTATGTCCCACTTTCGTGGGTGGGGGCGCAATCGCGCCGCCCCCTGCCCGCGGCAGTCGGGTTCATTAGGGGAGCGATCAATCCCCGGGGCCAGATCAATGATTTATGGTCTGGACCTGGTGATCGCTCCTAACAAATGAAAACCTTCCCCTGTCTGTGTAAGTGTAAACACAGATAGGAGGAAGTGATGTCATCTCTCCTCGTGAAGTCTTTTCGATTCCAGTGAGAGAGAGGGGACATCTAACCGTGAGGTGCACCAACAGTGCACTGACATCAGCACACATAGGTACACTTTCCACCCCCTGATCACCCACCGATCGCCCCCGCCCCCCCCCCCAGTTAACCCCTTTCATTCCCTGTCACTGTGTCACCAATTGCAGTTTTCAGATTTTTCACTGATCACTGCATCGGTGTCATTTGTGACTGAAATAAGTGTTAGGGCAGTTAGTATTAGCCCTCGTTTAGGTTACCCCCCCGTTAACCCTTTCACCCCTTGTCGCCAGTGTCACTGATCGATCACCATATTTGTGTCACTGGTGATGCTAGTTAGCCAGTTAGTTGATTAGCTTCACTGTCAGGTTTTTATAGCGACAGGTACCCCCATATATACTACCTAATAAAGGTTTTAACCACCGGTTAACATCTTTACCCCCTGTCAGCAGTGTCACTAAACAATCACCGTATTTGTGTCACTGGTGACGCTAGTTAGCTTCATCGTCAGGTTTTTTTTTTTATAGCTTCAGGTACCCCCATATATTACCTAATAAAAGTTTTAACCACCTGATTGCCCCTTAGTTAACCCTTTCACCCTGTCACCAGTGATCACCGTATTAGTGTTACGGGTGACGCTGGTTAGTTTGTTTTTTATAGCATCAGGGCACCCGCCGTATATTACCCAATAAAGGTTTAACCCCCTGATCACCCAGCGGGTGATAAAAGTTAGGTTGGTCTACTTCGCCCCAGGCAGCGTCAGATTAGTGCCAGTAGCACTAACATCCACGCACGCACGCACCATACACCTTCCTTAGAAGTATAGTGTCTGAATGGATCGATATCTGATCAGATCTATACGAGCGTCCCCAACAGTTTAGGGTTCCCAAAAGCGCAGTGTTAGGGGGATCAGCCCAGATACCTGCTAGCACCTGCGTTTAGCCCCTCCACCCAGTCCACCCAAGTGCAGTATCAAATCGATAACTGTTACTTACAAAAACACAACACACATAACTGCAGCATTCGCAGAGTCAGGCCTGATCCCTGCGAACGCTAACAGTTTTTTGGGTAGTGTTTGAATCAGTCGCTAACAGTCAGGAGCTTTTTTTAACTGTCTCACTATTGTACCATTAAATTTAGAGACCAATCGACGGTACACTAGTGAAGAGGCCTACACGTTTCTAAGCATGACAGATAGTAAAGAGAAAGTCACTCATCTGTCAGATTCAGGCTCAGAATATGATACTGTAGACAGCAGCGGCACCCCGACAGCTTTGACGACAGAGTTGAGGTCCTTGCCAAGGTCAGGCCTACCAGACCCTATTCTTCTTTTGTTGTTGAGGTGCAAGAACCGCAGATCTCTCATATGGAGCTGAGAGCCAGTACTAGTGCCGCTCACCCTTCTGGTGAACTGGCAAGCACCGGCGGCCTAGTGCCATGTTTGAACAATATATCATTTAGTGACAACGTTGTGTTGAAAAAAATAAATAAATAAAATTGTAATTTTCCCGAAACTTGTGGCAAAATCTAAAATATTCCATGGACTCAACATGCCTCTCAGCAAATAGCTTGGGGTGTCTACTTTCCAAAACAGGGTTATTTTGGGGGGGGTTTGTGCCATCTTGTCATTTCATGGCCTCAGTAACTGTGATAGGTAGTAAGGAAGTAAAATCACCATTTTACGCCCTTAGAAAGCCTGAAGGCGGTGCTTGGTTTTTGGAGTCCTGTACGCGGCTAGGCTCCCAAAAACTCACACGAGGTATCCCCATACTCAGGAGAAGCAGCAGAATGTATTTTGGGGTGTAATTCCACATATAATCATGGCATGTTAGAGCAATATATCATTTGGTTACAACTTTGTGTATTTTTTTTTTTTGTCATTTTTCAATCACTTGTGACAAAAAAAAATAAAATATTCAATGGGATCAACATGCCTCTCAGCAATTTCTTTCCAAAATGGGGTCATTTGGCGGGGGGGGTTATTGTACTGCCCTGCCATTTTAGCACCTCAAGAAATGAGATAGGTAGTCAAACTAAAAGCTGCGTAAATTCCAGAAAATGTACCCTAGTTTGTAGACGCTATAACTTTTGCGTAAACCAATAAATATACGCTTGACATTTTTTTTACCAAAGACACGTGGCTGAATACATTTTGGCCTAAATGTATGACTAAAATTGAGTTTATTTATAATAAATAAAAGGTAGAAAATATTTTTTTTCAAAACTTTCGGTCTTTTTCCGTTTATATCGCAAAAAATAAAAATCGCAGAGGCAATCAAATACCATCAAAAGAAAGCCATTTGTTGGAAAAAAAGGACACAAATTTAATTTGGTTACAGCATTGCATGACCGCGCAATTACCAGTTAAAGCAGCGCAGTGCCAAATTGTAAAAAGTGCTCCAGTCACTGAGTAGCCAAATACCCCGGGGCTGAAGTGGTTAAAATCGATTTATGATTTTTTTTCAAATTTTTTTTAATAAAATGCTTTTGGAGTAAAAATCCATCTAAAAGATAGTTTTCTATTTAAGATACATTAATAATTTAGTTTGTTAAGCATTAAATGGAGCTTAGTTATGTAGCATTAGGGTGTGTATTCTGCAATACCGTATATACTCGAGTATAAGCCGAGATTTTCAGCCCTTCTTTTAGGCTGAAAGTGCCCCCTTGGCTTATATCCCTCGAGTCATCGCCGTCTGCCTACATGATCAGCGTGTCATGCAGACAGACGGTGGCCATTCCACTGTTCAAAAGCCGCGCCTCCTCCTTATCTATGATAGGCAGAACACTCCATTTCCCAGCATTCAGCCTATCATGGACATCCTCTCATCCTCGTCTGTGGTATGAGGATGAGCGGATGTCCGTGATAGGCTGACTGCTGGGAAATTAGTGTTCTGCCTATCACAGACAAGGAGGAGGCGTGGCTTTTGAACAGTGGAATGGCTGCCGAATGTTATTAATCACACGCTGATCAGTGGATGCAGAGAGGCACACGATGCAGATCGCTACAGGGACACATGCACAGGACACAGGTAGGTGACAGATACACCGGACACAGGTAGGTGACACACGCAAAACACAGGTAAGTGACACATGCACCGGACACATGCAGGTGACACATGCACCGGACACATGCAGAGGACATATGTAGGTTGCACAGGACACAGGGACACATGCTGCAGATGGGCATTGTTGACCCTCTTTCTACTTGCAGTAGCTGCTGCATTTCTCACCCTCGGCTTATACTCAGGTCAATAAGTTTTTCCTATTTTTTTGTGGTAAATTAGGGACATCGGCTTATATTCAGATTGACCTATACTCGAGTATATACGGTATTTAAATTTCTGGTAAACTCATTCAATAAATCCAAGCTCTGCAAGCTGAGATAACATGCACTGCATTGATACAGTCACACAATTTCACAGTAGCCATGAGATAAAACAAAGTTCAGGAATATTCCTTTGTTCCATTGTTTCGCATTGTTCTAACTACCAGTAAGTCCTTACATTTAAAAAGAGCACCTGTCATTTCAGTTCCATCATGGCAGCGCTGGTTAGCGGGCATCCACTCACCTGCTGCCATCACAACACTCACCTTGTTGTGTCACTGCCGAATCACCAGCCATCCCATTAATGTGAATGGGACTGTCGGTGAGTCAACAGCGGGTCAGAGAAGGAGCCGCTGCAGAAAAGAAATTACAGTTATTATTTAAAAATGATGATTTAAAGCAAGTTGATTTAAAGCAAGCCTTTTTACTAGCGATTTAAATCGACTTGATTTAAATCAAATCCACCCTGGTTCAAACCCATATGGTATTAGTGATTTGTTCATGTTGTGTTTGCTGCTTATTTTTATTCTGTGCATGAATTTCTTTTCTCCTTAAATCTCTAGGATTGATTTAACCAACTGTTCTACAAAAGGTAAGGCAACGCAGAAAACAAAATTAACGGTTCAATGTACTATAATCTAATTGCCAATTCACATCACAGGTGGTGACCAGCGTTTTACTGCATCGTTTTCGGTGTGTCCTATTGACTGCAAATTTAGCCCACAGCTGTGCTGCAGAGAGTTGTGATAAAATGCAGACATGCTGCATTTTATCGCAGCCAACTGTAGAGAACCATAAAAGAACCTAAGCGGTTAATGCTGCGCTAGAAATAAAAAATTTGAAATAACTCAAGTAGAAAAGCTGCCGGCACCAGAAGTCCTAAATACAAAACTCAAATCAGTGAAAAACAAGAGGAGGGTGCAGTGCTAGACAGTGTATATATCCAATATTAAAAAAACAAAAAATGTAGATTTACTTTCAAATTTTCGGAAATGGTGAAAAAATCCAAAAAGTGAAAAACTACGGCAGAGTTCAAATACATTAAAATAGAAAAATTGCATAAAAATTGCATCTATATTAGTGTCAAACCCAATATAACAATGGTGAACTCTAGTAGCAACAGAATAATGTGCTCACATACCAAAATTGATTAATAGCAAACATCAAAAATAAATGATGTGAAACCTAAAAAGGTGCTCATGTGAATAAACTTAGTATTCTATAACTAAGTAAATAAAGAAAATTCACAAAAACATTGAAGAACGACAAAGACAAAATACCAAAAAATATATAGAAAATAAAAAAAAAAAAAAAAAAAAAGAAGTAGAAAGTAAAAATAAACTGAAACAGTCCCAAATGAATTGGAAGGTGAAGAAATGTCCGTGCAGGTGTGGAGACAAGATGTTAACACGATACCATGAAGAAAAGATTAATGGTACAGCAAGCAGTAGATGGAGGAAGCCCAAGGAGACGCCGCTACTCTAATCCATTGTGTTACACCGCACATTTAAGATCTTTGTCCTGTAGGTGCAATCTATTTGAGCGTATTAAATTATTCTTTTAAATACTACACTAGGGGGGCATTTCTTGTTTAGGTTTCTGAGTGACACGGATCCAGTAATTTGGGACATCCATAGGTTTTTGGGAGACCGAATTCCCTGAGCTTAGTGAGACCGCTTTGGGGGTCATGTTTTCGGGTAAGGAGACTACATACTCACTACGGGTGCAAAGCCTTTTGGAGGAAGGGATCTTTTCTTCATGGTTTCGTGTTAACATCTTGTCTCCACACCTGCACTGACATTTCTTGGTTCACCTTCCAATTCATTTGGGACTGTGTTTCAGTTTATTTTTACTTTCTATTTTTTATTTTTTCAATTTTCTATATATTTTTTGGTATTTTGTCTTTGTCGTTCTTCAATGTTTTTGTGAATTTTCTTTATTTACTTAGTTATAGAATACTAAGTTTATTCATATGAGCACCTTTTTAGGTTTCACATCATTTATTTTTGATGTTTGCTATTAATCAATTTTGGTATGTGAGCACATTATTCTGTTGCTACTAGAGTTCACCATTGTTATATTGGGTTTGACACTAATATAGATGCAATTTTTCAATTTTAATGTATTTGAACTCTGCCGTAGTTTTTCACTTTTTGGATTTTTTCACCATTTCCGAAAATTTGAAAGTAAATTTACATTTTTTGTTTTTTAATATTGGATATATACACTGTCTAGCGCTGCACCCACCCCTTGTTTTTAACTGTTTTTAATTTTGTACACTTCAAATAAAGTTCAGGGGGAAAAAAAAAAAAAGGGAGCTGTGTGATGCGCTGAATCATGTACCATACCGTCCCATATCGCAGACAAAGGACAGCTGCCAGAGAAGAAAGCATAGCAGTTTACTCTCCAGTAGCTGTTCGTTCAGTGTGAACAGACCCTAAAAGAATCGGAAACATGGTTTCAGGACTCTGCTAGGCTACTGGTGGACTAAGATTAGGAGGACACCACCTGGTAAAAAAGAAAGAAATTATATTAAAAATGTATATGTAGTTAAAGTGGTTGTAAACCCTCACATATATGCAGTGAAGTGAACAGCCTCAGATGATGCTACATGGGTTTTACTTGTTAATCTGCAGTCTTCTCTCTATAACCTTTCAAAAGTGCAGATTGTGTTAAAAATTTTTCTTCATCTGTGAGCAGCATAGAGGAGAGGGTGAAGAGACTGCAGTTAGTGTGTAAAGGCTGACTGGAGAAAAGGGAACCCATCCCCCTCCACACAGAAGAACTGTGTTGTGAATAGAGAGGCTCCATTCACAATTACTTAACCGCTTGCCAACCGCCTCACGCAGATACACTGTGGCAGAAGGGCACATACAGGCAAAATCACGTACCCGTACGTTGCCCTGTAAGGGGCGGCCTGTGAGCGCTCCAAACTCTGTGAGTCAGGTCACGGGTCCCAGGTCCCGCGGACATCTACCAGCGAACGTCTCACAGGGAGGAAGAACGGGGAGATGCTAATGTAAACAAGCCTCTCCCCGTTCTGCCTAGTGACAGTGTCACTTATCTCTGCTCCCTGTGATCGGGACCAGGGATCACACACAGCCCCCCCCCCCCCAACAGTTATAAACACTCCCCAGGACACACTTAACCCCTACACTGCCACCTAGTGGTTAACCCCTTCACTGCCAGTGTCATTTACACAGGAATACAGTGCATTTGTATAGCATTGATTGCCTTATAAATGACAATGGTCCCAAGAATGTGTCAAAAATGTCCGATGTGTCCGCCATAATGTCACAGTCACGATAAAAAATCACTAATCACCGCCATTACTAGTAAAAAAAAAAATTTATAAAAATGCCAAAAAACTATCCCCTATTTTGTATACTCTATAACATATAACTTTTGCGCAAACCAATAAACGCTTATTGCGTTTTTTTTATTTTTGTATTTTTATGAAATATATGTAGAAGAATACATATCGGCCTAAACTGAAGAAAAAAAAATGTAATATGGTTTTGGGGGATATTTATTATAGCGAAATGTAAAAAATAATGCGTTTTTTTCAAAATTGTCGCTTTTTTTTTTGTTTATAGCGCAAAAAATAAAAAAACTGCAGGGGTGATCAAATACCACCAAAAGAAAGCTCTATTTGTGGGAAAAAAAGGACGTCAATTTTGTTTGGGAGCCACATTGCACAACCGCGCAATTGTCAGTTAAAGCGACGCATAGACACCTTCTAAAAGGCTGATACACAGACCAGTTACCGGGGCTACTGGACATCCACGATCACAGGTGATTGCGTAAGAGCCCTTGCACACTGGGGCGGTTTGCAGGCGCTATTGCGCTAATAATAGCGCCTGCAAACCACCCTGAAAGTGCCGCTGCTGTGTATCCAGTGTGCAAGCCCCGAGGGCTTGCACACTGGAGCGATGCGCTGGCAGGACGGTAAAAAAAGTCCTGCCAGCCGCATCTTCGGAGCAGTGAAGGAGCGGTGTGTATACCGCTCCCTTACCGCTCCTGCCCATTGAAATCAATGGGACGGCGCGGCTATATCGCCGGCAAAGCGCCTCTGTAGAGGCGCTTTGCGGTGGTATTTAACCCTTTCTCGGCCGCTAGCGGGGGGTATAATAGCGGCGTTTTACCGCCGACGCCGCCCCCCGCCCCAGTGTGCAAGGGCTCTTACACTGATTGCGTTACATCTGGGTATATTAGTCTGGACGTTCCCTTATCAAGCAAAGGCCGTGGCTGGGCTATAGCCATCTGCATGCTTTTGCTTGCCATCTGGTAAGCGAGTTTTCTATTAGGTGGCGGCACTTAAAGGGGTTGTAAAGGTGTTTTTTTTTTTTTTTTAAAAATAACAAACATGTCATACTTACCTTCACTGTGCAGCTCGTTCTGCACAGAGTGGCCCCGAACCTGGTCTTCTGGGGTCCCTCGGCGGCTGTCTCAGCTCCTCCCCGCAAGCATTTACCACCTTCATGCGAGCTCTCTCGCACGGTGGTGAGTGCTTGCGGGCGCGCTCCCGTGATACAGCCGGCGGCTATAGCCGCTCGCTGTATCACTCGGCCCCGCCCCCCGGCGCGCCGCGTCATCGGATGTGATTGACAGCAGCGCGAGCCAATGGCTGCGCTGCTTTCAATCCATCCACTGCAGCCAATCAGCGGCCAGGGTGAGCGGAGGAACAGATGTCGGGAACGCGAAGCTGACTTTCGAGGCGTCAGGTAAGTAAAACGGGGGGGCTGGGGGCGGCGGTTCTGTCAGAAGTTTTTTCACCTTAATGCATAGAATGCATTAAGGTGAAAAAACTTTTACCTTTACAACCCCTTTAAGTTTGGATCAAGCTCACCTGGGTGTTTTTTATGGACTTTGTCAATGCACACATATTTGTTATCTATAAGTCATTGATGGTTTAGATATAGATATAGCACAGCTTCTCCCTTCCATTCTATGTTTTGTGATATCCTGCAATTAAGCTGCTGCTGTTTGGACTTTTTATATGTTAAATTTATAATTTTCTAATCAATATTGCCATTTGATCTAGAGCGGTTTTTCCTTACACATTAGGACGATTAGAGGCATATTTTAAGCTTAGCGGCACGAAAAAAAAAACCTCCTGGTTTGCGTTTCTGATTGGAGCTTTCTGGCAGAAAAAAAAAAAAAAACGCGAAACTCCCCTAAACTATGTACAAAATGGGTTCTATATGAGAATTTATTTCTGCCAAGAAAAGTGGTGTTTTTTTAACCACTTCCCACCAGGAGGCCATCACATGACATCCTGGATTTTAAGTGGAGATATTTGAATGATGCTTGCGGCATCATTCAGAAATGTTTTCTTCAGCCGGCGATACCCTGCAATGTAGAAGCCATCATAGCGGCTATTTAGCCACTTGATTGCTTTTACAGGCAGCGGGAGGAGACGTTCCCCCCCCCCCCCATCCTCCAGCCTCCCTCCAATGCTTCTCCCAGCTCTCAGGATTTCCAGCATAGAGGAGAGATCTGGGGACTTATAGACCCCAGATCTCTCCATAAAGAGGACCTGTCATGCCCTATTCCTATTACAAGGGATATTTAAAAACTTCCTTACGGGTCCCGTGCCTTCGCCCATTTGATAGGCTAGGCCATAATGATGTCACTCCCTAGCATGTGCACGGCAGTCACATCGACTCAGCAGAGATCAGGGGTCATAAATGTTCGCTGAGCTGCGCATGCGTGGCTCAGTGAACATGACAGATGACATTGAGAAGGATGCATTTATGGCAGAAGAGACCAATAGGGCCTCTTTTGTCATTAATTCCCAGCCTGTCAGCCATTTGTTTAAAATCAGCTTTACTTCCAGTTTAAACCCAGTGTGCATGAAGCCACAAGCTCCATTCTGAGCACTTTTCCCTCCCTCCTCCTGACACAAAATCTCATGTGTCCAGAAAAATTCTCAGAAGTGACTCATGCTGATAACAGTGGAACAAAGCACCAGAGAGAAAGGACACTCAGAGCTTTGGAGAGAGATAAGTAAACACTGCAGATGTGCTTTGCTCAAATTCCATGACTGCGGTTTACAACCACTTTAACCACTTCTATACCAGGCCTATTCTAGCACTTCTCTCCTACATGTAAAAATCATCTTTTTCCTTGAAAATTACTCAGAACCTCCAAACATTATATATGTTTTTTTTTTAGCAGACACCATAGGGAATAAAATGGCGGTCATTCCAACTTTTTATCTCGCACGGTATTTGCGCAATAATTTTTCAAACGCCTTTTTTTTAATAAAAAAACGGTTTCATGAATTAAAAAACAACAAAAGCAGTAAAGTTAGCCCAATCTTTTTGTATAATGTGAAAGATGATGTTACGGCCGAGTAACTAGATACCCAACATGTCACGCTTTAAAATTGCGCACACTCATGGAATGGCGCCAAACTTTCGTACTTAAAAATCTCCATAGGCAAAGCTTTGAAAATTTTTACAGGTTACCAGTTTAGAGTTACAGAGGAGGTCTAGTGCTAGAATTGTTGCACACGCTCTAACGCACACGGCGATACCTCACATGTGTGGTTTGAACGGTGTTTACATTTGTGGGCAGGACTTTCGTGTGCGTTCACTTCTGAGCTACCGGGGACAGGAACGTTTTAAAAAAAAAATTTTTATTTTTTTATTTTTACACTTTTTTTTTTTACACTTTTTTTTTTTACACTTTTTTTGATCACTTTTATTCCTATTACAAGGAATGTGACATCCCCTCCCGTCGCCTATAAGAACGATCAAGCAGCGGAACTGCCACTATGATCTTATCGTGCACAGAATCGCCGGCTGGAAAGAATGATATCTGAATGATGCCTGTAGCTGCAGGCATCATTCAGATATCCCCGCACAAAGTCAAGGGCATCATTTGACTACGTGCGGTATTGAAGTGGTTGGTTAATGAAAGAACCTGAAAGATGAGATTTTGCCTCCAATCCCACATTATATGGATTTTAGCATGTGACAATTTTTTTCTTCATTTAAAAATGTTATGAAGAAGACATTTAAAAAAAAGACTAATATCAGCCTTAAAAAAGTTAGCAGCAATTGTAGGGTTCATCCTGTCAACAGCTCAGATAACTACAGACCATCAAACATGAGAAAGACAGGAAAGACGGCTTGACAAATCTGCTCTGAATCTAGGAGCCAACTTAAAAAGTTAGGAGCCAGTTTTTTAACCACTTGCCTACTGGTTACTTTCACCCCCTTCCTGCCCAGGCCACTTTTCAGCTTTCAGCACGGTCACAGTTTTGACAACTACTTTTAAAGTTTTTTATTTTTTGCTAAATACATGAAAAAAAAAAAAAAAAAGATCAAACATTTTGAAAAGATGCACTGATGAGGATGCACTGGTGGGCACTGATGAGGCGGCACTCACGAGGCTGCACTGGTGGGCACCAATGGGGCTGCACTTACAAGGCTCTACTGATGGGCATGGATGAGGCTGCACTGATGGGCACAAACAAGGCTGTACTGTTAGCTGGACGCACCAGCTCCGGGCTGTCCAGGGGGGTAAGGTAGTGGGCTCCTAGGCTACCCAGATCCAACTCTGAGCCACTGTAGAAGGAGCTTCGGAAGCCCAGAGCAGAAGGCTAGAGTCCACACAGCCATGGGCACACAGAGCCGCAAATTAAACACTTCCTGCTAGGGGCTCTGCCCCTGTCAGCTCCACTCATCCCTGACCCGCCCATTCTACTTCTCTACAGCCCTGCATCTCCCCTAACCCGCTCTTCATAGTCCCGCTCCTCTCCTCCTTTAACCCACCACCCCTTTCCAACACACATCAGGTATAGTAAGACCTGCCTGCCGGCCACCACACTACACCACTGGGGCTGACAAATGCCCAGGCACCAGGATGCCATGTCTAGTCACAATGGCGACCTGGCTCCTGGTATTTGTCAATCCCTGATTTATCATGTCACCGGAGAGCTGGGACCTGCTTCGCTAATAAGCCAAACAGTATCATCAGTATATACACTATGTGGTACCATTGATCCCTCATTGTACAGCATAAACAGCGAAAGATTAATCAAGTAACAAATCTATTACAATAAAAGCCTCCAGGAACTGAAAATTCTAAACATCACTTCCCTCGAAAGTAAAATATGGCCAAATAAATGTAAGCAATGCTTGAAATTTGATGCACCAAATATAATGGTTGGGCCATTTATAGATGCCCCTAACAGTAAAGCATAGCTATTGCTGTCCTGTATATAAAATCACTTAGCAACCTATAAACAGGAACTTTATTTTGTTTAAATATTGGCTTACAAGAATGCTTACATCAAGTTAATCATAATTACATATATTAACATGAATCTAAAATGAAGCTTCTAATTAAAAATTATATATATGTCGTACCTCTGGTGGCATATGCAAGGTAAGCATTAGATACTGCTATAAGACTGCCATAGTAGTACTTCTGTTCCCAATCATATTTTGCTACAGGCTGTATTTTAACCTGAAAGGAAACACAGGTAAAAATAGGTTAAGGCTCAAAGGTTTATAATGAAAACTTCACTGTAAAGTACAGAAAGGGAGACATCAGAGAATGTTTTGTAGGAAAAGTATGCAAAATATCCCTGCCCAAAAAAAGAAAAAACATCTAAATAAAGACAATTTTGCATGGTAACCCTTTGCTGACATAGAATAGAAGCCACATACAGCAACTTTTCTGACTTTGGACCTAATTAGCACAGGGATGCCAAACATGGTCTACAAACATAGAAACAAAGACAAAAAAAAAAAAAAGAAGTGGAACTTTAACGGCTTCCCGACCAGCCACAGTTATACTGCAGCAGGCTGGCTCCCCTGTGCAAGCCGCCGTAGATATATATCGGCTCACGGGGTCGGGATAGCAGGCGCCCCCCCGTTGTACAGCGGGGGTGCCAATGCTCGTGGCCACAAGCCATCGTGAGCAGGAGACACAGAATAGGGACGAGTGTGTGTAAACACACACTTCCCTGTTCTGACAGGAGTGACAGATCATGTGTTCCTATTAGCTAGGAACCACGATCTGTCACTTCCTCTAGTCAGTCCCCTCCCCCTTCAGTTAGAATCACCCCCAGGGAACACAGTTAACCCCTTGAGCGCACCCTAGTGTTAACCCCTTCACTGCCAGTGACATTTTCATAGTAATCAATGCATTTTTATAGTACTGATCGCTGTATTAACACCAATGGTCCCAAAAATGTGTCAAAATTGTCCGATGTGTCTGCCAAAATGTCGCAGTCTTGATAAAAATCGCAGATCGCCGCCATTACTGGTAAAAAATAAATAAATAATAAAAATGCTAAATCTATCCCCTATTCTGTAGAAGCTATAACGTTTGCGCAAACCAATTAATATACGCTTAATGCGATTTTTTTTTTTTTACCAAAAATATGTAGAAGAATACACATCGGCCTAAACTGAGAAAAAATTAGCTTTTTTAAAAAAAAAAAAAAAAAAAATGGGGATATTTATTATAGCAAAAAGTACAAAATACTGTGTTATTTCAAAATTGTCGCTCTTTTTTGGTTTATAGCACAAAAACTAAAAACCGCAGAGGCGATCAAATACTACCAAAAGAAAGCTCTATTTGTGGGGGGAAAAAAAGGACGTCAATTCTGTTTGGGTGCAACGTCGCACGACTGCGTAATTGTCAGTTAAAGCGGCGCAGTGCCGAATCGCAAAAAGTGCTCTGGTCAGGAAGTGGGTAAATTCTTCCGGGGCTGAAGTGGTTAAAAGAGTACCAACTATTGGGGGTGGGGGGGGGTGGGGGGACAAAGTGGTGTTCCACCCAAAAAAAAAAAAAAATTTACATGAATGTGCCTAAAAATTTTTTTTTTTTTTCACACCTCTAAATGCCTGTTGCTAGGGGGTCCCTCGTAGTCTGCCTCTTTCTGTGCCTGGGCTGGTGACATCACTTCCCCTCAGCACAGGAAGGGCTCGGCTCTGCTCCCTCCCTCTTGTCAATCATTTGGGACCCATTACAGGTCCCAGATGACTGAGCAGCCAATCACGGCACGTGGCGCCACTCGCACATGCGCAGTGGGTGTCAGGCTGTGAAGCCACAGCCCGGCACCTACAGTTGCAATGCCGGCGCCGCCGAACGGAGGGGGAGACGAGCGGGGCTTCCATCCCCCGCATCACTGGACCCTGGGACAGGTAAGTGTCCAATTAAAAGTCAGCAGCTGCAGTATTTGTAGCTACTGACTTTTATTTTATTTTTATTTTTTTAATGGGAACGCCTCTAACGCCATTTCCCCTGGAAAATGCATGCAAATTACCAACTGAAGAGAAGAAAAAGGTAAAGGCTTGTAAAAAAAAAACTCACAATATTTTGTGTGTTTTTTACTTGCATTTTCCCACCAAACAACGTAATAATTTTGCCTCTCTATTTTATACCCCAAATACATCACTTCTGTGGTGTTCATATGCTAATAAGGTCAAAGTTTGAAAAAGCACTGTCCAATAAAAAGTGTCCTGGTTTGGAGGGGAGAATTATAATTGCAGGCCTACTATATACAGGTTGTATTTTCTCAGAAGTACTTTCAGTGGAAAGATCTCTAATGCCCCGTACACACGGTCGGACTTTCAGACGACAAATGTGCGAAATGTGCGAGGTTGTTGTCGGAAATTCGGACCGTGTGAAGGCTCCATCGGATATTTTCCATCGCAATTTCCATCACACAAAATTTGAGGTCTGGATCTCAAATTTTCCGACAACAAAATCCGTTTTCATAAATTCCGATCGTGTGTACACAATTCTGACGCACAAAATTCCATGCATGCTCGGAATCAAGCAGAAGAGCCACACTGGCTATTGAACTTCATTTTTCTCGGCTCATCGTACGTGTTGTACGTCACCACGTTCTTGACGTTCGGAATTTCCGACAACATTCGTGTGACCGTGTGTATGCAAGACAAGTTTGAGCCAATATAGGTCAGGAAAAAAACATGGATTTTGTTGTCGAAAAATCCTATCGTGTGTACAGGGCATTAAAGTGTTTTAACACCTTTAAAAATCCCAAATATAGTTTGGTTATAGTGGTAAACATCTGAACATGGATTTCAACAAAGTCTTACAGCACTCAACTCAAATGACGGAGCGATCACATGTAAACAAACATGACGCCGGTTCCTCTCTCCCCTCTGTGTACCGATCGGTACACAGAGGGGGAGGGATCGGATGGGAGCAGCGCTGTGGGCTGGATGTGTAGTGAACACAACGCTGCTCAGTGACAAATACAGTCACATCCATCCATCCATGCTCAGCCATCGCCCCCATGCTCAGCAATACCCAGCACTACTCTGCAATACTCTGCAATGCCCCGCAATTCCCGGTGCAATACTCTGCAATGCCCCGCAATACTCTGCAATGCCCCGCAATACTCTGCAATGCCCCGCAATACCCAGCCATGCTCTGCTATACTCTGTGATATCCTGCCATGCTCAGCCATACCCGGCCATACTCGGCCTCTGTATGTGGCCAGGCTGTGGAAGTCTCACATATGTGGTATCGCAGTACTCAGGAGGAGTAGGAGAATCTATTTTGGGGTGTCATTTTTGGTAAGTGCTATGTGTTAGAAATATTGTATAAATGGAAAATTTTGTGTTAAAAAAAATGTGTTTTAACCACTTCCCGCCCGCCAGTAGTCATACGACGTCCTTGACTTTGTGTGGGGATATCTGAATGATGGGTGCAGCTACAGGCATCATTCAGATATCAGCTTTTTCAGCCGGCGATTCCCTACACCATGAGAACAATCATAGCGTCTGTTCCGCTGCTTGAACGTTCAGAGGGGACGTGAGAGGGGACGTGAGAGGGGACGTGAGAGGGGACGTGAGAGGGGACGTGAGAGGGGACGTGAGAGGGGACGTGAGAGGGGACGTGAGAGGGGACGTGAGAGGGGACGTGAGAGGGGACGTGAGAGGGGACGTGAGAGGGGACGTGAGAGGGGACGTGAGAGGGGACGTGAGAGGGGACTCCCCCCCGCCGCCCTCAGGTGCTTCTACCGACTCACCGCTAGGATCGAAGCCAGGATCTTTTTTTTTTTTATTCCAGGCTTCCCAGCCTAGAGGTGAGATGTGGGGTCTTATTGACCCCATATCTCACTGTAAAGAGGACCTGTCATGCCATATTCCTATTACAAGGGATGTTTACATCCCTTGTAATAGGAATAAAAGTGATCAAAAAATTTATTTTTTAGAAAAAAGCGTTAAATTAAAATAAAGTAAAATGAACAATAAAAAAAATTTTTTTTTTTTCCCCGTGTCCCGCGTGCTCGCATGCAGAAGCGAACGCATACGTAAGTCCCGCCCACATATGAAAATGGTGTTCAAACCACACATGTGAGGTATCGCTGTGATCGGTAGAGCGAGAGCAATAATTTTAGCCCTAGACCTCCTCTGTAACTCAAAACATGTAACCAGTAAAAAATTTTAAAGCGTCTCCTATGGGGATTTTTAAGTAGTGAAGTGTGGCGCCATTCCACGAGGATGTGCAATTTTGAAGGGTGTCATGTTAGGTATCTATTTACTCGGCATAACCTCATCTTTCACATTATGCAAAAATATTGGGCTAACTTTACTGTTTTGTTTTTTTTTTAAAGCACAAAACTTTTTTTTTTTTCAAAAAAAACTCGCTCGAAAAATTGCTGCGCAAATACCGTGTGAGATAAAAAGTTGCAACGACTGCCACTGTATTCTCTAGGGTCTTTTCTAAAAAAAAACATATATAATGTTTTGGGGTTCTATGTAATTTTCTAGCAAATAAATTATGATTTTTACATGTAGGAGAGAAATGTCAGAATTGGCCTGGGTGCTCCAGAACGCCTGAAGGTGCTCCGTGCATGTTGGGCCTCTGTATGTGGCCACGCTGTGTAAAAGTCTCACACAAGTGGTATCACCGTACTCGAGAGTAATAGCAGAATGTGTTTTGGGATGTAATTTGTGGTATGTAGGGCCGAAACAACTAATCAATTAATCGACAACGAATCGATTATGAAATTAATCGATTACTATTTTCATAATCGATTAATCGGCCAGTAACATAATGAGGGTAAAAAAAACTAAAAGTAGCCCTTTATAGTACAAAAAGAGCAAATGATCTTGATTGTAAATATTACTTTCACTGTTGCACAGTAAAAAAAACAAAAGGCTAATTTTTAATTTTTTTTTTAACTCTATTATGTTACTATATGTCTTAGGCCTGGTTCCCCACCCATGTGTTTTTTTGCAGAAATGCACTACAGTTCATTTAACGTTCACATCTATGCTTTTTTCAGCTGCTGTGTATTTGGAAAGGGTCAAGGACCTTTTTCAATGCAAAACGGTGTTTTTTTGGTTCAATATACTGCAATGGAGAAGCTGCAGAAAAGCATATAATATTACAGTTCTGTTTGAAAATCTGCAAAACAGTCTATAACTTTATTTTTCTTTGAATAAAAAAATTTGATCGGAGTCCGATGATATTTACCAGATTCAACCTCTAATAGTATATTCAGTATATCTCGTCTGTTATTCTCAGAGTGGATTAAAGATTTTACTCCCTAACCATATAGTTGGATATTTATATTTACCCCTGTGTATAGAGATATTTAGGAATAAATTGCCTTTTTTTTAAACTTTACATATTACCTAAAATTATACACCACGCTTTTTTTTTTTTTTTTTAAGGTTATTAACCGATTAATCGAACAATCGAAACAATAATCGGCCAACTAATCGATTATGAAAATAATCGTTAGTTGCATCCCTAGTGGTATGCATATGCTGTGTGTGAGAAACAACCTGCTAATATGACAATTTTGTGGGGGAAAAAAAAAAAAATCTTGATTTTGCAAAGAATTGTGGGAAAAAAATGACAACTTCAAAAAACTCATCATGCATCTTTCTAATACCTTGGAATGTCTTCTTTCCAAAAAGGGGTCATTTGGGGGGTATTTGTACTTTTCTGGCATGTTAGGGTCTCAAGAAATGAGATAGGCCGTCAGTACTTCAGGTGTGATCAATTTTCAGAGATTGGCACCATAGCTTGTGGTTTACATCCACTTTAAGGACCGAGCCTCTTTTTTAGATGTGTTTACAAGTTAAAAACAGTTTTTTGCTAGAAAATTACTTAGAATCCCCAAACATTATACATTTTTTTTCTATCACCCTAGAGAATAAAATGGTGGTCGTTGCAATACTTTCTGTCACACCGTATTTGCGCAGCGGTCTTACAAGCGCACTTTTTTTGGAAAAAATACACTTTTTTTAATTAAAAAAATTAGACAACAGTAAAGTTAGCCCAATTTTTTTTTAAATTGTGAAAGAATGTTACGCTGAGTAAATTGATACCCAACATGTCACGCTTCAAAACTGCGCCCGCTCGAATGGCAAATTTTTACCCTTAAAAATCTTCATAGGCGACGTTTCAAAAATTCTACAGGTTGCATGTTTTGAGTTACATTGGAGGTCTAGGGCTAGAATTATTGCTCTTGCTCTACCGATCACGGCAATACCTCACATGTGTGGTTTGAACACCGTTTTCATATGAGGGTGCTACTCACGTATGCGTTCGCTTCCGCACACGAGCTCGGTGGGATGGGGCAAGTTTACAATTTTTTTTTCTCATTTTACCTTTTTTTTTTTTAAACCGTGGAAAAATAAAAGTAAGAGTTTAAAAAAATGGCCCTTTAACCACTTGAGGACGGATATTGTTGTTATGGCAGCAGCTAGCTGCCATAACCCTGGTATCCCCGTGCCGCAAGATCACTTTTATCGGTGGCGGGAGAGGGGCCCCCCCGCCGTGCTCCGGTACCCTCCGCCGCTTACCGGAGCAGTCAGCAGCGGCGAGACGGTCCTTTCACGTCAGTGGCCTGGAGACATGTGCAGGGAAGGAGCGACGTCAAAACATCACTTCCGCCCATAGCATTAAAGGGCCATTTTTTTCTTTTTTTAAATCATTTTTTTAAATGACAATATTTTCATTTATTTATTTCACTTTTGTGTAAATCTTTTTGACCCCAGATCTTATATTTAAGAGGTCCTGTCTTGCTTTTTTTTCTATTACAGGTGATGTTTACATTCCTTGTATTAGGAATAAAAGTGACACAATTTTTATTTTTTTTTTTTTAAAGAACAGTGTAAATATAAAAAAAGGTAAAATAAATAAGGAAAAAAAAAACAAAACAAAACAAAATTTTTAAACACGCCCCGTTCCGCCGACCTCGCATGCAGAAGAGAACGCATACGTGAGTAGCGCCCGCATATGAAAACGGTGTTCAAACCACACATGCATCGCCGCGATCGGTAGAGCGAGAACAATAATTCTAGCCCTAGACCTCCTCTGTAACTTAAAACATGCAACCTGTAGAATTTTTTTAAACGTCGCCTATGAAGATTTTTAAGGGTAAAAGTTTGTCGCCATTCCACAAGCGGGCGCAATTTTGAACCGTGACATGTTGGGTATCAATTTACTCTGCGTAACATTATATTTCACAGTATATAAAAAAAATTAGGCTAACTTTATGGTTGTCTTATTTAATTCAAAAAGGTGTATTTTTCCAAAAAAAAGACTGCTGCGCAAATACGGTGTGACAGAAAGTATAGCAACGACTGCAAATTTATTCTCTAGGGTGTTAGAAAAAAAATGTATAATGTTTGGGGGTTCCAAGTAATTTTCTAGCTAAAAAAAATGTTTTCAAACTTGTAAACATCTCATTCAACAACCCCATACCTCCCTACCTTTCTTAACCACTTCGATACCAAGGACGTCATATGACGTCCTTGGCTTTGAGCAGGTATATCTGAATGATGGCTGTAGTTACAAACATCATTCAGATATTGCCGGTTTCAGCCGGCGAATCTCTACACCATAGGAACGATTATAGCGGCCGTTCCGCCGCTTGATCGTTCCTATGGGAGGCGAGAGGGGACGTCCCCCCCCCTCCCGCCGCCCTCCGGTGCCTGCTCCGACTCACCGTTACGATCGGTGAGGCGGAGAGTGGATCCGCCGGCGCCGGATGTAGATCTTAGAGATTTCCGGCGGACCAGATGGTCCCCGGAGTCTCCATGATCGTCGGAGGCCGGGCGCGATGTTATGACGTCACGCCCGGCCTCTCCATTCAAAAAAACGGCGCCGCTTCAGCTTGGAAGCGAAGATCGTTTTATTTTTTTTTTTTTATTTCAGGCTTCCCAGCCTAGTGGTGAGATATGGGGTCTTATTGACCCCATATCTCACTATTAAGAGCACCTGTCATGTTATATTGCTATTACAAGGGATGTTTACATTCCTTGTAATAGGAATAAAAGTGATCAATTTTTTTTTTTTCAAAAAAAAGTGTAAAAAAAAAAAAAAAAAAAAAAAAAAAAAAAAATATATATAACAATAAAAAAAAAATTTTTTAAAGCGCCGCTGTCCCCGTGTGCTCGCACGCAGAAGCGAACGCATACGTAAGTCCCGACCACATATGAAAACGGTGTTCAAACCATACATGTGAGGTATCGCCGCGAACGTTGGAGCGAGAGCAATAATTTTGGCCCTAGACCTCCTCTGTAACTCAAAACATGTAACCAGTAAAAAAATTTCAAGCATCGCCTATGGGGATTTTTAAGTACCGAACATTGGCGCCATTCCACGAGCGTGTGCAATTTTGAAGCGTGACATGTTAGGTATCTATTTACTCGTCGTAACTTCATCTTTCACAAAATGCAAAAACATTGGGCTAACTTTACTGTTTTGTTTTTTTTTTTTAAACACAAAACAGTTTTTTTCCCCAAAAAAACGCGTTCGAAAAATTCCTGTGCAAATACTGTGTGAGATAAAAAGTTGCAACAACCGCCATTGTATTCTCTAGGGTCTTTGCTAAAAAAACATATATAATGTTTGGGGGTTCTATGTTATTTTCTAGCAAAAAAATGATGATTTTTACATGTAGGAGCAAAGTGTCAGAATTGGCCCGGTATTGAAGCGGTTAATGCAGGAGTTTCGCAGATTTAGAGACTTAAGTAATTTTAAGCTCAATATGTCTAAGACAGAAGCCCTTAATATATCCCTAACTCCCTCTACCCTCACACAATTACGGACTAATTTCCCATTCCAGTGGGGAGCAAGGGGCATTTCCTATCTTGGAGTCACCATCCCATCTAACCTAGCCGACCTTTACAACCTCAATTACCCTCCTCTCCTATCCCGAATCCGGAAAGAATTAGATAAATGGAATCAGACCCCACTACCCTGGTTCAGCCGTATCAATACATTAAAAATGGATACACTCCCTAAACTTTTATACGTCTTCCAGACGATTCCGATACTTATCCCCCAGCGCTTCTTTGCTTCTCTACGTTCTATGTCTATACGCTTTGTCTGGCAGCAGGGGATGTCTCGTATTCGACATGCCCTGCTGACATACCCTAAAAACCGGGGAGGGGTTGGCCTCCCAGACTTCGAAATGTACCACAGGGCTGCAGTCCTATCTAGGATTATGGAGTGGTTCCCTCGCCCGTTCCCCAAGGCATCCACTGCCATAGAACAAGACCTCTCCACTTCTGACCTTCGAGCTCTGCTCTGGGGTTATGGTCGAGGGCTTCCCGCCCTAGCTAATTGCTCTCCATTGACAACTGCAGCACTACACCTGTGGTATAGAAAGGGATTATTACCAATACTATCTACTGACCCCTCACCGCTTACTTCGCTCTTTGACCATCCAGACCTCCCCCAGGGTATGGGCTCTACTCTAGTGGGCCCATATTCACGAGACACCTGGCCTACAGCCAACTCATTCATACACCCTAACACGGGTACGCCGGTTCTCCCGGGAGACAGGGGTAATTGGCTCACAGCCTTACGCATCTCCTCCTTTTGCTCTGACCTATTCTCTTCCACCCACACCCATAGACCCCTAACAGACTATGAGCAGCTGTGTTCTCTCTCGGAAACACCCAGGCATCTACTATCCACCATTTACAAACTATTACACTCACTGACTCACGATCAACTGCCACCTTACACGAGGAGATGGGCCACTGACCTAGGCAAAGATCTTTCACCAGATGACTGGCAAAAGTCTTTTCACTTCACACACAAGTCCTCCATCTCTTGCCATATACAAGAAAAAAATTTTAAGCTCTTGGCACGATGGTACAGAGACCCCCAATCGTTACACAAAATTTTTCCCTCTACTGCCACAACCTGTTGGAGATGTGGAGACCCGGAGGGCAATTATCTCCACATATGGTGGAATTGCAACGCCATCCAGCCGTTTTGGTCACAGGTTTTTGCCGTATACAGTAGCCTCTATGATAGACCCACGACGCCCACGCCTGAAATGGCGTTGCTGTCCATGCTACCAGGTTCAATACCCTCTCAGAAACGAACCCTACTTTGTTTTTTCCTCTCAGCAGCTAGGCAACTCATACCACTTTACTGGAAAACTACCACTACCCCACTGCTGTCCTCCTGGGTCTCCATTGTTAATGATATCATGCGAATGGAGGAGATGATCGCCTTAGACAATGACACCTACGATAAATTCAAAACTATGTGGCTAATATGGATTGATTACGCCACCTCAAATGCTTTGAAAAGTCTGCTAAAGCCACCTGACTAATAAATTCCACCCAGAGCTCCCATCGTGTTGCCCCAGGGCCTGCCAGCTCGACTTGACCCTCCTACCCTTACCTGTTCCCCACCTTCTTTCCTCTCCTCTCTCTTCTTTACACCATTCTCTCCTTCCCCTCCCTTTTAGGATATAAACAGCAGACGTTGAAATTAACGAACTGTGGTTGTTCTGTAGTATGGTTTATATGTTATTCATAGGTTTGAAACTGAACCAAACTGGTATACACTCATTTTTATATATATATATAGTTTGTGTACAGGCAAATTGATTTCTACCATGCTATTCGCTATATATTAAGTTTTGCCAATGTTAAATGGCTCTGTATAACCTTGCAAACTCAATAAAAATATATTTAACTCTAAACTTGTAAACATCTAAAAAAAAAAAAAAAAAAAAAAAAAAAAAAAAGAAGAGGACTGATTCTTAAAGTGGAGTTTCACCCAAAAAAATAAAAAATAAAAAATCATTAATGTGCATGAAAAAAAAATAAATAAAACACATTTGGAGGAAATTTTTTTTTTTTTTTTACTCACCTCTTTAATGCCTATTGCTAGGGGGTCCCTTGTAATCTGTCTCTTTTGGTGCCTGGGCTCCTGACGTCACTTCCCTCGGTGTAGGAAGGGAGATCAGCTCTCCCCCCTCCCTCTAGGCAATCATCTCGGACACGCGACAGGTCCCAGATGATCGCTCGGCCAGTCACGGAACGCATTCGCAGTGGGTGCCCGGCTGTGAAGCCACAGCCGCGCACCCACAGTTACAATGCCAGCACCGCCAAGCCGAGGGGGAGAGGAGCGGTGCTTCGTTCCCCCGCATCACTTGACCCTGGGACAGGTAAGTGTCCGATTATTAAAAGTCAGCAGCTGCAGTATTTGTAGCTGCTGACTTTTAATTTTTTTTTTAAGCGGAACTCCGTTTTAAGTGGTTAAGACCAGGCCTTTTCTGGAACTTTTTTTTTAGCAGAGCCTCTAGAGGATAAAATTGCAATTGTTTAAATATTTTATGTCACACCGTATTTGCACAGCCTTTTTTGACTTAAACACAAAAACAGTAAAGTTAGCCCAATTGCTTTGTATAAGGTTAAAGACGATGTTAGGTCGAGACGGTTTCACACACAGCAAGGAAAGCTGTCCACAGGGGTGTAGCACCAAAAGGGGCACACTTTTCCACTATGTATGCGGCAATACCAACTTGAGCTCCAACAAAAGGTATCCCCCTATATGATAAGTGCAGTTTTTACACATTCAGATATTCCATTCGCCTCTATACTTAAGGGGACTGTATACTTACCCATTTAATAACTTAATCCAGTACCCATGGGCCATTTCTTGGTACTACTGATATTGTATTGAACACGCTTATAGTGGAAATTTGTGACCACTTAGCGCTGTGTGTGATTTATACTCAAATACCTATACATGACTACTATATACCACATGATATATGTGTATCCCACTACTTTAGACACACATATGCAATTCCATTTTTTTGGCTGTTTGTCAGTTTGGTCAAGTTCTCCCACACCTTGAGCCACTAGTTTACCAGCACCTACCCAGTATCTGTCCTGAGTAAGCTAATAATTTAGTGATACGCTTCGACAAGCACGTTTTTTGGAGGCATTACTGGATCAGAAATTTCTTTTACCTTGATACTAGGGCTGTTGAAAATAATCGTAGCATCGCGATTCGACCATACACGATGCGACATCCATGCTACGACTGGAATAATCGATGTTTGGATGACCTCATCCTCGCGCCGTGTTATGCCCTGCCTTCGCGACCGAGCGGAGCCGAAAGCCGCCGAAGACCCGTGGGAGTAAGCCGCGCCGGCTTTTCCCGCTTCCTGCCTCCCACTGACATCATCCCCTGCTGCCCAGCGTCGAGGAGCGACGCTGTGTGCACTTTGGCGGGGACACGGAGAGCCGGTGTTTGGAACTGCTGCTAAGAGTGGCGGCGGCCGGCTTGTGGAGCACGGAGCTCCAAGGAGGAGAGTGGAGCCGCGGCATATCCAGCCAGGTGTGTCGCATCAGCCAAGTGAGGGGGCCGCGGGGAGGACACAGAGGGGGGGTGGACGTGGTAAGGGAGGTGCTGTTTCATTACCATAGCGCTCCCCTGCCATGTGTCACCACGGACCAATTCCCATCCTTCTCGTCCCCCCCCCCCCTCTACACAGTATTCATGCAGATAGGGCAATAAAAAACAAAAAATGGTGTGCAGTGCTTTGTGGTGATGTACAAAAGAGTGTTAAGTAGTGAAAAATATAGTCCTGTAATATATAAATCTGTGATCTGATTGAAAGAAATCTTTTGTGTATTCAAAGTAATTACAGTGCTGAGTGTGCTCTGCTGTGTTCAAATCATTCACCAGAAACCAGGAATGATTTGAATCATGTCTGCAATCTCTGACCATCTCCTGTATCATGTCTGCAGTCTTACCATCTTCTGTAGTCATTTGGGGGTAGTCTGGAACTCCTCTTTAAGTTGTCTGCTGTGGTTACACTTTGCTCCTTGCAGGGAGTGTTGTCTTTTTTTTTTTTAAGAACAGATAAAATTTAGAAAATGGAGTTCTTCTGACTGCTTGAATTTTTTGGATGAAAACCGTGCGCAGAAATCGTGATGCATCGTGGAATCGAATCGTGGACCGGATAATTGTACTCAAATCGAATCGTGAGGCCAGTGAAGATGCGCACCCCTACTTGATACAGTATTTAATTAATCTTTGTACCGTAGGTCCAGTCCTCTATAACTGCATTATTGGGTAACTGTGTCCATACAGGGTGTTTGTACTTTTATATGTTTTTTTAACTATGTTGTAATAAAATGTATACTTTTTTACTGATTCTCTCTCTCATGTGCCCACAAAGTCCGCTAATTTTTTTTAACTTGGTCAATCCTTGAATATATGGTTACATCTACAGTGCAAGGGATGCATCCTTACTCTAAGGCCCCATACACACGGTTAGATTTTCTGCCGATTTTTGTCTTCAGATTTACGAAAACTATATACTATGAGGTCAAACCCTAAGAGTTTCAATTTGTATGCAATCAGGCAGGCCCTTGCACTACATGGTTTTGGTAAATCTGAAGACAAAAATCTGCAGAAACTCTAATAGTGTGTATGGGGCTGAGTGTTGTGCAGGTCTTCGGCACAGCTAATGTATGCCTGCTGTTTAGAGAGCCAAGTTTGATAGTTTACACCAGTGTTTCTCAACTCCAGTCCTCAAGGCACCCCAACAGGTCATGTTTTCAGGCTTTCCCTCAGATTAAACAGCTGTGGTAATTATTAAGGCGGTGAATCTGAGCAAATCACCCGTGCAAAATAATGGAAGTCCTGAAAACATGACCTGTTGGGGCGCCTTGAGGACTGGAGTTGAGAAACACTGGTTTACACAGTAAAGAAAACACATTTCAAACATGGCCTAGTTTACACAGTAACAAAACAGATACCAGGTTACCTGGTCTAACCTGTGCATGATGCTGGACTGTATATAAAGCTCAGACTCAATTGTCATGGTGGGCATACCCCCAGGGGGGGATCTTAAGGTACTCGGCTCAATAACGATGGATCACGACCCTGGACCTGTATATCACCCTGCAGCTAACTCATCGCACAAACAAAATTGTAAACTAGAAAAGCTGATTTCTCTGGGAAGGAGACAAGGTCCATCACCTAAACACACTAGTAAAAGGTATATTTGAAGACGTTTGTGTGCACTAAAAATGTATTATTATTATAATACAGGATTTATATAGCGCCAACAGTTTACGTAGCGCTTTACAACTTGAGGATAGACAGTACAAATACAATACACTTTACTACAGTAGGAATCAGAGGGCCCTGCTCCTTAGAGCTTACAATCTAAGACAGTGGTTCTCAACTCCAGTCCTCAGGACCCACCAACAGGCCAGATTTTAAGTATTACCTTGGGGAGTTGCAGACTAGAATACTGCAATCACCGAGCAGCAAGTGATATCACCTGTGATGTATTTTAGCTATCTTGCAAACCTGGCCTGTTGGTGGGTCCTGAGGACTGGAGTTGAGAACCACTGATCTAAGAGATTATAATTTGGAACAAAAATACAGCTTTATTAACAAAATAGTACAAAGTACATTTCTTGCCCAATGCCCTTTTTTTGCCCTAGAGCACCTGGCGCCTCTTTCATTCAACCAGACTAAAAAAAATATAATTTTTAAGGTGATAACTGTTCTTGTTAAGTGGTATATTTAACATTCAAACTCTGCAACCAACAACTTACCTTATTACTTCCTCTTGCTTTACTGCAAATATTGGAGTCATTGCTAGCCACTATTTCAACATCTCTTTCTGTAATCTCAATGGATGTAGAAGAATCATCTCCAGATAAGAAGCTTAAAAAAAAGAATAAACAAATTATGATAAAAAAAAAAAAAAAATTATATATATATATATATATATATATATATATATATATATATATATATATATATATATACACACACACACACATACACACACATACATACACACACATATATACATACATATACATACAAAAAAAACCCGAACACTTTAGAAGTTTGTACACATCTAATCAGAAGATTAAAAACAGATTGGACCATTTTACAGACATCTTTTACATGGCTGTTGCCCAGGATAAGCTTCAAATAAATATATTTTTTACATCATATTTTTGAACAACATGATGGGGATGTAAAAGTTTGTGAAACCACCAATCCCATGGTGTCAATAGGCCTGGGACAGGTTTTAAACATCCCAGTTACATGGTGTGAATTGCTGCCAAATCACTGTGGTACAAATGTTAAAAACCATTAAGGTTGGGTGACGGATGGTGTGGAAGGCCCCCCAACCTTGAAGGATCCTAAGGATGTGCAAACTTTTGTCAGTGTATTTCTGCACTTGAAAAACACAGGGATGCACTCTTTATAGAACCATTCTGAGTTTTCCTGACACCACAGCTTTACACATTCAAAATATCCAACATCAAAACACAAGCAAAGTGCATAGTATATGCATACCAGTGTAGTGAAGAAAAGACTGGTACAATGAGAGGACAAAGCAACCTCTCCTGAAAATGGTGGCCTACACATCATGACTTTGCAGTCATTTTAAAGCACATAATCCCTACATATTCAAAACTGTATGCATTTGTCAGCCAATTAGTTTTTACATGTCCATGAGAGCCTTGCCTCCCTGGGGACTCGCACTCCTGATTGGCTTTTGGTAGCAGGACAATCACAGCCAGTTAGCTGATGGCTCTAGCTGCGGTTCATCACAACCACTGAACCAATCGGGAGACAGAGGGGGTGGGGCCGAGCCACAGTACTGTGTGTAAATGGACACATGTATACGTGATTCTGCAGAAGACACCCACCCTGTCGCAGTACCCCTGCTCATGGTGGTTGGGAACTAGTTAAAGTGACGTGCTCAAAAACAAAAAAATGCAGTTTTTTGTTTTTTTACAATTTTCTTTTTTTGTTTTTTTACAATGTTTTTTTTTTTTTATCTCCCCCTTGAGACAGAGAAAGAGACCGAGGATAGAGATTCCCCAGTCCCCTTCTCTGCAGCCTCAGCTGCACTGAAAATGAATGGAGAGAAGACAGATGCTCCTCACCATTCATAAACTGAGACATCGTAATCACAGGAGGTTACAATGTTTCAGTTATGTGAATGGACAGTCAGCTAACTCTGTTCATACACAAAGGAAGGAGGAGGACATGGAGGGGGGACAGCGGAATGGAGGGGGCTTGGAGGATGCAGTGACAGTCAGCGGTGATCGCGTGTGGGGGAGTTACAAGCACCGATCACCGCTGTATAGATTTCACTAAAGCAGCTGAAAGCGGGGGGGTAGCTTGTAACTCCCCCACGCGCCAATCACTGCTGACTCTCAAGGTATCAGGAGGATTTACTCGAGTACAAGTATTTGGGCAAATGCTCGGTATCGGTGACGATACTGGTATCGGTACAACCCTAAAAATATTATTTTATATATATATATATATATATATATATATATATATATATATATATATATATATATATATCTCGCTCTATTAATTTTTTTTTTTTGAGCACGTCACTTTAACCAGTTCCCAACCACCATATAGCAGATGTACTGCTACAGAGTGGCTGTTCTGTACAGAATCACGTATATATTTGTGATTCTGCACTTCCGCCCAGGGGTTGGCGATTACTCACAGCAGAAGCCGATCTGCAACTGCTGGACAATGAAAGTCCACCGGCACCCGCAGGGCAGAGACACAAGATGGAGCTCTGCTAATGTAAACAAGGCTAAGCTCCATTCTGACAGGGGGAAAGTAATTGTGTGTCCCTGCAAAGCAGGGAATAAAAATAGGATTTTTTCATCATACTTACCTGTAAAATCCTTTTCTTTGAGTACATCATGGGACACAGAGTCTGGCTAATATTCATTACCTGCTGGGTTATACATCAGGTGAATGGACACTGGTAGACCAAAGGTTTTCAGACAGGAAGTGATCCCCTATATAACCCCCTCCCATACAGGAAGTACTTTAGTTTTGTAGCAAGCACCGAGTCTTTAAAAATAAAAAAGAAGAGGGGAAGAATCTTTGTGTCCCATGATGAACTCAAAGAAAGGGATTTTACAGCCTTGAGGGGAGGGAGACACCCTGCCAAACAATAGCCATCAGACCTTATACAGCAGCCCACAGTACACTGCAGCTGAAAGCTGAATCCTTGCCTGCTCGAACATCCACTTGATAAAATTTTGTGAACGTATGCACTGAAGACCAGGTAGCAGTCTTGCAAATCTGAGCCACAGATACCTGATGGCGAAAAGCCCAGGAGGTTCCTACACCCCTGGTAGAATGAGCTCTCACCATAAAGGGAGGAGCTTTAGGTTTCATACTGTAGGCCTGAATGACCAAGTGACGGACCCAATTGGCAATAGAAGCTGCCTGCTGACACCACTTTTGGCAAAAAGGATGGAACAGGTCGTAACACGACTCTGTCATGGTGAAGGATCAAGTAAGGTTCCCTGCATGAAAGTGCCGCCAACTCCGACACCCTTCTAGCCGAGGTGATAGCCACGAGGAAGTCTAGCTTGCGTGACAGCAAGTCTAATGGAATTTCCTTAATAGGTTCAAATGGTTGTTTCTGTAACACAGACAGCACCAAGTTCAAGTCCCAAGGACACATAGGTGACCTAATGGGGGTAAGCAAGCGAGTTCCCCCTTGCATAAAGGTTCGGATCAGTGAATGGGAGGCTAAAGGCCTTTGGAAGAATACTGATAGGGCCGAAACAGAACTCCGATTCTACAGCTGACTGTAGAAAAGAGACTTCTCCCAATCACATATTTCGGAGGATGCCATCTTTCACACCAAGCAATACAAGTCTTCCAGACCTTATGAGAAATCTTCCTAGTGACAGCTTTTGTAGCATTCACTAGAGTAGACACCACTGGCCCCAAGATGCCACGGTCCTTTAAAACCCTGTCTTCAATAGCCATGCCGTCAAATTTAGAGATTGTAAATTGGGGTGGAATATAGGACCCAGAGACAGTAGGTCGGGGCGACGTGGAAGCATCAATTGCCCGTCTATTGTCAGTCTCACAATCTCCGGGAACCAGGGCCTTCCGGGCCAGGCTGGTGCCACCAGAATGACGAACCCCCTCTCTCCGAATCCTGCGCAACAAATGTGGAAGGAGAGGGATCAGAGGGAAAGCATAAACCAGGGAGTACTGGCTCCATGGAACTATCAGAGCATCTGTTCCAATTGCCAGAGGATCTCTTGTTCAAGACACACACTGCTGTAAGCTTGTTGAACCTGGATGGTAGTAGGTCGACCTCTGGCCATCACCAACGTTGGCAAATTTCCTGGAACACCTTTGGGTGTAGGGACCATCCTCCCAGGCAGATCTGCTGGCATCTGAGATAATCTGCCTTCCAGTTCTCTACTCCCAGGATATGGACTGCCGATATGATTGACACATGTCCCTCTGCCCAGGCTAGTATGTAGTTAACCTCCTTCAGAGCTGAACGGCTCCTGGTACCGCCCTTTGGTGGTTTATACAGGCCACTGCCGTGGCATTGTCGGACCGAACGCTGATGAGGCAGTCCTGAAGCTCCGTTGCCCAGGACCGTAGGGCCAGGACATACTGCCAGCAATTCTAGGGCGTTGACGGGCAGGGTCTGTCCTGTCCCTGACCCACTGAGCTGTGAGCCCATATAGGGTCGCTCCCCAGCCTGAGAGACTGGCATCTGTAGTCAGTACTCTCCAGATTACCAGAAGAAAGGATTTTCCCTTTCACAGGTTCTGATCCTGCAACCACCAGTTTAGGCTTAAGCATGCCTGAGTAGATAAGCACATTGGATAATGCAGGGCTTTTCTTCCTCTGTTCCAAGCCAACAAGATGTCTTGGTGTAAAGGTCTGGAACTGGACATAGGGCACTGACTCGAAGGAGGATACCATCCTCCGTAGAAGACTCATACAGAGCCGAATGGAGGGTTGTCTTGGTGCCCCTTATCTGACGCACCTGATGCTTCAGGGCACAGATGCTTATGGGTGGCAAGAATACTCTTGCTTGGACAGTGTGTAGGATCAGACTTAAATACTTTACACTTTGAGCTGGTCTCAATCCTGACTTTTCAGCATTTATGATCCAGCCTAAGCTTTTCAAATACCGCACTTTGTATATTATGCCCTGTTCTAGAGCCTGTACGGAGCGATCTCTGAGCAGGAGGTCGTCCAGATACTCGAGCACCAGGATCCCTTGGGCCCTTAAAAGGCCCAGTACTGGTGCTAGGACCTTTGTGAGCACCCGGGGAGCTGTAGCAAGCCGAAGGGTAGAGCCACAAACTGAAAATAACGTTCCTCTACTGCAAAACGTAGGAACCTCTGATGAGGCTGAAAGATAGGTACGTGTAAATACGTGTCTTTTTTTATTGATGGAGGCTAGAAAGTCTCCCCTCTGGAGTGAGGTTACTACTGAGCGGACAGACTCTTTCCGAAAGGACTGTATCAATAGATACCTGTTCAGAGACCTTAGGTCCAAAATGGGCCTTGTGTCCCTGTTTGGTTTCTGAACCGTAAACAGGTTTGAGTAAAACCACGTGACCCTTTACAATCACTCCTTGATGTACTATAGAAAATGTAGTGCCTAAAGCAATAAGTTTCTTTTTGGAGGATTCGAGGGAACGCTGGATCTTACAAACCTCCGAGTGGGAACCCCACGCAACGCCAGCTTGTAACCGTGAGATATAATTGAGGTGACCCACTCGTCCTGAATTGTTGTTTTCCAAACTTCCGTGAAGTGCAGCAGCCTTCCCCCTACCCGATGGAGTGGGGACATCCCCTCAAAAAGGAGAGCTTGGTGCTGGGTTTAGAAGGATTTTGGACCCAGGGTCTTTTCTGGCCCTGGCCTAGCACCCTGTTGGCGGCAGAACCACCCTGCCGCTGAGACATTTGAGGAAGCAGTCCCTGGGTTTTTTAACGCGGGACGTCTGGTGCTTTTCTTCACAACTAGTAGAGAACTCTTTCCTCCGGAAATTTTTTGGCTATATTTGTCCAAGTGATCACCAAATAATTGTTGCCCATGAAACAGGAAATCTGCCAATAACTTTTTACAAGGAAGCTTGGCTGACCAGTTCTTAAGCTATAAAAGTCTGCGCATATGTACAGACAAGAGAGCCAGACGAGAAACCTGCCGTATTGAATCCTTTAAAGCATCAACAGCAAAACACAGAGCTCGAGGAATATCTGTCTTACTTTCAGGCAGATCATCCTCCTAGTTAGGCATATCAGGCCCTTTGACCTGATCCTTTATGAACTGGCAAATACCAATTGCTGTAACCGCTGGCTGAATAGCTGAACTGGCCACAGAAAAGGAAGCCTTTAATAATAACTCCAATTTCTTGTCAACAGGGTCTTTCAAGCCCTGGGTGTAATCTATCGGACAAGTTAAGTTCTTGTTTAAGGAAGAGACTGCTGCATCTACGGCCTGCATGCTCCATTTTGTAGCCTCCCCGGCGATATGATTATGTCAGATTTTTGCGACTCAAAGCGGTACAATCATTTTGCATAGAAAATCGGTGTTTTACATTGTAGGCCTGTAATTATTAGCAATAACACACTTAAATCTGTCCAAACAAGAGTCTAGTAGATATCCCGGGTATGATGAAGTTTGAAACACAAAATCTTAAATTATAAATATAATAGAGATAAATAGTTATAAAAAATAATAATATAAAATTAATTTCCCCACGATTCACTATTGCTCAATTCTGTAAGTGTTCTAATTTACTATAGCTGTTTTCTAGCTGGTCTAAAACCACTTTTGACGTAAAGGGACACTTTACTTAACTGGAAATCTCCAGTTTCCAAGCAGAAAAAACAGTATATATATCATAAAACTGCACGCAGGGCATTGGACAAAGCACTGGGGACAAAAGGGATGTGAAATAATTTCATACAGTAAAGTAATCTGTAAGATTACAGTGTACTGCGTGATAAATTTTTCACTTTTTTTAATTTGCCGCCTGGCTCCGCCCCCGTGCGTCGTGCAGGGAACGGAGCCCGGCACAAAGAGGCATCGTGCGGAGGATAGAGCCCGCTGACACAGCGGGGGGGACTTTGCAGGATCCTGGGGACAAGGCAAGTATACCGCACTAGGATCCTGCAATGCAATCCAGAGTGTGGCTCGGGGTTACCGCTAATGGTGCTGAAATTTAACCCCGAGCCACACTCGGGAAAACCACCAGGGAGGTTAAACAAACTTTTCATCCATGGGATATTAAAGGGATAACCTCTTATGAGGAACAAAAGTCCTGTCAGGATGTTCCCAATCAGCATACACTGCCTGTTCCAACAGGGGAGGGAAAGTCTGTGTGACCTGAAGAGGTGCCACCCCCCCTCCCGCCGCACTCCGCCGCTTACCGGAGCCGTCGGCAGCGGTGGAGGCGATCGGGACCTGTCAGTGTCTGTGTATGGAGACGAGTGAGGGGAAGATGGCCCCCACCCGTCTCCATATTATAGCAGGGCGGAAGCAACGTCAAAACATCACTTCCGCCCATACGTCTTAAAGGCACATTTTTCTGTTATTTTTTAAATGACAATTTTTTTTTTTTTTATTGCATTTAAGTCCAAATATAAGATCTAAAAAAACTTGTGCTAACTTTACTGTTGTCTTACTTTTTAATTCAAAAAAGTGAATTTTTTCCAAAAAAAGTGCGTTTGTAAGACCGCTGCGCAAATACGGTGTGAAAAAAAAGTACTGCAATGACCACCATTTTCTTCTCCATGGTGTTAGAAAAAAAAACAATATATAATGTTTTGGGGTTCTAAGTAATTTTCTAGCAAAAAAAAAAAAAGCTTTAAACTTGTAAAACATCAAAATCTCAAAACAAGTCTAGTCCTTAAGTGGTTAAGCTCCTCCCCATCTTCAACCCATTCCTGCTCCAGACTAGGAGAATCCTTGGAGGGGGGGGGATATGTCACACTTCCTGCCATCCTACGGGATGAAGGCAATCATGCCAGCATTCCTGTGCTTTAACCCGACTAGGGCTGAGGACAGTTCATCCTTAGTGATAAAGGGTGAAGCGGGAGCGTTGACTGTAGGCACAATACCAGATAGGCGCAGTGGCTCAGATTGCTCGGAAGCCCCTGGTCCTTCAGGGGATACAACACTAGGGATACGACTAGGTTCATCAGGAACTACTGATGACATAGGTGTGCCCTTCCCTGTGGTGTTAGTCCCACTCCTCTTTTTGGAAGACGTTTAATAAACACAAAGAGTACATGGGTGTAGTATTAAAACACCTTAAGCCTGCCAAGCAACACCTGGCGACTCACGTGACCCGGGTAAGAGAAAAAGGAACCACTGCAAGTGTCTGTTCAGAATCTGCTCTGCGTCCCACTGCTGCCTTCTGGAAGCACCACATGCTTTGACTATACAGTTTAAATAAGCTGGGTGTGCGCCGGAGCATTCTGTGAGTGCGTACGCATGCACGTGGTCCCGCCGAACATGCATGACTGTATTCGCGTTAAACCCGAATCTTCGTGCGCCCAGATAAAGGCTACGGCGCATGTGCAGCAAAGCTGCGTGCGCTATAGCCAACAAACTGCCGAGCCCAGAGGCGCTCTTGCGAACGCAGTGCACCATAGCGAACCAAGGCGAAATGGCGCACTGTCTTGCGCCATCATACAGGTAAATAACAGCCAGACACAAGCAAAAAAGTTACACTTTGCAAGCACAGACAGCTAGCCCAAAATTCCCCCGTATGGTCACCGCACACAGGTGTCCAGCTTTTAGCTAGCTTGACTGATTGTTACAATCACTGGAACACCCCACAATAATAAAAAAAAAAAAAAAAAAAGGGGTTTCACATACCCGTCCGGGCACAGGGCCACTTAGAAACTAAGGGCCCAATCTTCATCCTTTACGGCGGGTTCCTGTCACTTGGACCTACAAGGACTGGGTACCCTTTTCATGTTTAGGGTCCACTCCCTTGGACCTGTACAGCACCCTGCAGAAAATGCCTTAGCGCTGTAGGGGATCACTTCCTGCCTGAAGACCTTTGGTTTACCAGTGTCCATTCACCTGTTGATGAAGTATAACCCAGCAGGTAATGATTATTAGCCTGACTCTGTGTCCCATGATGCATGAAAGAAATCCATCACTTCCCTTAGTAAAAGCAGCACAAAGTTTACACAAAAACACGCAATTACCCTTTGATTATCATTTTCACTTAGGGATGTACTCACTTTTGTTGCCAGTGGTTTAGACATTATTAGCTGTATGTTGAGTTATTTTGAGGGGACATGAAATCTACACTGTTATACAAGCTGTACACTCACTACTTTACATTGTAGCAAAGTGTAATTTCTTCAGTGTTGTCACATGAAAAGATAGAATAAAATATTTACAAAAATGTGAGGGGTGTACTCACTTTTGTGAGATACTGTGTGTATGAGAGAGATATATATATATATATATATATATATATATATATATATATATATATATATATAGATATAGAGAGAGAGAGAGAGAGAGAGAGAGAGAGAGAGAGAGAGAGAGAGAGAGAGAGAGAGAGAGAGACAGACAAATTTATAGGCGAATATGTATTCTTCTACATATTTTTGGTAAAAAAAAAAATATATATATCACAATAAGCAAATATTGATTGGTTTGCGCAAAAGTTATAGGGTCTGAAAAATAGGGGATTTTTAGTGGGACTGCGACATTTCGGCGGACAAATCTGACCCCAAGTGACACTTTTTGGGGACCAGTGATATTACTACAGTGATCAGTGCTAAAAAAAAAATTGCACTGATCAATGTATAAATGACACTGGCAGGGAAGGGGTTAACACTAGGGGGCGCTCAAGAGGTTAACTGTGTTGCCTGGGTGTGTTCTAACTGTGTGGGGGACTGACCATAAGGAACAGCAGATCTCAGTGTGTCCCCTCTCAGAAAAGGGATCTGCCGTGTTTACATAGGCAGATCCCCATTCTGCCACTCTGTGGAGCAACCGGGTGCTGCGCACCCACAGTATCTATTACACAAAACTACGTACAGGCAAATAGTTTCGCACGATAGAGCCGACCTGCCGCAGTATATATACTGTGGCTGGTAGGCAAATAGTTAACCACTTCAATACAGGACACTTTCACCCACTTCCTGCCCAGTCCATTTTACAGCTTTCAGCGCTGTCACATTTTGAATGACAATTGCACAGTCATGCAACGCTGTACCCAAACAAAATTTTTATAATTTCCCAAAAATAGAACTTTCTTTTGGTGGCATTTGTTCTCCACTGGGGTTTTTATTTATTGCACTACAAATAAAAAAAAATTTTTTAAAAAGACTGAAAATTTTGAAAAAAAAAAAGTTTTGTTTCTGTTAAAAAAAACTTTGTTAACAAGCATCTTTTCTCCTTCACTGATGAGGCCTGACTGACGGGCACTGATGAGGTGGCACCGATATGCAGCACTGATGGGCAATCATGGGTAGCACTGATCAGGAAGTACTGAGCACAGTACTAATCCTAATGGGCACCAATTGGCACCACTGGTGGACTCACCTGATGGCCTGAAGTGGGCATCTGGGTCTGCGCCGATTATGAGCGCAGACCCCCCGCGCCAGGAGAGCAGCCGATCAGCTGTCCTCTACTCATGCATGTCAGTTCGAGTGGAGGAAAAGCCGGCTCTTCCTGTTTACACTGTGATCAGCTGTGATTGGACACAGCTGATCACATGGTAAAAAGCCTATGTCATAGGCTCTTTACCTAGATCAGAAATGCGGTGTGTCAGACTGACACCACACTACCGAGCGCCGGGGTGCACGCTAGTGGCTTATCCTACTGGATGTCATATGACATCCAATCAGGATAATACAATCACTTTGCGCCCATCATTTTGCTTTATGGCGGTCGGGAAGTGGTTAAGAGTACTTAATCACTTAAAGACTAGTCTTGTTTTGAGATTTTGGTGTTTACAAGTTTAAAATTTTTGCTAGAAAATTACTTCGAACCCCCAAACATTATATATTGTTTTTTTTTCTAACACCCTAGAGAATAAAATGGTGGTCATTGCAACACTTTTTCACACCGTATTTGCGCAGCGGTCTTACAAGCGCACTTTTTTTGGAAAAAACTCACTTTTTTGAATAAAAAAAATAAGACAACAGTAAAGTTTTTTTATATTATGAAAGATAATGCTACGCCAAGTAAATTGATACCCAACATGTCACGCTTCAAAATTGTGCCTACTCGTGGAATGGCGTCAAACTTTTACCCTTAAAAATCTCCATAGGCGACGTTTAAAAAATTCTACAGGTTGCATTTGAGTTACAGAGGAGGTCTAGGGCTAGAATTATTGCTCTCGCTCTAACGATTGCTGGGATACCTCACATGTGTGGTTTGACCACCGTTTTCATATGCGGGCGCTACTCACGTATGCGTTCGCTTCTGCGCACGAGTTCGTTGGGACAGGGCGCTTTAAAAAAAAAAAAAAAAATTGGGTCGCTTTTATTTCTATTACAAGGAATGTAAACATCCCTTGTAATAGAAAAAAGCATGTCAAATCCTCTTAAATATGAGCTCTGGGGTCAAAAAGTCCTCAGATCTCATATTTGGATTAAAAATGCACTAAAAATAAATAAAAATACAATTTTGTCATTTGAAAAAACGACATTGAAAAAAATGTGCCTTTAAGACGTATGGGAGCAAGTGACGTTATGACATCGCTTCCGCCCTGCTATGGTATGGAGACGGGTGGGGGCCTATCTTAGCCTCACTCGTCTCCATACCCAGCCACAAGGACCCGATCACCTCCGCCGCTGCTGCCGACGGCTCCGGTAAGTGGCAGAGGGCACGGGAGAGCGGCGGGAGGGGGGGGCCCTTTCCCACCTCCAAAAACGGTGATCTCGCGGCGAGACCACCATTATCGTATACACAACCGACTCCTGAAGAGATGGATACCTCGGTTGTGGCAGCAGCTGCTTAACCACTTGCTGTTTTACTGCTTCATCATGGTGGCTCTCCGATGCAGAATCATGTATTGTGACATTATGAAAGGCGAGGTGATTGATGGACGTCATGTTTCATCTCGCATGCATTCATTTGCAGAGAACTGAGGTAAAATCAGGTCCAGGTTTTACTAGCAACTTTGGCAGGGTTGGCTCCAGACCAGATTTTGTGGTCCACTTGTGATCACCAGGACTCATTAGTGGTGCTTTATAAATAAAGCAGGACTGGAGCAACAGCTTGCTCTTGCCTGGGACTCATGAAGCCAAAAACCTGAGAGAGCTACTGATGTGAAGTTTGCTTGGGAGACAAAGAAAAAGGTTTGCATTATCTTTGCTTTTGTGGGTGACTGGGAGAAGCACTTCACCTGTGAGTCAAGAACCTGAAATGTTTAGGCAATGCCTGGATGGCAAGGATTTTCTGTTTTGTTTGACTTCCATGCAACCTTCTAAATAAAACTGGCTACAAGACCTTTTTCCCCAGGGAAGGTGATCCCCATTTGAGCTAACCCCCACGGTATGACACGCGATTCTGCACTTCTGCCTGCAGGGGGCGCACATGCACCGCCAGCGGGCTGCTTCTGCTGTGATTATTCACAGCAGAAGATGATGTGCGGGTGCAGGGCACTGGATGTCCATTGATACCTGCCGATCATCAGTAATACACACAGAAAAGAGATCTGCCTATCTAAACAAGGCAGATTACAGTTCTGACGGGGGGGGGGGGGTTGATTTTGTGTTCCAGCCCAGCAGGGCGCAAAATCCACCTCTTACTTTAACAAAAACACAAGCTAGGCACAGAAAAAAAATATCCATAAATATATCCCATAGTTTGTAGATGCTATAACGCTCGCATAAACCAATCATTTTACCAAATAAAAGTAGCAGAATACATATTGGCTTACATTTATGAAGGCGTTAGATTTTTTTTTTTTGCTATTTTTTTTTATTTTATTGGATGCATTTTATAGCAGGAAGTAAAACATTTTTTACTTTGTCTTATTTGTTCATAGGGCAAAAAATATAAAAAACACGCACTGGTAATCAAATACCGCCAAAATAAATATCTATTTGGGGGGGGGGGGGGATTACATAAATTTTATTTGGGTACAGTGTTGCACAACCACGCTATTGTCAGTTAAAGTAACGCAGTGCCGTATTGCAAAAAAAATTGCCTGGTCTTGAAGGGGGGTAAATCCCCCAGAGGTCAAGTGGTTAATCAACTACCTTCCATTTCTGTATGTGGATAATGGCACCGATTAACCACTTGCCGAAAGAGCAAGTCGGCTTATTCTGGGAGGGCGTCCATGGACGTCCTCCCAGAATCTTGCTCCCGCGCACCCCCTGGGGCACCCGGGAATATCTGTCGCGCATCACGGATCATGGTAAATGGCCGCTGATAGCGGCCGTTTACCAAGTGATCTCTCCATCAAATTACATAGTTACATAGTAGGTGAGGTTGAAAAAAGAGACAAGTCCATCAAGTCCAACCTATGTGTGATTATGTGTCAGTATTACATTGTATATCCCTGTATGTTGCGGTCATTCAGGTGCTTATCTAATAGTTTCTTGAAGCTATCAATGCTCCCCGCTGAGACCACCGCCTGTGGAAGGGAATTCCACATCCTTGCCGCTCTTACAGTAAAGAACCCTCTACGTAGTTTAAGGTTAAACCTCTTTTCTTCTAATTTTAATGAGTGGCCACGAGTCTTGTTAAACTCTCTTCTGTGAAAAAGTTTTAACCCTATTGTGGGGTCACCAGTCCGGTATTTGTAAATTGAAATCATATCCCCTCTCAAGCGTCTCTTCTCCAGAGAGAATAAGTTCAGTGCTTGCAACCTTTCCTCATAACTAAGATCCTCCAGACCCTTTATTAGCTTTGTTGCCCTTCTTTGTACTCGCTCCATTTCCAGTACATCCTTCCTGAGGACTGGTGCCCAGAACTGGACCGCATACTCTAGGTGCGGCTGAACCAGAGTCTTGTAGAGCGGGAGAATTATCGTTTTATCTCTGGAGTTGATCCCCCTTTTAATGCATGCCAATATTCTGTTTGCTTTGTTAGCAGCAGCTTGGCATTGCATGCCATTGCTGAGCCGATCATCTACTAGGACCCCCAGGTCCTTTTCCATCCTAGATTCCCCCAGAGGTTCTCCCCCCAGTGTATAGATTGCATTCATATTTTTGCCACCCAAATGCATTATTTTACATTTTTCTACATTGAACCTCATTTGCCATGTAGTCGCCCACCCCATTAATTTGTTCAGGTCTTTTTGCAAGGTTTCCATGTCCTGCGGAGAAGTTATTGCCCTGCTTAGCTTAGTATCGTCTGCAAATACAATAGAAATGAAATGATGGAGCGATCACTTGTAAACAAACCGGCGTCATGTCCGGTTCCTCTCTCTGAACCAATCGGTACAGTGCGAGGGGAGAGATCAGGTGCAGCAGCGCTGTGGGCTGGATGTGTACTGCCCATTGCAGCCTCATCCAGCCATCCCAGCAATACTCATCCGTCCATGCTCAAGCAATACTCATCCATCCATGCTCAGGCATCTATACTCATCCATCCTCACTCAGCAATACTCATCCATCCACATTCATGCCTCAACCATGCTTAGCCATCCCCATCCACGGCTCATCCATGCCACTACAGTGCCTCAAAGTGTAATAGGAAGTCAAATTAGAGGCCAGGCTGTGTAAAAGTCTCACACGTGGTATCGCCATACTCAGGAGGAGTAGCAGAATGCATTTTGGGGTGTAATTTTTGCCATGTACATACTATGTGTTTGAAATATTGTATAAATGGACAACTTTGTGTAAAAAAAAAAAAAAAAATATTCGTTTTCATTTTCTTTCCACATTTCCAAAAATTTGTAGAAAAAAAATTACATTTTCAAAAGACTCGATATGCCTCATAGATTATACGTTAAGGTGTTTTCTTTCCATAATGGGGTAATTTTTTTTTTTTTTTTATTGTCCTAGTGCTCCAGGGCCTTCAAAAGGTGCAAGAGGTAGTCAAGAAATTAGATGTGTAATTTATGCTCCTAGAATGCCTGAAGGTGCTCCCTGCATGCTGGGCCTCTGTATGTGGCCACGGTGTGTAAAAGTCTCACACATGTGGTTTCACCATATTTAGGAGTAGTAGAATGTATTTTAGGAAGTAATTTGTGGTATGCATATGATGTGTGTGAGAAATAACCTGATAATATGACACTTGTGAAAAAAGAAAAAAAAAAATCTTGATTTTGCAAAGAATTGTGGGAAAAAATTACAACTTACAAAAACTCACCATGCCTCTTTATAAATACCTTTGAATGCCTACTTTCCAAAAAGGGGTCATTTGGGGGGTATTTTTACTGTCCTGGCTTATTAGGGTCAGCACTTCAGGTATGATCAATTTTCAGTGATTGGCCCCACAGCTTCTAGACGCTATAACTTTCACACAGACCAAATATACACCGATTTGGATTATTTTTACCAAAGATATGTAGCGGTATAAAAATTTGGCCAAAATGTATTATGAAAAATTACTGATTTGCTAAATTTTTTTAACAGAAACAAAGAAAACTGCATTTTTTTTAACAGATTTTTCGGTCTTTTTTAATTTATAATGTAAAAAATAAAAAACCCAGCGGTTATTAAATACCACCAAAAGAAAGCTCTATTTGTGTGAGAAAAAAAAAAAAAAAAAATTTTTATATGGGTACAATGTTGCATGACTGAGTAATTGTCATTCAAAGTGTGAGAGCACCGAAAGCTGAAAATTGGTCTGGTTAAGAAGGAGGTTTAAGTGCCCAGTGGTCAATATAAAAAAAAAAAAAAAAAAAAAAAAGCGGGCCCTGGCATCCTGGTTTCCCCAACGGTCTTATAATAGATGGAGTGAAATTGAAAAACTCTGGCTGGCACCCATACACCCAAATAGCTTGCTCTGGAATGCAGATGTGGAGGTGGACTCGGCCCGGCTTCTAGGCCCTATGCTTCTTCTTCGATCTCTCTGGCGTAAATTATCCAGAACACATAAGTTGGGCTTGGAGAGATCACTTCTTACGTCCTTTCTTTACAACCCCAGACTGCCTGCAGGCCTCACGCATCAAAATGTCCTCACCATGGCAACAAGGAATTTATTCCACTTTGGTCATCTAGTACACCCCTGTATACGTAAACTGCTCTCATTTACAGAACTCCAACAGAAATTTGATTTGCCCCGTCAGGTATTTTATGGGTATCTACAGATCAGGCACTATGCCCAATCGCTAGCCCCGAAATTACAATTCTCAACTCCAACCACATTTGAGAATCTGATGTTAGAAGGTTCAGCAAGTCGAGGTTTAATCTCAGATATATACAAGGTGCTAAATTCGTATTGTTTTGCCACACAGGGTAAGCATGCATACATGCTTCGATGGGAGAGAGCATTAGGAGAAGAGATACCAGAAGCGACTTGGCAAACAAACAATTTGGTCACAGGCGGCTAGAAGTTCTCTTTGTACACTCTACAAGGAGAACGCCTATAAAATTATTTTCTTTTGGTATATGACACCAGATGTTCTCCGAGCCATTTACCCTTCTAGCTCGGATAGATGCTGGCGGTGTCAGGGAGACACGGGATCTTTATACCATATTTACTGGTCCTGCCCCAAGATAGTGCCTTTTTGGACAGAGACGCAATTTTTACTAACCCGCTTGCTGGGAGTACAGGTCCCTAGAGCCCCTAAATTATTCCTCCTGGGAGTATCTGGTTTACAGATACCTAAGCATTCCAGGAAACTGCTTCGGCATGTCTTGACAGCCGCAGGGTGTCTCATAGCCCTCTACTGGAAGAGACGGGACCCGCCTACTCAAACAGACCTATATACCAGAATAAAGGATATAGAATTAATGGAAAAAATGACTGCTAGATTACAAGACAGATTGGAAACACATGATAAGGTCTGGGAAGACTGGCATAGACGAGAAGATCCTTCTTGAGCCATCGATGGAGCCTCCCCCTCCTTCTCCCTCCCCCCTCTTTCTTTGTCTTCTCTACTGTTTTTTTTTTCTCTTTTTTTGTTCATCAGACGATGCTATGGTCCATATTTATATCTATATGTTGACTATTGCACTATATATGGAACCCAATTTAAGCTTTATGCATCCGAATAATTGTCTATTAACGCTGGTTATTTGCCAGTTTTGTTGCTGGCAGGGCGAATTCTGTACAATACGATGTCATTGTCTTTGTAACTTAACATTTTTTATTAATCGTAAAATCAGGTATTTGAAAAAAAAAAAAAAAAAAAAATACCTTTTTCCTAATTAAATATACAGCTGTCACATGACACAGCTCATTCCCAGCCTGTCTGCAGCTGGTCACATTTTCAAAAGAAAAAAAAAAGCCTATGAAATACAGAGTAAAAAATATCAAACCATTTTAAATTGTCAAACAAAAATATATCTGAAATCAAATAATTTTTTTTTTTTTTTTTTTTAACATTACCATGGTGTGGGTGGATTTCTGCCAGTCACAGGCTGTGTCACACCCCTCCAGCCTGTGTCTTAGAACGGGGAGGCAAAGCCTCCATTAATCTACATGTAATATCCCACCTCCATTGTGTTTAGCTGATTAGTGGGCAGGAGGAGGGAGGGGGCTGTCAATTACCATTATGTATACGCCCACCCGTGTAACATGGCTGCTCAGATTTGATTATTATTATTATTATTATTATTATACAGGATTTATATAGCGCCGACTGTTTACGCAGCGCTTTACAACAACATTAGGGCAGACAGTACAAGTACAATACAATTCAATACAGGAGGAATCAGAGGGCCCTGCTCGTTAGAGCTTACAATCGATAGGGAAATGTTTGTGACAGACCTAGCCGGGAGAGAGACTTTTGGAGGGGACTGAATGCTAGCCTCTTGTCGATCGATCGCGGGCCCTGGCATTTGGGGGAACGGTGCTCTTTGTGAGCTGTATGCCTGGGGACCCTTGAGGTGATATTACTGTGGATTCAGGTCCTGGTCCCCCAGGACACAGACTCTGGGGACCCTGGATTTGCCATATTGGAATAGTGACTGATTCATACCGTTGGGACTCCTACTGTTAAATGCTAATGTCATCAATTCCAGCTACCTGTCTGTTGTCTGCTAAAATGTGTATTGTAAATAAGTCTCTAGTATGGGATCTAAGAGTCATTAGATCCCCATTGTTGTTGGTGTTAATTAACTCTGCTATTGTGATAATGTTGATTGGGGTTTCTGAGCTACAAGATGGCCAGTCTGGCCTAAAAGGTGATGTCTGAGTCATCTAGGCTGTCTAACAGGATTAATTAGCTCATGTTAATTAGGTTAAAGCTGTATTGTTAGAGTAATATGAGCAGGTCTGCACCTCCTCTTTTATTGTATAAAAGACTGTATTCCTGTCAATAAAGAGAGATTCCTGGTTGAACTTACATACAGCCTGCCTGGTGTTTGTTCTGAGCTATCACAACTGGGTTAGAACGGCACATAGCTGTAGTTCTAATCCCGGAGCATTGGATGACTGAACAATCAGATGTTGCGATCTGCAATCTGATTCTATAGCCGCAGAGGAGTGTCGGGAGAGTGGAATCCAGCGAGCAAGGGGTTCGTTACATTGGTTGGCAGCCGTGGGATTTGCTCTCCAGTTACTGGGACACTCCAAACCAGCCTGCAGGAGAGCCACGCTGAAAGACTAACTTGAGAGCCCTGGGGGGAATGGTGGGATCGTGCTTCCTTGCCATGAACACATCCAAACCATCACCTGGATCCAAGGTCCAGATAGCAGGAGAAGAGAGATACCAGCCACCATGGATGAGGAATTCAGAAGGAGGTTGCGAGAGAAGCAGATACAGCACAGAGGACCAGTATCAGAGCAGGACCTGCTAGGATGGTTTGATTCTATCCGCTGCGAACTCTGGAAGGAATAGCTAGCCCGTGAGCAGCGAAACCAGGGAAAAGTTCTCCCCTCCATCCATGTAAGGTACTGGTCGCAGTATGAAGTGCAAATGCTGTTATTGGGGGAACAGCCGAACCAGGAGTGGACAGCTGAGTTAAGCAGGCTGATCCGGGCAGAAATGCGGTTGGACGAGAGCTACAGAGCCCTCCAGTGGTATGTAGCCCAAGTGTGCCCATGGACAGCGGATGACAGCCCCACGGAAGGCTTTGACTACGATGGCCTGGGATTGTTGTACTGGAGGCTGTCCAGGGACCCTGACTTTGGAAGTGATTGGGAGTGGCGTTTGGAGGAAATAATGGAGCACAGGGAGCGGAGACTGAATGTCTCAGAAGTGCACTGGGCACAGGAAGATTTGGAGTATCTGGCCGTTCAGGAATGGGAGCTGGAAATCGCCTACAGACAGCTGTTAGACTCTGCTCAGCAGCAGGGTGATGCTCCCTTTGTCTGGGACTATCAGGAAATACCAGTTAACAACTCTGAAATCCTGGCTGAAGAGTTGACAATGTGGCAGAGTAACAGTGTGCTTTGCCAACCTGGCCCCGCAGCTATGGAGGCGGAGGTCTTATGGCGGATGCAGCAAGTGCTGACTGACCTTGATGAACCTGTTTCTGCATTGGATGATCTTGGATGGAGGAATGTGCCTGTCCAGCAGCATGCCAGAGAATCGGCAGTGGAAAATCTGAAGATTGCCGTCCCCAAACCTGAAGTACTGACAATAGGGCAGAGCTCTGCTAACCTCTGCCCAGCACGGATAGCATCTTCTGGGTTCCAGTGACAGGAGATGGTGAACCTTTATCCCCAGACACCAGTTGCAGAGACAGGGGATTTGATAGACTTTTCTGCTGAGGAAGAACAACCTGGTGAGCCTCCAGCAGAAGAAGAGCTGTTATTAGGGCCAAACTTCACTGTGCTCTGCCCAGCACAAACAGAAGTATCTGTGAAGTTACAAGGAACTTCCCCAGCTGAAGCGCTGGCAACCGGACAGAGGGTCCAATATCTCTGCCCTACACCTGTGGCGGTTCCGGAGGCTCAGGATGAGAAGGAGGTGGTCACTTCCCAGCAGCAGATCAGGATACAGAGGAGGTGTTCGTCGTCCCTCCCCAACAGTTGGCCAGGGTGGAGGAAGTGGTCTTTCCTCCCCAGCAAAGATCCATGCACCTGGGAGACAGTACCATATCGTCCGAACATCCAGATGAGGGAATGGAAAAGGAAGCAGCCGGCTCACCTCCCCAATGGCAGCTACACAGTTTGGGAGTGGAGGAAGCCAGCCTCCTGCCCCAACGGTTAGCTGGAGCGAAGGATGCGGAGTCCCCAGCAGAAGTGCTGGCAACAGGGCAGAGTGCTACCAACCTCTGCCCAGCACCGGCAACAACTACAGGAGTTCCAGGGAGGTGGGGCAGTCGGCCTCTCTCCCCAACAGTTAGGCGGAGCAGATGGTATGGGGTTGCTGGCAACAGGGCCGAGTACTGCTGGGCTCTGCCCTCAACTAACAGAGGATGGATTTCCTGTGAAGGTGGATGGGACTTCAGTCTCCACCTATATACCCCGGGGATGCTGGGCATTCGGCCCAGATCCCCAACAGCATGACGGAGTGAGCCCAGACACCCTGTCTTCTCTCCAGCGGCAGAAAGGACTCCAGGGAGAAGGGCCAGTCCAGGCCTCTCCCCAGCGGCAGATATGTTCTCTGAGAGAGGCAGAGGTTGGCTGGGTGAGTAATGCTTTGTTTGGAACAATTTGTTTGGGGTACTGTGTGGGTACAGGCATTAGAGGACTGGAACTACTGACTAACTTCAGAGTCAACCCGTCTGGGGTCTTCTCCTGTGTTAGTCTCCTGCCAAAAGGGGAGAAATGTGACAGACCTAGCCGGGAGAGAGAATTTGAGGGGACTGAATGCTAGCCTCTTGCCGATCGATCGTGGGCCCTGGCATTTGGGGGAACGGTGCTGTGTGAGCTGTATGGCTGGGGACCCTTGAGGTGGTATTACTGTGGATTCGGGTCCTGGTCCCCCAGGACACATAGACTCTGGGGACCCTGGATTTGCCATATTGGAATAGTGACTGATTCATATCGTTGGGACTCCTACTGTTAAATGCTAATGTCATCAATTCCAGCTACCTGTCTGTTGTCTGCTAAAATGTGTATTGTAAATAAGTCTCTAGTATGGGATCTAAGAGTCATTAGATCCCCATTGTTGTTGGTGTTAATGAACTCTATTGTGATAATGTTGATTGGGGTTTCTGAGCTACAAGATGGCCAGTCTGGCCTAAAGGTCATGTCTGAGTCATCTAGGCTGTCTAAAGGGATTAGTTAATTAGCTCATGTTAATTAGGTTAATTAGGTTACAGCTGTATTGTTAGAGTATTATGAGCAGGTCTGCACCTCCACTTTTATTGTATAAAAGAGACTGCATTCCTGTCAATAAAGAGATTCCTGGTTGAACTTACATATAGCCTGCCTGGTGTTTGTTCTGAGCTATCACAACTGGGTTAGAACGGCACATAGCTGTAGTTCTAATCCCGGAGCATTGGATGACCGATCAGATGTTGCGATCTGCAATCTGATTCTATAGCCGCAGAGGAGTGTCAGGAGAGTGGAATCGAGCGAGCAAGGGGCTCGTTACAATGTTCAACATAGGAACTCACTGAAAACACAGCGTGTGCAGAGTTGGACAGAAGATGGAGATAGATCACCGCAGGATCAACAAGGCATTTGCAGAATACAGAAAATGAATACCAGCATGTAATACAGCATTTATTAATAGCTTTTTTTTATGTGGGTTTAAAGTTTCTCTAAAGGCCAAGTTCTATTTGAGTCCTGATTGTAGAATGCCAAAATGCAAAGCCTCTGGGGTTGAAATGCTGTGTTCACACCAAGCAAAGAAAAATTTTCAGCCCCAAAATGTCAATATTTCTGGGAGTGGCTTTTGCTTTTAGCAATGTGGAAATTGTAGAATCAGGAGACCCCTTAGTCCCTCAACACACCAGCTATTAAAGCCATAATCTGAGCAGCATGATGGAACAGAGGGCCCTCAGACAGCAGGTCTAGCATGTTTGGAAGAGGCCTGGAGTGTTCTCATTGAAGTTTAAGTATACCTGTATACCAGGTGCTTCTGGGCCCCTTAACACCTATGCTGACTAACTTGTGTAAGAAAGATGTATATTCTTGCCGGTCTTAGCAGCGGCAGCAGGAAGGGACGAGACACAGCTCAACAACAGCTGGTGAAGCCTGGTGCAATGTCGTCACTCATCTGTTGTAGGCGGTCCCTCCTCTCCCTGGTAAATGACTGACACAGGGGAGTCGGTTCACTGGATCGAATCGGCACTGCCTGAAAATAGGTAAATATGTATATACATATCTTTCTTACACAGGAAAGGTGTGGGGAGGGGAGAGGCAACCTAAGACTAGTTAAGTTTACCCTGGAATTCTACTTTAACTGGAACGGGGACCAAGTAATTATTCGTGTATCCAATGCCAGTGTAGAAAATATGTGGTCCTGGCCAAAGAGCTAATATTTGTTAAACCTGGAGGCCAGAATATCTACATCAGGTTTCCCATCTCTAACATATAAAAGTTCGGAGATGTCAGGGTAAAGGGGCCCCATTCCCCCTGGTCCAGACAGACAACTGAGGTAATCCTGGGATGTGAAAAATGGAGATCACAGGACAGTACTAACCTATCCACAAAATGATCAGGCTTGCTGCTGTCAAGGCTGTTTGAATTCTGGTACCCCATATAACTGAGGTTGGCCACAGTCATGGCGTTATCCGATTGCACGCCCCTGAAGAAGGTGGGTCCAGTGGTACAGAGCCACCTGAGCTCCAAAATATTCATGGTGGCGCTTGCCTTTTTTGGGTGGCCATGTTCCTTGAACTAGGACAGGAACACTCCACCCCAGCCTGAGAAGCATCTGTTATCACTTTCCATTGGTATGGTATAAATTACTTTACCGTTTTCAAGTTACAATTCTAACAAGCTAGGAAATACCCTGCTTGGCTTGATAAAAGAATAAGGAGGTCGAGAGAGCCATTGTTGAAATGTTTTGCTGGAGAGGCCTTAAATGGAACTGAGCAAATTAAACAAACAACCTCAAGGAGGCCACCATGAGGTCCAGAACTCTTGTCAAGAATCTCATAGGGATGTCTGAGAGAGACCAGTTTGTTTTCTGGAAGAAAGACTTCTGCTTGGACTGCATCTAGAATTGGACAGATGTAACCTAGGCAATGAGAAAGTTGGTTTTGACAGGTACCGGTCCCACTTCCAATGGTTTTCTGAGCAGAAGTTCACCCCCTCTTTCCCCTGCAGTATTCTGGGACATGTCACGGTTCTCAGAAAGCTGCATAACGATTCACAAAGCGCAACACTGCTCAAGCATGCAGGGGGCTGCACATACAGGGGGTTCTTCCAAAGAAGTGAGGTTCTTTAAATAAGTGGCACTTCTGCTCTTGCACCATCCATCTGAACATTTTCTTCTCTTCACAGGTAATCTGCGTTTATACTCCCATGTCCTGCAAACTGAAAATTGACAGACTGCTTACATGCATATTTGGTAAATCTGTTTGCCACCGCTGTTTCAACTCCATCTGTAGCCATGCTCACATTATTTCAATGTTTATTTACCTATTAAGTCTTACCTAAATTATGGGTTCCCTTATCTTTACAATTTTGGCCTCTTGGTCCTCCTGCAATTTGAATGTGATGTGAAAGCTTTGCTCTGCTAGCTGTGTGCCTTATATCACCTCCTAATTGATTGCCAGATTTCATCCACACCCAACACCGTATAAAACAAGGCTTTCTTTACGGGGGAACACATACAGGGGGCTGCACATACAGGGGGTTCTTCCAAAGAAGTGAGGTTCTTTAAATAAGTGGCACTCTTGCACTTCATCTATTTGCACAAAGCAAACCACATCAGACTGCAGCCTCTCTCCTCAAGCTCTCTTTTCTTCACCCCTCTTCTCCACCCTACAATCTGTACATAATCACCCGCACTTCTCTCCCCCTATTACTGCACTCATCACCTCTTTCTAACTCTAAGCCCACTCGCTAACAAACCCCCCAGGATAATGAAGCATGTCCCCTCATACAAATCATATTCTCATATTACCTCCCTTACTCTTCTGCTTCTCCTAACCTCTGGAGATATTTCCCCAAACCCTGGGCCTCCTTTATTTAACTGTACCCAACACACCCATCACCATCACCCTACACCCTCTCGCAGTAGTCACAATCTATTCTCCATTCCTCTTCTTCCCAACACCAGCCTCCCCCTTTCCTATGCCCTCTGGAACGCCCGCTCTGTCTGCAACAAACTCACCGCTGTTCATGACCTCTGTCACAAATTCCTTTAATCTACTTGCTCTCACCGAAACCTGGCTCCACGAATCTGACACCCCTTCTCCTGCTTCCCTCTCCCAGGGTGGCCTTCACTGGACTCACTCCCCTAGGCCTAATGGAAACAAGGGAGGTGGAGTGGGATTCCTCCTATCCCCCAATGCACCTTCCAGGTTATTCACTCCCCTCCCTCTCATCATTTGAAGCCCACTGTATACGTCTATTCTCTCCTACTTCCCTAAGAATTGCTATGATATACCGGCCCCCTGGACCACTATCGACTTTCCTTGATGAGTTCTCTGCCTGGCTACCCTACGTTCTCTCTTCGGAAATTCCCACTATCCTTCTCGGTGATTTCAACATCCCTGCTAATACAAACACTCCTGCTACTTCTAAACTTCTTAGTCTAACCTCCAAATTTGACCTGAAGCAATGAGTACAGGCTTCTACTCACTCTGATGGCAACACCCTTGACCTTGTATTCTCCTACCTATGCACACAATGCAACTTCTCAAACAATCCTTTACCTCTCTCTGACCACCACCTTCTTAGTTTCTCTCTCCCCGTCTTCCACCACCTTTCCCTCAAATCGCCTAACCATCACCCGTAGAAACTTTCGCAACTTCAACTCCTCTCTCCACTATTCTGTTACTGACCACCTCTATGACAAAATCTCTCCCCTGTCCTGCCCCAACCAAGCCACGTCCCTCTACAATAAATCCCTGGACAAGCTTGCTCCCCTCACTACACGCAGAATCAGACCCCAACCCCTACAACCCTGTGAAACAGATGACACTAAAATTCTCAAACGTAGTCGCGCTCTTGAGCGTCTGTGGCACAAGACTAAGTCTCTCAAAGACTTCAACCAATACAAATCTGCCCTCCAAAAATACTATTTTTTCCTCCACACTGCCAAGCAAACCTATATTTCAACTCTTCTCATCCAGTCCCCTTAAACTCTTCTCCACCTTCAACTCTCTACTTCGTCCTCCACCCACTGACTCACTCACTGCATAGGAGATCGCTAATCACTTCAAAAACAAGATTGATACAATCCGTGATGAAATCTCCACTCTACAGGTATCTCCCCCAGTTAAAACCCCCATGTCAACAGGTACAACCGACACTCCCCTTTTTCAAACCTGCTACTACAGAGGAAGTTGCTAAACTCCTTTCTATCGCCCACCTAACCACCTGTCCCCTGGACCCTATTCCCTCTCAAATGCTCCGGTCATCCTCTGACTCCATCCTACACACTCTAACCCACATCTTCAATCTCTCCCTCACCTCTGGAACCTTCCCCAATGCTCTAAAACATGCACTGGTCACCCCCATACTTAAAAAGCCGTTCTTGGACCCTACCAATCTTAACAACCTACGCCCTATCTCCTTGCTCCCCTTTTCCTCTAAACTCCTTGAACGCATGGTTTACAACCGAGTGACCGCCTCATTAAGAACAACCTTCTTGATCCCCTCAACACTCCACAGAAAATGCTCTTCTAAAACTCACAAATGACCTAACTGCAAAAGCCAACGGACACTATTCTGTACTCCTACTTCTGGACTTTTCAGCTGCCTTTAACATGGTTGACCGCCCCCTCCTCTTCAAAAAACTTTACTCCCTCGGTCTTCATGACTGTGCTCTTCGGTGGCTCTCATCCTACCTATCCCAACGCATCTTCAGTGTCACTTACAATTCTACTTCCTCCACTCCTCTTCCCTTTTCCGTCAGGGTCTCCCAAAGTTCTATTCTTGGACCTCTTATTTTCAATCTACACCTCTTCCCTGGGTCAGCTGATAGCCTCTCACGGCTTTCAATATAATTTCTACGCTGACGACGCACAAATCTCCCTCTCCACCCCTCAAATCACCCTATCAGTCTCCTCACGCATCACTAACTTACTAACTGACATATCTGTATGGATGTCACACCACTTCCTCAAACTCAACTTGTCCAAAACCGAGCTTATAATATTTCCTCCCCCACGTGCCTCTTCCCCCGATTTATCTGTCAAGAGCAACGGCACAACCATCCACCCCTCCCCACATGTCAGGGTGCTAGGTGTTATCCTGGATTCTGAACTCTCCTTTCAGCCCCACATCCAATCACTTTCCAAAGCTTGCCGCCTCAACCTCCATAACATCTCTAAACTACGTCCCTTTCTAACCAATGAAGCCACAAAGCTCCTGATTCACTCCCTGGTTCTCTCTCGCCTCGACTACTGCAACTCCCTTCTCATTGACTTACCTTTAAATAAACTATCCCCCCTTCAGTCCATCATACATGCTGCTGCCAGACTCATCCACCTTACAAACCGCTCAGTGTCTGCTACCCCCTCTGTCAATCCCTCCATTGGCCGCCACTCGCCCAATGAATTAAATTCAAAATACTAATAAGTTACAAAGCCATCCACAACTCTGCCCCCAGCTACATCACTAGCCTAGTCTCAAAATACCAACCTAATCGCCGTCTCCGTTCCTCTCAAGACCTCCTGCTCTCTAGCTCCCTCATCACCTCCTCCCATATCCGCCTCCAGGACTTCTCCCAAGCCTCGCCCATTCTCTGGAATTTCCTACTCCAATCTGTCAGACTGTCTCCAAATTTATCCACCTTTAGGCAATCCCTGAAAACTTTCCTCTTCAGAGAAGCCTATCCTGCCTCCATCTAACAACTGCACTGTTTTTGCCATTAGCTCATCCCCCACAGCTGCTACCCTCTTGTATAACTTGACCCTCCCTCCTAGATTGTAAGCTCTAACGAGCAGGGCCCTCTGATATCTCCTGTATTGTAATTGTACTGTCTGCCCAAATGTTGTAAAGCGCTGCGTAAACTGGCGTTGCTATATAAATCCTGTATTATAATAATAATAATAATAATAATAATAATAATAATAATAAGCATGCGCAGAGGGAAGCCAGCTCTGAAGCTGCAAGCAGTCACAGAGGGGCTCCCAGGTAAACATGTACACCTGGACCCAAAAGACGTCTGAAGAGCAGGCTCGAGTGAGGACAACTCTGGATCCCTGGACAGGTAAGTGTCCTATTATTAAAAGTCAACAGCTACAGTATTTGTTGCTGTTGACTTTTAATTCTTTGTTTCAAAGCTCAAGAATCACATTAAGGATCTGAATAGCCCTGTGAAGGTTTGCAGATGGGAGAGAAGTCTTCCTTCAGAAGAGGATCATCTAGATACCCTGTGTCCTGAATGCCCTGAGTTCTTAAGAGGGCAAGAAGCTGTGAGAGTACTTTTGTAAAGTTTTTGGGAGCATAGGGTAGGTCAAATGGCAGTGCGACAAACAGGAAGCGTTTCTTTCCTACTGTGAAGCATGGAAAAAGCTGATGGAGTGAGGTAAATGCGAATATTGAGAATTTCTAAAAAGGTAGCTAGGTATTCCCCTCAGAAGCAATAACTGACCTTCCATCTGAAATAGGGTTGTCCCGATACCACTTTTTTAGGACCGAGTACAAGTACCGATACTTTTTTTCAAGTACTCGCCGATACCGAATACCGATACTTTTTTAATGTCACGTGACTGTTTTTTTTTTTTTTTTTTTTTTTTTTAAACAGTGCTTTTTTTTTGGGGGGGGGGGGGGTGAACGGTGTGTGTGTGTGTGTGTGTGTGTGTTTTTTTTTTTTTTTAATTTACAATTTTAATTTTTTACAATAATTTTTTTTTATTCTTTATTGCAAAATGTGTTTTTTTTTTTTTTTAATCAGCCCTGTTGGGGGGCTTTGGTGAGATATCAGGGGTCTTGACCCCTGAAGTCTCCCCCTTGATACAGAGAAAGAGACAGAGGATAGAGATTCCTCAGTCCCTTTCTCTGCAGCCTCAGCTGCACTGAGAATGAATGGAGAGAAAACAGCGGCTTCTCTCCATTCATAAACTGACACATCGTAATCACAGGAGATTACAATGTTTCAGTTATGTGAATGGACAGAGTCAGCTGACTCTATCCATACACAAAGGAAGGAGGAGGAGGACAGTGGAACGGAGGGGGAGAACGGAGGGGGACAGAGAAGGAGAGAGGAACGGAGGGGACAGCGGAGGGGGACAAAAGGAGAGAGGAACGGAGGGGGACAGCGGAGAGGCACAGCAGAACGGAGGAGACAGCGGAGAGGCACAGAGAAGGAGAGGGGAACGGAGGGGACAGCGGAGGGGGACAGAAAAGGAGAGAGGAACGGAGGGGGACAGAGGAACGGAGGGGGCATGGAGAAGGATGCAGTGACAGTCAGCGGTGACCGATCACCGCTGTATGTCACTAAAGCAGCTGAAAGCCACTCGGGGAGAAGCTTGTAACTCCCCCATGCGCCGATCACAGCTGACTTCCAGGTATCGGGGGAAGCATCGGGAGCATTTGCCCGAGTACAAGTACTCGGGCAAATGCTCGGTATCGGTGCCGATACCGATACTAGTATCGGTATCGGAACAACCCTAATCTGAAACCTGAAGGTACGTGTTTAGGGATTTTAGGACCAGGATAGTCTTAATACTCCCACCGATGGGTTTTTGTACAGTAAGCAGGTTTGATAAGAATCATTTTAACCTGTCTTCCAGAAATAATGGACAGCCACATCCTGGGACAAAAGATGGTTCAGGGTGTTCTGCAAATGTGATTTTGGTTAGTTTGACAAAAGAAAGCAGTGAGGGGGTAGACACTACTCTGAACCCATTTGAAACAGCAGCCTGAACTCACAGTTTTGGAACATCTGTGCCCCAGAGAAGGGCACACTGTACCAGATGTTCCCCCATTCCGAGGAGTGAAGGTGCAAAGTCATTCGTTAGGAGGGCTTTGGGGTAGATAGAACACAAAATCGCCCCAAAGTCATAGACCTAAAGAAAGGGTCTGAATTTTGAAATAAAAGTTTTAGCCAGGGTAGAGATCTTCATTTTGAGGAGGTAGAAGCCCCCCCCCCGAGAAGAGGAATTTTGAAACCCTGCACGGTGGAAGAAGGATCTTTCCCCCTGTTAAATCTTTGATGAATTTGTCATATGCCCCAAAGAGGCATTCTCCTTCGAAGGCCATACTTGTGAGGTGTCTTTCACAGGCAGCTTCAGCTGACTAGGCATTTAGCCACAAGATTCTGCACAAAGGGACAAAAAGAGTAATTCCAGAGATCTGTGTCATGACCTTCAACACAACAAAAAAGCAAAGGGTCACGTTTATAAGTGCACCACCAAATACAGTCCTAGAAGACAGGATACTGTTTATTTTTCAGATCCCTAGTCCAATAAGCTGTGGCCTGACAAACAGAAATTGCAACAGCTAGTTGCAGAACTGGGATTGTGAGTGCCGAGAGCCTAACCCTTCCACACGATAAGCCAGTCGGGATCCGCCTGTCCGTCTTTTCAGGCGGATCAGAGCAGGCCATCCATTGACTCCTATGGGCAGGAGAGTATCAGCGAGTGTCACCTGCCTGTCATTGGATCCGCTCAAGACGGATGTATGGCGATACGTCTGCCATCCATCTTGGCGGGTCGTATCGGATGAGATCTGATGAAAACGTACATGCTGTCAGTTTGAGTCTGATCTCCCCTTAGAGATCAACAGGGCTCTGACAGGTGCCTTCCCGCTCAGTGAGCAGAGATGGACCTGTCATCCACCGGCTCAGTGGGGATCAACGGAGCAATCTCCCGCTGAGCTGCCCCGTGTGAAAGAGGCCTAACAAGCTTAAAACTTTCTTGACCCCCTCCATACCAGACACTTTCACCATCTTAGAGACAACTAGAGATTTATTTAAATCGCCACTGGGTTTTTTTTTTTTTTTTTTGCTAAAAAAAAAAAAAAAAAAAAAAAAAAAATTTTTTGTAGCAAAGTCAGTTTAAAAAATTTTGCAAATAAGTAATTTTTCTTCATAAATTTAGACAAAAATGTATACCGCTACATTTCTTTGATAAACTTAATCCAAACCAATGTATATTAGTCTGTGTGAAAGTTAAAGAGCCTACAATCTATGGTACATACACTTAAATGATCCTGATGTACTGTCTTCTTATTTCTTGAGACCCTAAAGGGCCAGGACAGCACAAATGACCCCTTTTTAAAACGTAGACAGGGAAAAGGCATCTAGTAAGAGGCATGGAGAGTGTTTTGAAGTTATAATTTTTTTGTCCAAAATTTTCGAAAAATTAAAGACATTAAAGCAGATCTACACTGTCTGAACACCACACAAAAGCATTAATTCATTTTTAGTATTCAGAGAAAATCCACCCAATCCATCCATGTCTCCACTGTTTATTTTGCCGAGAAATCACTCCCTAGTATTTCTGTCCTTGGCCATCTTGAGTAAGGACAGATGATTCACATAGCCTTTACTTCCTGGAATCCATATGCCCTTAGCTCAGGCACACAGGTAAGAGGGTGTGCCTGGCCCCTCCACCACTCCTGAAGACTCCTGGAATGTATGAGATTGTTTACTTAGGCATAGAAGCCAAGAAGTAATGGAAGAAACTGATTAAAAAAAAAAATTAAATATACCTTCCTATCAGTTTACTAATTTTAGCAGCAGGAGTATTAAAAGAAGTCAATGTTGATTGAGAGAGTTCGACCACGTTAAATTTGTTTGTTTGGTTTTTTCACAAAGTTGTTATTTTAAAGTGGTTATAAATGCTTTGTTGACTTATCTTATTCTAGGCTTACATACAGGTAGAGGAAATATCTCCTAAACATGCACTGTTTAAGAGATATTTCACTGATGTCGTCAACGGCACATGCGCTGTGAAGAAATGGACCACCATGCCATTTCTTTCCTCAGCGTGTGCCATGACTGATGGCTCCCGCACGCATGACGTTACGTGACTCCGGTCAGTCAGTCACTCCCAAGTATTTTCTAAGAAGGCATAATAAGCCTTTTGAAAAAGTCATATTTTTTTTTGTTTTTTTTGTTTTTTTACACAAAGTTGTTAATTTAATAATAGGATTTTTATAACAGCTTACCTGTAAAATCCTTTTTCTTGGAGTACATCACAGGACAAGCCTAATTACTGTATGGGTTATATGGCACCTTCAGGTAATGGACACTGGCACACCTTAAACAGGAAGTTCAATTCCCCATATAACCCCTCCCCTTACTGGGAGTACCTCAGTTTTGTAGCAAAGCAATACACATGTAACCAGAAAGAGGGGAGGGACCTCTGTGTCCCGTGATGTACTCCAAGAAAAGGATTTTACAGGTAAGCCGTTATAAAAATCCTATTTTCTTTATCGTACATCACGGGACACAGAGCCACAGTAATTACTGTATGGGATGTCCCAGAGCAATGCCACCTAAGGGGAGGGGACACAAAAGTAGGGTGCAAGCAGACCTGAGGACCTATACTGCTGCCTGCAGCACACTGCGCCCGAAGGTGATATCCTCATGCCTTCTTACATCCACCTGATAGAATCTGGTAAATGTATGGACTGAAGACCAGGTTGCGGTCTTGCAGATTTGAGCCACGGAGGCTTGGTGATGCACTGCCCACGAAGCACTAAGAGCCCTGGTGGAGTGCGCTTTAACCTTCCTCTTCAAGCCATAAGTTTGAATAATTACCTGCCGAATCCATTTGGCAATAGTGGATTTCGATGCTGCCTGTCCTTTCCTAGGACCTTCAGGCAACACGAACAAAACATCTGTTTTCCGAATCTGAGCAGTCGCCTTCAAATAGCTTTTGACTGCTCTCACTACATCCAAAGAGTGTAGTGACTTTTCCTTCCTTAGAACAGGGTTCTGGAAAAAATGAAGGTAAAACAATATCCTGGTTTAGGTGAAAACCTGAAACCACCTTTGGCAAAAATCTAGGATGAGGGCGCAATATCACTCTATCCTTGTGAACAATTAAATATGGCTCTTTACAAGAAAGAGCCGCCAGCTCTCATACCCTTCTTGCAGAAGAAGAAATGGCTACCAGAAAAACTAGCTTCCTTGTCAAAAAGGACCAAAGGAACATGTTGTATCGGCTCAAAAGGTTGTTTCTGTAATGCCGACAGAACTAAATTCAAGTCCCAAGGGTTCAGGGTGGATTAAGCCGCGTTATCCCCTGTATAAAGCTTCGGATCAAGAATGCTAAGCCTGTGGACATTGACACAAGACTGATAAGGCCGAGACCTGGCCCTTGATAATACTCAAGGCCAGCTTCATCTCTAGCCCCATTTGCAGAAAGGCAAGAATTCTACCCATGACATACTTCCTAGGATGCCAACCCCTGGATTCACACCAAGAAACATATGCCTTCCAGACTCTATAATAAATGACTCTGGAAGCTGGCTTCCTTGCATTAATCAAGGTAGGCATCACTGATCCTGTAAGCCCATGATTCTTCAGAATGTGGGTTTCAATAGCCAAACCATTAAATTTAGCGTTTGTAAAGTAGGATGGAACACTGGTCCCTGCGATAGAGTCTGGACGTGGTAGGGTCCATTGGGGACATTTGACTTGAGGAAAAGAGGAGACGGGAATTCTCGGAACTCTAGTTGGAACCTAGAGCTATTGTGGAGACCACCCATCTGTCCCGAAATTCTTCCTGCCAGACCATTGAGAACTGCACAAGTCCTCCCCCCCCACTCGAGCGAGCGGGGGCGCCCCTTCATAAAGAGGTTTTAGCGTTCTGTCTTGCGGGTTTCTTCCCCCAGGACCTCTTTTGTCCCTGGGGTTGATCCTGAGGTTTACCTCTTGAGCCTGACAGTGGAGGCCATCACAACTGCCTGGAGGCTGATGCTCTTGGCACCAGAGAAAGAGCCAGTTTACATGAGGGACGTTTACTCTTTTTCTTAACTGGCAAAAGGGTATTTTTCCCACTTGATATTTTTTGGATATATTTGTCCAAATCCTCCCCAAACAGCTTTCCACCGTGGAAATGAAAACCAGCCAGGAGCTTTTTGCATGGCACTTCGGCTGACCATCTTTTCAACCATAAGATTCTACGCATATGCACCAACCCAAGCGCAAGGCGAGAGGTTTAAAGAATAGAATCTCTAATTGCATCAATTGCAAGGCACAAAGCCGCTGGCAGCTCAATGAATTCCTGGGCCTGCTGTTCAGGGACCACCTTGAGTACCTGTTTCAACTGGTCTCTCAAGGACTGACATACCCCAATTGACGCCACTGAACCTGTCAGAGAAAAAAAAAGGTTTTTAATTCTGTTTTTTTAACAGGAATTCCAATCTCATCAGTTGGATCCCTAAGCATTTGAGCACTGTCTACTGGACAAGTCAAACTTTTATTCACAGAGGATATAACAGCGTCAATTGCTGGTATATTCCATCTTAGTACATTTTTTCCCCCATGGGATAAAGTGTTAAGCACTTTTTTCCTCCTAAAAAAAGTTTTCATCTGGGTGATCCCACTCAGAATACATAAGCTTTTCTTAGTAATGAAAAGGACAGGAAAGGCACGCAAGGCTTGAGGAGGCTTTAGTGAACCCAAACAGGAAGTGGGCTCTTCAACCGACTCTGTTAAGGGTAGCTTAAATGTGGAGTGGATTATTTCAGTAAGACAATGCACCAGCAACTTCTCAGCATGTGAAGCTGAAGAAGATCCTTCCCCACTTGATTCCTCAGAAGAGGAGTCATCAGCCTGTTCACGGTCCTCTGAGGGAGATTCATCTATCCCTCCCACAGTTCCCCAGTTTGAGGATCCTGGGTTGTAGAATGGGAACTAATGTGTTTACTTCCACTTTGTGAAGATGCAATTAAAGCCGCTAACCTTGCTCAGTTATATAGACAGGGGCTGAAATGTCAGAAGCAATTGTAGCTCCTGAGGAACCCAATTGCTCATTCTGACCAGCCTTTTTACAATGGGAAGGTGTCGCAGAGGGAGGGTCTTAGGACCTGAGGGAGACCACTTCGTGTCCTTGGTCTTTGTGGTATTTGAACCATCTCCTCTGGTCATAGTGCTGAGCACAAAAGCAGAGGTACCATAAAACAAATGCACCCACTGCTGAGCAATAGTCCAGCAACTGTCGCTGCTATTAAACTCAGCCTGATGCTTAGAGTAAATGAGTCTTGGGAATGCCTGTGTCACCAACTTACATGTCCCTGTCCACTCTGTGTTTCTCCTAGCTGTATGCACCTGAAAAAGGCGCATTTTTTATAACCATGCAGCCCGCGTTGTGGACGCTCAATTCGCGCCAACGCCGCTAAGCCCTGCCGCCCCTTCCTCCAACCACCCATTGCGCCCCCCTGCTTCATCAATTTTAAATTAGATTGTTTACCACGCGAGGCCAGACCGCATGGAGGAGGGCTGGGGGAGGAGAGGAGGAGAGCTGCCGAAGGGAACCGCCGTAATGGCGGCGGGAGCGGCGCGGTACACCACCATGTAGCGCCAGGCTCTCTGCCTGGAGGAGCTATCCAAGTGGGGGGACATTCCTGGGAGGAAAAAAACCCTTTCCCATGACTATACCTGGAGCCAGGGCCGGAGGAAGCATGCAGCTTGTACACAGACGAGACTGACAAGCATGGAACAGGTACATGCTCTTGACAGCCCCTGGTGGTGACTACAGGCATAACAACATTTACTTTAAAGGAGAAAGCCCACAAAAATTCCTTAGGAATCTCCCTTAACTTATCCAGCTGCAGGGTTCTGTGGTAACAGACCTAATCTTCACCTCTCACAGTGGGCTCCATTAGAAAACCTTCAGGGACTGGGGCCCCTTTTTATCAGGGGATCCACAGCCCTGGGCCTGTAAAAAGCACCCCGCCAGGAATATGGCTGAAAAAAAAACAAATACTGGGTCCCGCTCTCTAGAAAGAGAAGCGTTACAAGTAAACCTTGTTTCTTCAGATAGGAGGCCTGTGTACCATTTAATTCGGCCTGGAAAAGACACTTTGAATGGATCCGGTTGCATGGCTTTCCCCAGTAAGGAATATTCCAGCGGAGCTCAGCACAGCACATCTTTATTCGTGACCAACACCTAAGACACTGGCAAAAAAAACTGAGGTACTCCCGGTAAGGGGAGGGGTTATATGGGGAACTGAACTTCCTGTTTAGGGTGTGCCATTGTCCATCACCTGAAGGTGCCATATAACCCATACAGTAATTACTGTGGCTCTGTGTCCCGTTATGAACGATAAAGAAATTTCTCAAATACAGCATGGGTGTACCTGCTACTACTGAACATGGCAATACCACATGTGAGACTTTTTCTATGTCTGGACTGATTATGTACCAGTGTATCGCACAAAATCAACCAATTGTAACAAAACCAATGCACTGTAATGGTCGCCTGTGTACGAGTGGTCAGGGAATATAGTAGGGCTGCAACTAATGATTCTTTTCATAATCAATTAGTTGGCCGAATATTGTTTTGATTAATCTGTTAAAAAAACAAAAAAACAAAAAAATATGGTATGCAATTTAGTTAAAAGAGAAGTCCAGCCTAAGCTTTTTAGGCTGGGCTTCTCCTAAGGGTCACAGGACTGAAATTCGTTTTGCACGCCTGTGACCCGTTTTCAGCTGAGAGCGGTCTGAAGTCCACACTCCACTGACATCACCAGGATCAGTCCAGGCAGCGCGTCATCCCGACTTAGGAAGTCTGAATCCACCAGCTCCCTGGACTGATGGCAGTCTCAGCCTCTCAGCGAGCCGCTGAGATGGCAGCTCCTTGCCCCTCCACAGCTCAGCGCTCTAATGAGTGCGGAGGAGCAGAGCAGGAGAGATGCAGACTGACAGTGCATTTTTAATTTTTTTGGGCAAAAAAAGATTTTTTACTCTGTTATAAAACATATCCAATTAAAAAAAAAAAAAAAAACAAAACTATTGAAAAATAAAACTATTTTCTTAAAAAATTTAGGCCAATATGTATTCTGCTATATATTTTTGGTAAAAAAAAAAAAAAAAATATCCCAATAAGCAGATATTGATTGATTTAAGAAAAAGTTATAACGTCTACAAACTGAGACTTTTTATTTTATTTTACTAGTAATAAAGGCAATCAGTGACTTAAAGCGGGACTGAGATATTGCGGCCGACATTCGTACACTGACACTTTTTGGGGACTAGTGCTAAAAAATATGCACTGTAACTGTACTAAGGACACTGAATGCGAAAAGGTTACAATCATGGGGCAATCAAAAAGTTAACTGTGTGCCTAACCAGTGTTATACTACACTGTGTGAGGTGCTTTTACTAGGGGAAGAGATTAAATGTATTGCCACGGTAATCTGCCTTGTTTAATTAGTCAGACCACTGTTCTGTCTCTCTGTAGGATGATCAGCCTACCTGGAAATTATATAATACACACACACACACACACACACACACACACGACCTGGCACAGAGGTGCAGTGAAACTGCTATAGGGTGTTTACAAAGGTTACTTTTACATATATAAACACTTAAGTGGTTAATATATAAAAGTAACCTTTGTAAACTTCTTGAAAACCCTTCATATAAAATAACCAGCTATATGGTTAGAGAACAAAATATCTAATCTACGCTCAGAACAGAAGAGATATACAGTATACACTTACCCTAGGGTTCAAACCTAGGCAATTTTTAGTGCGTTTGGTACACGTTCACATCTATGCGTTTTGCGGCCAGTGTATTTTTGTTAAGGGTCAGGGACCTTTCCACGTTTTGCGTGAATTAGACTTCAATGGAATTGCACCAGAAATGCAAGTGTGGCATTTGTGATGCAATTTTTGATATGTTTTGCTTTTTTTTTCCTGTTTAAAACCGCTGCATCCTTAACAGACGATCTACTCTGGGCTTTGGATGAGAATGAAGCTTTGGCCTTGGTACTTCTGGATCTGTCGGCAGCTTTTGACACCATTGACCATTCTATATTTGTGGATAGGCTGAAAATGGTGGCGGGAATGGATGGCATGGCTCTCGTTCCTGCGAGACAGGGTTCGGAGGTTAAAGCTGGGACCATTTTATTCCTCCGATAGCTCCCTGTCTTGCGGGGTCCCACAAGGATCGGCTTGATCTCCGATCCCCTTTAACATCTATATGAGGCCGCTGCTGTACATCATTCGCCGTCACAACCTCGCGTTTCATGCCTATGCTGACGACACCCAGATCTACTTCAAATTATCCAAGAAAGGGGAGGATCAGGTCATGCTGGCCTCCTGCTTGGAGGAAATCCAATCCTGGATGGGTGCCAAGTATTTAAAACTAAATGGCACCAAAACTGAATGTACCATCTTCAGTAACCAGGTGTATTCCAACTTGTTTCCGTCCTGGCCGGAATCTTTTAAACCTTTTCCGATTCTGGCCACTCAGGTCAGGGACCTGGGTGTCATCTTTGACTCTAGGATGAACTTGCACCCTCAGGTAAATCAGGTGGTGAGTTCATGCCATTTCTACCTGAGACTCCTGAGGTCGACTTTTCGCTATATCGCAGACTCTGATAAGCCATGGTCCATGGTCAATGCCATTATTAGCAGTCTACTGGACTACTGCAATGCTCTGTATCTGGGTTTGCCTGCCTGTACCATCTACAAGCTCCAGTTGATTCAGAATGCCGCAGCTAGGTTCTTGACAGGTGCTGGTCATCGTGATCACATCGCTCCATCTCTTAGATCCCTGCATTGGCTGCCCGTGAAAGAACGTGTTCTGTTCAAAACTGGATGTCTTGTCCATAAGGCATTGCATGGACGTGGCCCAGAAGGAAAAATTTATCAAGTATGTGTCTACCCGATCCTTGAGATCGGCAAACTTGGTCATATTAAAGATTGCAAAAGTTAAAAAGAAAACATGTGGGAGGGAGAACATGTGAAGTACAGGAAGCTGAATTTTGGAACTCCTTGCCTCTGAAACTGAGACTTGAGAATTATTTTCTGAAATTTCAAAAGAAATTGAAAACCAAACTTTTTGTACAAGCTTTTGGAATCACCTAATTTTATAGGGGTGTGTTGGACAGACCCCCAGGTTTTGATTTTGTAGGTTGTCATGCTGGCTCTCAAGGTCTTTTAATGTCAATGTCTTTCGTTTTGCGCATCAAGGCCTTTGGGTAAGACTGCGTAGGTTAAGCATTTTAATAAATAAACAGATGAGTCATCAGCTGTCAGCGGGTTTCCCCGCTGACCGCTAAATGAAGAAAAAAAAAAAAAAATTAATTGCTGGCAAAAAAAAAAAAAAGCCATGGGCCCCCCTCCCAGGTCCATGCCAGGCCCTTTGGGTCTAGTATGGATTCAGCGGGGACCCCCCCAAATTTTTTTTTTTTAGTTTTATTTAAATGGCGTAGGGTCCCCCCCAAATCCATAACCAGACACTTACGCGAGCATGCAGCCCGGCAGATCAGGAAAGAAGACAAGCCAGTAATAGATTTTTTTAATGTTTTTGCCCTCAGGATTTGCCACAGTACATCGCGGACAAAACAAATCTTTTTGCAGAGCAATTTATTGCCACCAACCCCTCCTATGCCCATCTGTTTCATTGGCAACGTCTCGCAGTAGAAGAGTTAAAATAGTTTTTTGGCCTTACATTTAATGTGGGGCTTACAAAGAAAAACAAAGTGCATGCCTACTGGTCTACCCATCCCATGCCGATTTATTATTCTATCATGTCCGGGATACACTATGACAATCATGAGCTTCCTGCATTTCAATGAACACTCGCAGTGCCCTAACCAAGATTATCCCAACCATGATAAATTATATAAAAATACACCCACTAATAAATTATTTTTCCAAGCGAATTGCAGAAATATATGTTCTAGACTAAAACATTTGTGTCAACGAATCCCTTGTCCACTTCACTGGCTGGCTGCAATTGAAACAATGTATTTCCAGTAAGAGGGCCAGGTACGGATTAAAACTCAACAAATTATGTGAAAGAGCCACAGGATGTGTGCATGCCGTGTGTACGAAGGCAAAGACTCCCAAGCTCCAGCCCCCTGAGTACCCAACGTATATTGGAACCAGCAGAAAAATTGTCTGGGACCTGGCATACCCCCTGCTCAAAAAAGGCTACCATATCTACGTAGACTATTACACAAGTTGGCCCCTTTTCTGCCACCTGTACTGTGGAAAAACCTTGGCATGCAGTAACACAAAAAATAAAATTAAAAAAAGGAAAAAAAAAAAGAGAAAGGACTTCCCACAAAACTTTGTGACAACAAGGCTACAAAGGGGGCTGTGAAGTGGAGGGACAAGAGAGATGTCTACGTCCTGTACACCAGCCACAATGACAACTTGGAGGAAATTCCTTTGTTCAGAGTAGAGAAAACCAGTTTTTGGATTTCTATGGGTTTTGTAATTCCTAAAACATGGTCTGGAGACTTCAAAGTGATTTGGGTGGGAAAAGCCTCTACCTCTGTACCAATTTTTTCCTAAGGCTGATGTTCCTGCCTGCTGCCTGGACCAATACCTTGGCTGTGCTGACACTATCTCTGCCTGTAATGACCCAGGACTTTATGGACCTAGAACACCTGATGGTGTTCCTTGGATATTGGGCCTCTCAATGTGGCTAAGCTGTGAAAAAGTCTCACACGTGGTATCGCTATACTCAGGACGAGTAGCAGAATGTATTTTGGAGTGTAATTTTTGCTGTCCATGCTGTGTTTTAGAAATCCCCTATACATTTACAACTTTGTGTAAAAAAATAAAAATAGAATTAAAAAAAAAAAAAAAAAAAAAAAAAAAAGGGTTCATTTTCTTTTCCAAAAACTTGTGGGAAAAAAATTACATGTTCAAATAACTCATAATGGGTAGTCAGGAAATTAGGTGTAATTTATGCTTCTAGAATGACTGAAGGTGCTAATTGGATGTTGGGCCTCTCGATGTGGCCAGGCTGTGTAAAAGTCTTACACGTATTGCCATACTCAGGATGAGCAGCAAACTGTTTTGGGGTGTAATTGCAACTATGCCGTGTGTGAGAAATAACTTAAAGAGTTTGTTAACACCCCAAAAAAATAAATAAATAAAAAAAATAAAAAATACAGATCCTGTTCCCTTACAGCACATTATACAGCACTGTGCTTGTGCTATGTCGTGTTATTTGGCCCCCTGCAACACCTAAAAAAAAACTGGCTGCTGAGCCCTGACACAGTGTTCCATTTACGTGATCCTGCTGCTCTCATAACTGCAGCCAAATAGTCTTATCCCCTCTGTACCATACTAACAAAAAAAAAATTTCCATCTGTACCTATATGAGCTCTGCTCCGGGCGCTTAGTTGACACGCGGCTCTCCCTTTCTTCTCCGGCTGACATCGGCGGGACTGCTCAGCCCCGCCCACTGCAGCTGTGAGCCGGAGAGTGAAGATAGCTGACAAGTCAGCTGAGCGCCCGGAGATGAGCTCATATAGGTATAGACCGGCAGATTTTTTTACATTACACAGGCATACTTGTTATGGTACAGAGTAGATAAAATTGTAGGAAACAATTACAACTTCAAAAAACTCACAATACAGCTTACTAAATACCTTGGACTGTCTACTTACAAAAAGGGGTCATGGGGGGGGGGGGCGTATTTGTACGACATTTCAGGGCCTCAAGAAGTGAGATTGAAAATTGATCAGTCCTGATGTACTGTCTATGATACGTAGCACAGCTTGTAGACACTAATTTTTACACAGACTAAAACCACTAATTTGGGTTATTTTTCTACTAAGGATATGTAGCAATACAAAAATTTGAGCCCAAATTTATGAAGAAAAATTACTCATTTGCAAAATTTTATGACAAACAAACAAAAAAAAATTCTTTCAAATTTTTCCCTTAGATGGCAAAAAACAAACAAAAAACAAACAAAAAAAAAAAAAAAAAACCAGTGCTGATTAAAGTGGATGTAAACCCGATTCTTAAAATCTGAGCTGGCCCCGTCTATCTGTAGTGTTTGCTTATCTCTCTCCAAAGCACTGGCGCATGCGCGGAGGTTCGATTTCTCGTGGAGCTCGTTTTGAAACGTCCTTGCAAGGAAAAACTTTTTATGGATGCCGGTTTGGCAAATTTTAATAAAGGAAAGTTAAATCGCTCTACACTATTGGAGTTTTTTTCTTTCTCTTGGATACTTTATTATCGCTGGGAGTGACCTCTCCCGATTGAACTGCTATTTGGAGGCTTATGGTGACCGTCTGCTGACATGCATCCACCATCCCAAAGGAGACCCATTCGTTGAGGAGACAACACCCCAAGTTGATGTTATCATGCCTCTGATTAGAGGCCGTCTGGTAAGCCTTTAATCTCTTCAAGGTGACGGGCATTCATCACGGTGGAAGTCACAGATTTATTTATACAGCAAAGTCACCTCATACTTTTTATGGACACTTTACGTTTATTGATGCACCTTAAATTTGATTAGGATAGGCGTCTGCGGTGGTGGGAACCACGCACATATTCCATATTCCTACAGGGAAACAATTTCATCATCCAATTTGTTTGATTATGTATGGACAAATCATATGATTTATGCACTATTTGTTCACGTATAGCATATTATTTAATACTACTAATTTTTGTGTTTCACATATCCAGCGCTGCACTTTTTTTATACTTATTTAGCGGTGCCCCTTATCAAGGTTATAGTGTATAGCTGCAGGATATCCTTTCACAGGCTGTTATACTCACATATTTTTTTGCACACCTAGGGCAAATTTTTTCTTTTTAGAATTATATTAGTGAAAGTATAGAAAATCCCAAAATTTGGGCTTTCCCTATAAAAGTAATAGAGGGGGGCGTGGCTTACCAACAGAAGCGTGAAGACGTGCTTTCTGGAGCTCTATATGGGAGGAAGCCGAGAACTGGCTGTTTTACTGTACAGGTGAGCCGCTCGTTCATGCTAGGGGATCGCAAACACTGACCAAGGGGGAGCCCGAGAGGTCCCAAGATCACCCACTACTTTCTGCGGCAGCACACCGTTTCTTCTCCCGCTGCCCTGGCCAAGATGTCGCCGCCACAAGTCACCACGGCGAGCACGGGCACTAGCAGCAGAAAAGGTACACAGGCGGGGGCTGCAGCGGTAGGAGACTCTCAATCACTTGTGGATAGACCACTCTCGCCTATACTGTCGCCGGCTATCTCGCACTCGGACATGCAGCCAGACCCGGAGCACACAGAGGGGATAGGCAATCACTCAAAGGGGTCCCTCCGGGACATAGTAGCGGGTCTGCCCATCAAGCAGGACCTCCAGGCCATGGCAGCCTCAACTGTGAATGCGCTCCATGATCTCCGCCAGCAGGTTAACACCATGGAGGAGAGGGTGGTGGTAGAATCATCCACCACCACAGATGCCAGCATCACTACCCTGGAGACAGAACACCAAGCCTTCCGCCGCCATCTTTTTGAGGTCCAATTGCGGCTGGATGATGGGGAAAACAGAAGCATGAGAAACAACCTGTGCTTCCATGGCATCCCTGAGGACACTATGGGTCCAGACATCCGAGCCACAGTGGTAGCCATTTTGAACCAGGTACTGGGCAAGCCCCCTACCTCTGAACTAGGGTCCACTGAGTACCGGGCCCCAGGGTGCCTCCCTCATCCTCGCAGGGCCCTGGTACACTGGATCTACCATGGGATTTTCTATGCAGGGTACACTTTTTCACCATTAAAGAGGAGATCCAACGGCTGGCCTGGGCAAAAGGCCCGACTGACTTTGATGGAGCCCTTGTATGGATCTACCCCCCACATCTCCAGGCAAGCGAGGGCTTCTGCGTCATCTCCTCTAGGTGATCAGAGAAGCAGATGCTACCTACCGCTGGGGCCACCCTTTCCATCTCATTGTGTGGAAACAGGGATGTGAGTTTCATCTCCACGCACCAGATCAACTTCCAGACCTGTTTGGCTTTCTAAACAAGCCTGCTGTCCGTGTTCTCAAATGGTATGATTACCTACTCACCCAGGAGGGGCTCGGCCCACCGTTGCCAAGACCGCAACGGATCAGACGACCCTGATCTCGTGTCCCGAGTCACGAAGCCTCCAGATCTCATCCAATTTCCTCAAAGTTATGACTTCTTTCACTTCCGTAGCTGGTACGACACTACAGCAGCTATCCTGCTCATTCACCGCACTAGGTTCCTGCTGCCGTAGGCGCACATTGATTCTTTGGGCCGCACCGGTCTGTACCTCCATCAGCCTTATATGGCTCGATTACACAATAGCAAATGTGGACCCTTAAACATGGGGGAAGAGGGGTTTTCTTTGCGATATCTAACTTTTACCCACTGCTCTCGGCCTACAGGCCCAGTTTAGAATTTAGAACTGGCCATTACTATGCTGGCCTCATGTGGCGTTTCCTGATGGGGACTCTGCATCCCGTACCTGCCACACATTTTCTACCCCCCCACCCCCCTGCATACCCTGGATGTTGCTTTTTATTTGATGAAGGGACAATGGGGCCTGTTCAGTTGCCATGTCTCTCTAACCAGGGTGCTATTATAGAGGGTTACTGGGCCTGCGTTTGCATCCTTATCTACGGTATATATCCATGTACGCTTTTTGACCCTCTGTCCTGGTGCTCTGGGGCATAGTTAAGAGGCACTGCGCATACTCTGTTATTAAATACCTGTGACCCAATCTGAGCCTTCTCGATATATAGGTCTTCCCCAGTGGACCATCACAGCAAGGTCCCAGATGTTAGTCCTTTGTTTACTATTCTTGTTCTTTATCTGTTCTTTGTTGCATTTTTAATTTGGCTAGCTTTCTCATTGCCTATATGTTTCTTGTTGCTTTCATCCCGTGCATCTCCAAATATCTTGTTTTCTGTTAACCAATTGCTGCTCGCTCTGGGCAGCCTCTAATGCTCCAACCACTCCAAATTAGGGCGGACCCTGGTGAGGGCTTTACTTGTGCTTAACCAAGGTCCTCAGCTTAACCACACAGTAGGCAGACTATCCCCTCTCCCCCCCTATTCCCTCCTTTACTTGCCCTCTCCCGTCACTGTCCTTCCCGCTCCCTGCCTCTCGCCTAGGGGGAATCCTTTGGCTTGGGTTTTTCCCCACACCTTATTGTGCCCACTCGCAGACCAAAGAGAAATATGGGTCTCCTTAAGGTCACCTCCCTCAACGTGCGTGGTCTTAACACACAGAAAAAAAAAACTTAGCTGTTTGCCGATTTGCGCAAAGGTAAAACCCAAGTTGCTTTTTTGCAGGAAACACATTTCCGTGGTGATCGAATCCCTTAACTGACTAATAGGGCCTTCCCGAAGGAATATCAGTGTTTCGCCCATCTCCAAATCTAAGGGGACTAGCATCCTGACGGCAAAATCTGTCCCCTGGACATTCGAGGCACAAGGAACCGATGCCCAGGGCCGCTTCCTTCTTCTGAAGGGACGTTTGACATGCAGGTCACCTTTGCCAACATCTATTTCCCCAACGTGGACCATCCGCAATTCCTGCGGAAGCTCCTTCCTGAGTTGTTGGGAGTTCACGGAGGGGCACCTCAACATCGCTATGGATCAGAGTCTAGGTGGCTCCTCCCATCTCCCTTATTCTTGCCTGAAGGCGGATTGAGCGATTGCAAAAAGGAGCTTTTACGCTTCTGTTCAGCTGCGCTTTACCCTAAACGTCTATTCATCCCACCGTCATCGCTTCCTATTTTGCGCTCTGGAGTAAAAGGTTAAAAAAAAAAAAAAAAAAAAAGGCATAATGGTTTAACCCAGAAGCATCATCGCTGAAAGAGTATGTGACCACTGACAGCTGATTAATCATCGCCTCGATACGGGTGTGCTGAATACAGGATCGGGGGGGTTACATCCCATCCGGGATAGGAGCTCATCCACCTTTATACTACATGCTTTTAACCCCAGGGGGGTGCCAGGAGCTGGTGAGTGGGGACCCTTGAGGGGGATCACAGATATCACTGGATGCTGTGTGGAGCACACGAGTCACCTTAGATGTCTATGAACATTTATATACATATCTTTTTTAGACACAATTGTTTTGGTGCATTTTTTGCATGAATACATTTTTATTAATGAACATTATGCCATTTTTGGAGGTTTATTTTTGATTTCATTTATTTTTTGGCCACTTGTATCACTTTTTGTTATTGCATTTGCTCTCTTTGTCAATTTAGCATTTCACTTTCACAATTGTGGAATCTCATATGTGTTTTGGACTTCCATCGTTCGTTATATATATTGGTTTATGGGTGTCATATTCCCTGGGGAGATATCTCCATTTTCCAGTGTTGGTGCATTATTGTAGGATCTGTCCTGTGGTTGCACCAGGTGCTTCGTTATTGTATCTCCTACACAGTGACACACACATTATACACCTTGCCTATACTAGGGGAGGCACATTTTTATTTAAATTATTTTTAAGGTGTAGTATACATATGCAAGTCACTTCTTTTTTATGTTTAAGGGATACACATTTAGTGATACAAACACACAATCCACATTTATTTATTTTTATATAACCATTTTTAGGTGGATAGAGCATATCTATACTTGAATGTAGTATTGAACATTTTTGTAGAAACTCAGTTTTGCATCATCATAGGGAGCGCCAATTTTCCCCTACCTATTACCTGATCCCTGGCGGTTGTTACACCCTCTAGACCATGACTATTCCTTCTCTCAGGTTGACCACACCTACTCGTGACTAGACTATCTCCTGCTGATGCATAAAGATTTACCCAGAGTAATGTCCACCTGTATTGACGTCATATCAGTTTATGACCAAGCACCAGTCCATCTGATGCTTCAAATGGGTCCAGTAACCCAGACCCCTCCATCTTGGTGACTGAACGAGGCCATGCTCCAGTCAGAGGAGACCCGTTCTAAGCTTCTGACCACATTGTGGAATTACTTCTCCATTAATGAAGCATCAGTCTCCAATCCTTTGGTGGTCTGGGAGGCACATAAGACAGTCATTCGGGGCGCGCTGATCAAAATCGGCACCCGTCTTAAACAAGAGAGAACTCCTCGCTCAGATGAGCAGCATGGAGAGCTCCCATAAGGCCAGGCTTGCCCATTCAACATATCAGGATCTTTTTAGAGTTCGTGAAGAACTCCGCTCGCTCTTGTTCCACAAGATGAAGCAAAAACTGGCATGGGCACACTGTACGATGTACGAATTTTCAAACAAACCCGGTAACACTGTTGGCTCTGGCATTGCGAGGTCCACCTGCGAAAACTTACATTTCCCATATTATGGGCTCTTCTGCACAAAGGTTAAATACATCTACTGACATGCGGCAGAGTTGCATTCCTTCTACAAAGGCCTTTATAATTTGGACAGTTCCTCCCCTATTAACCCCCCTCCCGATGGCGGATTCACCCCACAGTCCTATCTTGCCTCGTCTGGCATGCCATCACTCCCTGTTGCAATTCAGGAAGAGTTGGAAGAGCCTATCACAGCTGAGGAGGGGTAATCCTTAACGGTAGATACTTTGAGAGCTTATATAATCTCCCTTATCCCGAAGAAGGGGAAAGACCAATTACGATCATAATCATCGTTCGATAGCACTCCTAAACACTGATCTGAAACTAATTTGCAAAAATTCTGATAAACAGGTTGCTCTCGCATATCCCGACTCTTATCCCTAGAGATCAAGCAGGCTTTGTACCCCTCCGGGAGCCCAGAGACAATACCATTCGGGTGGTGAACTTGATTCATGCAGCCCATTCATCGAATCGGCCTCTTCTCTTGCTGTCCAACGACGCGGAGGAGGCCTTCAGACGTGTTGACTAGTCCTTCATTCAGGCTACCCTAGAGCACATTGGCCTCCGATCCTCCATGCTGAGCTGGATACTATCCTCATCCCACCACTGCAGTCAGGGTCAACGAGACTAGGTTGGACTAGTTCAAAATTCACAATTGCACACGGCAGGGCTGCCCCTTGTCTCCTCTGATATTCATACTCTCTTTGGAGCCCTTTAGGACAGACTCTGGCATCACTAGCTACCAGAAATCCTCAGGGACCCACAAGGTGGCCGCTTTTGCAGACGACTTCATTTTTTTCTTGAAGGAACCGCTTACCTCTCTCCTGACATTGTTCCAGGCTCTGCAGGAGTATGGTGCCCTCTCTCTATTCCAAATCAACCTGTCGAAATCCTCCATTCTTAACATTACAATGGGCAAGGACACTGTCAGATGCCTGCGCTCCCCTTGCGTTAGGCGACTGACTCTATTCATTACCTGGGAGTCAACATTACTTCGACCCTCTAACCTGAATATGACGAACTTCGCCCGGCTACTTATCCGTCTTCGAACAAACCTCCTTCATTGGCACTCACGTACGTTAATGTGGTTTGAACGATGCAATGCCCTCAAGATGACCATGTTGCCCAGGGTACTGTACCTGCTGCAGGCACTCCCTATCCGCCTTCCACTAGTTTTCTTCAAGCGGGTACTCTATGTTCTGTGATTTCGTCTGGTCCCACTGCAGGCCACGCATTAGGCTTCAACTTCTCCATCTCGCAAAGCCTAGGGGAGGGTCTCCCAGACGTGAGAGCCCATTACAGAGCGGCCCATCTCACCAGGCTGGTGGACTGGCATTGCCATGCAGAGGCAAAACAGGTGGCCATGGAAATGGAAGACTAATGACATAGCCAAGAGCTGGCCATGGATCACCTCACATCTGCCAAAAAACTTCACTGATCACCCTACGCTGGGCAGTACACTATTGGTGGCCAGAAACGCCTTTCGACATTCCTCAGTGGCACACTACCCTCTCCTATGGTGCTGGTTCTGGGCAATCCGAAATTCGCACCTGGCCTTCAGGATCCTCAATTTAAGCGACTGGCTATGTGTGGCCGGCTCCATATATGTGACTTTGTGGGACCCAACGGCCAACTCTCATCAGCTACCGGGTATCTGCTACAGCCATCCCCCCCCCCCCCCCCCACTCTGGACTTCTGTAGTGGCCTACAGCTGCGCATTTTCCTTTGCAGGTGTTCGCAGATCCCAGGCATATCTCGTCAGCTCATGGAACTGGAACACAACTGTCACCGGGGGGGGGGGGGGGGAGCCGGTTCGCCATAGTCTTTCGATCATCTACACCTCTTTGACTATGTACCTCCTGTCCTCTCTAAGTGGGAATCGGATCTTGGCCCTCCACTTTGCTCAGGGGTCCTCCATAGCTACCAGAGTTCAAGAGACGTGTTACAAGATCTTGACCTGATGGTATAGGGTACCCACTACTCTGCATCATCTCTAGTCTGTGTTGGGGATGTGGCAATGCGGAGGAACGATGCTACATGTTTTCTGGGACTCTCCCAAACTCGGGCCTTTCTGGCACAATCAAGCACCTGACCAATGTTTCTCTAGAGGGGAACCCCGCGGCTTGCTTGATCTTTTAAAGCGACCGATCAAAAAATTGTCAGGGCTGGGCTCAGCCCTTCCTTCTCTAAGCTGGTCACTCAGCTGTCAGCTAATTGCCAGCTCCCATCTCTGTCCACAGTTACCCAGCTGTTGTTGATTCTGCTCGTCAGTCCTGCCTACTTAAAGCCACCCGGCTCACTTAATCTCTGCCTTTGTCTACATCACAGAGACTTTTTCCTGCGTTCCTGTTGAAGACTTGCTCGGCTGACGTTCCTTCTGGCTCCTGATCCCGCTTGCTGTACTACTAAGTTTATCTCTGGCTCTGACATTTGCTTGGCTGACTACCTGATCCGGTTACTGAACTCTGGCTTGTTTGACTACATTTATTCTGTTTACCTTATTATTAAACAAGTGTGATTTAACTATACCTCTGTCTCGGTTTGATTCATGGTTCCTGATAGTAGACTAAGGCCATGAATTCAGAAAATAGTCAATCCACTTGGAAATATTTTTCCAGATTGGATGAGCAAGATCAGTTTGCCATAGTGTTACAAGCGCTCCTGAGTCGCACTGCTCACCTGGAAACTCTCACTGTTGCTGCTCCGGTACAACCTGAGTTGCAGGCCATCCCTGCTGCTGTGCCAGTCTCTGTGCAGGCACCCGCCTCAAGTATTACCTCTATAAGAGGTATGTCTGGTTCCGCTATGCTTCTCCAGCGATTTGGGGGTGATCCAGTTCAATGTAGAGGGTTTTTCAACCATGTTGAGATTTACTGTGAGATGCTGCCCCAGGCATTTCCCACGGACAGAAGCAAAGTAGGTTTCGCAATATCTTTGCTTTCTGAGTGAAAGGCCTGGGCAGACCCTCTAATGGAGATTCAAGACAACAGATTTTTGTGTTACCCTGAGTTTGTAGCCTCCTTTAAAAGGGTATTTGACGTTCCCACACGCTCCGCTTCTGCTGCTAAGTGCCTCATGTCCAAACAGAGTACGAGAACTGTTGTAGACTACGCCATTGAATTCCGTACTCTGGCAGCAGAGGTTGCTTGGAACAATGAGGCCCTCGTGGCTGCTTTTTCTCATGGTCTCTCGGATTCCATCAAGGATGAGATGGCAGCCCGAGATACACCCACTGAGCTGGAGAGGTTGATCACGTTTGCCATCCTCATTGACTCCAGACTCAGAGAAAGATTCTCTTTTAAAGGAGCGCTTGCAGAAGCCTCCTGTACGTTTACCTCCGAGCTTTGCAGTCCCACCCATGCCTCCTGGTACCGAGTCGGTCAATGAAGATGAACTCATGCACTTGGGCTTCATGTGTCCCACTGTGGATGAGAGAGCCTTTAGGAGGGAGAGATTGTGCCTTTATTGTGGCCAGGTAGGTCACTTTTTGAAGTCTTGTCCTAACCGTCCAGGGAACGCCCGAACCTTGAGTTCCTGTCATGGACAGACCCTAGGTGGCATTGTTTCGTCCCCAGTTATCCAGAAGGATAAGCCCCTGGTTTCGCTCACCCTTTCTTGGGCCGAGTCGTCCATCGAGATACAGGCTCTAATCAACTCTGGGGCTGCAGGCCTGCTCATTGATGCTGCCTTTGTATCACAGCACTCGATTCCGCTGCAGCTGTGCGACACTCCACTTGCCATTGAGGCTCTTGACGGGAGACCTCTACAGCCTGCCAATGTGACTCATGAGACGATTCCGTTGTCCATGGCCGTAGGGGCTCTTCACCAGGAGATAATCCAATTCCAAGTTATTTCCTCACCTAGGTTTCCACTGGTTATTGGTTATCCTTGGTTACAGAGGCACAGCCCCTCTTTTGGTTGGCTCCGTGCTGAGGTTCTCTCCTGGTCACCACAATGCAGTGAGACATGCTTCAAGAAGGTAGCCAAGGTCATGTGCACCTCTTCACTCTCCTCCCTGCCAGAGGAGTACCGCAATTTTAGCGATGTCTTTGACAAAGGTCAAGCCGGTAGTTTGCCTCCACACCGGCTTTACGATTGCGCAATTGACCTTCAACCTGGTGCCATACTCCCTCGTGGCCGGGTTTACCCTTTGTCGGTCTTGGAGGATAAGGCCATGGAGGAGTATGTTGCAGACGCACTTTCTCGAGGTTTCATCCAGAAATCCTTGTCTCCTGCTGGTGCTGGTTTCTTCTTTGTGAAGAATTAGAGTGGTGAACCGAGACCTTGTATTGATTATAGGGGTCTCAATCGTTTCACGATTAAGAAAACCTACCCGATTGCGTTGATTACAGAGTTATTTGACCGCCTCAAGGGAGCAACGTTTTTTACGAAGCTTGATTTGAGAGAGGCAAACAATCTTGTGCTGATTAAGGAGGGCAACAAGTGGAAAACTGCGTTTAATACCAGAACAGGCCATTATGAGTACCTCGTAATGCCTTTTGGCCTTTGTAACGCCCCAGCAGTTTTCCAGGAATTTATTAACAATGTCCTCCGAGATTTGTTGCAGTTATGTGTGGTGGTTTATCTCAATGATATCCTTATATTTTCCAAGTCCCTGGAGAGCCATCACACAGATGTCTGTCGTGTGCTTCAGAAACTAAGAAATAATCTCTATTGTAAATTGGAGAAGTGCGAGTTCCATCGTGAACAGGTTAAATTCCTGGGCTATGTCATTTCCACTGCTGGTTTTTCGATGGACCAAGAGAAACTTTCGGCAGTCCTACAGTGGCCCCGACCCGTGGGTTTACACCCACTGCAGTTTCCTGGGCTTTGCCAACTATTATCGGAAGTTTATTCGTAACTTCTCGTCTCTGGTCAAGCCCCTGACTGATATGACCAGAAAGGACAGTAACCCACAGAGTTGGTCTCCGGAGTCCATTAAGGTCTTTGAGAGTCTCAAGGCTGCCTTTGTTTCTGCTCCTGTGTTGGCACATCCTGATCCTACGTTGCCTTTTATCCTAGAAGTTGATGCTTCTGAAACTGGAGTTGGCACCCTTCTGTCTCAACGTCCTAACTCTGAGAGCGCTATGCATCCGTTTGGCTACTTTTCCAAGAAATTGTCACCTGCAGAGTGCAATTACGAGTTTGGTGACAGAGCGCTGCTGACTATCATTTTAGCCCTGAAAGAATGGAGACATCTCCTTGATGGTACGACTGTGCCGGTTCTCATTCTTACTGACCATAAGAATCTCACATTCTTGTCTGAGGACAAGCGCCTCTCTCCCAGAAGGGCACGATGGTCTCTTTCTTGTCGAGTTTTAATTATATTGTCTCATTCTTACCCGGTAGTAAGAATCTAAGGGCTGATGCCTTGTCACGACTATTTTCCTCCACTTCCAAGTTGGAGTCGGTTCCTATGATTCCTCCTGATCGTATTCTGGCTATGGTTCGCACCAGTCTTACTTCTCCTTTGGGTGACAAAATTCTTGCTGCTCAGGTCCATGCTCCTCCTGAGAAACCTTGTGACCACTGCTTTGTCCCAGAGAGTCTCTGTACTGCCGTGCTCCAGACTTACCATTCTCCCAAGGTAGCTGGCCACCCTGGGAAGAATCAACTCGTTTGGGCCATTTCCCAACAATTCTGGTGGCCTAGCCTACAGGCTGATGTAACTGCCTTCGTAGCTGCCTGTTCTGTGTGTACTCAGAGTAAGACTCCACGACCCCTTCCAGTGGGCCTCCTACAACCCATACCCAAGGGAGAGAGGCCCTAGACCCACCTGTCCATGGATTTCATTGTGGAGTTACCCAACTCCCAAAGCAACACTGTTATCCTTATGGTGGTTCAGTGGTTCTCAAAGATGTGTCATTGTATTCCACTTAAGAAGTTGCCTACTTCCAAGGAACTGGCTTCCATTTTTCCTCGGGAGATCTTTCGCTTACATGGGCTACCCAAGGCGATTGTCTCGGACAGGGGTAGTCAGTTTGTGTCCCAGTTCTGGCGAGCCTTTTGTGCATAGTTGGGAATTGAGCTTGCTTTCTCCTCTGCGTATCACCCGCAGTCTAATAGGGCCGCAGAACGAGCCAATCCCTACGTTGCTATATTTCTGACCATCATAACAAATGGTCAGACCTATTACCGTGGGCAGAGTCTGCTCACAACAGTGCCTTTAATTCTGCTTCCCGATTGTCCACTTTATGGCGAATTATGGTTTCCAACCTTCCATGTTGCCTGACTCGTTTGTTCTGCAGAGTATTCCTGCATTAGAGGAGCATCTCCATGGTCTTCGTTTCACTTGGGCACAAGTCCAGGAGGCTTTGCGACATGCTAACGATAGGTACAGACTCCATGCTGACCGCAGACGCCTGCCTGCGCCTTCCTACCAGGTTGGGGACAGAGTCTGGCTGTCGTCTCGCAACCTCCGACTTCGTGTTCCTTCTTTGAAGTCCGCACCTCGGTTTATTGGGCCTTTCCGTATCCTTCGCAGGATTAACCCAGTGGCTTACGCGTTGGACCTTCCTCCTAGTATGCGCATCTCTAATGTGTTTCATGTCTCCTTATTGAAACCTTCGGTCTGCAACCGCTTTACCACCTAGGTGCCACGTCCTCACCCTATACAGGTTGAGAACCATGAGGAGTATGAAGTGCAATCTATTGTTGACTCCCATAGGTGCATACAGTACCTTGTGCATTGGAAGGGGTACGGTCCGGAGGAACGCTCTTGGGTCTCATCCTCGGACGTACATGCCCCTGTCCTCCTCCGTGATTTCCATAGACGTTTTTCCCTCAAGCCCGGTGGTCCTCCGAGGGGGAGGGGTCGTTGAGGAGGGGTTACTGTCAAGGCTGGGCTCAGCCCTTCCTTCTCCGAGCTGGCCGCTCAGCTGTCGGCTAATTGCCAGCTCCCATCTCTCTCCACAGTTACCCAGCTGTTGTTGATTCTGCTCGTCAGTCCTGCCTACTTAAAGTCGTCCAGCTCACTTGATCTCTGCCTTCGCCTTTGTCAACATCACACAGACTTTTTCCTGCGTTCCGTTTGAAGACTTGCTCAGTTGACATTCCTTCTGGCTCCTGATCCTGCTTGCTGTACTACTATGTTTGTCTCTGACATTTGCTTGGCTGACTACCCGATCCGGTTAAAACTCTGACTTGTTTGACTACAATTATTCTGTTTACCTTATTAAACAAGTGTGATTTAACTATACTTCTGTCTCAGTTTTTGATAGAAATACAAAGCATCTCTCACTATCCAGTTATTAAACACGGCCAGGGCATGTATCCCCCTCTGCTGGAGATCGGAGAACCCGCCGTCGAAATCCCTGTGGTTTTCTAAAGTGAACAGGCTGAGAGATATGGAGGATCTCGCCACCACCCTGCACAACCAGTAGGAGATCTTTCGAGAGACTTGGAGATCATGGCAACATTTTGTGTACACTGATGCCTGCCTCTGAGAGGTCGCACATCCTGCCTGGCCTCCTGGACTAGCTTTGCTCCCTTGATAGGAGGTACTAACTCTTCTCACCCTGTTTCTCTGCCTATCTTGCACTAGAGATATCAGATCCCCCTACCCTTCCCCCCCCCCCCCTTTGTATGCTTAGCTCAGATATGGGCTGCACTATTCAGATACTGTGAATATCCTGGCTTAAATTATCCCTGTCTTAATGTCCCATCTCTGGGCTCAACTGGCCATTGCAACGCCTTGTCTCCCAATATATTTAAGAGTTTTATTTTGCTGCTTAGTTTTGCACTCATGAATGCTTGTTTTGGGTCTCTCATGTAACTGATGGATTGCCCTCCCAGATCTATGCACCGACAAAATTATTTTTTTATATACTGTGTCTCCATTCATTCAAGTAGAGGGAAAATCTTCCAATGGGGACACTAGTTCTGGTGACCTGGGGTCCCCAAAGAAATTTGCAGAGATTTCCCATCACTTCCTGCTTGGCTTTGGGACAGCAAGTTTAGGGAAAACTCCAAAATGGGACACAGATGGCAAAAAAGAAAAATCTGCCCAGGGTTATAACCTTACCTTGTTCTATCCAAAACGAAAAAAAATTCTACTTTAAGAAAACTGTGTTAAGTTATATCAGGAAACCTAACCAACCACTATTTACTTACATTACTTGTTTGTTGGAGAAGGGCACCATGCCAGCAGCTCGGAGACCTGGATCCTGCAATGCGGTGTCAGCAGTTTCTGCATTTACAGGTCCAGCCTGATCACTTGCAAGAAAACCATTCATATTTCCATTAAAAGAGCATGTCTTTTTTTGGTTGTCAGCAAAAGGATCTAAAAAAGACAAAACATCGAAACCATATTAAAACAAGAAGAGCAATTCAATAAAGCATTTGCAACAATTATCTGGTGGTATTGGCCCCATACCTGCACCTAATTCACGAAAGCCTGGCGAAAGGTTCATTAAGAGTTACGACACTCATGACAGATTGAACGGATTCTTACCACCTCTGAGGGTGAAGGGAGTAATGTGCATTTTATTATTATAGCACTTTCACCACTAATAAACCTTAGATCATCTAAGTATGAATCATTCATGTGTAATAGGACACAGCTGCAGTTCCCACTTTGACCTACATGTGGGTGCAGATACATGTCCCCAAACAGACACTGAGTTCAGGGATACGCACCCACATGAATATCAAACTGGGAGCAGGGCTGTCTACATGCAGCTGACAATATACATGAATGGGACTACCAGCAAGCGGATACAAAAAACACCTGTGCATCTAATGCAGGCAAGCATGGCCTTTGGCATAGATGTACACTTAAATATATGTGTGAGTGAGGTTTAAAACTATAAAAGCTCAATTGCCTGTAAAAATATTGATTTGTAATAATGTAAACACCATAAAGCATACTGTGTCCCAGCCAGCTGGATAACATTTGGCAAAGAGCCCTCACATGGGAGACTGGAGGTACACAGAGTAGTCAGAGGGACTGTGCTTCGTATTGTTCACCCCTGAGCAGCAAGTAGAGTGAAAGAGCAGTATACTAGGATGAGTTTTGCAGCTAATCCTGTATAGGTCACTAGGAGCTTGGGGACTGCATAAGTGAAGGATGGAGCCAGAGTAAGTAATCGGGCCAAAAAAAAAATCTATATGTGCACGAGCATTGCTGGTATAACAAGTGAAAACCGTTTTGGACACAAAACAGGTTGTTTGCCATTATTGTTTTATCTGTGTGAAAATTTGTGATTAACTGCACACTATATATATATATATATATATATATATATATATATATATATATATACATACATACACACACACACAAACTTTTAAATGCGAAAAAGGGCAATATCATGAACAACCACTAGATGTTTTCAGTGGATGACCACAGGTTAATTAACGTGAAATCTTATATAAAAATATTCACTCTAAAGTGCATAGGTGCAAACAAAAGCATGCGACTACCCCAGATGTCCCCAGTGGGTATATAATAAAATAAATAGTAAATATAGTGTCCAAAAATCAATACTATATAAGTATAGTGTCCATATACTTTCATCAAAGGACTTCCAATGGTGCAAAAGTTGCCTTATCTAGTAAAGCGACTATGGGTCTTCCTCAACCGACACCTGTCGCACAGCCTACTCACCAGAACTGCATGACCCCCATTATAGGTAGGGTTGCACCGATACTAAGCATTTGCCCGAGCAAATATCTATCCTCAGTCCCTTTCCACGTCTCAAAAGGGAGATGTCAGGGCTCTTCTTAGGACCCCCCCCCCCCATGTCTCACCAAAGCCACCCCCCAACAGGGCTAAAAAAAAGTTAAAAGTGGAAAAAGGGAGAGCGGTGATTGTGACTCCTCCCCAGCGCTGCACTGATCACCCCTGACTGTCCAAGTATCGGATTAAGCATCAGAGCATTTGCCTGAGTACAAGTACTCGGGCAAAATGCTCGATGGCATCAGTGCAACCCTACCTGTAATGGGAGACATGTAGTTCTGGTGAGTAGGCCTGTGTGACAGGTGTTGATGGAGGAAAACACATAGGGGATTATTTACGAAAGTCAAATCCACTTTGCACTGCAAGTGGACATGGAAGTGCAGTCGCTGTAAATCTGAGGGGTAGATCTGAAATGAGGGGAAGCTCTGCCGATTTTATCATCCAAACATGTACAAGCTAAAATGCTATTTTTTATTTTCCTTGCACGTCCCTCTCGGATCTACAGTGACTGCACTTCCAAGTGCACTTGTAGTGCAAAGTGGATTTTCCTTTTGTAAATAACCCCCATAGTCACTTTACTGCTGAATATGGCAACGTATGCACCATTGGAAGTTCTTTGATAACCGTTTATGGACACTATACTTATATATGATTGATTTTTGGACACCATTTACTATTGATTTTTGGACAATATATTTACTATATTTTATACCCACTGGAGACATCTGGGGGTAGTCACATGTATTTGTTTGCACCTATGACTTTAGAGTGTATAATGTATATGATTTCACATGTTACTTGACCTATGGTCATCCACTGGAGAAATCTAGTGTTTTTTTACGAAATTCCCCTCTTTTGCATTTAAAGGTTGGATGCGTATAAAGGGTGCACAGTTAATCACAAATTTTTACACACATAAGGTACAATGTGCAGCCCATATAAGTAATACTAGAATAACCTTTGCGCAGGTAAGGAAAATTATATACCCTCTAGTTTCCTTTTCATTGTTTTATCTGTGCATCGCTCTGCTGGCCAAGTTGAGGAGAGCCTTTGGTAGCTTGATGGCCATATGACAGACACATTATTAGCAGCGATGACAGCTACATCCACAGCACCTTGTCACTGCACTCACAATAGCGCCAGATCTATCAGTGCTGTTGGGGTTTGTGATCAATCTGCTGCCCGACGCATTCAACAGCCAGCAAGGATAGATCCACTAATATTCTAGACTGCAAAAAAGGGGAGGGGGGAATTTTGTGGGACTTTAAATGAGGCAATGAATGCGTAGATTAATCTGCCTCCATCCCTATTGTATACAAAATCAAAAAGAAGGTGGTTGGGACTTTAAATGAAGCACAGCTAAGAGCGTAAAAGTATAAAAAAACAAGTGATCATGGATTCCAAGAAATTATACATCGATTCACAAAAATAACATGGTGAGATTAAAAAAGTATTAATTTATTATGCATGATAATGACATAATTCATAACCAATCTACAGGTAATAGATATATTGGTACATGATAAGGCAGGAATACTGATTCAAGAACAACATGACTGTGTTGATAATGACATAATTCAAAACCAATCTCTGGGTAAGAGATACATTGGTACACAATAGTGCGATTATGCTGGTTCATAGACAACATGGTCATGTAGATAATAAAATTATACACATTGAAGGTAAAATATATATCACTTATTACGGAATCTCAAAATCACGTGGTTGTGTGGTGTAGCATAAGGCTAAGGCTCTACGCGTTTCGTGGAGATTCCCACTCAGCAGGAGCAATTGGATGTGCAACGGTCTATAATAAAAAAGGAAAGGATTACAGAGTGAACAGATGCTAGGCACAAAGGAATTGAGAGCGAGGATGCAAGGGTATTGCTGGACGCTCTTACCTACAGGTAAACATAGATACTAGGGTGATATTAATTAGGACGCCATGGGAATGACAGACCTTCCACGGGAGCGGAGGCCGCAAAATCGCGGTCGCACCGAGACCCACTATTATTCTACTTGTGTTGTGACTGGAGCGCATCTTACCCCGTGCTGTGTTGAATGACAGTAATGGTTTCCAGAGCGCCCCTGCTGCCAAAGACCACTACCGTCAAACACACCTAGTTACGTGTTTGTCTACTTGCTAGCAACAAAGGGAAGGATCTGAATGGGAGCGAGTGCTATATGGTCCCTTGGTGGATTCATCAAGGTTTTTTACCTTGTGGTTATACTTTTTCTTGAGGGACTACTGCCTTCGACTAGTAGTCTCATGAGATCTGGAGTGATATGTCATGACGCTACTGTGCTGCTCAATTTTGTTCTTGCTGAAGGCTCTGATCTGAAGTAGCAAAGGCCCTGCCTCTGCCAAAATTGCCACCTCCACACAGGAATAAAACAAAGCATTTTAAGTCAGTAACAGGGAAAGGTCAGCTGCAGAGTAATAGACAATATTGGTGACTAGGCCTAATTCCTCTGTCTGCCTTTTTCTCGGCAGGTTCCAGAGCTCAGATCATCTTGAAACACTGTTTTTACAGAGCAGGCTCCCTCCATTTCTGACCAGCCAACGGTTCCCTCTCACTTCAGCTTCCTCTACACAAAGCAGTAAGAAGCCTGTGATGGATGGCCAAGGAAAATCAACCTGCACCACAGATTCACACACAACCCTGCTCCAGGAAACCATTAAGCAGTTCAGACAAAAAAAAAAAAAAGTTTTCACCTTTGTACTATGAACTTACCCAGTGTAATGTGTTTTGCTAATTTAAGAGTTAACTAGTGCTGTTTCACAAAGGATTCCGACCCAGGGTAACTGGAGGGACTACTCAACATATCGGAGTTATAAAAGAAAGCAACACAAAATAATGTTCAGCCTATCATCCAGTTTTTAGATCACTTAAAGCGGACCTTGTACTACCAAAGAAAGGTGATATTACTGACCCAACATAGACTTGGTCAATGATGTTACCCATGTGACCCCACACCTTTATTTACTTTAGCGGCAGGAATCCGGAGAGGTTATTTGACACAAGGGAAGCAACGAAATTGGATGGGTCTGGTCTCAGCAGGAGCCTTTTTCTTTTTCTCAGCAAGCACCATTTATCGTGATTAACGTGGGCCTGCATCATCGGAGGATGTGACGGATGTACATGAAGGAACATTTTTTGTTTTTCCTTTTTATTTAATAAAGGACCTGTCAAACATTTGGGGGTTTATGTCTGGGTTACATTTTTTTTTTTTTTTTAAATTAGTAGGGGTAATATGTATCCATAATGCTGCGTACACACGAGCAGACTTTTCAGCATCAAAGGTCCGACGGTCTTTCTGACGGATTTTCGACAGAGTTACGACATACTTTCGAACGACCGGACTTGCCCACACACGAACAGACTAAAGTACGTTCGAAAGTCTGTTGGTTTGAACGTGATGACGTATGAAGGGACTAGAATAAGGAAGTTCATAGCCAGTAGCCAATAGCTGCCCTTGCGTCCTTTTTTGTCCGTCGGACTAGCATACAGACCAAGGGATTTTTCGACCGGACTCGAGTACGTCAAAAAGATTTGAAACATGTTCCAAATCTAAGTCCATCTGATTTTCAACAGAAAAAGTCAGCTGAAGGTCCGATGAAGCCCACACCTGGTCGGATTGTCCGACGGATTTGTTCCGTCTGACCAGTCGGGTCATGTGTACACGGCATTGCGCATTCACATGGGAGACTGGTGTCTGGGGGTCTCCTCTTTGTTTAATAAGGCTTTAAGATTCCAAAAAGCCCAACGCCCAGCTCCATTGTTCAGTTACCTGTCAGCTGGGAATCCCTGCTCACAGCTGAGCGAGCCGGGCAAGCATGAGTTGGCTCCCTGACAACCATAATCACCGAGAAGGAGGTGCCACATTTAGCAGTGGCAATACGTGTGCTAAAAGTTCCAATTCCTGCTGCAGCCAGAGGTCCAGTCCATAAAAAAAATAAGTGTAATAAGCAAATTAGAACACTAATTAGGTAGCACATTTTTGGTGAATTGCTTGCTTCTGAGATGAATACCACCTTTATTATACAAAAATTCATGCCATGTTTAAATCTTACTGAACTGATCCCCAAAGTCAGTTATTCTACTAACCTGAAGCATGTGTATAGGAGAACGGAATAGGGACAATAAACTCCTCCTCCTCCCTCCTCCCACCGGTCACATGATCAGGAGCCTATCTTATTATCAATCAGAAACTGTGACCTAAAGCTGCGCTCTAAGCACGCAGCCTCAGGCAAAGATGAACGCCTATATGGAGTGGGTGGGCAATAAAGACGACGTTTCTTACCTGCCAAATATATGCCTTATATGATTGGCAAGTAGTTAAAGGCCAACTCCAGGCAAATAAATAATCCCTTCATCAATAATCCCTTAATCCCTCAAGTTGTAATAGTCAACGCTACTACAGTGATCTCCACTGGCTTCTGAACACAGGAGATCACCCGTTCAGCACAGGTACCACTCAGAGAATGCCCGGCATTTTCTGAATGAATGCAAAGCATTCTCTGATAGGACGAGGTGGGGAGATAAGTAGCCTTCTACTATAATGTACTGCAATCAGCACACCATTTATTTTCTTCCTACATTATGGAAGAAAGTCTTCATGTGATAAAGAATGTTACTATTGGCAGAAGACTAAGCTGCCAAAATATACCATAAATAGCTGGTCTAATGAACCTTGGGATTGTACAGTTAAAAATAAGTTTTACCTTAAAGCAGTCACTGCAAAAAAAAGGAAAAAAAATGACCCATCACTCGTTGGGCCCCCCCACCACCCTAAACACAAACCCGACTCCTTCACTGATCACACTGTGAAGGAGGAGTGGGGGGGGGGGAGGTGGCCAACCCACACAGCCCAACTTGGGAGCGTTCCTGGACACAGCTTGCTGAGGGGGCACTGGGAGAAGAAGAGGAGCAGACAGCACCAGTAGGTGGATGGAAAAAAGTTAAGAAAACATTTAAGGTAAAGCCTCATACACACTAGTCCTTTTGTTTTGTTCAAAAGGACTTGAACAAAAAAAAAAAAAAAAAAAAAGACAAACTGACAGCTCTGGAGGAGCCGCTGTACTGACTATTTGGCATTAGTACAGCAATCTCCCGCCATTCCACTCAATCGGCAATCTCAGCCATTGGCCGAGAGCGCTGATCGGGAACCAGTCGGCAGACCTTTTTCGGTCAAAACCCTTCGACAGAAGCCAGCTACTGTCGAACTGACTCCAGTACACACAGGCTAAATGTCAGCCAGTCTCTACTGAACTGGCCAATGCAGTCCAACATTTGGCCTGTGTGTACTAGGCTTAAAGGATATTTAAACGTTAAATCTTTTACATTTTTTTTTTTAAACATGTCATATTTACCTCCTCTGCAGTTGTTTTTGCACAGAGTGGCCCGATCCTCCTCTTCAGGGGGCCCTCAGTGGCACTCCTGGCTTCTTCTCAAGTGCCCCGTCAGAGAAGCGCTCTAACTCGGGGCTCCCGTGTCCTGCTGCTTCATCTATTGACACAGACAGCAGGACTCGGCTCCGCCTCCCACATCATTGGATTTGATTGACAGCACTGGGAGCCAATGGCTGCGCAGCTATCAATCTATCCAATCAGGACCCAAGACAGGCGCCTGGAGCGGGTGTGCTCAGCCCCTTCGTGGGAACGATCGGGCTCAGGTAAGTAAAAGGGGGTCTCTGGTGCACTACAAGAGGTTTTTCACCTCAATGCATAGAATGGAGGGCTTACAACACTATGCAAAATCCTTCCACAGAGCAGGGAAGTAGAACATGGATTTTGATTAAAAAAAAAATAGATTACATTTAGTAACGCTTTAAGCAGCGGAATAGCATTTACCAGTTTCATTTGCAATTTTGTAGCTGAAATTTGGACAGTATATATTAAAAATTTTAAAAACAACATTAATCAGTATTTCTCATACAACAGGCTCCACAGCCATATCAATCTACTCAAAGATCTTGCCAGACATAACAAATCCTCCTCTATTCTAGCAGGCATTCCACTTTCATTTCCGTAGTTTATATACACAGTGACCCACCACTCCCCACAACACCTTCTTTACAAACTTCCGCCAACACAATCATGAAAACCTCTTACCCCCCGGGCGATCCAGCTTCAAAATGTCTCTTAGGTGTTGAGTGGCGTCCACATCAATACTAGAACCGGTAGCCATACTTCGCCAAACTCTCCCGCCTCGGCAAACCCTCACAACGTAAAATCAGAAAAGCTAAACTCGCTTTACTTCCGCTCTGTAGTGAGCGTCCCTTATTTCCTACCCCTGGAAACAAGGCGTAGTGCTGTACGTTCCCGTCACGCATTTACTTACAAAAAAAAAAAAAAAAAGTTACTCTGTGTCTCCCAGGACTGTTGTTATTGATTATAGGTCACAGATATGCATGAACTTATTAGTTCTGGCTATAGGTTTATACTATGACATAGTGATCTGCTGTTTTCCACATATTTCTATAAACGTAGACCTTTTACCTATTTGTGATGATTTTGTACTAAGTACGAAATAGATAAGTACAGCTTCTTTATTATTTAGCTATTAGACGTTTTTTTTTTCACTTATGTTAAGGTTTACTTGCTTGTTGTAGGAGTGCAGGTTAACTGTTTGTCTACCGAGGGAATTTTTTCATGTTTTGTTCCAGTGCACTTTTTGGTGTAAATTACTGTAACCCCCACCCCCCCAAAAAAAGTATATATTTTCTAAAAGCAAGAGACCCTGGAGAATAAAATGGTGGTAGTACATTTTCATGCACGGTATTTGCACAGTTATCTATGAAATACATATTATTAGGAAAAAATACACTAAAATTTATTTTAGCGCTAACACAATAGTATTACCAATATGTTGTTAATATTTAAGTGATTGGGTTGCATCAAGTAAATAGATACCAAACATGTCAAGTCTTAAAATTGTGCATGCCCATGGATTCACAAAAAATTGTGGCATCCAAAATTCTCCTTTAGCCCAGGTTCACATTGAGGGCGGATTTGAAATGGTGCAGGTTCAGCTGAACTCGCACCATTTCAAAACGGCAATGCAGTCCGACTTCAGGGGCGATTTGACAGACATATGATGTCTATTCAAATCACCCCCGAAGTCACCAAAAGTAGTACAGGAACTACATTTGTGAATCGGTGCAGCGCTGCAAAGTCGGTATCGCACCGATTCAGACGGTGCCATTGCCGGCAATTTGACATGTCCAAACGGCCCAATTTGAACGTGGGCTTAGTCACACTTATGCGAACTATATGCTGGTCTCCCCGCATCCAATTCGCATGACACGAGAGTGTGACCAGCTCTCAATGGAGCCGGTGTCAAACATCTCAGGGGAGGGCTACGGAGCGCACTACAGAAGGGTCCTGTGCATCTTTGGCTCCATTTCAGGACCGAATTCAGGCAAAATTTCAGACCTGATTTGCCTCTGAAACAGAGAACAGGGACGCACCAGACCCCCTGCTGCAAGCAGCTCCGCAAACCGTGTGAACCCAACCTTAGAGGTTATCAGTCTAGGGTTAACCATGAACTTTGACCCTAGATTTATTACTTTCACTCCAACATTCACGATGATACCTCACATGTGCGGCACAGTTGATGTTTATATATTCATGCTCACCCTACACTGTGCTTTTTATATGGGATTTGTGCTGGGGTGAAGGGTAATTTACATTTTTTTTTATGATTTTTATTTATCTTATAATATTCATTTTTTTCACACCTAATTTTCTAACCTTATTGCTATCACAAAGAGGTAAAAAGCCCCCTATGTAATATCATTGGCAGATGATCTTTATTAAGACTTTGAGGGTCTGCCCTCCAATATAGCTTTTAAACACAGATTGTGTTAGAATAGCTGCATTCTCAGCTACACTAGCCAAGGAATGACAGCTGTGATCCCCAAAGTGAAGTAATACACATCACTTCCAGGGTCATTAGTCGCAGGAGGATTCGTTCCCCAAGTTCACTGTGGAAGCTGTTTCCTGCAGTCCAGGGCTTCTTGGTAGGAATGGGAAAGTGTGGGAGCCACCACAAAGCACGCTGGTGGTGGTGGGGGGGGCCTAAATATGCAAGCCCCATCAAAGTGATCGGGCAACCTTAGAGCTGCCTGATCACGTTTATCAGAAAGCCCTTTGCCGGCTGTTAATGCCAGTACCAAGTTGACAGCAGAAGCAGATATGTATACCTAGCTATTATCAGCCCATTCCTGTCCAGTCATGGCAGCAGCTCAAAGGGAAAAAGTGCTTATTATCGGCTGGTAAAGCCTGGAGCGGTAACCTCACTCATAGGCTCCTATGGCACATCCATTGACATAGGGGAGCCCGGATCAGGTGACCAGACTTGAGCAGGCTGAAAATAGATAAGAATAAACCTCTTTCTTACACAGGTTAGTCATCATACACTATTGCGCAAAACAGTTTTTGGCATGTGTAGAAATGCTGTAAATTAAGAATGTTCTCAGAAATAGAAGCGCAAAAGGCTATGCACATTTATACAACAATCAGGCCATCACTATCAAACCAGCGGATAGAGAAGGAGTGGTTGTGATAGATAGAAATAAATACACATACAGTACAAGAGGGACAGAGACAACTGGCAAATGCCACTTACTATAAACAACTGGATTATGATCCGATCCACGATTTCACTCATCAATTAAAAGGTCTCAATAAAACGCTACCAACCCGCCTACTTTTAGAATTTATCAGTGCAATTCTGGATAATCCAGAAATTGAGGACTTCTACATGCTACCCAAGATTCACAATCCAGGAAATCTAGGCAGAACCATCATAACAGTTATGAACACGCTTACTGAATAAATCTCAAGCCTTGTAGAAAAAAAAATGTTAAAACCATTAGTCGTAAATACTGATAGTTTTCTGCAAGATACAATTGATTTTCTGAGCAAGATTAACAATGTACTGAAATTACCACCAAAAACACTTATAGTCGCTATGGATGTAGAATCTCTGTACATGTCCGGAACCATGAATCAGACTGAGAAAGAAAATGCAGTAAAAAAATCACACCTTTATTGTAATGGTAAAAATGGTACAGATCAGTAAATGTAGTCAAAACATAAGCCAGGGATTGGAAGCCAAAACGGGTAGTCAAACGAGCCAGTAATCAGGAAAACAAAAATCAGTGTAGCCGGAGGCAGAAGAACAGAATCAGGAACCAGAAGGGATGTCAGCTGGGCAAAGTGTTTCACAGGAACACAGCAAAGACACTCCAGATATGTTGACCAGACAAAGGCAGGAAAGGAATGAACAAGGCAGTTTAAATAGCCAGAAGGGGCTGGCTGTAGGCGGGACTGAGGAGCAGGTAATGATAACCAGGTGAGCCACTGTGAAAACAATGAATGCTGACAATTATCCGACAGGATGAGACCCAAGAGCATTCCTCCAGACCGTAACCTGCCAATGAATAAGGTACTGTATGCACCCACGAAACCTATGGGAGTAAACCTCATGGTTCTCAACCTGAACCGGGCGAGGAGGTGGTACAGAGGTGGTAAAGCGGTTGCACACCAAAGGTTTTAATAAGGAAACATAGAATACATTACAAATACGCATGTTGGAAGGAAGGTCTAATGCGTAGGCCACTGGGTTGATGCTACGGAGAATACGGGAAGGCCCAATTTACGCAATGCCAGTTTCAGTGAGGGAACACAGAGTCGGAGGTTAGGGAATGACAACCAGACCCTTTCCTCAACTTGGTAGGAAGGTGCAGGTAGGAATCGGGGGTCAGCATGGAGTCTGTACCTATCACTGGCATGTCGCAAGGACTCTTGAACCTGCACCCAAGTGGAACGGTGATCACGGAGATGCTCCTCTAATGCAGGAATTCTTTGAGGAACAAATGTGTCAGGCAACATGGATGGCTGTAACCCATAATTCACCATAAACTGAGACAATTGGGAGGCGGCACTGATGGCAGTATTGTGAGCAAACTCCACCCAAGGTAAGAGGTCTAACCAGTTGTTATGGTGGTCAGAAATATAGCAATGTAGAAACTGCTCCAAGGCTTAGTTGGCTCGTTCTGCGGCCCCATTGGACTGCGGGTGATACGCTGAGGAGAAGGAAAGCTGAATGACAAACTGTGCACACAAGCTCGCCAAAACCTGGACAAAAACTGGTTACCCCTGTCCGAAATGATAACCTTAGGTAGCCCATGTAACCGAAAGATCTTCTGTGCGAAAATGGATGCCAGTTCTTTGGATGCAGGCAATTTTTTAAGTGGAATACAATGAGACATCTTCAAGAACCGACCATAAGAATAACTGTGTTGCCCAGGGTGTTGGGTAACTCCACAATAAAATCAATAGACAAGTGGGTCCAAGGCCTCTCTCCATTAGGTATGGGTTGTAGGAGGCCCACTGGAAGGTGTTGTGGTTTTTTACTCTGGGCACACACGGAACAAGCAGCTACGAAGGCAGTTACATCAATGCAGAGACTAGGCCATCAGAATTGTTGAGAAATAGACCAAATGATTTGATCCTTCCCTGGGTGACCAGCTGCCTTGGGAGAATGGTAGGTCTGGAGCAAAGCAGTGCGGAGATTCTCGGGGACAAAGCAGCGGTCACAAGGTTTTCCAGAAGGAGAATGGATCTGAGCAACAAGAATTCTGTCACCCAAAAGTGAAGTGAGACTAGTGCGAATAGTGGCTAGAAGGCGATCTGGAGGTATCTCAGGAGTAGGAACCAACTCCATCTTGGAAGAGAAGGAAAACTGTTGAGACAATGCATCAGCCCTTACATTCTTAGTACCAGGTAAGAATGAGACTATGTAAATAAAGCTTGATAGAAAAAGGTGCCTATTGTGCCCTTCTGGGAGATAAGCGTTTTGCCTCAGACAAAAATGTGAGATTCTTATAGTCAGTCAAAATGAGGACTGGTACAGTGGTACCCTGGAGGAGATGCCTCCATTCCTTAAGAGCTAAAATGATAGCTACGAATTCTCTGTCCCCAATCTCGTAATTGCATTCTGCAGGAGACAATTTCTTAGAAAAGTAGCCACAAGGATGCATGGCACTCTCAGAGGTAGGACGTTGAGACAGGAGGGCGCCTATTCCAGTCTCAGACACATCAACCTCAAGAATGAAGGGTAACGTAGGATCAGGATGTGCCAGCACTGGAGCTGAAACAAAGGCAGCCTTAAGAGACTCAAAGGCTTTAATGGAATCCAGAGACCAATTCTGTGGGTTGCCATCCTTCCTGGTTATATGAGTCAGGGGTTTAACCAGAGAAGAGAAGTTACAAATACATTTCCGATAATAATTGGTAAAGCGGATGTAGACCTACAGGTCGAGGCCACTGTAAAACTGCAGATAGTTTCTCTGGGTCCAGCGAAAAACTGGCAGTAGAAATTACATAACCCAGAAATTTAACCTGTTCACTATGGACCTCGCACTTTTCCAACTTACAATACAGGTTATTATCTCTCAACCTCTGTAGCACAAGGGAAACGTCTGTATGGTGGTTCTCTAGCGATTTTGAATATATGAGAATATCATCGACATAAACCACCACACGTTGCTGCAACATATCTAAGAGGGCATCGTTAATAAATTCCTGAAAAACTGCAGAAGCATTGCAGAGACCAAACGGTATTCGTAATGCCCGGTCCTAGTATTAAACGCAGTTTTCCATTCGTCACCCTCCTTAATTCTCACAAGATTGTATGCCCCTCTCAAATCGAGCTTAGTGAAAACTGTTGCTCCCTTGAGGCTGTCAAATAATTTCATAATCAATGGGATTGGATAAGCGTTCTTAATCATAATGCAATTGAGACCCCTATAATCGATACAAGGTCTCAGTTCACCAGTCTTTTCACAAAGAAGAAGCCAGCCCCCTGCAGGTGACGAGGCTTTGCGGATGAACCCCCCGAGAAAGTGAATCGGCAATATAGTCCTCCATGGCTTTATCCTCCGAGACAGACAAAGGGTAGACACGAGGAGGCATGGCACCAGATTGAAGGTCAATTGCACAATCGTACGACCGGTGTGGATGCAAAATACCGGCTTGACCTTTGTCAAAGACATCGCTAAATTTGTGATACTCCTCGGGCAAAAAGGAGAGTAAAGACATGCACAAGACCTTAACCACTTTCTGAAAACATGTCTTGCATTGTGGCAACCAGGAAAGAACCTCAGCACGATGCCAATCAAAAGTGGGATTGTGCCTCTGTAACCAAGGATAACCAATGACCATCGGGTAATGAGGTGAGGAAATGACTTGAAATTGGATTATCTCATGGTGAAGAGCCACTACGGCCATGGCCAACAGAGCAGTCTCTTGAGTCACATGAGCAGGCTGTAAAGGTCTCCCATCAATAGCCTCAATGGCAAGTGGAGTGGCACAAAACTGCAGCGGAATTGAGTGCTTAGACATAAAGGCACTATCTATAAACAAGCCTGCATCCCCAGAATCAATTGGAGCCTGTATATCGATGGACGACTCAGACAAAGAAAGGGTAACCAGAACTAGAGGCTTATCCTTCAGGATAGCTGTGGATGGAAAAACGCCACCTAAGGTCTGTCCCCTACAGGACCTCAGGTACGGGTTTTTCCGGGACGAGTAGGACAAGACTTCAATAAGTGACCTGCCTGGCCACATTAAAGGCACAATCTCTCCCTCCTCCTAAAGGCCCTCTCCTCCCCAGAGAGATGTGTGAAGCACAACTGCATTGGCTCTACTTCACTGGTGGACTCAGTACCGGGAGGCATGGGAGGTGAGAAAGGCAAAGGTGGGAATACAAAGCTCAGAGCCAAACATACAGGAGGCTTCCGCAAGCGCTTCTTAGAGGAAGGTCTCTCTCAGAGTCTGGAGTCAATGAGAATGGCAAACGTGATTAACTTCTCCAGATCCGTAGGTATGTCTCGGGCTGCTATCTCTTCTTTAATAATATCCGAGAGACCATGAGAAAAATCAGCCACGGGGGCTTCATTGTTACATGCAACCTCTGCTGCCAGAGTACGGAATTCAATGGCGTAAACAGCAACAGTTCTCATACTCTGATGGACATGAGGCTCTTGGCAGCAGAAGTGGAGTGAGCAGGAACGTCAAATACCCTTTTAAAGGAAGCCACAAACTCAGGGTAACTCAGTACAATGGGTTTTTGTGTCTCCCACTGAGGGTTTGACCAGACCAAGGCTCTATCAGACAGCAAGCAAAAAATCAAGCCTACTTTGCTTCTGTTTGTGGGGAATGCCTGATGCAGCATCTCAAAGTATATCCCAACCTGGTTGAGAAACCCTCTGCATTAGACTGGATCGGCCCCAAAACGCTCGGGAAGAGGAGTGGAACCAGACATACCTCTTACAGAGGTAATATTCGAGACGGGTGCCTGCACAGAGACTGGAGCAGCAACAGGGACGGCCTACAACTCTAGTTGTTTCGGAAAAGCAACAGTGGAAGGATCCAGATGAGCAGTGTGAATCAGGAGCATCTGTAATGCTATGGCAAACTGATCCATATGGTCGTCCTGCTTACCACCAGGTGGCTTGCCTGCATCTTCTGAATTCATGGCCTTAACGTAATGTCAGGAAATGGGGTAAAAATCACACCTTTAATGTAATGCTACAGATCAGTAAAAACATAGTCAAAACATAAGCCAGGATCAGAAACAAAACAGGTAAACAGACGAGCAAAGTCTTTCACAGGAAAACTGCAGAGACACTCCAAATATGTTGACCAGGCAAAGGCACGAAAGGAATGACCAAGGCAGTTTAAATAACCAGAAGGGGATGGCTGTAGGCAGGACTGACGTGGAGGTAATGTTAACCACTTCAGCCCCGGAAGGATTTACCCCCTTCCTGACCAGAGCACTTTTTACAATTTGGCACTGCGTCGCTTTAACTGCTAATTGCGATTGTCATGCAATGGTGTACCCAAACGAAATTTGCGTCCTTTTCTTCCCACAAATAGAGCTTTCTTTTGATGGTATTTGATCACCTCTGCCATTTTTATTTTTTGCGCTATAAACGGAAAAAGACCGAAAATTTTGAAAAAAAATGATATTTTCTACTTTTTGTTATAAAAAAAATCCAATAAACTCAATTTTAGTCATACATTTAGGCCAAAATGTATTCGGCCACATGTCTTTGGTAAAAAAAAAGTCAATAAGCATATATTTATTGGTTTGCGCAAAAGTTATAGCGCCTACAAACTAGGGTACATTTTCTGGAATTTACACAGCTTTTAGTTTATGACTGCCTATGTCATTTCTTGAGGTGCTAAAATGGCAGGGCAGTACAAAACCCCCCCAAATGACCCCATTTTGGAAAGTAGACACCCCAAGGAAATTGCTGAGAGGCATGTTGAACCCATTGAATATTTATTTTTTTTGTCCCAGGTGATTGAATAATGACAAAAAAAAAAAAAAAAAAAAAATTTACAAAAAGTTGTCACTAAATGATATATTGCTCACACAGGCCATGGGCATATGTGGAATTGCACCCCAAAATACATTCAGCTGCTTCTCCTGAGTACGGGGATACCACATGTGTGGGACTTTTTGGGAGCCTAGCCGCGTATGGGGCCCCGAAAACCAAGCACCGCCTTCAGGATTTCCAAGGGCATAGATTTTTGATTACACTCCTCACTACCTATCACAGTTTTGAAGGCCATAAAATGCCAAGATGGCACAAAACACCCCCAAATGACCCCATTTTGGAAAGTAGACACCCCAAGCTATTTGCTGAGAGGTATGTTGAGTCCATGGAATATTTTATTTTTTGACACAAGTTGTGGGAATGTGACAATTTTTTTTTTTTTTGCACAAAGTTGTCACTAAATGATATATTGCTCACACAGTCCATGGGCATATGTGGAATTGTACCCCAAAATACATTTAGCTGCTTCTCCAGAGTATGGGGATACCACATGTGTGGGACTTTTTGGGAGCCTAGCCGCGTACGGGGCCCCGAAAACCAATCACCGCCTTTAGGATTTCTAAGGGCATAAATTTTTCATTTCACTCCTCACTACCTATCAGAGTTTTGAAGGCCATAAAATGCCAAGATGGCACAAAACCCCCCCAAATGACCCCATTTTGGAAAGTAGACACCCCAAGCTATTTGCTGAGAGGCATGTTGAGTCCATGGAATATTTTGTATTTTGACACAAGTTGCTGGAAAGTGACAATTTTTTTTTTTTTTTTTTGCACAAAGTTGTCACTAAATGATATATTGCTCAAACATGCCATGGGCATATGTGGAATTGCACCCCAAAATATATTCTGCTGCTTCTCCTGAGTACGGGGATACCACATGTGTGGGACTTTTTGGGAGCCTAGCCGCGTACGGGGCCCCGAAAACCAAGCACCGCCTTCAGGATTTCTAAGGGCATAAATTTTTGATTTCACTTCTCACTACCTATCACAGTTTTGAAGGCCATAAAATGCCAAGATGGCACAAAAGCCCCCCAAATGACCCCATTTTGGAAAGTAGACACCCCAAGCTATTTGCTGAGAGGCATGTTGAGTCCATGGAATATTTTATTTTTTGACACAAGTTGCGGGAATGTGAGAATTTTTTTTTTTTTTTGCACAAAGTTGTCACTAAATGATATATTGCTCACACAGGCCATGGGCATATGTGGAATTGCACCCCAAAATACATTCTGCTGATTCTCCTGAGTACGGGGATACCACATGTGTGGGACTTTTTGGGAGCCTAGCTGCGTACGGGGCCCCGAAAACCCAGCACCGCCTTCAGGATTTCTAAGGGTGTAAAGTTGTAATTTCACTCCCCACTACCTATCACATTTTTGAAGGCCATAAAATGCCCAGATGGCACAAACCCCCCCCAATTGACCCCATTTTGGAAAGTAGACACCCCAAGCTATTTGCTGAGAGGCATGTTGAGTCCATGGAATATTTTATATTTTGACACAAGTTGCGGGAAAGTGACAATTTTTTTTTTTTTTTTTTTTTTTTTTGCACAAAGTTGTCACTAAATGATATATTGTTCAAACATGCCATGGGCATATGTGGAATTACACCCCAAAATATATTCTGCTGCTTCTCCTGAGTACGGGGATACCACATGTGTGGGACTTTTTGGGAGCCTAGCCGCGTACGGGGCCCCGAAAACCAAGCACCGCCTTCAGGATTTCTAAGGGCATACATTTTTGATTTTACTCCTCACTACCTATCACACTTTTGAAGGCCATAAAATGCCAAGATGGCACAAAACCCCCCCAAATGACCCCATTTTGGAAAGTAGACACCCCAAGCTATTTACTGAGAGGCATGGTGAGTATTTTGCAGCTCTCATTTGTTTTTGAAAATGAAGAAAGGCAAGAAAAACGTATTTTTTTTTTCTTTTTTCAATTTTCAAAACTGTGACAAAAAGTGAGGTCTGCAAAATACTCACTATACCTCTCAGCAAATAGCTTTGGGTGTCTATTTTCCAAAATGGGGTCATTTGGGGGGGGGTTGTGCCATCTGGGCATTCCATGGCCTCCGAAACTGTGATAGGCAGTGAAGAGTGAAATCAAAAATTTACACCCTTAGAAAGCCTGAAGGCGGGGCTTGGTTTTCGGGGTCCCGTACGTGGCTAGGCTCCCAAAAAGTCTCACACATGTGGTATCCCCGTACTCAGGAGAAGCAACAGAATGTATTTTGGGGTGCAATTTCACATATTCCCATGGCATGTTTGAGCAATATATCATTTAGTGACAACTTTGTGCAAAAAAAAAAAAAAAAATTTGTCTTTTTCCCGCAACTTGTGTCACAATATAAAATATTCAATGGACTCGACATGCCTCTCAGCAAATAGCTTGGGGTGTCTACTTTCCAAAATGGGGTCATTTGGGGGGGTTTTGAACTGTCCTGGCATTTTATGCACAACATTTAGAAGCTTATGTCACACATCGACCACTCTTCTAACCACTTGAAGACAAAGCCCTTTCTGACACTTATTGTTTACATGAAAAAATTATTTTTTTTTGCAAAAAAATTACTTTGAACCCTCAGACATTATATATTTTTTTAAAGCAAATGCCCTACAGATTAAAATGGTGGGTGTTTCATTTTTTTTTTTCACACAGTATTTGCGCAGCGATTTTTCAAACGCATTTTTTGGGGAAAAAACACACTTTTTTAAATTTTAATACACTAAAACACACTATTTTGTCAAAATGTTTGATGAAATAAAAAAGATGATCTTAGGCCGAGTACATGGATACCAAACATGACATGCTTTAAAATTGCGCACAAACGTGCAGTGGCGACAAACTAAATACATTTTTAAAAGCCCTTAAAAGCCTTTACAGGTTACCACTTTAGATTTACAGAGGAGGTCTACTGCTAAAATTACTGCCCTCGATCTGACCTTCGCGGTGATACCTCACATGCATGGTGCAATTGCTGTTTACATTTGACGCCAGACCGACGCTTGCGTTCGCCTTTGTGCGAGAGCAGGGGGGGGGGGCAGGGGTGCTTTTTTTTTTTTTTTTTTTTTTTTTTTTTATTTTTTTTTTTGCTTTTTTATCTTATTTTTAAACTGTTCCTTTCATTTTTATTTTTTTTTTATCATTTTTATTGTTATCTCAGGGAATGTAAATATCCCCCATGATAGCAATAGGTAGTGACAGGTACTCTTTTTAGAAAAAATTGGGGTCTATTAGACCCTAGATCTCTCCTCTGCCCTCAAAGCATCTGACCACACCAAGATCGGTGTGATAAAATGCTTTCCCAATTTCCCAATGGCGCTGTTTACATCCGGCGAAATCTAAGTCATGAAATGCTTGTAGCTTCCAGTTTCTTAGGCCATAGAGATGTTTGGAGCCATTCTGGTCTCTGATCAGCTCTATGGTCAGCTGGCTGAATCACCGGCTGCATTCTCAAGTTCCCTGTTGGGACAGGAGAGCCAGAGAAAAACATGGACGACGGTGTGGGGGGGGGGGGCATTCCCTCCCACTGCTTGTAAAAGCAGTCTAGAGGCTAATTAGCCGCTAGGATTGCTTTTACAAGAAAGCCGACCACTGGCTGAAAAGAATGATACCAAGATGATACCTAAACCTGCAGGCATCATTCTGGTATAACCACTCAAAGTCCAGCAACATACCAGTACGTTGCTGGTCCTTGTTGGGCATACATTGTAAACTTTTTTTTCATGCAGCCTGTGGGCTGAACGAAAAAAAGATATTGATCGGTGGGTATGCCCACCATTAGAATACCTCCCTTCATCCACCCACTTCTAATGATGGGCATACATGCACCGTATATATATGCCGAAGCATGGGGGCATCCTCCCGCAAAAGGCAGGAGCAAATCGCTCCTCCACCCACTGCTGCCCCCACGCTTCGGCATATATGCTGAAGTATGTAACTGTGGTGGTGAAATCACCTCCGACAGCGCTGGAGTCGCGGCTTTATGTATCGTGGGAGCAAACGCTGTTGCTGTCAAGATAAATAAATCCGCTCTGCAGCTGAATGGCGTACCTGCTAAGCAAATGATGGTTAACAAAAAAACAAAGTAACATTACAGTATAACAGTAATACTTACCATACCTGCAAAGCAAAATACAAAAAAAACATAGTAAAAAATAAAACATTTAACGCAACCTGTGCCTACCTAAAAAATATATATGCCGAAGCATGGGGGCATCCTCCCGCAAAAGGCAGGAGCAAATCGCTCCTCCACCCACTGCTGCCCCCACGCTTCGGCATATATGCTGAAGTATGTAACTGTGGTGGTGAAATCACCTCCGACAGCGCTGGAGTCGCGGCTTTATGTATCGTGGGAGCAAACGCTGTTGCTGTCAAGATAAATAAATCCGCTCTGCAGCTGAATGGCGTACCTGCTAAGCAAATGATGGTTAACAAAAAAACAAAGTAACATTACAGTATAACAGTAATACTTACCATACCTGCAAAGCAAAATACAAAAAAAACATAGTAAAAAATAAAACATTTAACGCAACCTGTGCCTACCTAAAAAATATATATGCCGAAGCATGGGGGCATCCTCCCGCAAAAGGCAGGAGCAAATCGCTCCTCCACCCACTGCTGCCCCCACGCTTCGGCATATATGCTGAAGTATGTAACTGTGGTGGTGAAATCACCTCCGACAGCGCTGGAGTCGCGGCTTTATGTATCGTGGGAGCAAACGCTGTTGCTGTCAAGATAAATAAATCCGCTCTGCAGCTGAATGGCGTACCTGAAAACACAAAGGTGGTTAACAATAAAAAAAACAAAGTATAAAAAAATTGCATACCTATAAAGCAAACATGATAAAAACATAACAATAAAACATTGCAGTATAGAATGCAGAACAATAGAGAGAGAATAGAGAGAGAATAGAGAGAGAACAATAAAACAACAACTATTTTTGGTTTTTTTATTTTATATTTTTTTTGTGTTTTTTTCTTTTTTTTACTTTTTTTTGTTTTTTTTACACTTTGTTTTGTAACTTTAACTTTTTTAACTGGTACCAGGTTTGGGTCTCTCAAAATGCGACAGCATCTTGGGAGACCCTGTGGAAGTGTGCCTAGTCTGTGCAGTGCTGTACCCTACGCTAATACTCCACTAGTGTATGGTAGCGTTCAAAACATTCACCAATGCAAAGACCAGGATTGCCAGGACAGAGGGGACAACAATACCGGGTGTCACGCCTAAATCCGCGCTTGCTGCAGACACGACACCTTTTTTGGGGGGTTCGTTGGGTAGGGGTACTCGGGAGGGCATAAAGAAAATGCCTCTCATGCAGCCGGCTTACTGCATTTGGTTGGGGTTGGTGAGGTGGAGCACCGTCTGGATACAGAAGGGCTCTGACGATCTCTTCCTGGAATTTAAGGAAGGATCCAGTCCGTCCTGAAGCTCTGTATAGCACATAAGCATTCAGCAAAGCCAATTGAAATAAATAAACAGACACTTTTTTGTACCAGCGTCTGGCCTTACGGGCAATTAGGTACGGCGCCAACAACTGGTCGTTGAGGTCCACCCCTCCCATATTAAGGTTATATTCGTGGACACAGAGGGGTTTCTCCACAACACCAGTCGCCGTAGGAATTTGGACCATCGTGTCTGCATGAAGGGAGGTGAGAACGAAAACATTCTTCTTATCCCTCCACTTCATAGCGAGCAAATTATTATACTTCAAGCAGGCTCTCTCCCCCAGCCTAAGACGGGAATCTACAAGCCGCTGGGGAAAGCCCCGGCGATTAGGTCGCACGGTGCCACATGCTCCAATCTGATGATCAAAAAGGTGGCTAAAAAGTGGCACGCTCGTATAATAATTGTCCACGTACAAGTGGTACCCCTTTCCGAATAAGGGTGACACCAAGTCCCACACTATCTTGCCAGCGCTTCCTATGTAGTCAGGGCAGTTTGTCGGCTCTACGTGACTATCTTTTCCCTCGTAAACCATAAATCTACATGTATAGCCTGTGGCCCTGTCACAGAGCTTATACATCTTGACCCCGTATCTGGCACGCTTGCTGGGAAGGTACTGTTTGAATGACAAGCGGCCAGAAAATTTAACCAGGGACTCATCAACGCAGACAACTTGATGGGGGGTAAACAAGTCTGCAAAACGTTGGTTGAAGTGGTTTACGAGGGGCCGAATTTTGTAGAGCCGATCGTATTCAGGGTCTCCACGAGGACGACAGAGTTCATTGTCGTTGAAGTGCATGAACCGCAAAATCTGCTCGTATCGTGCCCTGGCCATGGAAGCAGAGAACAAGGGTGAATGGTAAATTGGGTCAGTGGACCAATATGACCGCAACTCACTCTTTTTATTCAACCCCATGAGGAGGGAAAGGCCCAGAAAGATCTTAAATTCGGAGACCGTAATTGGTCTCCAATCTCTGGCAAGGGTGGACTGGGGCATAGTGGCGATGTATTGACCAGCGTATAAATTGCTTTGGTCCACAATAGATCTATAGAGATCTTCGGTGAAAAACAGCGAATAAAAATCCAGTGGCGTAAAGTCAACTGTTTCCACCTGAATTCCGGGTTGGCCAGTGAAAGGGGGAAGTACGGGTGCTGCAGAAGTGGTGGGTACCCAATTTGGATTGGCCAATGCAGCAGGAAGGGCACTATGGGCACGACGGGCCTGTGTTCGTCTTCTTGGTGGCAGCGGGACACTACTAGTGCTTGCCACCTCGCCAGCTTGAACTGCACTTATGGGACTCGCCACGTCACCACGTGATACTGCAGTGCTGGATGTACGACCAGGGTGTACTAGGCCGCTGGTGCTTGCCAGTTCACCAGAAGGAGTAGCGGCGCTAGTACCTCTCTGCTCCATACGAGAGCCCTGCGGTTCTTGCACTTCAAGGACAGCATAAGTTCGGGGTCTGGTACGCCTGACCTTAGCAGGGACCACAACTCCGTCGTCAGAGCTATCTGTCATGGAGCCGCTGTCCTCTACAGGATCGTATTCTGAGCCTGAACTTGACAGATGAGTGACTTCCTCTTCACTATCTGTCATGCTCAGAATCCTGTAGGCCTCTTCACTAGTGTACCTTCGATTTGCCATTTTGGCCTCTAAATTTAGGGGTACACTAGTGAGACTCACAGGCAAAAAAGCTCCCGACTGTCAGCGACTGATTCAAAACGCTACCAAAAAACTGTTAGCGATCGCAGGGATCAGGCCTGACTCTGCGACCGCTGCAGTTATGTGTGCTTAGTGTTTTGTAAGTGTCAGTAATCGATCGATACTGCACTTGGGTGGGCTGGGCTGGGCTGGGCCGAGGAGCAAAACGCAGGTGCTAGCAGGTATCTGGGCTGATCCCGCTAACACTGCGTTTCAGGGAACCCTAAACTGCTGGGGAGTATAGATCTGATCGGATCAGATATCGATCCGTTCAGATACTATAGCACTAAGGGAGGTGTATGCTGCGTGCGTGGGTTTTAGCGGTACTGGCGCTAACCTGACGCTGCCTGGGGCGACGCAGACCTTATCTGATCCTAAAAACTTAACTTCTATCACCGCCGGGCAATTAGGGGGTTAAACCTTTATAAGGTAATAAACGGCGGGTGCCCTAAAACTATAATAAACTGTAATAAACTGTAATAAACTACAAAAAACAAACTATGTAACCAGCGTCACCCGTAACACTTATACGGTGATCGCTGGTGAAAGGGTTAACTAGGGGGCAATCAGGGGGTTAAAACCTTTAGCAGGTAGTATATGGGGGTCCCTGTCGCTATAAAACACTGACAGCGAACCTATATACTTACCTCCCTAAACTAGCGTCACCTGTGTCACTAATACAGCGATCAGAAAAATGATCGCTTAGCGACACTGGTGACGGGGGGTAATCAAGGGGTTAACTTTTATTAGGGGGGGTTAGGGGGTACCCTGGACCTAAGGGGGGGTACCCTAGACCTAAAGGGGGCTAACCTAACTGCCCTAACACTTATAACTGACAAACTGACACCAATGCAAAAAAAAAAAAACACTGCTATTGGTGTCAGAGTGACAGGGGGTACAGGGGGGTGATCGGGGGGTGACAGGGGGGTGAAAAGTGTGCCTGCGTGTTCTACTGAGCGTGTGGTGTTGGTGCACTTACTTGGATGTCTTCTCTCCTCGGCGTCGGATCAAAAAGACCGGCTCCAGGAGAGATTACATCACTTCCTCTCCCTCTGTTTACATTACAGAGGGAGAGGAAGCATTTGATTCGTGGGAGCGATCGGGACGGGGTGACCATCAATGGATGGCCTCCCCCTGACCCCTAATCGCCCGCGAACAAGAGCCGACCACTCAGGGCACCGGGGGGGGGTCCGATCGGACCCCCCGCCCGCGGGAAGGCATCACGTATCAGGTACGTGATTTTGCCTGCCCGTGCCGACCTGCTCACGTATATATGCGTGAGGCGGTCGGCAAGTGGTTAACCAGGTGAGCCACTGTGAAGACAATGAGTGCTGACAATTATCCGACAGCTGAGCAGCCTGAGCCCTGAGAAGAGAGCTGCTAAAACAGTGGTTCTCAACCTTCTAGTGCAGTGACCCCTTGATAAAATTTCCCAAGCTGTGGGGACCCCAACAATAAAATTATTTTCGTAGCGTGAGTTGTCAGCACCCAAGGCAAGACAAGTAATTTGCACCCCTAACCCACGGATATTTAGCGTTCCCTAAGTCCCTTCCACTCGTACAGTATTAAAACTCCTTATGGTACATTTTAGGATGTACCACTCTTTCTCTTTGTTCTCCCTTCTTTCCCTTTTATCTCTCTCTATCCTTTTATCTCTTTCCCCATCCCTCTCTCTAGCTATCTTTCTTGTTCTTTCTCTTATTTTTTCTCTCCCTTTTTTTTTGTTCCTCCCCCTATTTTCCTCTCCCTTCCATGTAGTCTCTATTTTTATTCCTTCTCTTACTCCTTGGTGGGGGGGAATGGGATCAGTGGCAGTGCTGGTAGGGGTTGAGATCAGTGGCAGTGCTGGGAGTTCTGATTAGCCAACTTAGTTGCTCTTGATCGAGGTCATCTGCTGATCTGAAAACTGTAGTGGGGACTTTTAATGGCAACTATAATCACAGGTAGTGTTACTCACTGTGTGTCCAACTTTGTGGTGTCTCGTAGCAGTAACACCTATGCCGAAATCAGGAGATAGGGTCTCCCCCAGCCCCTCCCACTTCACATTCCTCACCAGTCAGCTGACCACTAGTCTCTGCCCCCCAGCCATGCTGTGAATGGGCGGCTGAGAAGAGGTTGAGTGGGCGGCCGCGGGCTCCAGGAAAACAGCCCAGCTGGGTGGCCACAGGGTCCAGGGACAGCCCTGCTGGGCGGCCGCAAAAAGGCTGGGAGAGCGGTGCCGGCTTCAGGAACAACCTATGATTCGGTGACCCCTGGCAAATCCTCATTTGACTCCAGAGGGGCTCCCGACCCCCAGGTTGAGAACCACTGTGCTAAAAGCTCAGCCCTGACAGTATAGTACCATCCCTCACAAGAATGGATCTTGGACAACTCCTCCCACCCACTCCACAATACACTGGTCTGAGGAGAACCTTCAGTGATAGATTGTTACAACCACAATGCACCACAGAGCAACACAGGAAATCATTTATGCCTGCGGCCATCAAATTATATCATTCTTCTCTGTGAGTGCTGGATGTAAGAATTTAATCTGGTTTATGATCAGGATTTGTATGTAGTTTTTATATTATGTTGGTATTGGGTTAACTATGTATAATGATTTTTGGGTAATGGTAGAGAAAGTGGTGTAATATTTGCATTTTGGTAGTTTGATTTTCTGTTATTTTTTCAATGCATTTTATCTATTCTATATAGTATTTTAATAGAATGGTATGGTTGATTGCAGTATTAATTTTGTTTTATTTGGTAATAATTGCTGTTATTGGCAATTTTATTGTTGTTGTTGTGTCTTGTTATTGTGATTTTTTTGTTGTCTTTGTTGAATGTAACTATATTTTAGTAATTTCCCTTTGGGATTAATAAAGTAATCTGAATGGGACATGTCACAGATTTTTATCATCCTCACCAAACCACAATTACAGTGCTGAGAATGTTACACAACTCACTGAATTCACTCAATGAACACACAACTACTTCACTTTCAATAATTGCACCTATCTTCAATGTACGGATACTGCTATGGCAAATAAAATGGCAAATAAAATGGCATCCCAATATGCAAACTTATTTATGGCTGACCTGGAGGACAGATAAATTTATAGCTCACAACAAGCGCCAGTATTGATACTATCGCTACATCGACAATATTTTCATCATATGGACAGAAAGTGAAGAAGATCTAATAAAATTGTACTCATTGAGCACGTTTCACCTATCAATAAAACTAAAAATTGATTATTACAGTACAGTACATATCAGAGATTACATACCTCATTATACAGTAACCCACTGACAGATGCAATTATCTCCACAATTACAGCTTCCACCCCCCAGTACACTAAACGAGCCATCATACACAGACAGGCCATCAGATACCACCGTATATGCTGAGACGCAGAAGTCAGAAATAAACAACTCAGAACACTAGCAGAAGCCTTCCATAAGAAAGGGTACAAGGTCAAAACCATCAATACTACCATAAACATGGCTCTGAAAACCCGAAGAGAATCTCCTCAAATACAAAGAGAAAAAAAAAAAAATTGTGTACCTAGTAACATCAAACAATCCTGTATTTGAAGAGATACAAAAGATAATCAATGATTTACAGGAATGACCTGCCGATACAATAATTCAGAACAAACGCTACTGCTCCGCTAATCCCTGGAGCCAGCATACGTTCCACCAGATGGAAGTGGCTTCCATCTGATGCAACGCACAGTGGCTCCAGGGATCGGCGGAGTAGCGGCGTTTGTTCTGAATTATTGTATCAACAGGTCATTCCCGGTACCGGGCATGGCACCAGTCTTGTGAGTGGATAACTTTTTAAACTTTTAAGCATATTTTAATAAACAGTATTGCGCTATTGTCAGAGACCATGAAATCAGACCGAGACAGAAGTACAGTTAAATCACACTTGTTTAATAATAAAAGTAATTAGAACAAACATAGTCAAAACATAGCCAGAGTTCAGGAAACGGAACGGATAGTCAGGCTAGGCAAATGTCAAGGAGCCGGAGATAAGCGTAGTAAAACAGCAAGCAGGATCTGGAGCCAAAAGCATACCTCCCAACATGTTGAGATGGGAATGAGGGACACCTACTAGCAAATGTATGTAGGCATAGGACACACCCCCTGCCACACCCCCTTAAAGGAGAATTAACCAGCAAAAAAAAATGTTAACTAAATCCACAAGAGCTTTTTTTTTTACCACTACTATTTCTTTATATTGGCTTTAAAAAATTACAAATGCAGCAATTTAGAATTTGGATGAAAGTTTTAGCACTGGGAAACTTTTTTAAAGATAAAAAGTGCAGTTTATATACAACTATATTGATCAGACCAAAATGAGGGACAAAAAAAAAGTTTTTGGAAGCTGTAATTTTTTTTGTCACAATTTTTGGAACAATTAAGAAATAAAATAAAAAAAAATTCACAATTTTATTTTTTTACATACTGTCACCAGTGCAGTACAGCATTATCATGTAATGGGTGTGGCGGTGATCAGGAACAAAATAAATATATATATATATATATATATATATATATATATATATATATATATATATATATATATATATTACCATAGTAATACTGTGCTACTCTGGGGAAGTGATTTTTTTTTTTTTTTTTTTTTACACATTATGATTGTTCATACCAGTGCATTTTACTGGTATAAGCAACCATTTTTACTGAATAGAACTGATTGATTCAATCTGTTTTGTTGTAAATAGCTGTGATTGGTCACATCTAATCACATGGTACAGATGGGCTGTGATTGGCCCTGTCTGTACCATGTGACCAATTGGCCATGTCTATACCATGTGACCAATCACAGGTAGCAACACAATCGTACATGGATGGCATGAAAGCAAGCCATCCATTGCTGACAACTGTCATGTGACCTGATGTGATTGGTTACAGCGGTTACATGGTACCAGCAGCGGGCTGGTACACTGATCAGTCATCGGCTGTGTCTGATGAAAACATCATGCTTACTTCCCTTCGACATCGGAAGATGTCCAGCATAGCATTCAACTGTCTTTGAGGGACCGTCCCTGATTTGGAACAAAGTCCCTCTGTCCCTCTTCCCCCCTCATCTATATAGCTGTATATAAAATGCACTTTTTATCTTTCAAAAAGTGTTTCCCAGTGCTAAACCTTTCATTCAGTTTCTAAATTGTTGCATTTGTAAATTTCAAATGCCAGTATACAGGAATAATAATGGTAAAAAAAAGCACTTGTAGGTGTAGCTAATCATTTTTTTGTATAATTCTCCTTTAAAGCGGAGCTTCAACCAAAAAATGGAACTTCCACTTTAAGTGACGGTGACCCCCTGACATGCCACATTTGGCATGTCATTTTTTTGGGAGGGGAGCAGATACCCTCTTTTTAGAGGCATCCAGCTCCCACTTCCTCCCTGCAATCTTTTGGGACATGTCACAGAAGATTGCCCGGCTATTCACAGCGTGCAGTGCGGCTTGCGCATGTGCAGTGTGTGCCCGGCTGTGAAGCCACAGCCGGGCGCCCACATTAACAATGCTGGCGCCGTGGAGAGGAGGGGAGAGGAGCGGGGCTTCTTATGCCCGCATCGCTGGACCGCGGGACAGGTGAATGTCCAATTATTATAAGTCAGTAATTACACTTTTTGTAGCTGCTGACGTTTAATTTTTTTTTTTTTTGGCAGAAGTTGTTTCTATTTCAGTTAAAGCAGATCTTCACCCTCAACAGGATGTTGCCTCCTCTCCAATCCTCCTTCCTTCCACTGTGCAAATTGGACTTTTTTTTGTTTACGTTCTTTTAAAGAAAACATTCTGGTTCCATGCACATCATTCGCTTAGGCGAATAATATGCACTTTTTCCGCTGTGCCTTTTGTGATATCTACATCATATATCCCAGGAGACATAAAAGAAGAAAGAAAGGAAGAGGGGTGTGAGGCTAGGTGGTGCATCATTGGGAAGCTGCCGTCTGAACCCCTAATAGCTGCCAGCTTCCCAATGACATCACTGAAGAAGATGGCAGCGCAGGACTGAGAAGGGGGCAGAAAAGAAGCCTTCTCAGCAGGACAACACTGGATCCCCTTTATTGACTGTGTTTCAACCAGTGGCAGTGCGTCCTTTAAGGGCACACGGGCGCCGCCTCCTCTCTTCAGCCACCCCCTATATGTATCATGGATAGATTCATGCATAGCATTTTTATGCTCTACATAAAGATGGTCTAGGCTATAAAAAGATTGTCAAGACCCTGAAAATGAGTTGCAGCACGGTGGCCAAGACCAAACAGCGGTTTAACAGAACAAGTTCCACTCAGAACAGGCCTCGCCGTGGTCGACCAAAGAAGTTGCGTGCATGTGCTCAGCGTCATATCCAGAGGATGTCTTTGGGAAATAGACGTATGAGTGCTGCCAGCATTGCTGCAGAGGTTGAAGGGGTGGGGGGTCAGCCTGTCAGTGCTCAGACCATACACCGCACACTGCATCAAATTGGTCGTCCCAGAAAGAAGCCTCTTATAAAGATGATGCACAAGAAAGCCCACAAACAGTTTGCTGAAGACAAGCAGACTAAGGACATGGATTACTGTAACCATGTCCTGTGGTCTGATGAGACCAAGATAAACTTATTTGGTTCAGATTCAGATGGTGTCAAGCGTGTGTGGTGGCAACCAGGTGAGGAGTACAAAGACAAGTATGTCTTGCCTACAGTCAAGCATGGTGGTGGGAGTGTTATGGTCTGGGGCTGCATGAGTGCTGCAGGCACTGGGGAGCTACAGTTCATTGACGGAACCAAGAATGCCAACATGTACTGTGACATACTGAAGCAGAGCATGATCTCCTCCCTTCAGAGACTGGGCCACAGGGCAGTATTCCAACATGATAACGACCCCAAACACACCTCCAAGACGACCACTGCCTTACTAAAGAAGCTGAGGGTAAAGTTGATGGACTGGCCAAGCATGTCTCCAGATCTAAACCCTATTGAGCATCTGTGGGCATGGGTGTAGCATAAGGGGTTGCAGGGGTCACAATCGCAACCCCACCCCTATCTCCAGGGGGCCCCTGCAGCCTCCTTGTCATATTATCATATCCTCCACAAAATCTAGCTCCGGTCTGCCCTAGGGCCCCACAGCCACACTCCAGTACTGGGCTTCTACTTTGCCATCCACAGTCCACACCCCTCTGTTCCCATTGGCTGGGGAGAAGCTGTGAGCTATTTCCTGAATGGAGAGGAGCAGGTGAGAACAGCCCAGAACGGGGAAGTGTCTGTGCTGTGTGCTGGTAACATGGAATGGTAACCGAGCTCAGTGAGGCAAGAGGAGCAGAATGCCGTCCTGTAGCCATGATGGGACCGATGTCCCTGGTGAGGTATGACACTGCTCAGTCTCTCCTAGTCACCAGCTGGGATTCTCTGTACCCCCCACCCGGAGATGTCTACTTACCCTACTTTCCTGACAACTGGGGAAAAGACGGACACCTCCGGGAGGCGTCCTTCCCAACACTGACAGAGAAACCTTCAGAAATTGCTAAAACAAATCCCTTAACACCTCCTTGGGGGGCCCCTGAAGGGCTGCAGGCTCCAGATTTTGTGTCACATGGCTTTGCCCTCCCAGATCTAAGTTGCCCCCCCAAAGCCCCCTGACCACCCCCTCCACCCTGCATGCTATGCCCGGCTGCTGAGCTCCTTTCCCATTACAGCACTCTATACTGTTCCTCCTCCGCAGGGCTGAAATCACATTTCTTTACAACAGTGGTCATCAACTCTTTTCCTCAGAACCCACTAACAGGCCAGGTTTGCAAGATAACTGAAATACATCACATGTGATATCATTTGCTGCTCAGTGATTGCAGTATTCTAGTCTGCATCTCCCCAAGGTAATACATAAAACCAGGGTTGATGACCACTGCTTTACAACACAGCCAGTTAGCCATGATCTGCACAGCATGTATCTGCCTACTGCAACTACACTGCTGTTCCGACCAGAGAATTTCACAGGTCAGAAGGGCAACATAAAAGCCAGATACACCCTGTCAAGACTGACAGACTGTGTGTAAAGGAATGTGATTGTGTGTGTGTGTGGGGGGGGGGCTGTATATAGTGCTGGGATAGGAAAAGAGCTCTGCCAAGTGACCTGCCAGGGGTCCCTGTCCTCTGCTTCTCCAGTGGTAATCCCTGCCCTCTGCTTCTCCAGTGGTAATCCCCGCCCTCTGCTTCTCCAGCGGTAATCCCTGTCCTCTGCTTCTCCAGCGGTAATCCCTGTCCTCTGATGTAAAGAGGAACTCTGGAAACTCATAATCCCTTTCCTCTGATGTAAAGAGGAACTCTGGAAACTCAAAACTCTTAAGCCACTTTGAGTATCTTAGCGTGCGGTGGATGTATCTGCACACACATTGGAAGTAGTAGGGGGGGGGGGGGGGCAGGTCAACTTTTGCATTGGGGCCCACAAGCTTGAAGCTACGCCTCTGTCTGTGGGGCATCCTCAAACGGAAGGCGGAGGAGCGCAAGGTCTCTAACATCCACCAGCTCCGTGATGTCGTCATGGAGGAGTGGAAGAGGACTCCAGTGGCAATCTGTGAAGCTCTGGTGAACTCCATGCCCAAGAGGGTTAAGACAGTGCTGGAAAATAATGGTGGCCACACAAAATATTGACACTTTGGGCCCAATTTGGACATTTTCACTTAGGGGTGTACCCACTTTTGTTGCCAACGGTTTAGACATTAATGGCTGTGTGTTGAGTTATTTTGAGGGGACAGCAAATTCACACTGTTATACAAGCTGTACACTCACTACTTTACATTGTAGCAAAAGGGAGATCCTAGTACTAAAGTACCTAATATACAGGGTGACTCTGTAGGTACTTAAAAGTCATTTGTGCCAACGTCCCCGACAATATGTTAAAGGCATCAAGGAACTAAATATTGGGACTTTAAAGGCACAACTGTAATGAACTACAAAAAATATATATATAAAAACTTATGATTTGTTACACAATGTTTGACTATATTTAAATCTATAATCATGTATATGTGATTATGTACACAAATTGTATATTCCAGTTTTCCTTTTATATTTATTTTTTATCTTTTCCGTCCCCCTGTGGTGATGTATGGTACTGCGCCCTTAGTGTTGGTCTCCTGTGGTCTAGGCTGGCCATCACTCCTGGTGGTTTCCACTGCACAGCGCCGCACATCCGGTTCGATCCTCCGACCGGATGTGCGGTGATTGACGGGGGCCTGGGGACCCGCTCGGGTTCCTATTGTTCCTGCCTCTGCAGCTTGCGCACTGGCCGGGCCTCGTCTCTCCGGGCCTTGGTTCGGCGCATGCGCGGAGTTATCCCTGTCGCGCCTGCGTCTTTGGCTTAGTGGTGACGTCACCCGGCGCGTGCTCAGCTGCCCGCATTGGGGCCGGGAGATGCCGTGTTGATTAGACCGGCTGCTCCCGGTCTGGATGTCCCTATATATGGGGCCGTGTTGATGCTCCGTTGTGAGACATACAACAGGCAGTAACCTAAGAGAGCGTTGCACTCCCAGATCCTACTGTTTTCTATCGTGGGGTAAGTTTAGCTGTTGGCTGCCTCTCTCTGGCAGGACCTCCCTATTTGCAAACTAACACTGATCTTATTATTTATGCTGATCGTTACCTTTGCTTGTGTTTTCTTTATACACTAGAATTGCAGCCCATACAAGCTACTCTTCTTACCTACAGTTACCTGATGTGACATATATTTGGGAGGCCCCTGCTCCTGTTTGCTGCCCGTCCGACCTTTTTCAGATACATCTTTACCTTTAATCGTTTTCAGCGATCTACTGACTAAGTTCACTATTGTGAGCATTTCTCCTTTTTTCATATCTATTTGGTAAGCGTTTTTTGGTATAAATCTTGCTAATACAGACCCCTTCCTCCCTTTTTTCCCCCTTCCCCTCTGTTCCCCTTCCCTTCCCCCTCCCCCCCCCAACCCCCCCCTTTCCTGTTCTTGTCCCTACCCCTTGTTGTTATGTGATTTTTTCCCTTTTCCTTTCCTTCCAGTCTTGTGTTTAAGTTTAACATACTTATGATCATGCACGATCGTAATTTTTTGGTTTCTTTTTAGAGCTCACTCATCTATCTGTTCACCTTAAATTATATGATTAAACGTTTCCATAGGCTTCTTTTACTATGGGCCGCCCTAGACCGCCAGTTTGTGCTGTCCTTCTATCTGAGACCTTAATCTTTTATAGGGCCCTTGCCATGCCTCACCTTGGGAGGGCGGAATTTCTAACAAAGCTGTTACTCATAATTTCCTACAGTATACGTACTGAGAATAGCTTTCATTTATTGTGATTATGACATTTGTTTTTTCTGTTTGTATGTATTTTTAATAGAACCTCTAGCTCCTGAAGAAGCATTCTTTGTCAACGTGAAACATGTAGAGCAATTAGAGATTATACCACTTTGGAACACCAGACCTGCAGTGCTCTTTTATCTTCAACTCTACAGGGGAAGTCTACCCTTTCTGTTACCCGGAACTATTGTTTATATTGTCTATATATAGTTATAGAGAATCATATAGGAGACTGCAGGATAGGATCCATAATGGTGTATTTAACCGAGTTGTATGCCTTTATCAGATGTGTTTTTAAATTTTCATGTCTATTCCCTGTGTTTTTTGTATGTTATTAATAAAACTTAACTTTTTTATATATATATTTTTTGTAGTTCATTACAGTTGTGCCTTTAAAGTCCCAATATTTAGTTCCTTGATGCCTTATCGGGGACGTTGGCACAAATGACTTTTAAGTACCTACAGAGTCACCCTGTATATTAGGTACTTTAGTACTAGGATCTCCCTTTTGCTATTCATTTTAGGGGTGGAAGCATCCCATTTATTTTCCTAGTAAGGTGACATCCTTATTTTGCTAGTTTCTTATTTAGGTTTGTACCCATCTTTAAACGGTATAATCTAGTGGAATATAGGGGCCAGCGTATTGGTCTGGGATGGATTTTGTAGGCAATGCTTGGTTGGGCTACATAAATGATGTCCAAGCAAGTTGTTTAACGGATACAGGACAAGAAATCGGGCTTAATCACTACTTTACTAAAATGAAAAAACTACTGAAGAAAAAATCCAACCTGCATTGGCACGTGGATTTTCTTCAACAGTACACACAAGAGAACCTGAGCCCTGTGGGCTTGAGGGTTCAGGTATTTCCATCTTTTCAAAATGTAGGCATTGAGTTTAAGACTGCGTGGGAAAAAATCCTCACCCAATGCAGCACTGATCTTATCAAACTCCTAATATCTCATTACCAGGATGAACTTGGTCACCTTGATGAAGAAATAATTACGTTTCAAACTAAAAATTACAATCTAAAAAGTCATGCGCAGTTTAATCAAAAATGGCAAGAGGTTAAGGACTATATTACCAAAATCAATAAGGATATTATCTTTAAAAAACAAAATAAATTTATGAAAGATAAATCGGCCTTTATGGAAGGTTATGCCTATCATTGGCATTCCCCCTCTCATAATCGCAGATTTAGAAAAACAACTCCAAAAAAACGATATCTAGACAATGATATAATGTTTACAGATGACGACACTGAAATTGACTCTGATTCCTCTTTACCCATTCTTTCCTCGCAGCCTCCCATGGGAAGAGATCTGAAGACTATATCCAATGACACTGGTGCACGTAAGAGACAGTATGGTGGTGGGCACTATACACCCTATCCCAAAAAGAAAGTAGACAAGCAGGACATTAAATGTATGGATGGTTCACTGCGTCAAGGGGCTCCTCCGGCAAAAGGTGATAGTATTAATTCACAGTCCAACTACATAGGCCCTAACGCACATAAAGCACTACAATTGCTAAACTCAAAAGGTCGTATTAACCACGCACTCACGACACCCCAATCTAATGCGGGGGGTGACACCCCAGGCACTAGTTCTCTCAACAGCACACTCACTAATATGATAGTTCCATCTAATTTTAATAATCCCCTGAATCTAGCTAACTCATTTTCCCTTACCCAATCACAAATGTGTAAAAAGCAAAGCACACTTGACTCTCATGTCATTTCTAATGTAACACCCACCCTAAATTTTTCGATACCCGGGATAGCGCCGCCTCACACTTAGGACTTGATGTTATAAATCTCACCCCTTACTATTTTTCTGACCAAGACCTTAATGTACTAACATTTGGATTGAGTTTTTGTCCAACACAAAAAATTGACAAATATGAGACAATTAAAGATGTCTATATGTTTACCCGTAACCTCACTTATAAATTTCTTTTCGATCCAGATTGTTTAAGAACTAAAGAGGAACGGGAATTCTCAGAGAGCATAAAACATTTTAAAATGGATGAGTTCAGGGCACTTCGTGATTTAATACTCCTCTTAGAGGAAAACGACACTATGTCGCACAATGATACCCCCATACCAGTATCTGCAACTTCGCCCACACCTACAATTAACAGATTTAAGCCTAAATCCCGACAATTTCCCGATCTCTCTCAAAATCCTCAGATCTGGACATTCTTACAGAATGTTGTCAGCGACATCAAACATATGGACATACCATCTAGACAAAATAACCTAACTTCAACACAGCGCCAAGCCATCTCCAAAATACATAACCATCCTGATGTTATTGTGAAGCCCGCCGATAAAGGCGGCAACATAGTCCTTCTAACGAGATCCTTTTATGAAGCTATGTGCATGAAGATCCTATCCAACAAAGATTGGTATAAAAAAATCCCTTCATCTTCCACTGTTGTATCCTATAAGAACCAATTCCTGGATATTATTGGAGATGCTTTTCTGAAAGGGCTAATTACCAAGGACATTTACGAGTACCTGAATGTTTGGTCTCCCAGGGTGGCGACGTTCTATGCACTTCCTAAAGTGCACAAGGACCCAGTGTTGCCCCCTGGGAGACCGATAATTTCAGGTATTGGTAGCCTAACAGACAATGCCAGTAAACTTATAGATGCCACACTCATGCCCCATGTCACGGCCCTACCGTCGTACACTAAGGACACTCTAGACCTATTGAAACAGATTGAGGGGTTACTGGTCCCTCCCGACTCCCTGCTCGTGACTTTAGATGTGGAGGCTTTATACTCCAGCATCCCTCACGAGCAGGGGGTCGGGACGGTCCGTACCATTTTACATGAGGAGGATCACCACTAGTGGAATTATAACGAATTTATCTTGAGGTTACTCTATTTCATCTTGACTCATAACACCTTTGAATTCATGGGTTCCCACTACCTCCAGGTGCAGGGCGTAGCCAGGGGCACCTGTTGTGCCCCTGGCTACGCCAATCTGTACCTGGGGGGGTGGGAACGTCATTTGTTTTCTCGAGATCAACTTTCAGAATATTTAGATCATATTCTGATCTGGAAACGCTACATAGATGATATTTTTATGATTTGGACGGGTACTAAAAAGACCCTACAACAATTTATGCAGATATTAAGTGTAAATCACTTCAATTTAAAATTTACTTATCAGTGTGATTTGAAAAGTATTAGTTTCTTGGATCTCGAGATATACAAAGACGCTAACAACACTTTGTCAACAAACCTATACCGAAAAACAACAGCAGGAAATACACTGCTACATCCTACGAGTGCACACCCACCTACCCTCATAAAAAGCATACCGTATGCGCAATACATCCGCCTCCGACGAAACTGCACCCATATGACAGATTTCCAACATCAGGCGAACCTGCTTAGATCTCGTCTCTTAGCCAGAGGATACAGTCGATCACTTTTACGGAAGGCCTTTAACAAAGCTAAAAATAGATCACGGAATGAGTTACTCTATACTAAAAAAGTCCGATCACAGGATCCCACCGTTAAACTGATCACCCGATTCTCTGCCCATTACCAAGACATCAATAACATTCTTAGAAAGCATTGGCATTTTCTAACAGAGGATCCTATCCTGAAGAAATATGTTAACCCATATCCAGGGATAGTTTATAGACGCACGGTGTCCCTCAAGGACCGACTTTTATCCAGCCAATACAAAACTTTCAACCCAACCTCTCCTCAAGAACCAAGGGGCACAATGCCCTGCGGCAATTGTTCTTTTTGTTCGTGGATATCTTCTGAATATCCAATTTTGCTTCCAAACGGCGAAACCTATTATCCAAAATTTTCAGCGACATGTCACACACAAGAGGTGGTGTACTTGATGATCTGCACCTGCACATATGGGGAAGACGGCCAGACAACTTAGACAAAGAATTAACGACCATGTCTATTATTCCGGGAATGGGAAGATGCTCACACCTGTGAGCAGACACCTTGATCTATATCACCGGTTTGATACATCTTGTATTTCCTTTACTGTTCTGGCCGTTATCCCAAAAAACCCCAGAGGTGGTGAATGGGATAAGTTCATTTTACAAAAAGAGTCCTTATGGATTGAACACTTAAATGCCATCAGAGCACCTGGCTTGAACGAATCCCTCTCATATAAACCGTTTCTCTGAGTTTACAGTAACCCCCTTAACAAATTTTTACTATACCTTATACTTGATCATTTGGGTTCCGCCGTTTGTAAGCAAAAAATATGCACATGTAAAAATGTGTATGTTAATATCAATAAAAAATAACAAAGGATTAAGATCCTATTTGGTATCTATATCCCAGATCAATATGCCAATTTTCAGGTGGCCCCCCTCCCCTTTTCTGTATTATTGATGTATATCTTGGCAGACTTATGATTTTGTTACACAATGTTTGACTATATTTAAATCTATAATCATGTATATGTGATTATGTACACAAATTGTATATTCCGGTTTTCCTTTTATATTTAATTTTATCATTTCCGTCCCCCTGTGGTGATGTATGGTACTACGCCCTTAGTGTTGGTCTCCTGTGGACTAGGCTGGCCATCACTCCTGGTGGTTTCCACTGCACAGAGCCGCACATCCGGTTCGATCCTCTGACCGGATGTGCGGCGATTGACGGGGGCCTGGGGACCCGCTCGGGTTCCTATTGTCCCCGCCTCTGCAGCTTGCGCGCTGGCCGGGCCTCGTCTCTCCGGGCCTTGGTGCGGCGCATGCACGGAGTTATCCCTGTCGCGCCTGCGTCGTGTGGCTTAGTGATGACGTCGCCCAGCGCGTGCGCAGCTGCCCGCATTGGGGCCGGGAGATGCCGTGTTGATTAGACCGGCTGCTCCCGGTCTGGATGTCCCTATATATGGGGCCGTGTTGATGCTCCGTTGTGAGACATACAACAGGCAGTAACCTAAGAGAGCGTTGCACTCCCAGATCCTCCTGTTTTCTATCGTGGGGTAAGTTTAGCTGTTGGCTGCCTCTCTCTGCCAGGACCTCCCTATTTGCAGACTAACACTGATCTTATTATTTATGCTGATCGTTACCTTTGCTTGTGTTTTCTTTATACACTAGAATTGCAGCCCATACAAGCTACTCTTCTTACCTACAATTACCTGATGTGACATATATTTGGGAGGCCCCTGCTCCTGTTTGCTGGCCGTCCGACCTTTTTCAGATACATCTTTACCTTTAATCGCTTTCAGCGATCTACTGACTAAGTTCACTATTGTGAGCATTTCTCCTTTTTTCATATCTATTTGGTAAGCATTTTTTGGTATAAATCTTGCTAATACAGACCCCTTCCTCCCTTTTTTCCCCCTTCCCCTCCATTCCCCTTCCCTTCCCCCTTCCCTTCCCCCTCCCCTATCCCCCCCCAAACCCCCCCTTTCCTGTTCTTGTCCCTACCCCTTGTTGTTATGTGATTTTTTTTCCCTTTTCCTTTCCTTCCAGTCTTGTGTTTAAGTTTAACATACTTATGATCATGCATGATCGTAATTTTTTGGTTTCTTTTTAGAGCTCACTCATCTATCTGTTCACCTTAAATTATATGATTAAACGTTTTCATAGGCTTCCTTTACTATGGGCCACCCTAGACCGCCAGTTTGTGCTGTCCTTCCATCTGAGACCTTAATCTTTTATAGGGCCCTTGCCATGCCTCACCTTGGGAGGGCGGAATTTCTAACAAAGCTGTTACTCATAATTTCCTACAGTATACATACTGAGAATAGCTTTCATTTATTGTGATTATGACATTTGTTTTTTCTGTTTGTATGCATTTTTAATAGAACCTCTAGCTCCTGAAGAAGCGTTCTTTGTCAACGTGAAACATGTAGAGCAATTAGAGATTATACCACTTTGGAACACCAGACCAGCAGTGCTCTTTTATCTTCAACTCTACAGGGGAAGTCTACCCTTTCTGTTACCCGGAACTATTGTTTATATTGTCTATATATAGTTATAGAGAATTATATAGGAGACTGCAGGATAGGGTCCATAATGGTGTATTTAACCGAGTTGTATGCCTTTATCAGATGTGTTTTTAAATTTTCATGTCTATTCCCTGTACTTTACATTGTAGCTAAGTGTCATTTCTTCAGTGTTGTCACATGAAAAAATATAAAAAAAATATTTACAAAAATGTGAGGGGTGTATTCACTTTGGTGAGATACTGTAAATATGAAATTGATGAACAGCACATGTATAATTTGTTAATCATACACCTGACTAAGGCCCCTTTCACACTGGAGCGGTTTTCAGGCGGTATTGCGCTAAAAATACCGCCTGAAAACCGCCCCTAAACAGCCTCCGCTGTTTGTTCAGTGTGAAAGCCCGAGGGCTTTCACACTGAAGCGGTGCGCTCGCAGGACGGTAAAAAAAGTCCTGCGAGCCGCTTCTTTGGAGCGGGGAAGGAGCGGTGTATTCACCGCTCCTAAACCGCTCCTGCCCATTGAAATCAATGGGACAGCGCGGCTATACCGCGGTAATACCGCGGCTATAGCCGCGCTGTACGAGCGGATTTAACCCTTTTTCGGCCGCCAGCGGGGGTTAAAACCGAACCGCTAGCGGCCGAATACCGCTACAAGAACGACGGTACAGCAGCGCTAAAAATAGCGCTGTTGTACCGCCGACGCCCCTACCGCCCCAGTGTGAAAGGGGCCTTATTCTAAAATATCCCTGACTTTGTTCAAGTATACAATGTGTGCCAATGTAAGAATTGATGCTTGTTTGAAGCCAAATTATAGTCACAACAAATATTGATTTATAGTCACACCAAATATTGATTTGATTAAGATTTGTCTTCTATTTGCTCACTTTGCATAGTTATATAGTTACATAGTAGGCGAGGTTGAAAAAAGACAAAAGTCCATCAAGTCCAACCTATGTGTGTGATTATATGTTAATATTACATTGTATATCCCTGTATGTTGTGGTCATTCAGGTGCTTATCTAATAGTTTTTTTAAATTATCGATGCTCCCTGCTGAAACCACTGCCTGTGGAAGAGAACTCCACATCCTTACCGCTCTTACAGTAAAGAACCCTCTACGTAGTTTAAAGCTATGTACACATGATAGGATTTTCTAACAACAAAACCGTGGATTTTTTTCCGAAGGTTGTTGGCTCAAGCTTGTCTTGCATACACACGGTCACACAAATGTTGTTGGAAATTCCAAACGTCAAGAACGCGGTGACGTTCAACACGTACGACGAGCCGTGAAACATGACGTTCAATAGCCAGTGCGGCGATTCTGCTTGATTCTGAGCATGCGTGGACTTTTCTGCGTCTGAATTGTGTACACACGCTCGGAATTTCCAACAACAAGTCTTGTTGTCGGAAAATTTGGGAACCTGCTCTCAAACATTTATTGGCGGAAATTCTGACAACAAATGTTCTATGGAGCATACACACGGTTGGACTTTCCGACAACAAGCTCAAATCCAACATTTGTTGTCAGAAAATCCTATCATGTGTACGGCCCATAGGGTTAAACTCCTTTTCTTCTAATTTTAGTGAATGGCCGCGTGTCTTATTAAATTCCCTTTCGCAGAAAAGTTTTATCCCTATTATGGGGTCACTGGTACGGTATTTGTACATAGAAATCATATCCCCTCTCAAGTGTCTCTTCTCCAGAGAGAATAAGTTCAGTGCTCGTAAACCTTTCCTCATAACTAATTTCCTCAAGTCTCTTTATTAGTTTTGTTGCCCTTCTCTGCACTTTCTCCAGCTCCAGCACATCCTTCCTGAGGACTGGTGCCCAGAACTGGATGGCATACTCCTGGTGCGGCCAGACCAGAGTCTTGTAGAGTGGGAGAATTATCGTTTTATCTCTGAAGTTAATCCCCTTTTTAATGCATGCCAATATTCTGTTTGCTTTGCTTGCAGCAGCTTGGCATTGCATGCCATTGCTGACCTTGTCATCTACTAGGACCCCCAGGTCCTTTTCCATCCTAGATTCCCCCAGCGGTTCTCTTCCCAGTGAGTAGATTGCATTCATATTTTTGCCACCCAAATGCATTATTTTACATTTTTCTACATTAAACCTCATTTGCCATGTAGTTGCCCACCCCATTTATTTGTTCAGATCTTCTTGCAAGGTTTCCACATCCTGCGGAGAAGTTATTGCCCTGTTTAGCTTAGTATCGTCCGCAAATACAGAGATTATGCTGTTTATCCTATCCTCCAGGTCGTTTATGAATAAATTTAAATGTATTGGTCCCAGGACAGAACCCTGGGGGACCCCACTTTCAACCCCTGACCATTCTGAGTTTCCCCATTTATCACTACCCTCTGAACTCGCCTCTGTAACCACTTTTCAATCCATGTACTCACCCTATGGTCCATGCCAACGGACCTTACTTTGTACAGTAAACGTTTATGGGGCACTTTATCAAATGCTTTTGCAAAATCCAGATACACCACGTCTACGGGCCCTCCTTTATCTAGATGGCAGCTCACCTCCCCATAGAAGGTTAATAGATTGGTTTGGCAAGGACGATTCTTCATGAATCCATGCTGATTACTGCTAATGATACCGTTGTCATTACTAAATGCTTATAGTCCAAGATCTTGCATACAATTGATGTTAGGCTAACTGGTCTGTAATTCCCAGGGATGTATCTTGGCCTTTTTTTAAATAGTGGTGCTACATTGGCTTTTCTCCAATCAGCTGGTACCATTCCAGTCAGTAGACTGTTCGTAAAAATTAGGAACAATGGTCTGGCAATTACTTGACTGAGTTCCTTAAGGACCCTTGGGTGCAAGCCATCTGGTCCCAGTGACTTATTAAAGTTAAGTTTTTCAAGTCTATTTCTAATTCTGTCCTCTGTTAGCCATGAGGGTGCTTCCTGTGATGTGTCATGAGGATTGCAGTTTTGGTTACTGAAGCCCCCCGATTCCCTTGTGAAGACTGAGGAGAAGAATAAATTCGATACCTTCATTATCTCTCCATCCTTAGTAACCAGATTCCCTTCATCATTCTTTATGGGACCAATATGATCTGACCTCCCTTTCTTACTATTTTCTTGGGATTTTTTTTTACTCTCCTCTGCTATGTGCCTTTCGTGTTTTATCTTAGCCACCCTGATTGCACCCTTACATTTCTTGTTGCATTCTTTGTAAAGTTGGAATGCTGATGATGATCCCTCAGCCTTGTATTTTTTTCAAGGCCTTCTCCTTTGCTTTTATATGCAGTCTTACATTGGAGTTAAGCCGCCCAGGACTTTTATTAGCTCTTTTAAATTTATTTCCCATTGGGATGCACTAGCTAATACTCTTATTTAATATGCTCTTAAAGCATACCTATTTTTCCTCTGTGTTCTTTGTTCCTAAGATTCTATCCCATTTAGTATCTTCTAGGAAGGATCGTAGTTTAGGGAAGTTGGTTCTTTTGAAATTCAGTGTCTTTGGATTCCCCTTATGTTTCCTATTTGTGTGATTTATACTGAAACGAATTGACCTGTGATCGCTGTTTCATAAATTGCCCCGTATTTCCACATCCGTGATCAGGTCTATATTGTTGGTAATCAGTAGGTCTAGTAACACTTTGTTTCTAGTTGGTGCATTTACCATTTGACCCATGAAATTGTCCTGTAAGACATTTAGGAACTGGCGAGCCTTAGATGAATGCGTGGTTCCTTCCACCCATGTCTGGATAATTAAAATCCCTCATTATAATGACACTTCTCATCCTTGCTGCTAGGGGGCCTATAGCATACTCTCAGTATTACTTTCCCCTTAGTTTCTTCCCTTTGTAGCTCTACCCATAAGGATTCCACCTCCTCCCTTGCTCCATTAGTGATATCGTCTCTCACTTTAACTTGTACATCATTTTTGATATACAGGCATACCCCACCCCCTTTTTTACCCTCTCTATCCCTGCGATATACCTTGAATGGTTGCCAGCAAATCATGAGAGCTGTTGAACCAGGTCTCTGAAATTCCTACAAAATCTAAATCATCCTCGTACAACAGTAGCTCTAGTTCTCCCATCTTGTCCGCCAGACTCCTGGCATTGGTGAACATGCCACATAGTTTAGACCGGTAGCATACTATCTCCTTATTGGGTGTTCTGAGGTTGCAAATAGGACTTGTTACTGTACTTACCTCGGGTTGAGGTGCTTTAGTCCACCTACCACTAATGCCCCCAATACTACCCTCTGGAATTTGTTCCACACTGACTATCTCTACCTCTGGACCCTATCCCCCGTCACCTAGTTTAAAAGCCCCTCTAACTTTTCGGCCATCTTCACTCATTTAGGTGCAGTCCGTCCCTTCTTTAGAGCTGGTAACCAACTGAGAAGTCGGCCCAGTTCTCCAGGAACCCAAACCCCTCCTTTCTACACCAGGTGCCCAGCCACTTATTTACTTACCTAATCTCCCTCTGCCTTTATGGTGTGGCTCGAAGTACCGATAGTATTTCTGAGAAAACTACCTTGGAGGTCCTTTTCCTCAATTTAACTCCTAAGTCCCTAAAATCGTTTTTTAGGACACTCCATCTACCTCTGACTTTGTCATTGGTGCCAACGTGCACCATGACAGCCGATTCGTCCTCAGCCCCTCCCAGTAATCTGTCCACCAGATCCGTGATGTGCCAAACCCGAGCACCCGGTAGACAACATACAGTTTGGCGCTTCAGATCTTTGTGACAGATTGCCCGCTCTGTCCTTCTAAGAATCAAGTCCCTTACCACCAGAACCTGTCTTTCCTTTCCCTTGGCTTTTCTCCCACCCTCACTGGAGGAGTTATTCCCCTGGCAGCTGGAGGAGTCACTCAGCTTCAGCAGTGCTGGTCCCTGACTGGTTTCACCAATGTCACTCAACGGGGCATACTTATTGGGATGTTCCAGCCCAGGACCGGCCTCCCTGGCACTCAGGTACTCACAATACACACAATATTTAGGTACTCACAATACACTCACTATACACAGGTACTCACAATACACACAATACTCTGGTACTCACAATACTCAGGTACTCACAATTCACACAATAGTCAATACACAATACTTTGCATTTAAATTGTTAAAAATAACCTAAAATAAAGGAAAATATATATTTTTATAAGCATTCTTACTTTACAGCAATGCTTCACACCTGCCTAAAACTTTTGCACAGTACTATAGGTTTTACAAAGGGGAGGGGAGCATTTTTAACAAATGACAGCGGGGCGGTGCGGCTCTTGTTCTGGGACAACGTCATATGACTGCGTCCCAGAAAGGCCGTTCTCGTGCACCCACGGGGGCATGCAGCGCGGTGGGCGCAGCCGCGCCGTGTTGCTAGAACACAGCGCGAGCCCGATCTCTGTGTCTAATCACAGCCGGTCACATGTAAACAAGGAAGTGCCGGTAATCGGTGCTCCTCGCCTCATACTGACAGATTTTGTAAAAAAAAAAAAAACCCAGCAGTGAAAAAATACTACCAAATGAAAGCACTATTTGTGTGAAGAAAATGATAAAAAATGTGTTTGGGTACAGTGTAGCACGACTGCGCAATTGTCATTCAAAGTGCGACAGCGCTGCAAGCTAATAAAATGGCTTGGGCAGGAAGGGGGGTAAGTGCCCGGTAGGCTAGTGGCTAAGGCTAATTAAGTGAAACTTAAAGCGGAGGTCCGCCAAATTTTTTTTTTAAAGTCAGCAGCTACAAATACTGCAGCTGCTGACTTTTAAAATAAGGACACTTACCTGTCCAGGGCGCCCGTGATGTCGGCACCCGTAGCCGATCTCTCCCTCGGCTCTCGGGTGCTGCCGCTGCCGCCGCCATCTTCAGTAAGGGAATCAGGAAGTGAAGCCTTGCAGCTTCACTTCTTGGTTCCCTACTGAGAATGCGCAGGTCGAGCTGCCCAATCAAAATGGTCCCTGCTATCTCTGGGACCCATGTGTGTCCCAGCAGACAGCGCGGGAGGACAGGAAGAGGCGTAGACTCCCGCGGGAGTCTATGCCCGGAAGTGGGTGCAAATACCTGTCTTAGACAGGTATCTGCTCCCCCCTCCCCCCTGAAAGGTGCCAAATGTGACACCGAAGGGGGGGAGGGTTCCGAAAAGCGGAAGTTCCATTTGTGTGCGTTACTCCGCTTTAAACAAAAATAATGTTTTTTGAAAGGAACATACATTTCATACCATTGGGCTAAAGGAGGCCAAATATCTGGGATATACCATTGGGAGAAGTCCATTAAAGTCCCAGGTAAACAAAGCTGAAGCTATTCAAAGTTGGCCATGCCCCACCAACAGGAAGCAGGTTCAAGCATTTTTGGGAATTGCTGGCTTATACTGATGCTATTCATTCGCCATTTTGCATCACAGGCTACTCCACTGACCAATTAGACAAAAGGGAAGGAGTCTGTCATGATAAGGTGAACCCCTGAAGCAGAAGCAGCTTTTAAGGCCTTAAAACAGGCCTTGCGTAGTGAACCAGAGTTGTACTCGCCTGACTTTTCAAGGGTCTTTGTGGTCCAGATGGATGCATCAGATGTTGGGTTGGGAGCTCAGGTTTTCAATGGGGAATAATACTTTGTCATTTACCTCAGCAATTGAAGAAAACTATGCCACCATTGAAAAGGAATGTTTAGAAATAAAATGGGCTTTAGATTTTTTCCGTTTTCCTATATCTTGGGAAGACAATTTGAACTGATAACACCCCATTAAAGTGTATGGTACAAAAAAGGAAACCAATAGGAGGGTGAATAGGTGGTTCTTGGTCCTTCAAGAATTGATTTTTACAGTGAAACACCGCCCCAGTGCTAGGATGAGGAATGCAGATGCCTTGTCCCGAGTGCACACATGCCTAGCAATCTATGTTCCAACCCTAGGGTTGAAACAAAAGGGGGGCGAGGTATGTGACAGGAAGCCAATAATAACTATGGGTTATGTCCAGGACGGGAGATATATTTGTCCCAGGTTGATGCAGTATACAAACTGTTTTCCCTTTAGTGCTGGGTGAGCTTTCTTGGCTCAATGACAGGTCTAGTACTCTGGGCTCTATAAAACTCCCAAGCAGCTTAGTAAGGATGCCTCCTCCTGGAACCAGATTTCTGTGCATGACAGACTGGGGAGCAGCAGCTGCTCTGTGTGGTGAGACAAGTCTGTGTGACTAAAGACTCTGATTTATTCTGTGGGGCAGCCAGGTGCCTGGGCAGCAGCAGTCTGTTACAGGACAGGTAGTTAGGTTCCTGTATTTGGAGTTAGACGTCCAGCATGGCAAGGGTTTATTTTCTGTTTTTGTATTATTTTACCATCTTGATACCTGCACTTAGTAAATAAGACTTTGTAAATAAACCACAGTTGTGGTTCACCAAGATCATGCTGTCTTGCAGTGTCTTTTTACCATGCTGTGATTCATCCAGCGCGTCACGCAAAACCCGCTACTGAGCTAATTCCTCACAGTACCTTTACATTTTTTTTGGAGATCAACTTTATTGCTATCTCTAGGGAAGAACAACATCCCTTGTGATAGCGTGGGCCATGACAGGTCCTCTTTATGGAAGCTAGCTAATACTCTGGCCTCCAAAGAATCTGATCAAACCGAGATTGATTTGATCAGATGTTTTTACAAGCCGGTAACGGCTTGTAAACAACCAATAAAAACCAGATGTGACGAAAGTTCCTTTCACTCTGTGTACAGAATTGGATTCTGCTAGTCACACATCCTTACCAGACTCCCTGATGGGACAGAAGAGCCTGGTAAAGACGGCGGCAGTGGCAGGGCTCTTCTGCCGCCTGTAAAAGTGATCCAGCAGCTGTATAGCCGCTTGCATCACTTTTATTAGAATAAGAATCGTTGGCTAAAAAAAATACTTACCAGGATCATGACTGTAGCTGCAGTTATGATCCTGGTATAACCACTTCAACCACTTTATTTTCACCTAGTGATCCAAACAGTAACACACTTCTTGTTTTTCGTTATCTCCACTCCACTGGAGGGGCAGCAGAGACACCTTTGGTCAGCAGCATTGTCATTCTAGGGACAGGGTAGTGTTAGATGCACTAGCAGATTTAACCACTTGACAACTGGGCACTTAAACCCCCTTCCTAACCAGACCAATTTTCAGCTTTTGGTGCTCTCACATTTTGAATGACAATTACTCAGTCATGCAACACTGTATCTATATGAAATTTTTGTCCTTTTTTTCACACAAATGGAGCTTTCTTTTGGTGGTATTTAATCACCGCTGGGTTCTTTATTTTTTGCGCCGTAAAAAAATACATTTTTCTTCATTTCTGTTATAATATTTTGCAAATTAGTAATTTTTCTTCATATATTTTGGCCAAAATTTATACCACTACATATCTTTGGTAAAACTAACCCAAATCGGTGGATATTATTTGGTCTTTGTGAAAGTTATAGAGTCCAAAAGCTATGGTGCGAATATCTGAAAATTGATCACACCTGAAGTACTGACGGCCTATCTAATTTCTTGAGACCCTAACATGCCAGAAAAGTACAAATACCCCCCAAATGACCCCTTTTTGGAAAGAAGACATTCCAAGGTATTTAGAAAGATGCATGGTGAGTTTTTTGAAGTTGTCATTTTTTCCCACAATTCTTTGCAAAATCAAGGTTTTTTTTTTACTTTTTTTTTTCCCACAAAATTGTCATATTAGCAGGTTATTTCTCACACACTGCATATGCATACCACAGATTACAGCCCAAAACACATTCTGCTATTACTCCCGAGTATGGCGATACCACATGTGTGAGACTTTTGCACAGCGTGGCCACATACAGAGGCCCAACATGCAGGGGAGCACCTTCAGGCGTTCTGGAGCACCCAGGCCAATTTTGACATTTGTCTCCTACATGTAAAAATCATCATTTATTAGCTAGAAAATTACATAGAACCCCAAAACATTATATATGTTTTTTTAGCAAAGACCCTAGAGAATACAATGGCGGTCGTTGCAACTTTTTATCTCACACGGTATTTGCGCAGCAATTTTTTTAACGCGTTTTTTTGGGAAAAAAAACTGTTTTGTGCTTTACAAAAACCAAAACAGTAAAGTTAGCCTAATGTTTTTGCATAATGTGAAAGATGAAGTTACGCCGAGTAAATAGATACCCATCATGTCACCTTTCAAAATTGCACGCGCTTGTGGAATGGCGCCAAACTTTGCTACTCAAAAATCCCCATAGGCGACGTTTTAAAATTTTTTACTGGTTACATGTTTTGAGTTACAGAGGAGGTCTAGGGCCAAAATTATTGCTCTCGCTCTACCGATCGCAGCGATACCTCACATGTGTGGTTTGAACACCGTTTTCATATGTGGGCAGGACTTACGTATGCGTTCGCTTCTGCATGCGAGCACACAGGGACAGGGGCGCTTTAAAAATTTTTTTTTTTTTTTTTATTGTTCATTTTACTTTATTTATTTTAGTTTGATGCTTTTTTCCCAAAAAAAAAATTTTTGACCACTTTTATTCCTATTACAAGGAATATAAACATCCTTGTAATAGGAATATGGCATGACAGGTCCTCTTTACAGTGAGATATGGGGTCAATAAGACCCCACATCTCACCTCTAGGCTGTGAAGCCTGAAATAAAAAAAAAAAAAAAAAACGATCCTGGCGCCGATCGTAGCGGTGAGTCGGTAGAAGCGCGGGAGGGGGGGACATCCCCTCTCGCCTCCCGCAAGAACGATCAAGCAGTGGAACAGCTGCTATGATCGTTCTCATGGTGTAGGGAATCGCTGGCTGAAAAAGCTGATATCTGAATGATGCCTGTAGCTGCAACCATCATTCAGATATCCCCGCACAAAGTCAAGGATGTTGTATGATGGCCGGCGGGCGGGAAGTGGTTAAAACGCTTTTTTTTTTTTAACACAAAGTTGTCCATTTATACAATATTTCTACCACATAACATGTACATACCAAAAATGACACCCCAAAATAGATTCTCCTACTCCTCCTGAGTACGGCGATACCACATGTGTGAGACTTCCACAGCCTGGCCACATACAGAGGGCGAGTACAGCTGAGCATGGCTGGGTATGGCAGGGTATGGCGGGGTATTGCGGAGTATGGCGGGGTATTGCGGAGTATGGCGGGGTTTTGCGGGGTATGGCGGGGTATGGCGGAGTATGGCGGGGTATGGCGGAGTATGGCGGGGTATTGCGGAATATGGCGGGGTATGGCAGAGTATGGCGGGGTATGGCAGAGTATGGCGGGGGCATGGCAGAGTATGGCGGGGGCATGGCAGAGTATGGCGGGGGCATGGCAGAGTATGGCGGGGGCATTGCAGAGTATGGCGGGGGCATTGCAGAGTATGGCGGGGGCATTTCAGAGTATTGTGGGGGCATTGCAGAGTATTGTGGGGGCATTGCAGAGTATTGCACAGCATTGCAGAGTATTGTGGGGGCATTGCAGAGTATTGTGGGGGCATTGCAGAGTATTGTGGGGGTATTGCAGAGTATTGCACAGCATTGCAGAGTATTGTGGGGGTATTGCAGAGTATTGCACAGCATTGCAGAGTATTGTGGGGGTATTGCAGAGTATTGCACAGCATTGCAGAGTATTGCACAGCATTGCAGAGTATTGTGGGGGCATTGCAGAGTATTGCACAGCATTGCAGAGTATTGTGGGGGTATTGCAGAGTATTGTTGGGGTATTGCAGAGTATTGCACAGCATTGCAGAGTATTGTGGGGGCATTGCAGAGTATTGCACAGCATTGCAGAGTATTGTGGGGGTATTGCAGAGTATTGCACAGCATTGCATAGTAGTAGGGATGGCTGAGCATGGATGGATGGATGTCTCTGTGCAGCGCTGTGGGCACTACACATACAGCCCACAGCGCTGCAGACATCCATCCATCCCCCTCCCCGCTCACTGTGTACCGATCGGTACACAGGAGGGGAGGAGAGGAACCGGCGTCATCAGATGACGCCGGTCTGTTTACATGTGATCGCGCCGTCATTTGACGGCGCGATCACATGGTAAACGGCCGCGATCAGCGGCCATTTACCGGGATCACGGATGTGTTCGGGTGCGCACCCCAGGGGGCGCGCGAGAGGGGAATTCTGGGAGGACGTCATAGTACGTCCACCCAGAGTTATCCAACCGCCCTGCAGCCGTCATTCGGCTATGGGCCGGTTGGTAAGTGGTTAAAATGATTGACTAACAAATTTAAGCCTAACCTCAGTTAATACTTTAAAAAAAGAACTAAACAATCCTATCATTTACAGCCAAGGAAGTTACCATTTAAGCCTCTGTTTGGTCTGCAGTTGCCATGGTGCTGCTCGGTGTGATCAGTTATGGCATCAGCTATTTGATGGATTGACAATTTGGTTGAGAGCACAAGCAACTGTGAAATTTATCATTCATGGCATACCTTGAATGTAACTGTTTTGGGAAACCATTAAAGGGGTTGTAAACCCTCGAGGTTTTTCACCTTAATGCATTCTAAACCTCTTGTCATGAAGCTCTAGTCGGTGTCTCGTGTCCTGATTGGATAGATTGATAGCAGTGCAGCCATTGGCTCCCGCTGCAGTCAATCAAATCCAATTATGCGGGCGCCAGGGGGCGGGGCTGAGTCCTGCTGTCTGTGTCAATAGATGCAGCAGCAGGACTCTGGGAGCGCGCCCGCATGGGTGTCCCAAAGGAGAGGGCTTCTCTGATGGGGCACTCAAGAAGAGGAGGAGCGCTGCTGAGGATCGGGGCCACTCTGTGCAAAATCAACTGCATAGAGGAGGTAAGTATAATATGTTTGTTATCCCCCCCCAAAAAAAAAAAAAAGATCCTGTACCTTTAAAGAGGAAGTAAACCCTCCTGCAAAAAAAAAACAAACGAAAAACGCACATAGCATAGCATACTAGCTTATTATGAATTACTTACCAGAGAACGAAGCCCCCGCAACCGTCCTCGTCTCCCCCTCAGGCCGCTGACATATCACCCGGGGCTTGCTTCCAGGTATCACGGCTCTGGCGCCGTGATTGGCCGGAGCTGCAATGACATCACTCCCGCGCATGCAACGTCACAGTACAACTGAAGCAACGGCACGTACGTGCCATTGCTTCAGTTGACTTAAGTCCGCATGTGCCGCATTACGTCGGCACATGCAAATACAGGGATATCTCCTAAACTGTGCAGGTTTAGGAGATATCCAGCGCAGCTACAGTTAAGCCTAATCTTAGGCTTGCCTGTAGTTTAAAGTGGTTGTAAAAGGTTTACAACCACTTTAAAGCATGTTATATGACACAGTGCTTGTCCTGTGTCATTTTCCCCCTGTAACACCTAAAAAACCTGGCTGATCTTGCCAGTTTCTCTCCTCCCCTCTTTAAACTCACGACGATGTATGATGGCTGCTGAGCCCTGACACCGTGGTCAGTTTATGTGCCTGTCATGAGCAGCCTGCTATCTCTCTCCTCTCTGCTCCTGTGTCCTCCTACCCCCTTCCCTCTCTGCTCGTGACAGTGCCACCGCTCCTGCTGCTCTCATAACACTAACCTGTATATACCATCAGCACTGCCTCCTATTGTAGTGTCCCCCTCTGTGTGTAATTTATAAATATAAATGCTGCAAATACCTAATTTCACAGCCGAGATTGCGATCACATGACCAGCCAGCTCTCTCCTCCTCTCCTCCTCCCCTTCTCCTTCCATCCAGACTGACGTCAGCAGGGGAAACTCAGCCCCGCCCGTTGCATCTCTCAGAGGAGGAAAGGAGAAAGCTGGACAGTCATTTTTATTTTTATAAATCAAGCACAGAGGGGGACACTGCAATAGGAGGCAGTGCTGATAGTGTATACAGGTAAGTGTGGCTTAACAACCACTTTAAAACAACTGGTTTAGTTCTACTTTAAGCAGTTGCAGTCAGGGCCGGGACAAGGGGTGGGCAGGAGTGGTGGCTGCCCTGGGCACTATGGTATAATGTTAGGTGGGAGGGCGCCATGAGGAGTTTGGGGGGTGGGGGGAGGGCATTTGTGTTGTAAGGGGGAATTTGGCAGGGGGCAAGAATTGTTCTAGGAGGGGAAATTTGGGGTGTGTGCTAGGAGTGGTGATTTAAGGGGATCTGTGCTGGGAGGGGGGATGGGGGAAGAGAATTGGTGATATGGTGGGGGGGGGGGCATTGTGCTAGGAGGGGAATTTTTTTGGGGGGTGGGAGGATTTGAACTAGTAGTAATGATTGAGAGGGAATTTTATTCTTATCACAAAAAAAGATGTAATACATATCTGCTGTTTGGTTGTGGTTATTTATACAATGAAAAAGTTAATATTACACTGCTGTGCCCATAATTAGTGAATTATATACCATAATAGTCAGAGCTGTAGCAACCTCAGAAAACTGGGAAATCTCCAACTGTAATACAAAATCCAACAAAACAAGCAGGGAGTAAGTGTAGTATTAAAGTGTTACTAAACCCAGGATCCTGCATTTACTATATCTGATCTCCCAAAGTACACAGAACATGGAAATGCACTTATTTTAGTAAATATAAACTGTTCAATACCTTTTCACATCAGAGTATACAGTCTTGTAACTTCTTTTAGTGTCCGGCCGAGCACTACTTAAAGTTTGTAGGAGGAGTTTTCATTCTCCTCTGGCTGTCCTATGAGGCTGCATGACCCCTTACTTTCTGTCTGGACAGCGCTGATTGTCTCTGTGCTGATTACATGTACCCTCCCAAAATAAATAAATAAATAAATACATAAACCTCTCTAACAATACACACCAAAATGAACATGTGCAGAGTGCCTCCAGGTCTCTGTTCTATCAGCAGGTGGATTGGGGACAGTAAAAGAAGGGGAGAATCAGAGAAGACAGGATCAAACAGCCGTTTTAAACAATGTGGAGGATTAACCCCTTAGGTTCCACAGTGAGTATAATAAGCATGCTTTGCTGCATATACAGACTTATTTTACTGTTGTGTTTTTAGTAACACTTTAAAGTGCTTTATTGTAAACAAACATGGTAAAAAATGGCCACTCACAAACATGAAAAGGAACAGAGCATGTCAGAAATGTAATGCTTTTCCACTGCATCAAGGTCTGGCACAGCAGATGGATGCAACTGGCATCATTCACTTATTTGAAGCGGCTCCAAACACATATAACCCAGCACCAAGGGACAGCCAGAGACATCAGAGGTGAAATTCCTAAAGTGGGTGTGACTACACGTTTCGGGGGCCTTTATCAAGCCTTTTTGTCAGTATTGGCTATGTGCTGTTTATACAATGCATTGAACTGCCTAGGGAGGAGACATGAGCCAAGTAGTAGGCGGAATGGGGTGGGATATTTAAAATGGAAAACAAGAAGAGAACTAGGCAATAGAGTGGGGAATTGATGGGGCAGAGCAGGAAGCAAAGCAAGATGAGGATTGTGTAATAAACATGAGCAAGGGAGGGAAAGGAAAAAAAAACTAAAGGAGAGGGAAGAGACTTGAGTACAAAAAAGAGCAGTACAAAAATGATCCTACTGCTTGTACCCAGGCAGGATAAATCTGGACAGACTCGCACTTGTAAGCTGGTGCAAGAAAAAAACACAAACAAAGCTAAAAGATATTGACTACTGGGAGAATATTTAAATTGGAAAATAATTAAAATAATGAAAAATACAAATGGAATTAATCTAATGGAGCTGCATCTGGTAGAAGATACAAGAAATAAAAAAATAGAATAAATTAGAAACCATATCTACAGTGCAACATGATAAATGGCTAACTAATAAAATGGGACTACATATATATATATATATATATATATATATATATATATATATATATATATATATATATATACCGTATTTATCGGCATATAACGCGCACTTTTTTCCCCTTAAAATCAGGGGAAAATCGTGGGTGCGTGTTATACGCCGATCTCCCACCACCGATTGTGAGCCTTTTGGCGGCTTTCAGCGGCTTTCGGCGGCTCTCTCAGTCCCCCGTGAGTCGCCGATATATATATATATATATATATATATATATATATATATATATATATATATATATATATATATATATATATATATACACTGTATATATATATAAGGGATCAATATTGAGTTGGCCCATTCCTTGCAGCTATAACAGCTTCAACTCTTCTGGGAAGGCTGCCCACAAGGTTTAGGAGTCTGCCTAGAGATGTGAAGGCCCGGAAAAAAAAACGGAAACATTTGGGAAAAAAAACTTCTTTTTTTTTCCTGAAGGCTTTTTTGTTTTTTTCCAAAAATTTGGAAAAATTGAAAAAAGAAAAAAAAAATTGTGGAATATTTTATTTTAACATGATGAATAAAATATTTTAAGACAGGGTGTTCAAATATTTTTCAAATCATTTCTAAAAAAAATGTATGATATCAGATTATTCTAATTTCTGTGCACTAAGTGAGGACAAGCAAGTCCTAGGTAACAAACTGAACCCTCCAATGCAAGAACATTATGCATTTCTTCCTTTAGGAGGTGCCGTGCTGCTATTGTAACAAGAACCGGTCCGGTCAAACCCTAATGCCATGTACACACGGTCGGATTTCTCAGCTTCAAAAGTCCGACAGCCTGTCTGACAGACTTTTGACAGACTTTTGGCGGACTTTTGACGGACTTTCTAATGACCGGACTTGCCTACACACGATCACACCAAAGTCCGATGGATTCGTACGTGATGACGTACACCGGACTAAAATAAGGAAGTTCATAGCCAGTAGCCAATAGCTGCCCTAGCGTCGGTTTTTGTCCGTCGGACTAGCATACAGACGAGCGGATTTCTGGGTCTGGTGGAGTTACGACGTAAAGATTTGAAGCAAGTTCCAAATCTAAAGTCCGTCATATTTGCGACTGGTCCGATGAAGGTCCGGTGAAGCCCACACACGATCGGATTGTTCGCCGGATTTGGTCCGTCGGCGTCCGTCAGACCAGTCCGGACGAAAAGTCCGACCGTGTGTACGCGGCATAAGTCTTTAGAAGTTCCTAATTGTGATGACGGACAAAAAAGAGTAGCTGCGGATACTGACAATATCAGCTCAGAAAATGATTCTGATTAAATGTCCATTGAAATTTAGTCCCACTCTTTTCCTTGTCAAAAGAAGTTTATTGAGTATACAATGTTATAAAGATACATAAAGTAAGTTTACAAGGATCTATAAAGTAAGCTCATTGTTTTACAGTAGGGTTTATATAGGTAAATATCATGAAATTTCAAATATTAAACATTGGGTTCACGTAAACCTAAATTAAAGATATATATCATTTCCTTAGTTACTTTTGTAGGTATTTAAATGATTTATACCTACTATACATATTGTTTACAAGTAGAGTGTATATAGGTCAAATAAATTCTGATAATGAGCTTTAATCGTAAGGTGGAGAAAAGGAAAGAGAAAGAAGAAAAAGGGTTGAAAGGTAGAGGTATGGTCCACAAGGTTGTCCCGCTCGTCAGTTTATTATTCTTTTTAGTTCTCTTTGAAGCCTTAGAATGGGTGTCTCTGTAAGTCATTTAATCTGTTACCATGGCAACAGGACAGAGTCATTGAAGTTTGACAGGAACTGTTGTTTTATCCAAGGAAGCCAAAGTTTTTCAAATTTTGGAATTTGATTTTGATCGATGGCTACCATCTTAGCATGGGACATTGTATTATTCATTCTGTGAATTGTTTCTGCTAGTACCAATGTAGGAGATTTCCATGCCTTGGCCACTGTTTGTTTTGCAGCCGTTATTAGTTGGATCATAAGTTTGAATTGAGAGAGTGTTAACCATTCCAGTTTTAGATTAAGTAAAGTTAAATATGGATCTGGTTTTATTATTTTTTAAAATATTTTAGATGCAATCACGAAGATTTCCTTCCAGAAGGTTTGGATTACTGGGCACGTCCACCATATGTGTAAATATGTGCATATTTATGAGCATCCTCGAAAACAAAGAGCTGAGGTATTAGGTGAATATTTTGCCACTCTAGCGGGTACAAGGTACCAGCGAGTTAGGACTTTATAATTTGTCTCCAGTGCTAAGATGTTGGGTGAAGATGACTTAGATGTGAGCCATATGTTAGACCAGTCCGTGTCTTCTAAAGTTCGTCCCAGGTCCTCCTCCCACCTCTGAACGTAAGAGGGTCTATTAAGATTTGCTACTCCATATAATTGATTATAAAGTGATGAAATTGTACCTTTAGCAAATGGATCTTTTGTACAGATTGATTCAAAAATGGATAATTGGGATAATGGTGTATCCCCCTTTAGGAATGGTGTATAGAAATTTTTGATTTGGAGATATCTAAATATCTCAGAGTTTGGTAGATCATATTTTTCTCTAAGCGATGGGAATGAAAGGAATGATTTAGCTGCTATGAAGTCATTTAGTGTCTGAATGCCTGATGTTGTCCAAGCTTTAAAAGAATTTGGGTAGATCCATGCCGGATAAAAGGCCGGATTTCTGATAAAAGAAAGGAGAGGATTGTGTGGAGATTGTAACTGATATTTGGTTTTTAGTTTATCCTAGAGAGATAAGAAGTGTTTAGTTATGGGATTATGAATTTTAAAGTGGTCTTTAGGATCAAGCCATAATAAATTTGATATTAATAGAGGGTCATTTTCTGAAGCCTCTATAAATACCCATAATGGGATTTCCTGTTTTGCATGGTATTTGGACAGACTGGCCAAATGTGCTGCTCTGTAGTAGTTAGTAAAATTAGGGTATCCCAGGCCTCCTTTATTTTTGGGAAGATGTAGTGTGTGTATAGGTATACGTGGTTTAGAAGAGCCCCATATAAACGAAGTTGCTCTTTTTTGTACTATTCTCAAAAAATAGGAAGGAATTGGAATAGGGAGGACTCTGAATAGATAAAGCAATTTGGGTAGAATAGTCATTTTGATTGCATTAATCTTCCCTATCCAGGATAAAGGAAGTTGCGACCATTGTTTTATTAGATTTGTGATCTGTCTTAATACAGGAGGATAATTGGTTGAGAATAAGTCAGAATGAGATGCTGTTAAATGAATTCCAAGATATGGGATTGATTTTTCTGCCCATGTGAATGGGAGTGCAGCCCTAGCCGGGATCAATTCCATGTTTGTGAGTGAAATATTAAGCACTAGGCATTTGTAAGGTACCTGGTAGTTGAGCCTGACTGGTGGAAGGAGACCTCTCTTAAGCGCTGGTTCAGGAGCCACTGGAAGTGGGAACAGTGGTCTCTTGAGCACAGTGGGTAGGAGGGCCTGATGCGGTTCCAGCAGAAGCAGATGATGATCTGGAAGGATGCCCCTCAGGGATGGCTGAGCTGCGGATGCGGGTAGGCAGATGTAGGCCGGTAGGCAGGCAGGTAGCTGAGAAGGCAGCAGCAGGATGCTTGACAAGCAGGCTGGAAGCAGCGTCACAGGACACAGGCAAAAGCAAAGTCAGACAGTCCGTTCAGCAGGAGATCAGGCAGATATGAACAAGGGGTGATCCAGGAATAGTCAGGCAGGCAGGAGTTCGGCAACAGGTAATCAGATAAACAAGGTCAGACAAGCCGGGTCGGATTGGAGACTGGAGAATAGTCAGACGTAGCCGGGTCACTAGCAAATACAAATCAAGCGGAGAACAGGAACTCAGGTACAGAGCTGCAGACAAACAGCACCTGACAGAAGCACCTGTCATCCTTTTAAAGGGCTCTTGGCGCTAAAACAGCGCTAGCGCGAACGGGCGCACGCACGGGCGCGCGCGCGCACTCGCGAACGCGCGTACGGGCACACGCGGGAGCGCTCCGGCGCCCCCTGGTGGGGAATTAAGCAAAATTGTCCTGGAAGAGCTTCTTGTGCACCTGCGTGCACGCATATTTGCCCGACGGCCACTGATATGCCCCTGACATTGCCCCCTCCCAACGGGCAGCCTCCGGATGCCCAGAATACCCTTCTTTTCAGGATGAGCAGAGAAGTAAGCATGGATTAAACGTCTGGCATGAATATTACAGTCAGGTTCCCACAAATTATTTTCAGGACCATACCCCTTCCATTTAATCAAAAACTGTACTTGCCCAGATCTCTTTCTGCAATCAAGGATGGCCTCCACTTCATATTCTTCGTTGCCGTCCACCAGAACCGGTTCAGGGACCCTGGTGCCCCTGTCAGGAAAAGGATCATCCACAGCAGGTTTCAAGAGTGACACGTGAAACACAGGGTGGATCTTGAGGGAATCAGGTAAACATAATTCATAGGACACCTCATTAATCTTTCTTTTCACAGGGAAAGGCCCAATGAACTTAGGAGCAAGCTTCTTAGTAGGACAGGTTAATCTAATATTATCAGTAGACAGCCATACCTTGTCACCAAGCTGAAGGTTTAGGTCTCCTCTTCTTTTCTGATCAAAGAACCTTTTGTTGTCCGCTTGTGCCTTGGATATCGCTTCCCGTAAGATTTGGTTATTATGACTAAGGAACTGCACTGTGTCCTGGACCGCTGGAACTGGGGATTCTGAAAGAAAATCTGGTAAAAAAGATGCATGAAAACCATAGTTGGAAAAGAAAGGGGATTGACCGGTAGCAGAGTGGCTGGCATTGTTATAAGCGAATTCCGCTAGGGGCAGCAGAGATACCCAATCATCCTGCACAAAGGATGTAAAACACCTTATGTACTGCTCCAGTGTCTGATTTGTCCTTTCAGTTTGCCCATTTGTTTGAGGATGGTATGCTGAGGACAGGGCTAGTTCAATTTTCAGGATCTCACAAAGCGCTCTCCAAAAACGTGATGTAAACTGTACCCCCCTATCGGACACTATATTTGCAGGGATTCCATGTAGCCTGACAATCTCCTTAATGAACACACGGGCCGTCTCCACAGCAGAGGGTGTTCCCTTTAGGGGCACAAAGTGGGCCATGTTGGACAGCCGGTCGACAACCACAAGGATCGCCGAACATCCTTCAGAGCAAGGCAGTTCTACTATAAAGTCCATTGCTATCATTCTCCAGGGCCTATCTGGTATAGGCAATGGTCTCAGTAATCCCCAAGCTCTGTTCCTGGGAGTCTTATTCTGGATGCAGACAGAACATGAGTTGACATATTTCTTGCAGAATTCCTTTAGGTTAGGCCACCAAAAGGTGCGCTGCACCAGCTCAAGGGTCTTACGTACCCCAAAATGTCCTGCAAGTGGGTGGTCATGCAGAAGTGTCAGCACCTTGACTCGGGCGCTCTCCGGTACGAAAATTTGACTTCCTCTCCACAAAAGTCCATCACGAGGTGTTAAAGAGGATCCCTGAAGGCTTGAAGGTTCTGGAGATGCTTCCCTGATCATGGACAGAAGATCTGTTTGGAGAAGAAGGAAACTATTTGCCGGCAAGATGGTGTCAGGTACAGAAAAGTCTTTAGGGTTATCAAACATGCGCGACAGCGCGTCCGGTTTTACGTTCTTGGATCCGGGCCGGTAGGTAATGTGGAAACAGAACCGTGTGAAAAATAGAGCCCAACGGGCCTGTCTGGGTTTTAACCTCTTGGCAGATCTTAAGTACTCAAGGTTCTTGTGGTCTGTATAAATCAGTACTGGATGAACTGCGCCTTCTAGCAAGTACCTCCATTCCTCCAAAGCTGTCTTGATAGCGAGTAGCTCTCGATCCCCCACATCATAGTTCCGCTCAGCCGATGAAAGTTTCCTAGAAAAGAAGCCTACGGGGTGCATCAGGTCCTTGTTGCCTTGTCGCTGGGAAATAACAGCACCCACGGCTACTTCGGACGCATCAACCTCCAGGATAAAAGGTAAAGATGGATCCGGATGGCTAAGGATCGGAGCTGATGTAAAATGTTTCTTTAATTCTTCAAAGGCCCTCTGGGCTTCTGGGTTCCAATGGAAGCGAGAGTTCTGCTTGGTTAGCTGCGTGATGGGGGAGATGATAGCAGAAAACCCCCTGATGAACTTCCTATAAAAGTTTGCGAACCCAATGAAGCGTTGTACGCCCTTTTTGTCTATGGGAGCTGGCCAGTCTAAAACAGCAGATACCTTCTGGGGATCCATTTTGATGCCGGTTGGGGAGATCACTAATCCCAGGAACTGAATCTCCTTCTGTTCGAATTCGCACTTCTCCGCCTTAGCATACAGTCTGTGCAAACGGAGTCGGGTCAAGACTTTACGGACATGTTCCCTATGTTGCTCAAGTGAACTGGAGAAGATTAGAATGTCATCCAGATAGACAATTAAAAAGATGTCCAGGAAATCTCTAAACACATCATTGACCAGATGCTGGAACGTGGCGGGAGCATTGCATAGACCAAAGGGCATGACGAGATATTCATAGTGTCCGAAACGGGTCCTGAAAGCCGTTTTCCACTCGTCCCCGGCCCGAATGCGGACTAGATTGTAGGCCCCTCTCAGATCCAGCTTGGTAAAGATAGTAGCAGACCTCAGTTTCTGGAACAGTTCAGGTATCAGTGGCAGCGGGTAACGGTTTTTGACTGTAATGTTGTTTAACTCCCGATAGTCCACACAGGGGCGAAGAGACTGATCCTTCTTGGAAACAAAAAATATTCCGGCACCAGCTGGTGAAGTGGAAGGTCGGATGAAGCCTTTTTCGAGGTTTTCATTTACGTAAACCTTAAGTGCCTCTTGCTCTTTTTCGGACAGCGGAAAAATGCGTCCAAAAGGAATCTCGGCCCCAGGAAGCAGCTCAATTGGGCAATCATAGGGACGATGGGGAGGCAGGGTGTCTGCCCTCTTCTTGCTGAACACATCCGCAAATTCCCGATAGACTTCTGGTACATCTTGGAGCAGGTCTGGGTCAACGTCCATACAAAGTAAGGTAGCAGCAGGTTTAGAGGATTCTGGTAGACAATGTCTTTGGCAATAGGGTGACTGGAACTTGATCTCGCCCGTGACCCAGTTAACAAGAGGGTTGTGGGCCTGGAGCCTGGGCATGCCCAAAATGATTGGAAATAGTGGAGATGAAATAACATCCAGGGTTAGGATCTCTTGATGCTGGGATGAGCAGGTGGCAGACAGAGGAAGGGTTTCTTGAGAGACCTGTCCAGATCTTATGTGGGACCCATCGGCCAAGAAAACTGAGAGTCTGTGAGTTTTGTTTTTTAAAGGCAGATTCTGTTGGGTAGCAAAAGCAGAGTCCACAAAGCAGCTACATGCCCCGGAATCAACAATGGCGTTGACCTGGATTGTTCTTCCCTGGAGCTGTAATGAGAGAGGGAGGACAAGTTGAGTTGTATTGGCGGTTAAAGCGGATAAACTGGTCGGAGTAGAAGAAAAGCACTTACGAGTCTTTACTGGACAGTTGTTCACATAGTGGCCCGTCCCACCACAGTAGAGACAGAGGTTTAACTGGCGTCTGCGCGCCCGTTCCTCTGGGGTCAGGGTAGCTCGCATAAGTCCCAGTTGCATAGGTTCGGGAGCCTCGGTTGTTTGGGTGACTGGACTCGGGTAAGCAGAAGGTAGGTATCGGGAGGCAGGAACCGGAGCTTTTGCAGTCATCCACATAGGGCGTGTTTGTTGGGAAGCGCGTTCAGACCGGCGCTCACGAAGGCGTCGGTCAATCTGGATGGTAATGGTGATGAGTTCCTCAAGGGTATCAGGCATCCCTACCCGAGCAAGCTCATCCTTCAGACCTTCAGATAGCCCCATGCGGAACTGATGACGTAAGGCTGCGTTGTTCCATTGAGTGTCCGCGCTCCAGCGTCGAAAGTCTGTTACATAGTCCTCGGCCGGCCTACGGCCTTGCTGGAGCGCGAACAAAGCTGCCTCAGCGGTAGCAGTCCGTTGAGGGTCCTCATAAAGCTGGGCCATGGCTTCAAAGAAGGCGGGCAAGGACTGGACCTGTGCAGCGTTGGTTTCAAGCAGGCAGTGGGCCCAGGTCTGGGGTTCCCCCTGAAGAAGGGATATAACAAATCCCACCTTGGTAGCCTCCAAGGAAAAAGTCCGTGGCTGTAGAGCAAAATAGAGTTGGCAAGCGCTGCGGAAGGCCAAAAATTTTGTTCGATCACCAGAAAACTTTTCGGGGGTAGGCACTCTTGGCTCAGGTGGGAGCATAACCACAGAGGGTGGTGCAGCAGCCTGTACTGGAGCAGCTGCAGAAGTAGGGGCCACACCACTGGGTCCACTGAGGTTCAATACTTGACCCTCCAGTCTGTTGTAACTGTCTTGTAAGGTCTGCACTGCCTGGGTAAGTGCTGCTAGGTGCGTACAGATCTCCTTGATGGGAGAGGTCTCTCCTGCAGGCTCAGTCATGGCTGTTTGTACTGTAAGGTACCTGGTAGTTGAGCCTGACTGGTGGAAGGAGACCTCTCTTAAGCGCTGGTTCAGGAGCCACTGGAAGTGGGAACAGTGGTCTCTTGAGCACAGTGGGTAGGAGGGCCTGATGCGGTTCCAGCAGAAGCAGATGATGATCTGGAAGGATGCCCCTCAGGGATGGCTGAGCTGCGGATGCGGGTAGGCAGATGTAGGCCGGTAGGCAGGCAGGTAGCTGAGAAGGCAGCAGCAGGATGCTTGACAAGCAGGCTGGAAGCAGCGTCACAGGACACAGGCAAAAGCAAAGTCAGACAGTCCGTTCAGCAGGAGATCAGGCAGATATGAACAAGGGGTGATCCAGGAATAGTCAGGCAGGCAGGAGTTCGGCAACAGGTAATCAGATAAACAAGGTCAGACAAGCCGGGTCGGATTGGAGACTGGAGAATAGTCAGACGTAGCCAGGTCACTAGCAAATACAAATCAAGCGGAGAACAGGAACTCAGGTACAGAGCTGCAGACAAACAGCACCTGACAGAAGCACCTGTCATCCTTTTAAAGGGCTCTTGGCGCAAAAACAGCGCTAGCGCGAACGGGCGCGCGAACGCGCGTACGGGCACACGCGGGAGCGCTCCGGCGCCCCCTGGTGGGGAATTAAGCAAAATTGTCCTGGAAGAGCTTCTTGTGCACCTGCGTGCACGCATATTTGCCCGACGGCCACTGATATGCCCCTGACAGCATTTCTTAGGATTAATCATAAGGCTGGATAGGGCTGCAAATCCATCAAGAGCTGGTATTAAGTTAGGACCAGAGACCTGTGGTGATGATAGAAAAAGTAATATATCGTCTGCAAATATACATAATTTGTGTGTAATACCTCCTACTTCAATGCCAGTTATAGTTTGGTTTGTTCTGATGTATTGGGCCATGGGTTCGAGTATAAGGGCAAATAATAAGGGAGATAATGGGCAACCCTGTCGGGTACCTCTTTCAATATTAAAGGCTTCAGATTTGTATCCAGCATATTTTATATAGGCTTTGGGTTTATTATATAATGCTTTAATCCATGTTAAAAAGTGGGGTCCAAAACCCCATTTTTGTAATGAATATTGCATATATTGCCAGGATACTGTGTCAAATGCCCTCTTAATATCGAGAGATAGAAAACATAAAGGGATTTTCCGTTTTTTAGCAATATGTGCCAATAACACTGCCCTGCGTATATTATCGCCTGCCTGTCTATTTGGCATGAAGCCTACTTGATCTCTATGTATTAATTTTCCTATAATGCTATTGAGGCGTTTTGCTATTATTTTTGCTAATAATTTAATATCGAGATTTAACAGAGAGATAGGCCGATAATTCACACAGGAAGTATCATCAGAAAGGGGTTTTGGGATCATACAAACAATTGCCATTAGTGTTTCTTGCCGAAAAGAATGTCCATCTAGAAGTTTGTTAAAAGTTTCAGTGAGAATGGGAGAGAGTATTTCTGAGAATGTTTTATAGTATAAAGCCGAGTAGCCGTCTGGGCCTGGTCTTTTGTTAAGTTTTAGGTCTTTTATGGCGTTAGCAACTTCATCTATAGTTATAGGCTCATCCAAACTGCTTTTTTGATTCTGAGATAACTCAGGTAAGGTTATTTTTGAGAAGAAGGATTCAGCCTCTGTAGGATTAAATTCATTGTTTGTCTTGTATAAAGTTGCGAGATGTGAGTGAAATTTATGGACTATTTTAACTGGATTACAAGTGTAGACATTTTTTGATAATTTCAAACGTATTGGTTTGAAAGATTTGTTAGTTGAATTTAATGCCCGAGCCAAATATGTACCTGGTTTGTTTGTATTCATGTAGAAATTGTGTTTGGAGCATTTGAGAGATTTATCAACTGACTCAGTGAGAAATAGATCGTATTCCAATCTAGATTTTTCCAGATGAGATTTTGTACTCTGAGATGGATTATCTTGAAATGATATGTAGGCTGCATTAAAATTGAGTTCTAGTTTTTTTGCTAGATTTTTGCGTTCCCGTTTAAATAGTGCCATTTGTCTTTGTATTGTACCACGCAAGACAGGCTTATGAGCTTCCCACAGTGTTATTGGGGAGATGTCTGTTGTATTATTAATTGATATGTATTCCTTTAAAGCTTGTTCAATGGCCATCTGATGTAGTGGGTGTTTGAGCATTATGTCCGGTAAGTACCACGTTGGGTCATGCGCTTTTGGTATGGCTGAGGCTATAGTAGTGTATACTGCATTATGGTCAGACCACGGAATCGGAATTATATCTGATGCAATAATTTCTGGTATCATTCCTATTGTTAGAAAAATATGATCTATTCTGGTGAAGGTTTGATGAGGGTGCGAGAAATAAGTGAATTTCTTTTTCATTGGGTTACTTTCTCTCCACGAATCTACCAGATTGTATTTGGAAAGAAGTTGAGAAAAAGGTAATCTAGAGGTTATTTTGGATGGTGTAAAAGGTGATTTATCTAGAAATGGGAGGAGGACCTGGTTCGAATCCCCACACATTATCACTGTTCCTATTTTGTGTGTACTAATCACTTGTAATATATGTGAGAGGAATGGTGTAGGTTGTTTGTTAGGAGCGTAGTAGGAAATCACCGTGATTGCTGTATCCATTATATAACCCATGAGTATCAGGTATCTACCTTCTGGGTCTTTAATTTCTGATGATAAGGTGAATGGTGTGGATCGGTGAAATGCAATTAGAGTTCCCCTTTACTTGGTACAGGCAGAAGCCGTGTAAATTTGTTGATAAAAAGGAGAAATATATTTTGGAGTAGAATCTTTGGTGAAGTGTGTTTCTTGGAGGCATACTATGTGAGCCTTCTTGTTATGGAAAGTACGGAAGGCTTTGGTCCTTTTTTGAGGGACATTTATTCCCTGAACATTCAGGGAAAGTATATTCAGTGGTGCCATGGCAACAGATCAAATAGTTTTGACTTACTTTTTGTTATGCAGAGCTGACTGCGCAGATCAACCTGTGTGGACTGAAGAGATGAATAGATAGAAAAGAAACCAGTGAATTCTGGAGTAAAGAGTAAACAAAAAACATATGAGATTAGATGATACATTGTATAAATTATTTTTTGCAAGTAATCACAATTTACCCGTGAAAGAGAATAAATATCTCTATTCAGGGGAATAAGTGCCTTCGTCACACTCCCACATAATATGGTTGGGAGAATGAGGAGGGCTAATGGGGGTACACGGATCTTCCGCTTACAGGAGAGAAGTGCTATGTTAAAAGACATCAAAATGATGTTTCATTAATTGGAGTGCAGAATATAGTTTTTGTTGAAATTATTTATTCCAGGGTGGTTGTATATGGTTAGTCTTGCCCTAGGCTAAATAATTCAGTTAGAAAGGTACTGTTAATAACTTTGGTATTGATGAAGATAGTTTGAATTATTTTGGGATTTTAACCCTTTTAGAGTAAACAATTACATATTTTATTCATATGTAACTGTTTAGATATGTTAACTCATAAAATTGATGTTGTATTGCTTCAGATTAGAATAAACAAAAACACAATTCTAGGAACTAGTTAGGTAATAATGTATTTGTTTTAAGAAAAGAAAGAAAAAGCTTCCATTACTTCTGGATTATTGAACATATTTGTCCTAAAAAGTAATAAATCTATTGTTATTACCTGATAATATATAACTGAACAAGAATTTCCTTATTTCACTTATATATTCTAAGGCTATATGAATCAGAAGTAATAAGAAATATAACTGGAATGTAACATAATCCCACACAGTGTGTGACTATCAAAATGCAGTTACATTCAGTTATAAATACAGTTTTTTTATAGAGAACCATCTCTTAGTATAATAAATGAAGAGATATCAGGAATTAGGATGTCAGTCCATTGAATCTTCTTGGTCCATGGATGATGTGGCATAACGGCCTCTTTTGTGAGAATGATGATTCCCATTTTGTTCTGAAATTTTCTGAGTGCTGCCTGAAGGTGAAGATGATGCCATTCTTCTGCGTGTGGGGGTGTTGCTGCTTGTGGGTTCTGTCAGATTTAATTTTAAAAGGGTTTGTTGTAGTTCATCTGCTGATCTGCTTCTGTAAATTGTACCTTGGTAGTTAAATCTGACTGAAAAGGGGAAGCCCCATTGATACATAATGTTGTGGCGTTGCAGTTCCATTAGTTGGGGTTTCATGGATCGTCTTTTAGTAATAGTAAGTTGGGATAGGTCAGCAAAAATTTGATAATTGTGTCCTTGAAAATTAAGTTCCTTTTTTTCTCTTGCAGCAATTAGTATTTGTTCTTTCGTTCTGTAATAATGAAATTTTGTGATTATATCACGTGGGGGTCCATCTTTCTTTTTGGCTGTGAAGGCTCTGTGTACTCTGTCCAGTTCTAAACGTTCAATAGGGATATCTGGCTTTAGTTCTTGTAATAGAGCAGTAATAGTAGATTGCAGGTCTGTCACAGTTTCAGGTATTCCCCTTATGCGCAAGTTTGAACGTCTGGCTCTATTTTCGTAATCTTCGAGCTTAGTTTGAAGTATTAAATTCTCTTCTTTTAATTGTTCCAATTCTGTTATATTTACTTGGGTTGTAATTTACAATTTCATTCATTTTTATTTTTAGGGCTGCGGTGCGGTTTCCCAGCTCTCTTATTTCTTTGGTTAGGCTGTTTGTTATTTGGTCTGAGGTTTGTTTTAAAGCCTTATGAAGCATCTTTTCAAATTGTAATAATATTACTGGGGATGCTGAGGAGGCTTGTGGAGAAGTTTGTGAGAGGATTTGTTCTGTATCTGACTCAAATGGAGAGTCTTGCTGTGACATTTTCTGTCTGTGAGAGCGCCCTGATGCTGTATCTTGTGAGGTGACTGGAGCTGCTTTAGTTGCAGTGAGTGCCTGTGAGCTCTTTGTGAGGTGATTTTTATTTCTGCCACGGTTTCCTCCCAGTACCATATTTCCTGCCCAAACTTTCACAGTTTGTTCCCTGGGGCAAAAAGGTTCAAATGGATACCTTTTGAGCTTGCAGGCTCCGCTTTGTCCTTCTCTTCTCTCCTCAGCGGTGCGGAGCTCTAACAATGCATGTCTGCTCCGCTAGGCTCCGCCCATCTCCCCAGCAAGTCCCACTCTTTTCTTAACACTTCCCCCATCTTCAATTCTTTTTATGAGAATGGGGTTTTTATTTTTATTTAATACTGTGGAGAGGAAATATGAAAAATTGTTACTTTTGGTTTTGAAAATTGTTTTATGGAGGCTTTTTGGCTGTTCCACATAAACTAGTAAGCAGTTCAGGAGGTTTTTGCTCCCTTTTTTACAAATAAATATTATAAAAAAGTAAATTCTGTTTGTGATAATTGTTTGGCTACACTATATTTTTTAATATGCTAGTTGTGATAATTTTATGCCAAGTCAAATTATCAATAGCCATATTTTATGTTCCTAAAGTAACAGAATGGCTTTCAATCTTAAAAAGACAAAGTGCTAATGTAGCATTTTTTTTAATTTTTCCGAAAATTTCCGTCCCCCCCCCCCCCCCAAAAACGGAAAAAAAATGTTTTTTTTCCGAGCTTCAAAATTTCCGGAAATTTTACATTTTTCTAAGTGTGCCTATGGGAATGTTTGACCTTTCTTCCAGAAGCGCATTTGTGAGGTCAGACACTGATGTGGTTGAGAAGGCCTGGCTCACAGTCTCCTCTCTAATTCATTCCAAAGGTGTTCTATCGGGTTGATGTCAGGACTCGCCAGGCCAATAAAGTTCCTCCACCCCAAACTCGCTCATCCATGTCTTTATAGACCTTTCTTTGTGCACTGGTGCACATTTATGTTGGAACAGGAAGGGGCCACCCCAAACTGTTCCTACAAATTTGTGCTCTTCTGAGCACAAGTCGCATGCCAAAGTCGGATCATGCGAGACGGCGATACGACTTTGATCCGACTTCAATGATAGTCAATGGGCTGAAGTAGGATCAAAGTCGGACCAAAGTAGTACAGGGAGCATTTCTAAAGTCGGAACGACTTGTGTCGGACTAGTCAGGACGGCTCCCATAGGGAAGATCTCCCAGGGAAGGATGAAGACCAGGGAAGGATGAAGACTTAAGTACACCGCTGTCTTCGGGGAGACAAGCTACATGTGGCAGTCTCCCCCTTGTTAGTCCCCAGTAATGCTGATCTGCTTACACTATCCTCTCTTGCTCCCATGCCTCCAGGAAGGGCTTCCTCCTGTGTATTATGGCAGGATTCTTTCAGCACCTGAGCCCCGGGCCAAGACAGGACATCCTCCCCCCAGACTAGGGGGGTACCCCTGAGGGCCACGACAGCCTCCTCAGCACTGTATCTCCATCTTCCACCTGACTGCCCCTGCTGGCATGGCCCATGTCTATTTATGATGTAAGCTCTGCCCCCTGCAAGCCCACTGCTGGGGATTGTCCGAGGTCTCATAAATATTCAAAGCAGCCCCTCCTGTCAGGATGAATCATCCAGCCCTGAGTCACTGAACTCTGACCCAGATTCCATAGCTCAGGCTTAGCCCTGAGCTACACTGAATTTACCTACTCTATTATGCCCCGTACACACGGTCGGATTTTCCGACGGAAAATGTGTGATAGGACCTTTTTGTCGGAAATTCCGACTGTGTGTAGGCTCCATCACACATTTTCCATTGGATTTTCCAACACACAGAGTTTGAGAGCAGGATATAAAATTTTCCAACAACAAAATCCGTTGTCGGAAATTCCGATCGTGTGTACACAAATCCGACGGACAAAGTGCCACGCATGCTCAGAATAAATAAAGAGATGAAAGCTATTGGCCACTGCCCCGTTTATAGTCCCAACGTACGTGTTTTACGTCACTGCATTTAGAACGATCGGATTTTCCGACAACTTTGTGTGACCGTGTGTATGCAAGACAAGTTTGAGCCAACATCCATCGGAAAAAATCCTAGGATTTTGTTGTCGGAATGTCCGAACAAAGTCCGACCGTGTGTACAGGGCATAACACTACTTCTAGCACACACTAGAGGGTGCTACATGCTGCTGGGGTAGATAATTAATAGATGATTATTTGGTGAACAATCAATCATTTCCAAAAGCTAAATCGATACAGGACAAGCTTACTTAGTTAGGTATTCAGCAATCAAATTCAGCAATTAGAAAGCTCCAGGGATTTCATACCTGGAAAAGCAAGGGCAAATTATATGTAGATCAGGTATTTGTAGGTAATTTATTTAAATCCTATGACTAGTTGCGTTCACTGTCTCATATACATATACTAGTTGTATTCACTGTCTCATATACAATTTTATTGATATTTTTAACTCCGGCATGCAGTTCAGACGCAACATCGCATACAATTACATAAATCAGAATCGATGTTAATTAGGGAGGTGATATCTGCATTAGAGAAGAAAGGACTAATTTCCCATATTTTTCAGTGGCAGCTTACATCTATACAGGATTCTGCTGCACTTAATGTAGAGCTTCATGGTCAGAGGATATTGGGGAGATAACTGGTGAACAGTGGGATTTGGCCCTGGAGTCCATTTCCTCTGTTTCCCTGTCTGCCTCCCATAAACTTTCAATACTTTTTATTTTACATCGGGTCTATACGACGCCAGCTAAGCTATTTGATTGGGGTAGAAGGGATTCATCCTTGTGTCCTAAATGCCATTCCCATAGAGGTGATTTCATACATCTGATTTGGAGGTGTCTGAAACTTAAACGTTACTGGACCCAGGTAGTACAAACTATTTCATTAGTAGCCCAAGTTACCATACCTACTTATCCCCTGATCTGCCTATTGGGTGCTTTGGAATCTGAACTATACCAACCAGGTGCATATATAATGATATCTCACCTCTTGTACCTGGCTCGTAAGATGATTGCTAGATACTGGATGGCCCCCACTATCCTGACAGTGAAACAATAGATAGATTATGTAAACTCCTTATTATTGTGTGACAGCTTGCTTACCGTCATCAGAAAGCTTTACATAAGTTTCAATTAATCTGGCAGGCATGGTTGGATACAGCAAGTTTAGCCCCTCCTCAAGTAATAATGGACAGGCTACTGCAGATGTGAGTGCTGCTGTTAGCACTCTTTTTTTTTTTTAAAGATATTTTTATTAGTTTTATGACAAACAGACGAACCAAAAAAAAAAAAAAAACACAATATGCTTTAAAAAACAAAACTTGGGCAATCATAGGTATACAGCATCAAATACTAGGCTCGTGCCTTTGGGGGACTTATGATAATACATTGTTTAAGCATCATACATTCGTATGTAGAATACAATCAAGGTGTCGGCAAGACCTACAGGCAACCTGCAATCTACTTCTATTTTAAGGGGTGGGTCAGGGGGCTAGCCAGCCACCTGTGACATATTTTGTGGAATGTTTTGCTTCGTTTCCGAAGTTCAAAGGTAAGTTTGTACATTGGGATAGCATCATTGATTAGCTTCAGCCATAAGGTTTTTAAAAAGGTCTGTGTTCCCTTCCATGACAACAATATAACTTTTCTAACATAAAAGTGGAGAATGCGGAGTAGCCTTTTGGCGGGCGTCGATATTTGCAGGTCACCAAAGATGCCAAGCAGACAATTCTTGGGGTGAATAATGTTAGGGAGGCCTAGGGCTGTGGAGATAAAGGAGCCCACCTCTGCCCAGAGGTCCTGAAACATTGGGCATGCCCAAAAACATTCAGCCGTGGACATCAAATCCATCTTTTTTAACCTGGTTGGGGTGAGGTGAGATTGATGGAAAATTTTTACCTGTATAATGCGGTCTCTTGATGAAATAACTGATGTTTTGTACTTGCCACTAAACTCCGTCTAGTCCTCTTCTGCAAGGGAGATGTCAATAGAGATCCATTTTTCCTGGGCCCTACTAAATCTGGGGTTAAAGTCAGTCATTAGGGCAGTGTAATAAGTAGATATAAGTTTAGTAGGGTCAGGTTGTCTCAGCAGTTTCTCTAGTGGTGTTAGGTTAGTTGGGTCATCTAAGGAGCCGAACTGTGCTCTGATAGCATGTCTGAGCTGATAGTAGTAAAACAGGTATGAGTGCGGCAAGTCAAAGTCAAGTCTGAGCTGATGGAAGGATTTAAAGCCTTGTGCAGTGTATAGGTGACAAAGGTATTTAATCCCTTTGGAGTAACAACGTTTAGGGTCAGGTAAAGAGTAAAGTTCCTGCAAGGTGGGGTTGAACCATAGAGGGTTATTCGGGGATACCGACCATGTGTGCCGTGTTATTTTGGTGGTGATGTATTTGAACAATGAAAGGGATGTGGCCAGCATAGAGGTGCCGCGGCGAGGTGGGACTTTGCCCCTATAAACAATATTGTGAAGGGTTTCCATGGAGGACGCAATGGCCCCCTCAGTGGTAGTACATGCATTTGCTGCTATCGGGAGTAACCAGTCATGGATATGCACCAGTTGAGATTCTAGGTAATATAGAAAGAAGTTTGGGAATGCCAATCCTGCCAGGTGTGTCGTACCCTTAGTGTCTCGAGCACCACTCTGGGGGATCTGCCATTCCACGGGAACGTTGTACAGATTGCGTCTATACGTTTGAAAATAGATTTAGGTATTTTGCATGGGGAGTTGGCCAGGATGTATAGCAGTCTTGGTAAATAGATCATTTTGAGGGTATTTACCCTCCCCATGAGATCCAGGGGCAGGTCCATCCACTGTTTAGTTTGCTCCTTTAAGTGAGTTAGTAGTGGGTCTAAGTTATTGACAATGTAAGTGGACAGAGATGTCTGCACCATAACCCCTAGATACCTAAAGGAGGACACCACCTGCAGATTAGAGTCTTGGTGAATATGAGAAGTTGCGTCTGGGTCCAAGGGGAAAAGATTGGATTTGTCCCAATTTACCCTGAATCCGGAGTAGTCTCCAAATGTATTGATCTCGGATAACAATGTGTGGAGTGACACATCGGTGTCCGCCAAGTACACCAAGGTGTCATCCGCATAGAGCGAGATTCGTTCCTCAATGATGGCAATGGGGAGACCTTTTATTGATGGAGAGGAGCGCATACGTACCGCTAGCGGCTCCATGGCCAGGGCAAAGAGGAGGGGGGACAGTGGACACCCCTGTCTTGTGCCCCTATTGATTGAGACGGACTCAGTGACTATAGAGTTAACCCAAATAAGGGCCCTCGGGGAAGCATAGAGGAGTTTTATCCATGCCACCATTCTGGGGCCAAAGCCGTACATTTCCAACACCTGAAAAAGGTATCGCCATTCCACACTGTCGAACATTTTACATGTATCTAGGGATACTATGGCCCTTGTAAGAGGACAGTCGTGTGGGTATTGCAGATTATGGAATAGACTGTGAATGTTCATTCTGGTGGACCTTCCGGGTATAAATCTGCTGTTGGCACTCTAGTTAGTATTTTGCTTTATGTTCGAGCTCACCTGTTGGAAAGTGTTTTGGTACTGGTTATATTAATACTGTATATCAGGTAATCCCTGGGATATTGAACACTGTATACTTTGTCCTTATCCTCCTGTTCAGTGGATTCCCTTTGAAGTGACATGTGGTCATGTACTACGCTATGGCAAATTGGTTCGCACTTTTTTTTTTTTTTTTTTTCTCTCTTTTCTGTTACGTACAACAATGAAAAAATAATAGTAATACATTGCAGGACATACCCTTATGGCTAACAGAGGCTGGATTTAAGAAAAGACTAGAAAAGCTTAACACAAATAAATCACCAGGACCAGATGGCTTACACCCAAGAGTCTTCAAAGAACTCAGTCAGGTTATAGCTAGACCATTATTCCCAATCTTTGTGGACAGCTTACTGACAGGAATTGTACCAGCTGATTGGAGAAAAGCCAATGTGGTACCAATACCACATTCAGCAGTCGGCATCTCCTGCTCTGAAGTCAAATAAGCTGCGCTGGAGAAGGGGGCATGTACAATGTGTTCCTATTGGCTGAGGAGGTAGTGAAGAGGCGGAGCAGCTAGAGCCTCCGGATGTTTACAACAAAAGGATGTCAGTAAGGGACATTTCAGGGACAGATGTAAAAAAGCACAGATTTTTATATACTGTCCCTGGTTTTACTGAGGCTGGCAACCCTGATGGGGCCCCCTAGTGACCCCGGGGCCTCGGGCAGTGCCTGAATGGTCAGTCCGCCCCTGGGGTGGGGGAGCATTTTGGCAGCTTTGCCCTGGGCACTTGATGACCTTGTTCTGGCACTGGCTGACAGTTTGGCAACCTCAGAGGTAAGTACAGAGGAGACTGGAGGGGTGGGGAGGGTGTCTGGTGTTAGTTCACCTTTACATTTTTTTTCTGTAAAGGTGAGCTAAAATTTAAATAATATTGTTTTTTGTAAATTAGAGATCCTTACATCAGGCAAAAAAAGGGATAGCTGAGGAATAGTAAGAATGAGCTCAGGTGGATTCAGATACTAGACCAAGTGAAAGAATGTCACCAGCACACCATGGATGTCCAGAATGGTCCAAAGCTTTATTTAGTGATCACATCATTATAGCAGAAGCAACATTTTGGCGTTTTGCAGAACCCCTTCATCAGTGATGCGATGATGAGATACTAGTCAGAACCCACCTGAGCTATCCCGGTAGGAAGCTGTCACTGAGGCCACGTTCACACCTAACGTTTTGTGATCTCGGGCAGAATTGCTGCATTTAAAGTGTTACTAAACCCACAACAGTAAAATCAGTCTGTACATGCAGTAAAGCATGCTTGTTATACTCACTGTGGAACTCAAGGGGTTAATCCTCTGCATTGTCTAAAAAGGTTGTTTGATCCTGTCTTTTCTGATCCTCCTCTCCTTCCACTGTCCCCAATATACAGGGTTCCCTGATAATACAGAGCCAGGGGATAGGCTGCACATGCTCAGTTTGGTGTGTATTGCTAGAGAGTTTTTTTTTTTTTTTCTTGGGAGGGTGCATATGATCAGCACTGTCTAGATAGAGGGTCAGGAGTCCTGTATCCTGATAAGACAGTCAGTGCAGAATGAAAACCCCTCCTACAAGCTTTAACCATACACTTATAGAAGTCACACGACTACTATATACTGCTGATGAGAAAAGGTATTTGTAGTCAGAGTCTTCGAGTGAGAAAGTGATACTCCTAAGCACCAAGGCCTGAGGTGTGCCTTGGCCTGACTGGTCAGTATGCCTGAAAAGAGGGCATACCCTTAATGTAAGAATAAGTAATATGAGTATGCATGAAGATTGGGGGAAACGGGTGGGTGGGAACCCAGAAACGCAGACGAGCCCTGGCCTGACAGAGGAGGAGGCTTAAATAGCCCTCTCAGACTCCTTCCACAAATACAGGCTAGCCTCCAGCTAGCTTTTACACTTGTAGTCAGAGTCTTCGAGTGAGAAAGTGATACACCTAAGCACCAAGGCCTGAGGTGTGCCTTGGCCTGACTGGTCAGTATGCCTGAAAAGAGGGCAAAAAGACACAAATTTAGGTGAAGAAGGGAAGGTAACAATCCATCAAGTGAAGTAGCGTGCGCCCGGATGGCAACAGTATGTATCTGAAAAGTGTCCGCTATGACCGGAGAAACCCCCCCGACTCCTGACTTGGTGATGAGACAGAAACCCCCTACAGAACCTGCGAAGCTACCCAGAACCCAACTAAACATCCCGTGAACGATTGGACAGAGCCTGAAGCCCGAGACAACCCAGACATGAGAATGAACTGCTTGTGAATGAGGATGTGTGGGGGAAGGGGAGCAATGGCTGTCCCGAGGAGCCCCTGCAAAATGATACCTGAGAAGATCGAAACTTCAAACGGACACCAGTGAAGTGCTCAGTGAAACCCCTCCCAAGCCCTGGCCTAGCCATACTGGTATGGGGAAGTCCAAGGATGAGTACCAAAGGACAACTGGCAGGAGTTCAAAATGTTAAATACCTGAAGGATGTGATGGAGTAAATGGATGAGGCCCATGCACTAGGCAATAAGCATTGACAACATGGAGAAACCATGCCAGACACAGAATACTGGTCCTACCTGATACGATCGGGTCGTGCTTCAGCCTGTGACCTGGCAACCGAGTCTGAAAACTGAACCGAGGAAGGAGGGCCAGACTCCACCCCAGGGAAATAAGTCCTATGGCATGAAACAGTCATACCCAAAGTGACTGAAACCCCCCTACCTGGAACCGGCTGGGGAACGGAAAAGATGACTGGACTGACGTCCCTGAGCAGTCTTCCAGGCCACATCCTAGACAAGAGATCAGAGCCGAGAGTGGAATCCAGAATCATGACGACGTTTGCCCAAACCTACCACTTAAGGATCAACAAGGGGATGATGAATGCCAATACAGCCCAACCTGAGAACATGCACAAGAGAAATGACAGATAACAAGACATGAGAACAACAACGCCCCTCTGTGCCTATGTATGAGAACATGAGCAGAAATGTCAATGAACCTGATGACGGACCCCCCCCACCTCGTGTGAGTAGTGAGTGAGCCCGAGTAACCTGCTGCGCAGAGACAGGTAATTAACTGAAAACTCAGGGCTGGTGTACCCACAGACCGTGGTGGGTAATCGTACAGATGTGGTGAATGAACGTGCTTCGTATGACGTATGTTATACGGTTGAGAAGATTGTGGTCAACAGTCATTAACAAACGAAACCTCAGCCCGTATGGATCTGTAGACATGACAGATCCTGACATGTGAGCCCTAGCTACCTGACGCAGGTACAAACATGAACAAAAAACGATGAGACATGACAAACAACGAAGATGAAACAGCTTACCGGAGTACATGCCGTGACTGAACAACAATGCCCCTCTGAGAAATGCTGAGGCTGAACACTGAGGCAGAAACGTTATGAAATCTTGGGGCAGAAACACAAGGACAGCAACGCTATGACAAAAAATGCTATGACAGAAATGCTGAACCAAATGCTGAGACAGAAACGTGATGACAGAAAAACCTGGGGCAGAAATGCAATGACAGAAATGCTGAAGCAGAAAGGCTGAGGCAGAAATGCCATGACAGAAACCCTGGGGCAGAAACGCCATGACAGAAAATCCTTGGGTAGAAACGCTCTGACAGAATGCTGAGGCAGAAATGCGATGACAGAAATCCTGGGGCAGAAACGCTGAGGCAGAAATGCCATGACCGAAACGCAATGACAGAAACACTGAGACTGAAATACCGATGGCAGAAATGCAAAGACAGAATCCTGGGGCAGAAACGCTATGACAGAAATGCCGAGACAGAAAAAGTTGAGACTGAACGCTAAACCAGGAATTCTGGGGCAGAACACTATGACAGAAAACGCCATGACCGAATAAAGAAAAACGCCGTGACAGAAATCTTGGGGGAGAGATGCTATGACAGAAATCCTGGGCCAGAAATGCAATGACAGAAATACTGGGCCAGAAACACTGTGACAGAAATCCTGGGTCAGAAACGCTATGACAGAAATCTTGGGGAAGAACGCTATGACAGAAATGCCGAGACTGTACGCTGAGACAGAAATGCCGGGGCAGAAGGCTATGACAGAAATGCCGGGGCAGAACGCTAAGACAGAAATGCTAGGGCAGAACGCTAAAAAGGAAATGCTAGGGCAGAACGCTGAGACGAAAATGCTGAACACTTATGACAGCAATGCTAGGGCAGAACTCTAAGACAGAAATGCTGAACGCTATGACAGAAATGCTGGGCAGAATGTAAGCCAGAAATGCTGAACGCTATTACAGAAATGCTGAAATCTATAACAGAAATGCTGAACGCTATGACAGAAATGCTGAACGCTATGACAGAACTGCTGAACGCTATGACAGAAATCCTGAACGCTATGACAGAAATCCCGAACGCTATGACAGAAATCATGAATGCTATGACAGAAATGCTGGGCAGAACGCTATCACAGAAATGCAGAACGCTATGACAGCAATGCTGGGCAAAACGCTGACAGAAATGCTGAACGCTATGACAGAAATGCTGAACGCTATGACAGCAATGCAGAACGCTATGACAGAAATGCTGAACGCTATGACAGCAATGCTGAACGCTATGACAGAAATGCGGAACGCTGTGGCAGAAATGCTGAACGCTATGACAAAAATGCTGAACGCCATGACAGAAATGCTGGGCAGAACATTAAGACAGAAATGCTGAACGCTATGACAGAAATGCTGAACGCTACGACAGAAATGCTGAACGCTACGGCAGAAACACCATGACAGAAATAATAGGGCCGAACGCCATGACAGAAATGCTGGGGCAGAACGCTACAGCAGAAATGCTGAGGCAGAAAACGCTATGACAGAAAAAAACGCCATGACAGAAAAACAAGCGCTGAGACTAAACACCTAAACAGAAACGCTATAACAGAAATCTTGGGGCCGAAATGCCACAATATGAACACTTGTGACTGAAGCGGTGGATGCCCGGGAGGCGTGCGGGGATCCCCCCCCACATGATGCCCCACGTGAATACAGGGAGGTGAGCGGTCGAGTGAGTGCCCCCAATGAGAACTGGGAGGCGTGCGGGCGTCCCCTCCACAATGCATGGCGTGGTACCAGGCAGGTGAACTGGCAAGCGAGTGGAAAGTGGAAAGTCCAGCACCCTGGACAGATGGGGCTGTGGGGAAAGTGGGTGGTTAGAGGATGGATGAACGGACAGACGGCCCCCCCTCCCCCCGATGTGAGTTCTGGGGGAGAAGAAGGCGGGCGGCCCCCACGGCACTGTCAGGAACAGAGGGATGAAAGGAAGAAACGGCCGGTGGCCCCCCCCCGACTATGCGGGATTGCGCCCAGCTATGGAGATGGATGGATGGATGGATAGATGCCCCCCCGCATGGGAGTTGGGAGAAGCAGGCGGGCAGGCAGCACGCTGACCAGATGGAGCCGTGGATGATGGATGGACGCCCCCCCCCCCGCTCCCCCCGGCATGAGCGCCGTGAGAAGCGGGCGGCCCCCACAGCTCTGGCAGGCACGCAAGGCTGAAAGGGAGAAGCGGGCGGCAGCTAAGTTAATGAATGGACACCCCCCCTCCCCCCCGCATGAGTACCGGGAGAAGCGGGTGGCCCCCACAGCTCCGGCAGGCACATGGATGAAAGGGAGAAGCGGGCAGCGGCTAAGGCAATGGACGGATGCCCCCCCTTCACCCCTGCATGAGCGCCGGTAGAAGCGGGCGGGCAGCACTCTGACCAGATACAGCCGAGGGGAAGGAGGGTGGGTGGAGGATGGACGGCCTCCCTCCCCCCGGCATAATCGCCGGGAGAAGCGGGCGGGCGCCCCCCCGTGGAGCCGTATTAGAGGAGCAGGCAGCTGGCTGAACATCCCCCCACCACCACCCGGAGGAGCGGGCGGGCGGCTCCCCCGTGGAACAAGCTGGTAAGGGGAGAGAGGAGCTGGCTGGCGAGCGGCTCCCTCGTGGAGCAAGATTACATGGGAGAGGAGTTGGCAGGAGGCGGGCGGCCGATCACCCCCCCCCCCCGCTGGAACACCGGGAGAAGCGGGGCCCCGTAAATATGGGTGCCAAGGGGGGACCAGGTGGGTGGACAGGCGAACTCCCCGGCTAGCCTTTACACTTAGCAGTTTATAGTTACTAAAATAATTTGCATTTCTATTTTCTGTACTGTTGGAGACCAGATATAGTGAATGCAGGGTCCTGGATTTAGTATCACTTTAACCACTTCAATACCCGCCCATAGTCAAATGACAGCCGCAGATAGGATCTCCCATCCTGGGCGGCTATCATATGACATCCTGGGCTTCCCGGCCACCTAGGGGGCGCGCACGCCCGCCGCGTTGCTCGGGACCCGGTGTGTGTGCCCAGCGGCCACGATGTCCGCCGGGCACCCGCGATTGCCCATTAACCGAGCAGGACCATGGATCTGTGTGTGTAAACACACAGATCCACGTCCTGTCAGGTGAGAGGAGACCGATCTGTGTTCCCAGTACAGAGGAACACCGATCGGTCTCCTCCCTTTGTGAGTCCCCTCCCCCTACAGTTAGAATCACTCCCCTAGGAAACACATTTAACCCCCCCTTTTTTTTTTTTACCAAAAATATGTAGAAGAATACGTATCGGCCTTAACTGAGGAAAAAAATTGTTTTTTTTTAAAAAAATTGGGATATTTACTATAGCAAAAAGTAAAAAATATTGTGTTTTTTTCAAAATTGTTGCTCTTCTTTTGTTTATAGCGCAAAAAATAAAAACCGCAGAGGTGATCAAATACCACCAAAAAAAAGCTCTATTTGTGGGGAAAAAAGGATGACAATTTTGTTTGGGTACAACGTCGCATGACCGCGCAATTGTCGTTTAAAGTGCGACAGCGCTGAAAGCTAAAAATTGGTCTGGGAAGGAAGGGGGTGAAAATGCCCTATTGAAGCAGTTAAAGTGGTTGTAAAGTCAGACGTTTTTTTATCTTAATGCATTCTATGCATTAAGATAAAAAGCCTTCTGTGTGCAGCAGCCCCCTTTAGCCCTTCTAATACTTACCTGAGCCCCAGCTATGTCCAGTGATGTCCAAGAGTGCCTCGGCTGTCCGAGACTCTCCCTCCTGATTGGCTGAGACACAGCAGCCACGCCATTGGCTCCTGCTGCTGTCAATCAAAGTCAGTCAGCCAATGAGGAGAAAGAGGGGTGGGGCCAAACTGCACCTCTGTGTCTGAATAGATACACTGAGCTGCAGCTTGGCTCGGGTGCCCCCATAGCAATCTGCTTACTGTGGGGAGCACTCAACAGGAAGGAGGGGCCAGGAGCACCGAACAGGGACTCAAGAGGAGGATCCGGGCTGCTCTGTGCAATTCCACTGCAACAGAGTAGGTAAGTATAACATGTTTGTTATTTTTATAGAAAAAAAATATGAGACTTTACAATCACTGTAAGCCCATGATCCCAAATTGCACTGCAGTAATGACGAAACACACCACACTTGTTTGGGTACAAATTAATTTTCAATGAAACCTAAACGCTGTGTGATTTTGCTGCGATTGTCACCCAAAGCTTGTCACCCAAAAGAAGCTCCTGCTCCTTTTTGTGGGACAAGCTTCGAACGTTACAGTTTGCCATGATTGGAGCACAATTTATTGTGTGACGATCACGGCAAAACCACAATGCGTTTAGGTGCCTTTGAAATGAACGGCACCAGAATACACGTGGTGTGTTTTGTCAGTATTGCAGTGTAATTTGAGATCGCAGGCAGAATAGCAGCGATTCTACCCAAGATCACAAAACACCAAATGTGAACTGGCCTTAGTACCACCAATCATAAGCAGCTGAGGCATTCCCTGCCACGCAGCCGTATGTATACAAGGGGTGTGTATACGCATGGCTAGCTGGTTATGATTGGCGCTCCACACTAAGGCTGGATTCACACATATGCAGTTTTAGTGCTTTTTGCATTTTGCAGATTTGCACTACACAGCGTGTTCCACAGGAAACCATGTTAAATGGACTGTAGTGCAAATCTGCAAAATGTAAAAAGCACTAAAACTCAGCCTTAAGCCTCGTACACACGATCAGATTTTCAGGCGACCGCTTGTCCATTTTTTGTTGCATGCTAGTCTCATGTCGAAAGTGAAGAGGTTACTCACCATACGAAAATTCTGACAGAATTCAACTTCGGAAGTGATGTAATGTGTAGAATAGTTTTGTATGTATTCTTTTGTTTCTGAGCATGTGTAGTCTAAAGCCTTGTACACACGATTGGATTGTTGGACGAATGAGTGTCAGACTTTTGTCCGAAGGGAGTTTGCCTGGATTTTGTCTTGCATACAAACGGTACACAATTGTCAGCCAACAAAAACAAACGTAGTGACGTACTAGACATACTACGAGCCGATAAAGAGGAAGTTCAATTGTCAGGCGCCACCCTTCTGCTAATTTCGTGTTAGTAGAAGTTTGGTGAGTGTTGATTTGCACTATTTAGTTCAGGCTTTTCAGTTTGTGCTTTTCATTTTGTGCTTTTCATTTTGTGCTTTTCATTTCACGTTTTTCATTTCGTGCTTTTCATTTTGCTTCTGAACGGCCGTTCGACAACCAGCCATGTTGCAGAATCGGAGGAGAGAACGTGCTATTATTGGCCTTGGAGTTATTGCTTTGACCCAAGTCCAGTCCAGGAACAGGAGGAGTTCTTGGACCAAAAATTAATTGTGACCAATTATCTCATATGCCTTTGCTGCGGGAGCTCCAGGAGTATAATCCGGATGATTTTTGGAATTATCACCTGGATGACGGACCCCTGCTTTCACCAACTCTTGGCATTGTTGACTCCCTATATTAAGAAGCAGGACACATGCATGAGGCTTTTATTTTATTTTTTGGTTGAATAATGATGTGACTTGGTATATTTTCTATATTTTTGGACGCATAGAGCGCACTTTTTGGTTAAGTTCTATTGGCAGATAGCATGTCTAATTTGATTGTTTTTTTTTTTTAATGCACAATAAAAAAATTGTGGAGAATAATACTTGGCTGTGTGTTTTACTTCAAATGACAGTTTGGGAGTAGGCAGTCACATTTTCAAAAATACAATGTAAAATTAACAAGGGACACCAACATAGCTGTATCTTTGAGATTAAAACCTACAAGAAAATAGTTTTGTGGTAACTTGGGCAAAAAAAAACAAGCATAATAATATTACATAGTTACATAGTAGGTGAGGTTGAAAAAAGACACAAGTCCATCAAGTCCAACCTATGTGTGTGATTATATGTCAGTATTACATTGTATATCCCTGTATGTTGCGGTCGTTCACTAGATAACACTAGAAAACAAAATAATTTTCAAATACGTTTGCCATAGCTCCATCAGTATCACCAGCAAAGCAGCTTCATTATTATCCCATTAGAGCCCTTGCACACTGGGGCGGGGGGAGGTGTCGGCGGTAAAACGCCGCTATTATTAGCGGCGTTTTACCGTCGGTATGCGGCCGCTAGCGGGGCGGTTTTACCCCCCGCTAGCGGCCGAGAAAGGGTTAAATACCATCGCAAAGCGCCTCTGCAGAGGCGCATTGCCGGCGGTATAGCCGCGCCGTCCCATTGATTTCAATGGGCAGGAGCGGTAAAGGAGCGGTATACACACCGCTCCTTCACCGCTCCGAAGATGCTGCTGACAGGACTTTTTTTACCGTCCTGCCAGCGCATCGCTCCAGTGTGCAAGCCCTCGGGGCTTGCACACTGGGATGACAGCAGCGGCACTTTCGGGGCGGTTTGCAGGCGCTATTATTAGCGCAATAGCGCCTGCAAACCGCCCCAGTGTGCAAGGGCTCTAAAAGAAGAAGAGAATGTGCGCTGCATTTCGCCAATTCATAATTTGTCACGTCACGAATGTTAAATCTCCATTATGAATGCTAGTTTACAAGACCGATCGCTTCCAGCCTGTCCTTTCTTCCGAGCATGCGTGTTTGTACTTTGGACTTTTGTGTGAAGGACTTGTGTACACACGATCCGAAAATCTGACCCTTGTCCGCCGAAAATGTACTAGCCTGCTATCCAACATTTGTTGGCCGAAAGTTGGACAATAATTGTCTGATGGAGCGTACTAACGGTCGGGTTTTAGGCAGGCTGTCATCACACAATTCCTGCCTGAAAATCCGATCGTGTGTACGAGGCTTAACTCTCATGATTTTTTTCGGACGAAAACCGTACTAATTATACGAAAATTGGATGTTGTGTTCACGTACGATTAAAATTTTCTGCACATCCAGGTTTTGTCGTACAAAAAAAAAGAAATTGGATTCGGCTGTCGAAAGCACCATACTAACGATCAGAAAAATGGCAGATCGTTCCGATTTCCGTATCTTATGTACGGGGCTTTACAGCTTCTGGTGGGAGAGCGCTGGCAATTTCGGATTCCAATCTGCACACACCTGAGGAAGAAAGAAGAACAGAGTGATTTGGTATTAAATGAAGGACACTTGGGAGGTAAGTTCTTGTATAGAAGCACTTACAGAAAAAAAAAAGCAGCAAAAGCACAGTGTGTGCGTTACACAGAATAACGGGAAGTTATTGCCTTGTAGAAGTGACAGTTTTCATTACAAATCCAGCGATTGTTTTTATTTTTCTACGTAGAGAAGAAGCTTGTCGTCGTGACGCCCCGTTGCCTGTCTGCTGTGGTCGGGCGGGGAGGAGGAGCTGGAGATGGGAGGAAGTGAGATTCTACTTTTGGAATTTGGTGGAGAAGCGAGCAGGAAGACTGCCCTGCTTTGGTGGCAGATGAAGCGTTAGATCCCGGAGCCGAGATGCCGCACTTCACCGTTGTTCCGGTGGATGACAAGCACAGAGCGGACTATGACGATTTGGAGGGGATCAGCAGAGTGGACTATAGAGAGAAAGGGCAGAGGTCGTGCGATCCCTACGACACTGTCAGCTCGGACGGTAAGTCACTTACTAGGAGCGCTGACGGAGGGTCTTATTTCTCTATATAGTCCCCCAAACTTAAAAATCATCTACATTGGAGTCTACTGGAATGTTCTATGAACTTAGTGCTGGCTGTGCTCCTTGTAGGGTTCTGCATAGGCGAGTTTCATCAAGGAGTGCCGACGGCAAATGTGCTGATCATCCACTGGCAAACTTTGCTGGAAAATGTTATGATTGGTTGAATAATGAAGTTTAATGCCTCATCTCCCATTTTCTAATCTGTTTCTATTTTGTAAGATCGGAAATGATATGTGCATCTACATTTATTTAAGGCCAATTCACTTATAGAGCAGTAGCCAGCAGTTTTTACAATGGAGCAATGCCAGTCAGCGCTAAGACACAGAAAAAATAGTTTGTATGTGTCCTATTCACATTGGTATGGTGCGTTTAATCGAATGTCGCTGTATGCACTGACATGAAGGAACTGTCACTTTTTACATTTAAAGCAGATCTTCACCCTCCCAAGAAAGATCCCGCCTCTTTACCCCTCCCAAGAAAGATCCACCTCTCCACCCCTTCCAATAAAGATCCCGCCTCTCCACCCCTCCCAAGAAGGATCCCGCCTCTCCACCCCTTCCAAGAAGGATCCCGCCTCTTTACCCCTCCCAAGAAAGATCCACCTCTCCACCCCTTCCAATAAAGATCCCGCCTCTCCACCCCTCCCAAGAAGGATCCCGCCTCTCCACCCCTTCCAAGAAGGATCCGCCTCTTTACCCCTCCCAAGAAAGATCCACCTCTCCACCCCTTCCAATAAAGATCCCGCCGCTCCACCCCTCCCAAGAAGGATCCCGCCTCTCCACCCCTTCCAAGAAGGATCCGCCTCTTTACCCCTCCCAAGAAAGATCCACCTCTCCACCCCTTCCAATAAAGATCCCGCCTCTCCACCCCTCCCAAGAAGGATCCCGCCTCTTCACCCCTCCCAAGAAGGATCCCGCCTCTCCACCCCTCCCAAGAAGGATCCCGCCTCTCCACCCCTCCCAAGAAGGATCCCGCCTCTCCACCCCTCCCAAGAAGGATCCCGCCTCTCCACCCCTCCCAAGAAGGATCCCGCCTCTTCACCCCTCCCAAGAAGGATCCCGCCTCTTCACCCCTCCCAAGAAGGATCCCGCCTCTTCACCCCTCCCAAGAAGGATCCCGCCTCTCCACCCCTCCCAAGAAGGATCCCGCCTCTCCACCCCTCCCAAGAAGGATCCCGCCTCTCCACCCCTCCCAAGAAGGATCCCGCCTCTCCACCCCTCCCAAGAAGGATCCCGCCTCTCCACCCCTCCCAAGAAGGATCCCGCCTCTCCACCCCTCCCAAGAAGGATCCCGCCTCTCCACCCCTCCCAAGAAGGATCCCGCCTCTCCACCCCTCCCAAGAAGGATCCCGCCTCTCCACCCCTCCCAAGAAGGATCCCGCCTCTCCACCCCTCCCAAGAAGGATCCCGCCTCTCCACCCCTCCCAAGAAGGATCCCGCCTCTCCACCCCTTCCAAGAAGGATCCCGCCTCTTTACCCCTTCCAATAAAGATCCCGCCTCTCCACCCCTCCCAAGAAGGATCCCGCTTCTCCACCCCTCCCAAGAAGGATCCCGCCTCTCCACCCCTCCCAAGAAGGATCCCGCCTTTCCGCCCCTCCCAAGAAAGATCCCGCCTCTCCGCCCCTCCCAAGAAGGATCCCGCCTCTCCGCCCCTCCCAAGAAGGATCCCGCCTCTCCGCCCCTCCCAAGAAGGATCCCGCCTCTCCACCCCTCCCAAGAAGGATCCCGCCTCTCCACCCCTCCCAAGAAGGATCCCGCCTCTCCACCCCTCCCAAGAAGGATCCCGCCTCTCCACCCCTCCCAAGAAGGATCCCGCCTCTCCACCCCTCCCAAGAAGGATCCCGCCTCTCCACCCCTCCCAAGAAGGATCCCGCCTCTTCACCCCTCCCAAGAAAGATCCTGCCTCTCCACCCCTCCTCTGGCGGAATAGGGCAATTTTTTTTTTTCTTTTGCTTACATTTCTTTTTCCATTGAAAGTCCGCCATGCCTCCCCATGCACATCACTCGCCTTAGGTGAATGATACACACACTGCCCGCAGTGCCTCCCAGGATATGTACGTCACATATCCCAGGAATATTAATATGCTAATTGCCGGTATAGGGAATAGGCGAGGATGCCCAATTGAACAAGCTACAGAAGTTTTTATTTGTTAATATTAAAAACTGGAAGCTCAAGTGCAAAATGAAAACAATACAATCGATGGGGTTACAGTGATGATGCACAATAATTACAAAGCGAATAACCACAATTCTCTGTCAGTAGCACACACATAGACAGAGTAGTATCCAACACGTTTCAAGATATTACGTTGTTCCTCTTCTTCAGGGGTAAGTGGTTATGGTTACACAATAGTATCATAAAGATACAGAATATATATATATATATATATATATATATATATATATATATATATATATATATATATATATATATATATATATATATATATATATATATATATATTATGATACAGAAAATATATATGTTCAATATATATATATATATATATATATATTGAACATATATATTTTCTGTATCATAATATATATATATATATATATATATATATATATATATATATATATATATATATATATATATATATATATATATATATATATATATATATATATATATATATATATATATATATATATTCTGTATCTTTATGATACTATTGTGTAACCATAACCACTTACCCCTGAAGAAGAGGAACAACGTAATATCTTGAAACGTGTTGGATACTACTCTGTCTATGTGTGTGCTACTGACAGAGAATTGTGGTTATTCGCTTTGTAATTATTGTGCATCATCATCATTTTTATTTGATGCAGATGTCCAGGATAGAGATATATATATATATATATATATATATATATATATATATATATATATCTCTATCCTGGACATCTGCATCAAATAAAAACAAGGAGTTTTGCCACCATAGGTTACCAAGAGTCCAGAATGTGCGGGGCAAGGGGGTCCAACTCAAACTACCCACAAGGGGCAGAGAACCCAACTCCAAAGGGAACGCCACACCATAGGCCAGGGATGTAGTAAATCTAAGCCTTTACCCTAGGTTCACATATGTGCGATGCGGGAACCAGCGCTGCATCGCTTCTCTCCCGCAGACAGTTCACAATGCCTTCTGCGAACCCAGTTTAGTTCAGATTGCAGTGCGAACTGTGAACTCGCACAAGAATCGTATTGCATAGGTAAGAACACCCATGCGATCCGATTCTAGTGCAGGGAAAAACAAGTCCCTTCACCTTTTTCTGTGCGAATCACTTGCGAGTTCAGCCATACAACTGTCATTTATTATACTATAATCTATTATACTGTATTTAATTGACACCTGCAGTGCGGGTGCGAATCACATGCAATCTCTGAGATCGGGTTAGTGTGAACCCAGGCTCAAGGTATAGGGAGCTAGATAGATACCGTATTTATCGGCATATAACACGCACAGGCGTATAACACGCACATTCATTTTAAGAGGGAAGTTTCAGGAAAAAAACTTAAATTTTAAATAAGGAACTTTGAAGCAAAATAAGGGTCAGTGCCCATCTGCAGCCTCACCATTGCCTTCAATGCAGCCTGATCAATGCCCACCTGCAGCCTCATAAGTGCCATCAATGCAGCCTTATTAGTCCACATCAATGCAGCAGCCTCGCCATCGCCATCAATGCAGCAGCCTCGCCATCGCCATCAATGCAGCAGCCTCGCCATCGCCATCAATGCAGCAGCCTCGCCATTGCCATCTATTGACTTCCTATTACAGAGGCCGCCAAGTAAACAGGAGATTCTCACTGTATGTAATCTGACGGCACTCGTCAATCCCCCCCCGCCCATTGCCTCCGAGGCAGCCGAAATTTAAGTATTGGCGTATAACACGCACACGCTATTTGCACCCGATTTTCATGGTGAAAAAGTGAGTGTTATACGCTAATAAATACAGTAACTCCAGAATACCAAAACCTGGGATACAAGCACAAGAGTTTCATTCATAAACTTGGAACATATCGTCCAGAGGAAAAAGGGATCAAGGAAGATTTTCAACAGTACCTCTATTGAAAGAGTCTGCAGTGGTACACAGTGAATGGAGATAGCCTGTCTTGTCCAGTGTGGTGCACTATGTAGGTCTGGATGCTCTGAAGGGCAGCTTACCATACATATCCCAGGAGGAGTAGGCTTTCATTAAAGGAGAGGAGGAGGGGCGGGCTTAATGGCGTGTTATCGTAAGGCCCGCCCGCTGAACCTTGAAGAGTCGGCGGGCTTCTCGATGATGATAGGTAGAACGCAGTGGCACGGGAAGGAGCTGTGGCCAGGCATGAGGTGATCTTAGTGGGTCAACCCTGGATCCACTGCATGGGTGAGTATCTGAAATGTGCAGTAATTGAGGGGGGGGGAACGGGGTGGTCAGCCAGAGTTCCTCTTTAACCCCTTGGCGCCGGCCGTACGCAAATATTTATTTATTTCAGGTATTTAATTCAGATACATTGTACATTCATATCAGTCCCTGCCCTCAAGGAGCTTACAACCTAAAGTCCCTAACACACATTCATACATACTAGGGCCAATTTAGACAGGATCTGATTAACCTACCAGCATGTCTTTAGAGTAAATATGCGGCCTCTCGACGCCTGGTCCTGAGCGCAGAGGGCCGCATATTTGTGTGAATTGCTGCCAGTACACCTGTGCTGAGAGCGAGCGTGCTGCACCCTCCCGACACAGTTATTATAGCCTAACTGAAAGCTTCCGATCGCTCCTTGCTATCGGGAGTTTTCAGAGCACATGACAGCCAATCACGACGGTTACGTGATCGTCAGCTCCGCCTCCTGGCATCATAAACTTCTTAAAGGGCCGTAAGGCGCCAAGAGGTTAAAACAAAGTTGAGTAAAAAAAAGAAAACTGTGTTATGCACTGAAATACGCATCATAGCACCCCATGCTAGTTCCCTGCAGCCAAGACTTGTACCTACAGGCAAGCCTATACCTGGAGGGAATGTGAATATTTCCTAAAGTTGCACAGTTTAGGAGTTCTTAAGTGCGCATGCAGCCAATGACAGTGTTGGACCTTCAGAGCCCATGCCGGAAACGGCGGCTCCCACGTGAATGCGTGGGAATGACGTCATCACTGCTCTGGAACCCAGAAGACACCCCCGAGGGAAGATGTCAGCCGTCTCAGCAGTGAGCAGGTGCCGATGGAGGGGCTTCGTTCCAAGGTAAGTATTTCATAATGTGCTAGTATGTGATGCATACTAGCACATTATGCTGTTGTCTTACAGGTTTTGCGTTTTTTTAATTATTATTTATTTTTCAGTGGTTTACAACTGCTTTAAAGAATAAGCTCACTTTTTAAAAGAAAATTGTAAATGCACAATTTTTTGCAGGTAAAAAAATGTGCATTTATTTTATTTCTTTTTGAAGAATGTAAAGCATTGCACCAGTGATCAGCAGATTGGTGGTGCCATGCAGGTCTCCTTCAGATTTGTTAGTGTATCTGTGTCCCCTTACAAATGGGCAGGCAGATAAAATCTGACAGGAAGAATCAATGAACTACCACAGCGCCGTGGTAGTTCATTGAGAACTACAATCCACACAGCTGTGTGAATGAATGACGTGGCCATGCGGGCGGAGCCCCGCACGGCCGTGCTGATTTCAAAAAGTGACAGCTATTACGGGGAACTTCTTCCATACTGCTGTCACAGGGGAGTGCAGGGGGAATATGTTGTATGTTCCACCCCAAAAACAGGTGGAACGTATAACATGTTCCTAAAGGTGAACTTATCTGTTAACAATAATATGCAGTGCTAAAGCAACAAAAATGAAACCATAAATACAAACGAAAAAGGAAAAAAAAGTACAACGTATCAGTCCCGCAAAATATGTATAGGCAGTCCCTGGGTTACATACCAGATTGGCTCTGTTGATATGTTCTTAAGGTGGTTGTAAACCGCTGCACTTTTCTTTTTTTTGTCTTACCTGCAAGGCAAAGGCATAATGTGCTAGTATGCATCACATACTAGCACATTATGTGAAATTTACCTCAAAACAAAGCCTTCCAGCTAGAGACAGCGTTCATCTTCCCCCGTCTTTATTCCGGGCATGTGCACGGCACAGGGCTCTGAGGAAACGGCATGGGCGGCCAATCCTTCAGGGCACATGCGCTAGTAGTGATTTCACTGGCTGCATGTTCAGTAGATATCTCCTAAACCAATTTTCCTCAACTCCAGTCCTCAAGTACCCCCAGCAATGATTTTCAGATTTCCCTCAGATGAAACGGCTGTGGTAATTACTAAAGCAGTAAAACCGATCAAATCACCCGTGCAAAAAATGAAAAGCCTGAAAACATGACCTGTTGGGGGTACTTGAGGACTGGAGTTGAGAAGCATTGTCCTAAACGGTGCATGTTTAAGAAATATTTACACTACCTATAGGTAAGCCTTATTCTATGCTTACCTATAGGTAAAACTTAAATATGGAAGTTTACTTCCTCTTTAAAGAGGAACTGCAGTCTGCTCATATAATTTGTAATAAAAACATCTTTCCATTCTGAAGCTTCCCTCCAGCCACTTTGCATGTTATTTTATATATACAGTACTGTGATTCTGTACTTGCCAAATATGCTGCAGAAATCTAGCTCCACTGAGTCTGGCTGCAACCATTTTAACTGTGGGCAGCTTCCTGCATTTACACAGAGGCACACCTCTAGCTCCGCTGCTCTCATTGGCCCTCTTATGACTCACCTCCTCCCCCTTCCTGGCAAACTCTCAGTAGAGTGAGAGAGAGAGCTGTGCATGATGTCATAAGCCTAGGCTTTTTACCAGACAAGAAACAGGACGTGGGCTATATAAGGTATTTACTGGCAGAAAAAAAAAATGTTTTACTATCCAAAATTAAAACAACAAGGGCAGAAGATTTAATAAATGGGAAAAAAATGACTGAAGTTCTGCTTTAAGTTAAATTTGCATGTACGTTGGAACAGGTAAATTGTTTAAGTGTAACTCCAATAGGGAATAGCAATAGCAAAAGGAAGGGTTAACACCCCTGTAACATTTGTTTTGCTGTCTGTGCTGTTCAGAAGATTACACCTCACTTTCTGTCCCTGTGACAATTTGATTTGGAAACTTTGAGTTGTCGTGGAAACAAGGATTGGTGGTCAAACTTCAGTGGAGACACCTTTTTCCCTAACTATTCTTACAGGAGTGATTTTCCCTTCCTAGGGGTAGATTTCCCCTCACTTCCTGTTGTCTCCCTCCATTTGTAAGTATGTATCATGCTTAAAGCGAAGTTCCACCGATCGGAATCCTCCCCCCTCCGTTGCCTTGGCACCTTTCAGGGGGGGTGGGGAGCAGATACCTGTCAAATCTGCTCCCACGTGCCCACTTCTGGGCAGCGAACTACGCAATGTCCGGCACCTCCCCCCCCGCTGTCTTCTGGGAGACATACAGGTCCCAGAAGACAGCAGGGACCATTCAGATCACGCAGCGCGACTCGCGCATGTGCAGTAGGAAACAGGCTGTGAAGTCGCAAGGCTTCACTTCCTGTTTCCCTTAGTAAGGATGTCGGCGCCTGCACCCGGAGCCGATCCGTCGTGGGCACCCTGGACAGGTAAGTGTCCATATATTAAAAGTCAACAGCTGCAGTATTTGTAGCTGCTGACTTTTAATTTTTCTTTCCCAGGCGGAACTCCGTTTTAAGTCGGATGTATGTAACTCAAGGACTGCCTGTATACACCACAATGTTTAAACAGAATGAAATAATCTTTTGTATAAACATGAGAAACAATGTGTCCAATTTAGTGAGACAAAGTCCACAGCCTCTGTAACCCCTTGCTTGCAGATCCTATAAAGCTTCTTATCTCTTATTTACTACCACTGTGACTAACATACACACTATAAGAAAATCAGACAAATGATCGTCTGGTTTATTATTCTTGTACGACACGGGCTTTATTTTTGTTGTTTATTGTTTCTAATCATGCTCAGTCTTTCATATTCATATTTGATTTTTCTCATACAAAAACAGTACACTTTAAACAAACATCGTTGGTTCTGTTCTTGACATACGTGAAAGATTTTCCCATTGTAAATAAGTCTGAATCGGATGTCGAAAGTTTTGAACACACTATATGAAAATCGAAAAATTGTGCCTTGTACGGGGATCTGCCTATGTAAACAAGGCGGATCCCTGTTCTGACAGGGGACAATATGGAGATCTGCTGTTCCTAGTTATCAGGAACAGCGATCTCTGTGTTGTCCCAGTGAGCCCAGCCCCCGCACAGTTAGAACACACCCAGGGAACACAGTTAACCCCTTGATCGCCCCCTAGTGTTAACCCCTTTCCTGCCAGTGTCATTTATACATTGATCAGTGCATTTTTTTAGCACTGATCACTAGAGCTGCACGTTTCTGGCTAAAATGAGAATCACAATTTTTTTTTTGCTTAGAATAAAGATCACGATTCTCGCAGCGTAACATCATCTTTCACATACAAAAAAATTGGGCTAACCTTACTGTTTTTTATTTTTTAAATTAAAGTGAATTTTTTCCAAAAATATTGCGTTTGAAAGACCGCTGTTGTGTAACAAAATATTGCAACAACCACCATTTTATTCTCTAGGGTCTCTGCTTAAAAATAATGTTTGGGGGTTCTAAGTAATTTTCTAGCAAAAAATGCTGATTTTAACTTGTAAGCAGCAAGTGTCAGAAAAGGGTTTTGTGTTTAAAGAGAAAAAACACTGCAAAAATTAAAAGATAGCAGCTACACATACTGCAGCTGCTGACTTTAAATAATAGGACACTTACCTGTCCTGGAGTCCAGCGATGTCGGCATTGCAGCTGATGTTTCCATCAGCTGTCTGGTGCTGCCGCTGCCATTGCAGGTAAGGGAACCTGGCAGTGTAGCATTACCACTTCACGCCGGGTCCCTACTGTGCATGTGCGAGGCTCCGCTGAGCTCTCCTTGTTGGCCGGCGGCAGGGGAAGGAGGAGGGAGCCGAGCTGCTGGCGTAATTTGCCATGGCCTGCACTCCCCAAAGTGGACAAAGACAGGTATCCGCTCCCCCCCCCAAAAGGTGCCAAATGTGGCATCGGAGGGTGGGAGGAGGCAAATGAGCGTAAGTTCCTCTTTTGGGTGGAACTCCGGTTTAAGTGGTTAAACTGACCTCTTTAACAGACCAAAGTTCATTCCTTTGATCTAAGAACGAAATGTTACTTTGTTTATAGTTATCGGCAATGTTGAGATAAACTTGGTAGGCTGCCTGGATTTTTTAATTTTTTGTCAGCTGTCAGAAGTGATCAGAGAACTTTCTGCACTTGTTAGAATTGGGAAATGCTGTTTTAAGATCGAGAGGGGAGTAGAATCGTGATTTAGATTCTTAATGATTAATCGTGCAGCTCTTCTGATCACTGTAATAATGTTACTGGTCCCCAAAAAGTGTCACTTGGGGTCAAATTTGTTCGCCGCAACGTCGCAGTTCCCCACCATTACCAGTAAAAACATTTTTTAAAAAATAAGTCAATATATCTATCCCCCATTTTGTAGACGCTATAACTTTTGCGCAAACCAATAAATATACGCTTATTGCATGTTTTTTTTTTTTTTTTTTTTTTACCAAAATATGTAGCAGAATACATATTGGCCTAAACTGATGAATACTTTTTTGTTTTTTTTTGTTTTGTTTTATAGCGCAAAAAATAAAAACCGCAGAGGTTATCAAATACCACCAAAAGAAAGCTTTATTTGTGGGGGAAAAAAAGGACATCAATTTTGTTTGGGTACAACGTCGCACGACCGCCAGTTAAAGCGATGCAGTGCTGTATCGCAAAAAATGGCTTGGTCATTAAGGGGGTAAATCCTTCCGGGACTAAAGTGGTTAATCAAGAGTGCTGCCCACCACCAGCTCTTGGATATAAACTCACTGGCTAGGACTGCCCAAAATGAAGCAAATTGGGCTCAAATAGCAGTTTTCACATGGATGGATGGACAGATGCATGACAGCGTCTCCCACTTTAGCCCTCACCCAAGGTGTCTCACAACACCGACTCCTAATCAAATAGACGTGGATATGCCAAAAAATATTAATAAAACAAAAAACATGCTTTGTTTTTATGTGAGTGTATAATTTAAAAAAAAAAAAAGATCACCCCAGATGGCAGTAGTAGTGATCCTCACTCCTCCCAGCAGCTGCCTGTGTGTTCCAATATACAAGCGGCAGCTCTCACAACACCACCCGCTGCTGATCCCCACTGGCTCGTCCCTGCTGGCCACGTGTTTCGTCAGGAAAGCCACTTTCTCAAGGGTTTAGGAAAGTATACGTGTGTGTTCCATTTATCCCCCTCCAGGCCCTGACATCTTAAAGCAGTATCTCTTTGACTAGCACATGTTGGCAAGCGCTGCATCTGCTTACAATACCAGTTCAAACATTTTTTTTAGAGTTCCAAAAAGATTAAAAAATAAAAACCACAGGATACACTGGCAATATAACAGAATAGATATCTATCTCATGTAAACCAGTAACCATATAAGTAAACCGATATATATACCTAAATACATATCATTATCTGAAATTTGGTCAAGATACAGTGCTTGAAAAAATATTCGTACCTTGAAATTTTCCACATTTTGTCATGTTACAATCAAAAACATGAATGTATTTTATTGGGATTTTATATGATAGACCAACACAAAGTGGCACATAATTGTGAAGTGGAAGGAAAATGATAAATGGTTTTCCAAATTTTTTACAAATATGTGAAAAGTGTGGCATGTATTTGTAGTCAGCCCCCTTTACTCTGATGATACCCCTAACTAAAATAGTGGAACCAATTGCCTTCAGAAGTCACCTAATGAGTAAATAGAGTCCACCTGTGTGTGATTTAATCTCCGTATAAATACAGATGTTCTGTGAAGCCCTCAGAGGTTTGTTAGAGAACCTTAGTGAACAAACAGCATTATGAAAGCCAAGGAACACACCAGACAGTTCAGGGATAAAGTTGTGGGGAAGTTTAAAACAGCGTTAGGTTATAAAAAATACCCCAAGCTTTGAACATCTCAGAGCACTGTTCAATCCATTGTCTGAAAAAGAGTATGGCACAACTGCAAGCCTACCAAGACATGGCCGTGCACCTTGACTGACAGACCGGGCAAGGAGAGTATTATTAAGAGAAGCAGCCAAGAGGCCCATGGTAACTCTGGAGGAGCTGCGGAGATCCACAGCTCAGGTGGGAGAATCTGTCCACAGGACAACTATTAGTCGTGCACTCCACAAATCTGGTCTTGATGGAAGAGTGACAAGAAAGCCATTGTGGAAAGTAAGCCATAAGAAGTCCCGTTGCCATGTGGGAGACACAGCAAACATGTGGAAGAAGGTGCTCTGGTCAAATACGACCAAAATTAAACTTTTTGGCCTAAAAGCAAAATGCTATGTGTGGTGGAAAACTAACACTGTACATCACCCTGAACACACCATTCCTACCGTGAAACCGTGGTGGCAGCATCATGTTGTGGGGATGCTTTTCTTTAGCAGAGACAGGGAAGCTGGTCGGAGTTGATGGGAAGATGGATGGAGCCAAATAAAGGGCAATCTTAGAAGAAAACGTGTTAGAGTCTGCAAAAGACTTGAGACTGGGGTGGAGGTTCACCTTCCAGCAGGACAACGACCCTAAACATCCAGCCAGAGCTACAATGGAATGGTTTAGATCAAAGCATATTAATGTGTTAAACTGGCCCAGAGGAAATCCAATTGAGAATCTGTGGCAAGGTTTGAAACTTGCTGTTCACAGATGCTCTCCATCCAATCTGAGAGAGCTTGAGCTATTTTGCAAAGAAGAATGGGCAAAAATGTCACTCTCTAGATGTGCAAAGCTGGTAGAGACATCCCCAAAAAGACTTGCAGCTGTAATTGCAGGGAAAGGTGGTTCTACAAAGTATTGACTTAGGGGGCTGAATACAAATGCATGCCACACTTTTCTGATATTTATTTGTAAAAAATATTGAAAACCATTTATCGTTTTCACTTTAATGTTATTGCTATCACAAGGGGGTGACATGATCTTAATACTGTATTAGCGATCAGGTCGCTCAACAGTATGGATCACTTTTACGTAAACGCCCATCACCATTTGAGAAAAATCACATGTACAAAAGTATTCACAGCCTTTGCTCAATACTTTGTTGAAAAACCTTTGGCACCAATGACAGCTTCAAGTCTTTTTGAGTATGACGCTACAAGCTTGGCACACCTATTTTTGGGCAGTTTCTCCCATTCTTTTTTGCAGGACCTCTCAAGCTCCATCAGGTTGGATGGGGAGCACAGCCATTTTTGGATCTCTCCAGAGATGTTCAATCGGGCTGAAGCCTGGGCTCTGGCTGGGCCACTCAAGGACATTCACAGAGTTGTCCCGTAACCACACCTTTGTTTTCTTGGCTGTGTGCTTGGGGTCATTGTCCTCTTGGAAGATGAACTTTTGCTCCAGTATGAGGTCCAGAGTGCTCTGGAACAGGTTTTCATCAAGGATGTCTCTGTACTGCATTAATCTTTCCCAATATCCTGACTAGTCTCCCAGTTCCTGCTGCTGAAAAACATTCCCACTGCATAATGCTGCAACCACCATGCTTCATTTTATGGATGATATTGGCCAGGTGATGGAGCTGCATGATTAATCGTTAAGAATCAAAATCGCGATTCTTTTCCCTTCCCGATCTTCAAAACAGAATTTCATGATTCTTCTTCCTTCAGGTGCTTTTTGGAAACTCCAGGTGGGCTGTCATGTGTCTTTTTACTGAGTGGGTTTTGTCTGACCACTCTACCATACAGGCCTGATTGGTGGAGTGCTAAAGAGATGGTTGTTCTTCTGGAAGGTGCTCTCTCCACAGAGAAATGCTTGAGCTTTTTCAGAGTGACCATCGGGTTCTTGGTCACCTCTCTGACTAGGGCCCTTCTCCTCCGATCGCTCAGCTTGGCTGGGCGGCCCGTTCTAGGAAGAGTCCTGGTGGTTCCAAACGTCTTCCATTTATGGATGATTGAGGCCACTGTGCTCATTGGGACCTTCAATGCTGCAGACATTTTTCTGTACCCTTCCCCAGGTCTGTGCCTTGATACAACCCTGTCTCAGGGGTCTACAGACAATTCCTTGGACTTCATGGCTTGGTTTGTGCTCTGACATGCACTGTTAACTGTAGCACCCTATATAGACAGGTGTGTGTGCCTTTCCAAATCATGTCCAATCCACTGAATTTACTACAGGTGGACTCCAAGTTGTAGAAACTTCTCAAGGGTGATCAGTGGAAACAGGATGCACCTGAGCTCAATTTTGAGTGTCATGTGAAAGGCTGTGAATACTTAGAGTATGTACATGAGATTTTTTAATACATTTGCAAAGGTTTAAAACAAACATTGTCATTATGGGGTATTGTTTGTAGAATTTTGAGGAAAATAATGAATTTAATCCATTTTGGAATAAGACTGTAACATAACAAAATGTGGAAAAAGTGAATCGCTGTGAATACTTTCCGTATGCACTGTACCAATGAGGAAACTTATTCCCATGACAATCGTCAGAGTGGCTGGTGTGCAGGGGCAGACTGACAACTCATGGGGCCCCTGGGCAACAGTTGATCATGGGGCCCCCTGTGTACCCGCCCACACTCAAGGCACACCCACACAAAGCCCCACCCCCTAGCTTGCACTGTGTGGACATCTCAATTCTGGGTCGAACCTGAGATAAACAATACACAGGGGGCAGCAGGGCAGAGCATGGGGGGGGGGGGGGTCAAGCAAGCACAGTACATAGGGGGCAGCAGGGCAGAGCTTGGAGGAAGCATGGCAAAGTATAGAGGTTCAGGAGGGCACAATATATGTGTGTGGAGGGCAGGAGGGCAGACTACATGGGGAGCAGCAGGGCACATTATAGGGCACACTAGGGCACATTACAGGTTGGGGGGGGGCACAGTAGGACACATTATATGGGATGGGGGCAGCAGCGAACAATATAGGGCATATTACATGGGGGGAGGCAGAGGGGCACATTATGGGGCACGGCAGGGCACATTACGGGGGCTAGCAAGGCACATGGGGCACAGCAGAGAACATTACATGGGGCAGGAGGGCACATTATGAGGTACAGCAGAGTATATTACATGGGGGCATGAGGGCACATTATGGGGCACAGCAGAGCACATTATGGGGCATATTACATGGGTAAAAGAGGGCACATAATGGGACACAGCAAGGCATATTACATGAGGGCACATTAATTTATACAGCAGAGCACATGAGGAGGGATAACATGTTATATTATGGGGCATAGCAGGGCATATTACATGGGGGCAAGAGGATACATTATGGGGCATAGCAGGGCATATTACATGGGGGGCAAGAGGATACATTATGGGGCACAGTATGGTGCATCACGGGGCACACAGTAGGGCCCATCACATGGCATACAGCAGGGTACATGACACATCATGGGGCATACTGTAGAGCTCAGGACACATCACAAGGCACACAGGAGGGAACTGGGCACACAGTGGGGCACATAGGGCATGGGGCACACAGTAGGACACATCAGGTACACCACAGGGCGCACAGTAGGGCACATCATGGGGCACTTCACAGGGCACAAGGTAGGTCATGAGACACTTCACAGGGCACACAGTGGGGCACATCACAGGGCACACATTGGATCATATCATAGGGCAGGCAGCAGGGCATGGGGGCAGACAGCAGAACACATAGGTGGACCCTGGGCGCAAAAAGGGACACAGGGCATACAGCAGCAGCATACAAGCAGCTGCGCTTTCTGTGACGGATCCTAACCCACACTCCACTGAGTGCTTCCGTCAGTAACACCGCTTCCTCCAGTCTGACCATCAGAGAGATATATTATTATAGCTGCATTGAATACAAGTCTAGCCGAAAATAGCTTGTAGAATCTTGAATGCTTTATTGGACAGAATACAGCCTTTTTATACACATTTAACACAAGGGGTTAGATAACGAGGTAGGGCTGACTCATGGATACTCCCCCCCCCCCCCCCCCCTCCCCTCTAGCAAAAACTTAAAAGACAATAATATAATTACCATGTTAATTAACACAACACTTAAGGCAGACCTGGGGACCAGACAGTTCGTCTCCGCAGGTTAATGCGATCAGCTCTTTCATGAATCATGTATTGTTCAGAATAAACAACCAAGAATAGTCTTTGGGCAAGTCCAAAAAAAAGATTAATATAGAAATACCAAATAACAGGGTAAATGTGGACAGAAAAAGGTCCTTGCAGCCGGTGTCGGCGACACTTTCCTTCCTAGATGCAGAGTAGCGTGGGAAGCGGCTGTAAACACACCTCTCGTGATGCGCTCCTCCCCGCTGGCCCCTCCTCTCTTCTCGTCAGTCTGAGGTGATGGCAAATACAAACACCTGGGGTGGGAAGGAGGGGTCTATTTACATTGCAGTCTCTTAGCAGGGAGCAAGGACTTGGGACCCGATCTACCATCAGCTAGCAGTGATTGACTGATAGATCGAAGTGAAAGCTTTTATGGGGCCCCCTACTGGCCACGAGCCCTTGGGCAGTGCCCTATGGTCAGTCAGCCCCTGCTGGTGTGCATTAGGCTGGTAGGATTCAGTGGGATGCAACGCATTCCACTGTTTTACTTTTTTTAATTTATTTTTAAACAAATATTATGCTCTTATGGCCACCGCACGGTGTGAGAAAGTGGATTGCCTTGCATTGCACTGGTACCAAGGTGATGGTGGAATCCTGTTTTAGGGATGATTTTGCTTGATGAGCTACGAATCCTATTTGGAATGGTAAGATAAATGTAGTTAAAAAAATAAAAATAAAAATGTGGTTTGTTTGATTTGGGGCATTACTTTTGTTAGGGTATTCCCCACAATGCAGCCCCATCAATCCCTTTGTCTGTGCGTTTGCTGGATCTAAACCTCATCTCTATGCACTTCCGTGTCAGCTGCATTTCATTGCTTTGAACCCATCTAAGATGGTCACATGGGTAGACCATGCCTGTGCAATGTGTGTCAACATGGCTGCTTTTATGTTTTCACAACAGTTGTGACCCCATAACCGGATGAAGCTAAGTAAGAACTTTCATGGCAGGAGTAGCTGGCATTATTTTCTGGTTCTTAAGTCAAAACGTTTTTTTACCTTAAAGGGGTTGTAAAGGCGGAAGTTTTTTTATCTTAATGCATTCTATGCTTTAAGATAAAAAACCTGTGTGCAGCAGCCCACCTAACACTTACCTGAGGTCCCTCTCTGTCTAGTGATGTCCATGAGTGTCTCAGCCGTCCAGGTTCTCCTTCCTGATTGGCTGAGACACAGCAGTGGCGCCATTGGCTCCCGCTGCTGACAGTCAGCTAGCCAATCGGGAAAGAGGGGGTGGGGCTGGGTCGGGGCTCCATGTCATAATGGACACAGGGAGCTGTGACTAAGCTCGGGTGCCCCCATAGCAAGCTGCTTGCTGTGGGGACACTGAACTGGATGGAGGGGCCAGGATCACAGGACCTTAGAAGAGGAGGATCTGGCCTGCTCTGTGCAAATCTACTGCAACAGAGCAGGTAAGTATAGCATGTTTGTTATTTTTATAGGAAAACAAAACAAGCCTTTACAATCACTTTAATGCATTCTCTGCATTGGGGAAAAAAAAACACTGCAGCGCTGTCCTGCCTGCTGCACCGCTCCTCACTTCTGGTCTCACAGGAGACACTGGGAGCAGCAGGAGCCATAGTTTGCTGTCAGTCAAACTCATTTGGAAAGGAAGCGTGGGTGTGGCTTGCTGGCGCTGTGTGTGTTTATAGACACAGCCTGGCTTAGAAGCGCACAGGGGCCCCCTTGGCACATGGCTTACTGAAGAGGCACCTGGAGGAGTGGACTGCACCAGAGGAGCATTGCCAAAGATAAATTAAGGGACCGCTCTGTGCAATATTAATGCATTGTAGAGCAAGTAAATATTATTTATTAATACGAATAATAATCTTAAAATAATACAGGATTTATATAGCGCCAACAGTTTGTGCAGTGCTTTACAACATTTGGGCAGACAGTACAGTTACAATACAATTCAATACAGGAGGAATCGGAGGGCCCTGCTTGTTAGAGCTTACAATCTAAGAGATCACATCTTTTCCCAAATCCTCTTTCAGGACAGCACCTGGACAGAACGTAGCTCCACCCACTTTCAAAGGAAACACTGCGGTCCCGATCTTTAAAACAGGATACTTCTACCATGGCCTCAGTTGTAGTGTTAACTCCGCCATGGTGGAAGTGCTGCTGGGGACTGTGGTTGTGCTATGCTTTCTCCTGGTGGGGAATGTGGTCTAGCATATACTTTTTGTTTTTTTGTTGTTTTCTTATCTTCTGTGGGTTCATCCCAGCACCCCCCTCCTTAATGGGAGAGGGGGTGTTCCAGAGCTCCCTCCTTCGCAACCCAGTGAGAGTTATGGCCGACCGTGAAGCTTCTGCCTTAGACCTGGTGTTCCAGGGGCTGGGGCAGGTGTCCCAGCCTTCCGAGACCTTCGATTCTTCCATGTCCTGGTGGCTGGTGATGTCCCATCTGGATTGGGCGGGGCTTCCAGTAGGGAGAGAGCGCCTTCCAGTTCAGGCTGCTGGAACGCAGAAGGAAGGGGCTGGACCCGGCTTTTTGTTTCTGGGCCTTGCAGCGGCGAGAAGCCCAGGAGCGTTAAAAGGACACCTGATTTGGCCCGCAGCACCCCCTGTGATTATGGAGCCAGTGGAACCAGCGGCGGTGGTGAGAGCAGAAGCCACAAACACCAGCCAGGCCCAGGTAAGCGGGGGGCAGATGCTCCTGTAGTGTGGTATTTTATTTTTGTTTTTTCCTATGGGCTGTTTTGTTTCCTCTTGTATCCCCCCCCCACCTTTTATCTGTGCTTGTGTTTTGCCAGGCTATAGCTACAGTGAAAATCAAGCACTCTTCCCCTTCCCCATAGAAGGAAATGCCCCTCTTTTAAAGCTGCCCTTAAGGATTCCTGGTCCAAGCCTTTATGTAAGGCTTGTATAGCTGATTTAGTTAAACAGGAATCTTCTTCTCAGTGTAGTGACCTTCTCACCTCTTTTCAGAAGGTATACTTTTTAATCTTTTCATTCCTATCTTGACAAACGTCCTGTACTACAAAAGTCTGGCAATCGGAGTAATTTGCCATCCAGTCCTCTGCCGTCCACCTCCTGTCCAAGGAAGGTTAGTGACTCAGAGGAAAAGGGGGGCAGCATTGCTAACTCCCCAAAGGACTCGGAAAATAAGGAGAGAGAAGATAGGGATAGTAAATATTCTTGATACAAACTATCCCTGGAGGAGGTGGATGATTTAAAAAAAAAAAAAACAATCCATACCACTCTGAACATGCAAGAGGACAAGGTCCAATTATCTCTTCATGACAAAATATACCAGGACCTGGGGGAGGTCAAGCATTGTGTGTTTCCGATACACAAAGTCCTTTCAGAGGCTGTGAGAAGAGAATGGAGAGATCCAGAAACTGCTCCTTTTTTATCTAAATCACTTAAAAAGAAGATTCCTTTTTTGATGAGGATGAGGCTCAGGTGTGGAATAAAAGGTCAAGATTAGATGCAGCTTTTTCCCAGGTATCATGAAATGCCAATCTGGCTTTTGAGGATATAGGAATCTTAAAAGATGCCATGGATAAGAGGGCAGATTCCCTTCTAAAATATGAAACAATAAAATTTTTTTTTTATTGTTTCACGTTTAGCACGATTGGTCCTGTTGTGGTGTTGCCAGCAGCTTGCACTTTTTTTTAGTCTGTATACCTGCCCAATAATTTTATTTGTTTATGTTGTCCCTTCTAAAATAGGCATGGGACTCAACTTTAGGTAATCTCAAGCCAGCTATGGCTTTAACCGTGGTGGCCAGAAACTCGAAACACTGTCTGGAACAGTTGAAGGAACACATTGAAGCCAAAACTTCCCGGGGGGATCTGTGAGATACCATCCTGGTTCTCCAGAAAGCTGTGGGTTACATGGCAGATGCCATGTAATGGCAGATGTAGAATCTGTCAGAATGTCCGCTAGGTCTTCAGCTTTAGTAAATTTGTCGCATGGGGCTCTATGGTTGAAGACTTGGTCTGGAGAATCCGCTTCAAAAGTGAAGCAATATAACAGGTGAAAGTGAGCGCTGAGCCCAACACAGTTATAGATTGACAACCAGTAAAGGAAATATGAGGGGTATATTAAAGATAAGAATTAAAATAAAGATTAAAATAAATTTAAAAACAATTCCGATGATAAATGAGGATGGATGAACATGGGTCGATCAGCGAAAAATTATAGATTTTATGATGTCCATATAAGCTGGAAAATGTCCATAATAACTGTAAAATACTGACCACGTTAGAAGGCTGCCCTGATAAGAGAAAAGAAGTAGTCCTCTGGGTGCTGTAACATAAGAACACAAGGCGCCACTCTTAAGTGCAGAATGCCATAAAATTTATTTAACAAATAAGGAAAGGTGGTACTCACAAAAGTACATGTTTAAAAAGCATGTTAGTAATGTTGCTGCAGTGTCCTTAGCAGTTCCTGATCTGTTCTGAGTGGTGCTGGTGTCCGGTGGACAGGCTCGGCGGTGGATGCCGCCGCTTCCTGCCTCTGGAACGCACGCTGTAACCCAGGAACCAGAGGGATGAGATCACTTCCAGGTAGGGGGGACGTGAAGACGTCGCATTTGCGGAGCTATGCTCTTTCCTCAGGCCTAACGTGTGATCTAATTGGGCTGAAGTTAAAGGCTTGTGGTTGGCGCTGATTGGTGACAACAGCGCGGTGGTTTTTAATTCTGTCTGCAATCGCTCAAGTTGGCATGATGGCTAGCCGATACAATTATATCAGACAACAACTACTGGGAATACTAAATAAATTATATATATATCTCTCTCTACAATTACTTCAAAGAATTGCATCATAAAAACTGTATAAAAGGTCTGTAAATAATATTGAATTATGAAGTGCTGACATAAATAACCACATTGAAAAATTAGCTAGTGCTACATGAACACAGAACCTACACTAACAATGGAGGATTACACATATTAAAATCCAAACAAAAAATTAGAGCAAATTTATCTTTTACTGTATGTGTGTGATAGGGATAATGCTGATTTGGGATAATGAAAATGAATTTGAAATAGAAATAACGATGAAAATAGAAAATAATAAAAAAAGAGAGAAAAAATGTTTAGAAAAATAAAAAATAAAAATAAAATGAAAATAATAAATATATATAAAAAAAATATATAAAAATAAAATAATGACAAAAATAATAATAATAAAAAGAAGAAAAGAAGGAAAAAGAAAAAGAACAAAAAAGAAAAAAGGAAAAAAAGGGAGAATAAATTTGATGTATAAGATAATGACTGATGAATTAACGAATGAAAAGGGGGAAAAAACAGTCAAATAAGGCTGCTCACCTCTATTTCCTCGTTCAATCCACCAGGGGCAAGAGAGTCCAAAGTATATATCCAGTACGTTTCCCTCTGGCAGAGGTGCTTGAAACGCTCTGCCAGTGGGAACGTACCAGAGATGGACTCGATGATCCAGACCTTAAGGCCCAAGGAAGAGTGTTGGTGGTTTTGGAGGAAATGTAAAGGAACACTGTGAGTGTCGTCTCCTGCCTCTACGAGACGACGGTGCTCCCCAAACCTTTTCCTCAGTGTGCGTATAATTCTTCCCACATAATAGAGCTCACAAGGACAAGTTAAGCAGTAAATAACAAATTCTGTAGAACAATTGAAAAAACTGCTGATCTGATATGTTTTGCCCTTGTGGGTGAACTCCTTTTGACCATGTGTGACACATTTCTTGCGACACTGATACATCCCAATCAGAGGAATAAGACATGGGAATGCTATCTTGGGACCTGATTTGGATTTGAGCTTACTAGGTGCTATAGAATAGGCCAATGTCTATTTACGATACGTTCCATGGTTTTATATCGAGTGTGAAAACTGGGTCACAAATCTGACAGGTTGTGTCGTGGACTGGTCTAAATCTCTGGTACATGTAGGACGCTCTGACATGTAGAGATCGAAAGCCTCATCAATCACTTTTGGTGGAAAAGCTTTATCAATAAATTTTTGTTTTAAAAGGGATCCTTCTGTGATATAATCTAATTGTCTAGTGCAGTTCCTGCGTAGATGGCAAAATTTGCTCTTAGGAATATTTGAAATCCATCTGGGATGGTGGCAGCTTTGATGGTTTAAGAATGAATTGCCTGCCGTTGGTTTAGTATAGTTTTTAGCCAGAATTTTGCCGTCCTCATGAAATAGTGATAAATATAAAAATGCCAATTGAAGGCGATGGTGCTCTGAGGTAAATGTGAGACCATGTTCGTTATTGTTACAGTGTGACAAAAAGTCTAGGAATAGGGGCTCTGGGCCATCCCAAATGATGATAATGTCGTCTATATACCTCCCGTAAAACACTATATGGGAGGCATAGGGATTGTTGAGCTCGATGTAGCTGGCCTCCCAGAACCCCATAGTTAAATTAGCATAACTGGGGGCAAAATTGGCTCCCATTGCTGTGCCTTTTTGTTGGAGGAAGAATTCTCCATCAAACTCAAAATAATTGTGGGTCAGGCAGAATTCTGTGGCCTCCAAAATGAACTCTGAATGCTAATTTATAGTCCTGTGAGCCTCCAGGTAATTGACCAAATCTGGTCTCCAAAATAGTATATCTTTGCAAATGATCAGCTGTCTCCTAACCATGCAAAATAGTCCTGTCCCCTTGACAGGACGGAACGTTATACATACAACCTGTTGGGACAGATTAGCACGCCACCCCATACCGGCCGCTGTTGCCCGTTCGTCTCTGCTGTTTTAGTGTGACGCCCTTAAGCGCCTTGTTACTGTGAGTACCCATTGCGGGATTTGTTTATGATTTTAATAAATTTAGTACATACTGCACCATGAAGTCCTTTTTTATGTTGATATATTGAGGTACAAACGGGACTGCTGTGAGGAACAGAGGCACCAGTGCAAAACTATCCAGGACCCTGCATATAACCTCGAACCCAGAGAGGTTCTAAGGCGCATTCTGACCAAGCTTAATTGCAAGGTCGCACGCCCTAAGGTGAGGGGCTATCACCTGGGGGAGAGCACTTGTATGAGCGCACAGCACTTTAGTTTGTGTTCACCATAACACATGAATGGATTGTGGAAGATCTGTGGACTGTTAATTTGATCATTGCACAGCAACACAGCATGGATGCAACACCAAATCGCATGGATGGGTTTTTTGTATTTTTTAACTTTTTATTGTTTGAACATTGCACTAGCACCATATTGCATAGATGCAGCACTGAAATGCATGGATGCAACACTAAATCGGACTGTTAATTTAATCATTGCACAGCAACACAGCACTGAATTGAATAGAATCACATGGATGTAGCACCAAATCGCATGGATGCTTTTTTTGTATTTTTTAACTTTTTATTGTTCGAACATTGCACTAACACCATATTGCATAGATGCAGTACTGATATGCTTGGATGCAACACTAAATTGCATGGATGTTTGTGTTGAATTATCTATTAATGTTTGAAAATTGCACAAGCTTTGTGGAATATTTGCAATACACAGGCTTATTGGAGCACTTTTACCTATTTATTCATTCATTGAAATTTATTGCACATTAACGTATAGTATAGTATTAATAGTTGTTAATAGATTTTGTATATGTTAAGCACAATATCACTTTATTAATAATTTAGTGGAAATTTCTCATTTTTTATTTTGATAAGCGCAGCGTGTGTACAATTTGGTCCAAAATGAACTCTGCCAGACCCGGGTTTAACAGAGGATCAGAAGAGAGGAAGTGGGCAATGACTCTTAAACCTATTTCATGTGGGATGGAAGTATAAAGGGAGTTTACATCCAGGGAAGCCCACATATAAGTGGACTTCCATGTGTAGTGTTCCAATAATTCCAAAAGGTGAGTGCCATCACGGATATACAAGGGAAGACCGGTTGCAAGTGGTTGTAAAAATTGATCTATATACTGGGAAAAGGGACTAGTGATGCTGTCTATGGCTGCGACTATTGGTCGGCCTGGAGGATTTTGGGTGCTCTTATGTATTTTGGGGATGTGGTAGAAGTATGGAGTGGAAAAATAAGGTCTATTGAAAAAGGCATGTTCATGTTTAGAAATTATGTTGTTGTTTTTGGCTCTGTCTGTAAGTGTTTTAGCTTCTGTAATGAAGGTAGACAGAGGGTCACAACGTAATTTAAGATATGTATTTTGATCTGACAGTAGGCGTCTGGCTTCTGCCAGATAATCTTGACGATTTTGGATGACGATGCCCCCGCCTTTATCTGCAGTTTTGACAACTACCCTGTTTCCCTGAAAATAAGACCTAGCGTGATTGTCGGTGATGGCTGCAATATAAGCCCTACCCCCCAAATAAGCCCTAGTTAAAGTCCTTATAGGTCTTATTTTCAGGGTAGGGCTTATTTTCGGGGAAACAGGGTAGGGCTTATTTGGGCGGTAAGGCTTATATTGCAGCCACCACTGACAATCACGCTAGGTCTTATTTTGGGGGAAACAGGGTATATCTGAATTGTCATTAAGTTGTTTTAGAGCTGTTTTCTCCATGGGGGTGAGATTGAAATGACTTTCATGTGTTTGTTGACAAAGTTTTTGTAGATCAGTGAAAACCACCTGATAAAAGGTATGGAGATAGGGTCCCTTGGAGCGTGTGGGATTAAAATCCTCCAGGCCGACCAATAGTCGCAGCCATAGACAGCATCACTAGTCCCTTTTCCCAGTATATAGATCAATTTTTACAACCCCTTGCAACCGGTCTTCCCTCATATATCCGTGATGGCACTCACCTTTTGGAATTATTGGAACACTACACATGGGAGTCCACTGATATGTGGGCTTCCCTGGATGTAAACTCCCTTTATACTTCCATCCCACATGAAATAGGTTTAAGAGCCATTGCCCACTTCCTCTCTTCTGATCCTCTGTTAAACCCGGGTCAGGCAGAGTTCATTTTGGAGGCCACAGAATTCTGCCTGACCCACAATTATTTTGAGTTTGATGGAGAATTCTACCTCCAACAAAAAGGCACAGCAATGGGGGCCAATTTTGCCCCCAGTTATGCTAATTTAACTATGGGGTTCTGGGAGGCTTGCTACATCGAGCTCAACAATCCCTATGCCTCCAATATAGTGTTTTACGGGAGGTATATAGACGACATTATCGTCATTTGGGATGGCCCATAGCCCCTATTCCTAGACTTTTTGTCACACTGTAACAATAACGAACATGGTCTCACATTTACCTCAGAGCACCATCCCCTTCAATTGGCATTTTTAGATTTATCACTATTTCATGAGGACGGCAAAATTCTGGCTAAAAACTATACTAAACCAACGGCAGGCAATTCATTCTTAAACCATCAAAGCTGCCACCATCCCAGGTGGATTTCAAATATTCCTAAGAGCCAATTTTGCTGTCTACGCAGGAACAGCACTAGACAATTAGATTATATCACAGAAGGATCCCTTTTAAAACAAAAAAATTATTGACAAAGCTTTTCCACCAAAAGTGATTGATGAGGCTTTCGATTTCTACATGTCAGAGCGTTCCTACATGTACCTGAGATTTAGACCAGTCCACGACACAACCTGTCAGATTTGTGACCCAGTTTCACACTCGATATAAAACCATGGAACGTATCGTAAATAGACATTGGCCTATTCTACTTCAGGATCCACAATTAAAATCAATTATCACACCAAGACCAACATTTACATACCAAAAAACAAGGAACATCAAAAACTTGATAGCACCTAGTAAGCTCAAATCCAAATCAGGTCCCAAGATAGCATTCCCATGTCTTATTCTTCTGATTGGGATGTATCAGTGTCACAAGAAATGTGTCACACATGGTCAAAAGGAGTTCACCCACAAGGGCATAACATATCAGATCAGCAGTTTTTTCAATTGTTCTAAAGAATTTGTTATTTACTGCTTAACTTGTCCTTGTGGGCTCTATTATGTGGGAAGAACTATACGCACACCGGGGAAAAGGTTTGGGGAGCACCGTCGTCTCGTAGAGTCGTAGAGGCAGGAGACGACACTCACAGTGTTCCTTTACATTTCCTCCAAAACCACCAACACTCTTCCTTGGGCCTTAAGGTCTGGATCATCGAGTCCATCTCTGGTACGTTCCCACTGGCAGAGCGTTTCAAACGTCTCTGCCAGAGGGAAACGTACTGGATAAATACTTTGGACTCTCTTGCCCCTGGTGGATTGAACTAGGAAATAGAGGTGAGCAGCCTTATTTGACTGTTTTTTCCCCCTTTTCATTCGTTAATTCATCACTCATTATCTTATACCTCAAATTTATTCTCCCTTTTTTTCCTTTTTTCTTTTTTGTTCTTTTTCTTTTTTTTTTTTTCCTTCTTTTCTTCTTTTTATTATTATTCTTTTTATTTTTGTCATTATTTTATTGTTATATATATTTTATATATTTATTATTATTTTCATTTTATTTTTATTTTTTATTTTTTCTTCACATTTTATATATATGATGTATATAAATATATATATATTATAATTTATTTAGTATTCCCAGTAGTTGTTGTCTGATATAATTGTATCGGCTAGCCATCATGCCAACTTGAGCGATTGCAGACAGAATTAAAACACAGCGCGCTGTTGTCCCCAATCAGCGCCAACCACAAGCCTTTAACTTCAGCCCAATTAGATCACACGTTAGGCCTGAGGAAGGAGCGTAGCTCCGCAAACGCGTCCCCTTCACGTCCCCCCCTACCCGGAAGTGATCTCATCTCTCTGGTTCCTGGGTTACAGCGTGCGTTCCAGCAGCAGGAAGCGACGGCATCCACCGCCGAGCCTGTCCACCGGACACCAGCACCACTCAGAACGGATCAGGAACTGCTAAGGACACTGCAGCAACATTACTAACATGCTTTTTAAACATGTACTTTTGTGAGTACCACCTTTCCTTATTTGTTAAATAAATTTTATGGCATTCTGCACCTAGAGTGGCGCCTTGTGCTCTTATGTTGCTTCAAAAGTGAAGCCATGTGGTCTTCCATTTAATGGAGATCTTTTGTTTGGCCCTGACCTGGAGACCATCTTAGACAGAAAGGCAGACAAAAAAAAGTAGGCGCCTATAGTTAAGAAGAATTTTCGTGCTTTTCAGCAAACCCAAGGTTCTAAAGAATCAGGTCATAAGAGACCATGGAATCAAGGAATCAAGGAGTCAAGGCAAAGTGGAGGTTTTGTTCAGACCTCCTTACCAGTCAACAATGTTGTGACAGTGAGTTTTCTGGCTGTGGCAGGTTGACTGCAGTCCTTCCTCCTGCAGTAGGACATGGAGACAACCAGTCTGTTTGTCCTGAATGTTATATTTCAGGGTTACAGCCTGGAGTTTTCGGAGAACCCTCATTTTTTTTTGTGACTCAAGTTCCAAGAATTCAGAAGTCCCTGGCAATAATGTCTCTCTTAGAGTTAATACAGCAGGGAGTGATTGTTCCAGTTCTCCAGAAAGAGAAGGGACTAGGGTTGCTAACACCTTGCTAATACCGGGTTGAACCCCCTTTTGCCTTCAGAACTGCCTTAATTCTTTGTGTTATCAATTTAACAAGGTGTTAGAAACATTCCTCAGATTTTGGTCCATATTGACATGATGGCATCACACAGTTGCTGCAGATTTGTTGGCTGCACATCTATGATGCGAATATCCCGTTCAACCACATCCCAAAGCTGCTTTATTAGATTGAGGTCTGGTGACTCTGGAGGCCATTGAAGTACAGTGAACTGATTGTCATGTTCAAGAAACCAGTTTCAGATGATTTGAGCTCTGTGACATTGGCTACTTCCAGCAGGATAGTGCACATCAGAAGATGGGTACACTGTAATCATAAAGAGATGGACATGGTCAGCAACAATACTTAAATAGGCCATGGCATTTAAACTATGCTCAATTGGTACTAAGGGGCCCAAAGCGTGCCAAGAAAATATCGCCCAGACCATTACACCATCACCCTGAACCGTTGATACAAGGCTGGATGGATCCATGCTTTCATATTAACGCCAAATTCTAACCCTACCATCTGAATGTCGCAACTGAAATCGAGACTCCTTGGACCAGGCAACGTTTTTCCAATCTTCTATTGTCCAGTTTTAGTGAGCCTGTGCGAATTTAAGCCTCAGTTTCCTGTTCTTTGCTAACAAGAGTGGCACCCGGTGTTATCTTCTGCTGCTGAAGCCCATCTGCTTAAAGGTTCAATGTGTTGTGCATTCAGAGATGTTATTCTGCATACCTTGGTTGTAATGCTAGGTTATTTGAGTTAATGTGCCCATTCTCCTCTTACATCAACAAGGCATTTTCGTGCACACAGCTGCCGCTCACTGGATGTTTTCTCTTTTTTTGGACCATTCTCTGTAAACCCTGGAGATTGTGCATTTGTGCATCCGTTTGTACTTCAGCATGTTGTCTTGCCCACATCTAGATGCCTAAATGCATTGAGTTGCTGCCATGTGATTGGCTGATTTGCAATCTGTGTTACTAAGCAATTGAAAAGGTATACCTAAGAAAGTGGCCGGTGAGTATATAGTTTGGAAACTGGGCCATGATTCAGTAGATCTGCCTTGATATTTCACAAATCCTGCTATTAGAGGGATGGTACAATTTTTTTGTTCCCTGTACAGATATTTCTTGTTGCACGGTGAAAAATATTATGATAATCTTCTCTACTAGTGAAGCAATGGGCCAGCAGGCCAAAGGAGGCAGGTTGGGTGGGGGTGATTGGATAAGACTCTTTTCTCATCCGCTAGATAGTAGATCTCTGTTATCGTAAATAGTGGTTCATACGGCCCTGCGTTGCCTCCACCTTCACGGCGACGTATGTTTTGTGTTGGCCTAATTGTATGTCCTGTTTTTTCTATTGAAAGTAAAAATTCCAATAAAAAATGGGGAAAAGAAAAATGGTAAGTGCAGACAAAAGGAAGAAATGAAAAATCAGCACAAGGGACATAACTTATTCAGTAGGGATGTGTCCCTTATGCTCATTCCTCTTCTTTTAATGGTAATCCTCCTTCGTCCTGAAGAGGCTCATCTGTTTGGTGAGGCACTTGAGAAAGTCATCAAAGATGTCACAGGAGGAAAAGTACTTCTTCCACGGCGAAGGGTGAAACAAAACCCCTTTTGGCTGTGGTTTTCTCCTCCTCAAAACACAGAGCACCTCAGTGCTTTACAGTGGTGTATTTAGGTTTTGTGCTGCTCTAGGCCTGACTATACTCGCGCACCACCTGATTTAAATATGACCCACTCCTTCCTGTCAAGGCCACACCCCTTCCTTTTTAAGATCTGCCCTGTCATCTTCATGGGATGAGGACAGAGGGACGCCGCGGGATGAGGACAGAGGGACACTGCGGCATCTTTTCATTTGGAGGGAGAGAGGGGGTAAGGAGATATGTGCTGGGTGCTTTGGGAAGGGAGAGGACATGTGATAGTGGTGGGGGGGAGGATCAGACACCCCCACTAGCACATATTCTCACCCCCACTCCCGTCACTCCATGTGTGCATCGGTTATCTGCCCCACCTTCACGGTTACTGTCTCCCCCTCCACTGTAAACTATACACAGACCTCAGACCAGCAGCACGGCTCTTGCACTGAAGTTGTGTCCCTCCTCTGTGGCTCCTCCTGGCTGTGTACACTAGAACATTGGAGCCGAGGAGTGTGTGTGGCTGACATTGGGGAGAGAGGTGTCGGCTGCTACGGAAAGCTGATCGCCGCTTGTGTCCTAGCGCACCCCTGTCTGGCCAGTTACTGGAGCTCAGTGCTGGAACTTGTTGTGGCACTGGGCTCTGGGGCAGTTGCGTCACTAGGTTTGGTGTCACTTGTTGTGGTAAAAATGGTGTTACCCCCCCCCTTTTTTTGGATCGGAGGCCCAGTGTTGGAGCACTTTGTGGTGGTCAATAAGGCCTAGAGGATATCAGGTTAGGCACTTCCTAATGGCTCAGTCCCTGGGAACAGTAATGGATAATAGCCAACAGGCCCTCTTACCAGACCCGGCGAAACCGCAACAGTGATCCTTCCGGATTGACGTTCGGTCACTCTGGGTTGCCCAGGCCGACTCTAGTCAGTAGTGTAGCATGTCTGTACCCTGGCAGTGGCTCCTTCTTTCTCCCTCTCTGGTGGTGCGAGTACATTGTGGCTCCCTCTCTGATCGTGTGGGTACAGAGTGGCTCCCTCTCTGGTGGTGCGGGTACAGTGTGGCTCCCTCTCTGGCTTCCCCCAGCACAGTACTCTTTTTCTCCATCTAACACTCAATTCCTCTGTTTTTTTCTGGATTCCAGGCTCCCCCCCAGAGTGCATGCATGCTGGGGGCTGTAGCATGATGTCTGTGGACACACTGGGGCTGCCACTCTTCAGGGACTACATTTCCCATGATGCCCCCCCCCCCGTGTCTTCTGATTGGCCCTCTGCTGTGGCCAATCATGGGGAGGGAAAAAGCGGGCAGCAAGCTGGGCGGCAGCGCGGCAAACCCAATTAGAGGCCCCCCGCGGAGGCGGGACCGGAAACGGATGATGGAGTGAGCTGGTGAGGAGAGAATGTGTGTGTGCACTTCCACCTCACTCCCACAATATGGTTGAGAACCTGCTCCGTCCCTGACTGTGCAAATAAAGAGCAAGGATCAAGCCGACAGTGCCTATCTGGTGGTGTGTGCCGAGCCTGGTACCTGTTTCCGCGGACCCCCGTGCCTGACTGCTGCCCCCGAACACCCGTGCCTGGCTGCTGCCCGCGACCTGCGTTAACATCTTGGTGGGAGCGGTGCGGTGCGTCCCCCTCTGCCCTCGGAAGTCCTCGGAAATCCTCGGAGGACCAGAGAGATTCTGAAAGGAAGTCAGGTGGTGGCGCGCTCTCGCGGGAGCACGGGCGGGAGCGAGAGTGGGTACGAGTGAGAAAGTGAGGAGTGTTTCCTCGACAGCCCCAGGAGTGTCAGCAACGGAAGCTCCGAGAGGAGAATCTGTAACACCAGACTGAGAAGCGGTGGTGACCGAGCCCCCCCGAAGCTGCGGTGCCCAAACAAGCCACGGAGCCTGGGTGAGTGAGCGGACATTGTATTTGAAACTGAACTGACTTATTTATCAGATGGTGGAGAGAGAGGGCTACTTAAGGCTGTCTAAAGGTTGTATATACAACCGCTATTTAACAGAGGGGGGTCCATAAGTGCTGATTGGACTTTACCTGGGCTGAACAGGGTTGCCAGAGGTGATTTTTTGTCTTTTTGAGGCTGGAGAAAGGTGTCCCTCATTAATGATTTGCTGAAAGCTACTTCTTCAATAAAGAAGAGGAAAGAAAAGGAAAAAGTCCCCCTTATATAAAAAAAAGGGGAGGAAGAGAAAAAATTTTTTTTTTTTTTTTTTTTTTTTTTTTCTTCTTTCTTCTCAAATCAAATCTATGCCAATTACCCGTTATATCCATAACTGTTATATTGCCTAGGAAAATAAATAAAGCTAAGAGAGGAAAACGGGGAAGGTATTATGTCCGCAAGGAGGAAAGGAGAGGAACACGCCAGCCAGGAGAGTATGGGGGTCCAGTCCTTACGGTCGGCTAAAGACAAAGGGATATCATCTACAGTAGCAGGAGCAACAGCGGCGGCAGTTGCAGCAACCGCTAAACTGGAAAAAATGATTAACGTAACCGATCATACTCCAACGAAAGGGGGGCAGCTAGTACAGAGCAAGATAACAGCAGACAGAAAGAGCCAGGGGGGCTCAACAGCATTTGTCAGCGGAACTACAGCAAAGAATCCACCAGTTAAAGGAGCAGGAGGAGCAGGGAAAACGATGGAAACAGCTAATACCCAGAGTCAAGTTCCAGAGGGGGAGCCATCCCTGAAAGACATCCTTCTGGCAATTAATGCCTGTAAACAATCCTTGGGGGAAATGTCAGGACAGATGCAAGACATTAAAGAAGAAATTGCCCTAGTACGCCATGATTTAAAAAAAAACAGCGGAGAGAGTAACAGAAATAGAAGGGAGAATAAGCCTTATAGAAGATGAGCTATATCCTATGAAACAAAGAGTCAAGACCCAGGAAGAGCAGTTAAATAGGCTCACGGAAAAAATGGACGAGATGGAAAATAGACTGCGCAGAGACAATGTGAGGGTAGTGGGCCTGCCAGAGAAGAGTGAAGGTGCAGATCCTATAGGCTTTTTTGAAAAGTGGTTGATTGAAACCTATGGAAGAGAGACATTCTCACAGCAGTTCTCTATTGAAAGAGCGCACAGAGTCCCGTTCAGGCCCCCACAACAAGGAAATCCCCCAAGAGCCCTACTGCTGAAATTTTTAAATCATAGGGATAAAATAAACCTCTTACGCAGGGCTAGAGAAAAAGGGAACATATTCTACAATGGAGTGAGAATCTCAATATACCCTGATTTCTCCCCGGGACTGCAAAAGCGTAGAGCGGAATTTTTAAAAATTAAACGTAGCCTCCAAGGGTATGATGTAACATATGCGCTTCTTTATCCTGCTAGACTACGAGTGAATGCACTTGGAGGAAGTCAGATCTTTGACTCCCCCAAGAAGGCACTGACATGGTTAGAGGAAAAGAAGGACCAGTTACCACTGAAATAAAAAGGGAGTAGAGCAGAGAGAGAATAGAGCAGGGGAATAAATATATACACGTAAATATAAGACATATATAATAAAATTGAAACCATCACGGGGGGAGGGGAGTGAGGTGGGGAATACACATGGTTGGATTGAATCAGAAAATAAGTTTGAATGTGAATGGAGGAAGGGTAGGAATGGTGGAGGGTAAGAGTAAGGAAGACAGGGATGTGTGTAGAGTTGGTTTTGGAATAAAGGGAGGGTATGGGACGGTCACTAAAAAAGCCTCTAATGGTAACCTAGAATGGAGTGGGGGGGGTGGGGGAAGTGTTTTTGGTGGGAAGGGAGGGGGGATGGGTGGGGGGGGGGAAGAACACAAAACAAGGGAGTATATAATGCATAAGAATGTAAGGAAATGCTTTGTACACTATTTATTACATTTGCTCACAGGACGGCACACCAGGTACAGCATAGTTAGGATAAATATAGGTCAAGGAACTGAGATATGAGTCTAAAATATTTGGTTAAAGGTGGAGTTAGAGTAATTTTTAGCTGTTTTATTAATAGTGATAGGAAGGGTTTGAGCACTAAAACACAAAGGGTAAATACGTTGCACAAATTAATGGGATATAATGTTTTATTGTTCTCTATTGTACTCTTTTGGTAAAACTGGTAAAATTTAAAACCCTGTTTCTAGTAAGGATTATATACAGTAAAAATCAGGTTAAGTGATGATGTTGAATATTGGATCATGGAACGTTAGAGGTTTGGGAACCCCGGTTAAAAGAGCAGCGATATTTGATAGCTTGGATACATACAAAGTAAGAATAGCCTGTCTGCAGGAGACGCACCTAACAAAAGACACCAAAGGACATATGAGGAATAGGAGGTATAAGTATCAGTTTCACTCTGTGCATACCTCATACTCGAGAGGGGTCGCGGTACTAATTGATGGGGAGGTGGTATTCTCTTGCAGACAGTGCGTATTAGATGAAGAAGGGCGATATATTTTCATGCATTGTACAATAGAGGGTCAAGAATGGGTACTAACTAATATATACATTCCCCCCCCCCTTTAGAATGGAGATATTGTATGATCTCTTGAAATTCATAATGGATAAGCCGGGCCTGCCAGTTATAGTGGTTGGGGACATGAATGTAGTTATGGATAAAAAAATAGACAGATTTCCTCCAGGGAAACAGAGCCAGGGAGCACAAGAAAACCGAATGTGTCAATATCTGCAAGAAGCGGGATTATCCGACATTTGGAGATTACGGAACCCAGGAACACTACAGTACTCATGCTACTCAAGCTCCTACTCTACCTTATCAAGGATAGACATAGTACTGGGTAATGATTTAGCAGGGCAAGTAATACAAAATATAGAGTATCAGCCTAGAGGGGTGTCAGATCATTCTTTAATGACAGTTGAAGTAAACCCAGGAAACAAAAAAGAAGGTAGAGTATGGAAATTAAACCCGGCCTGGTTGGAAATTATTGAGGAGTCAGAAGGGATGGCATCTGAGCTGGACGAATTCATAAGGTTCAACTCGGATACTGTCACAAAGGGGGTGATGTGGGATACGTTAAAGGCATATTTGAGGGGTCTTCTGATTCAGAAAGTGTCCAAAATCAAAAAAGCTTCACGGGACTGGGAGGATAAGACTAGGAGAGAGTTAATGGAGGCAGAGAAGGAGTATGTGAAAGAACCCTTACCTGATAAACAAAAAGTGTGGGAGAAAAAACAACAAAGTTATAAAGACGCAATACTCAGGAAAGTAGAAAATAAAAGACTGTTCCAGAGACAAATTATATATGGGGAAGGAGAAAAAGTAGGGAAGATGCTGGCCAGTATTGTTAAAAACAGTTCCCCCCCCCTCCACGGTCCCAGTAATTAGAACTAAGAGAGGTGAAATATCTTCCCAGAGAGAGATAATTATAGATACCTTTAAAGAATACTATACGGATTTATATAAATCCCGAGGGATCAGGGAGGGAAAGGAAATGGACTCCTTTTTTAGTAAGATAAGTATACCAGTAATTGAGGAGGCAGATAAAGAGGAACTAGAGCAACCGATCACACTGGAAGAAATTAAAATGGCAGTAGCGGAAATGGCCAACAATAAGTCCCCGGGTCCAGATGGGCTACCAACAGAAATATATAAAAGCTACGGGGAAACACTGCTTCCGGAACTCCTTAAAGTATTTAACTGGGCGAAGGAGAGGGGGAAATTGCCATCATCAATGACTGAAGCTATAATTATTGTATTGCATAAGGAGGGGAAGGATCCATTGGAACCAGGATCTTATAGACCTATATCCCTACTCTGCTCTGATGTTAAGATACTAGCAAAGGTCCTGGCAGGGAGGTTAAGAAAGATCATTCACAAAATAGTTCATCAAGATCAAACAGGGTTTATCCCAAATAGAGCAACAAGTATGAACATCAGGAGGGTTTATCTGAACCTTCAGATACCCACAGATAATATGGGCTCGAGAGCAGTTATGCTGCTTGACGTGGTAAAAGCGTTTGACAGCGTAGAATGGGAGTACATCTGGCGGGTAGTAAGGGAGTTTGGGTTTGGCCCCTCCTTTATTAGCTGGGTAAAAGTACTTTATAATGATCCCAAAGCAAAAGTAAGAATTAATGGTGATTATTCATCCGAGTTCCAACTAGAAAGAGGCTCAAGGCAAGGCTGTCCCTTGTCCCCTCTAATATTTGCCCTGGCAATGGAACCATTAGCCATATCAATAAGGCAGAATAGGATAATAAAAGGATTCCAGAGAGCAGAGGGGGAAGAACGGATCGCATTGTATGCGGACGACGTTCTCATATTCTTAGGTGACCTGGAGGGATCCCTTAACCAGGTGTTGGAAATACTCTCAGGATTTGGAAGAGTTTCAGGCTTATCCATAAATCAGGAGAAATCGGTGCTGCTACCAATAGATCCTGTGGGAGAGAACGTCCCAGTAAGTAATATACATATGGAAATAGTAGAGTCAACAAAATACTTAGGTATAAAGTTAACAAAAGATCCAGGGGAATATTTAGATAATAACTTGACTCCCCTGTTGAGGAAATTTAAAAGTAAGATTGAAATCTGGAGAGGTTTGCCTCTGTCAGTGGCGGGGAGATGCAACCTGATTAAAATGTTGTGGCTTCCCCAGCTACTGTACGTTATGCATAACTCCCCAATATGGATAAGCCGGAACTGGTTTAAAAAAATAGATACACTATTGAGAGATCTCATCTGGAAAGGGAGACCTTCTAGGATAGGACTACAAACCCTACAACTGTCAACGCAAGAAGGGGGATTAGCGGTGCCTCACCCAAGGGGCTATTTTTTGGCAGCACAGATGCAGCAACTGGGGAGAGGCTCCGGTCCCAACGGCCACGATAGGAGAGAACTGATGATTATGGGAGCACCCCATGGGACAGTGATGGAAGTACTTGAGGCGAACTCCTTTTTGCACAAATCCCCAACGATAAAATTGATGAAAAAAGTATGGAATACCATCAAGGACATGAAGGGAATGGGAGGTCTGATGAAATGTACTCCACTGTGGAACAATAAGAACTTAAAAGAAATAGGGAAAATAAAATCATGGGAAATGAGAGGGATAAATAAATTATCCCAGTTGTATAATCAAAATACCTTAAAAACATTTGGATCACTTAAGGAGGAATTTGGTATCCCAGACCATTCATATTTTAGTTACCAACAAATCAAACATGCCTTGAGTAGACAGTTTGGAGGACAAGGGCCAGTTTGGAATAGGTCTATTATATTTCAAAAATTAGACATGCAGGGTGGACACGGGGGGTCCATAGTCGAAATGTACCCAGATATATGTAAAAGTATTATAGAGACTCCAGGAAAACTGAAATGTAGAACTAAATGGGAAGAAGATCTGGGAGTAATCTCGGATGAACAATGGAAAGAGATATTGGCGGGAGGTCACCAGGTTTCAGTCTCACCAGCTCAGAAAGTCTCACAATTAATGCTACTACATAGGACATACTACACTCCTAAAAGGTTATTCAGGTTTGGGGGGAGGAAAGATGACAAATGCCCTAGATGTCAGGAATCGGGGGATCTAATGCACATGATATGGAAATGCCCGAAGCTATTTCGCTATTGGAATGAAGTGGTGTAAACGTTAAATAAGATCCTTGCTTTAGAACTTAAAGTAGAGCCAAAACTATGCATCTTGGGGGTAGAGGGAAATATAAGAAGAGGAAATTTGAAAATTAAAATAGTAAGAAGATGCCTATTCCAAGCAAGGAAGTTGATAGCTTTAAGATGGCAGGCAAGAACCCCCCCCACGAAGGAAGATTGGATTAAAACGGTAATAGAAACAATGTGGAAGGAAAAAGTAGTATACACGAAGAGAAAGAACCTGAAAGAATTTAAAAGATTATGGAACCCTTGGCTAGAAGAATTGGGATACCCAATGTGAGGGAATGATAAGAGAAGCAGCCTTATGGTAGCTAAATTAAGTAAGAATTAGTGAGGCATGCTTGGGGGAGGGGGGAGGGAAGGGGGGAAAGGGGGGATAGGGTGGGAGGAGGGTGGGAGAAACACAGGAGGGGAAAATAATCAGAGTATACCTTTTCTGCTATAGCAATATGTGTTTATAAATGTATATATAGTAGATATATTCAAAAATTGGTATGCTTGTTTTTTTTTAAAAAACTTTTTTGTATAATGTGGAAAAAAATAATAAAGATTATGTAAACAAAAAAAAAAGAGGCCCCCCGCAAAGTGCCGTCCTAGGCCTGGGCCAAAACAGCATTTCCTTTTGGGCTATGACCTGGAAAAACAAAATCCACCAAGTCTTCCCAATGATGGTGCGCCCTCACTCCTAACAGTGTCTGTTACAGTTTAAAGGAGATGGATTATTCCCGCGCTATCATATATGGAATAGGTTAAAAATAGAAAAGCTGCATGCACTGTTAAAAGGTAGGCACCTGACCTCGTGAATAGATCTAGAAAATGGGTAGTGCTGCGCTAATCCTAGGTAATTATCAAAATGATGTATAATCAGTGGTATACATACAGAGCTTTAATGCGTTGCTGTTTGTTAAAGTCGGATGGATATACGATAGTATTAATTAAAGATATAGCTCAGAATATTTATTTACAATAAGAGTACCCCCTGAGATCTACGCAGGGGTCTATATCCAACAAAGGGGAGCGATGGTAATGTTTGAATGGAATCAATAGGGTTGAGTGGAATCAGGTGATATACAATATAAAAAACAGTACTAGTAAAAAATAATAAATAACATGGGTGACTTTCAATAATGGATAGGTGCGTAATGAAAAAACAATTCTTTTAAAAGATGATATTAAACTTAGGTGACTGTCAATCATATATAAAAATGCATTACCATTGGAAATAAATAAATTCACAGTGGGGGGTATCCAGTGCTAATTGGGCTAGTGTAAGGTGCAGCGTGACAAGCCTATTAAAGGCAGTGAGGTAGTGGTGGACTGCTAGTTCATAATGTGCATATGTGCAAAAAAAATTCAATATATAAAAATGAATATTTAAAGTTAAATAATAAAGTATCTCAAATCCTTGTAAAAGGTTTGACAGATAGAAAGAAAGAAAAAAAAAAAAACACAAATGTCCATAGAAATTTCCACAAAAATGATGGCAACGTCTTGGCATGCACACGTTGCAGTTAAAGTGCTCAAGTGCAACACATCCAGTGCTTCTTCGTGTGACACCACTAAGGTTAGGTAGTGGCCCCTTACCTTTAGGTAATAGGGCAACAGCATGTAGTGCAATTGACTCTTTAGGGTCCTCCTATTAGCTCCAGCGCGTCCCTCACCAGCCTACGTCCTGGGATGGAGTTCCCTCAGGTATAGTGCCAGAGCGGGGGGTATGGAGGATGATAAGCAAGAAAAGGAAAAGGCCAATAGTGTAATCCCGTTTTAGGTGTAAAAGAACCTCTTTTATTAAAATTATGTAGGTACTCACATTTAAAATTGGACAACAGCAAATGTAATCCAACGAGCAGCGAACTCGTATGCCTCTATGGTGAATGCAGCCTGTCTCGTCCCTACGCGTGACGTCACACCACACGTGACTTCATCAGGGGATGGTTACAGGCTTGAAATTGTGTCCTTAAGTAGTTTAGAATTGGCCGTTTATGGAGCGGCCATTTTCTTGGAGTCTAAAGGAAGTAGTGCGGCGGCCATTTTCTTAAGGGTTATTCGCCGCTACTTCCGCTGAGGGATGCGTCTGTATAACATCTCAGCTGACCCGTTCGACCAATGGGGACAGTCCAGGCATGGGTAGTGTCTCCAAGTGTCAGCAAAGGGAGTCTATGTCTAATCTATTGCCGAATAACGGCGAGGGAGTAATTCAATGGGGACAATAGGAAAGTGTTAGTGCTAATTAAATCGTAGTAGGGACCGAGTGTTGGTATTAATTTGGACCTGAATGGGTCTGATGATCTAATCAGGTGCTAGTTTAGTGCAGGAAACCCATCCTGCAATATGATTGGTTAAGTCTGTGTTTTAAAGCCCGAGGGGGAAGAAAAGCAGCAGACACCGGTGGCATAGAAAATATATATGCACAAAACATAATGGATAAAGACAATGTCTATAATAATATAATGAATAGCCATTAATACATAAGTGCCCTAAAGTGAGTGATGTAAGTTGGTTGTTTAATAAATAAGTAAAAAATAATAATAAGGAAGCGAGAGTGAAATAGAAAAATGATGAGATCTATCTAAATGGTGAAAAATGTAAAACAAGAAAAATGAGGTGATGTGTATTAATTGGGGCGTGAGATTAATTGTGACAAATGATAATATAATTCGTACCTCTATATCTGGGTCACTTATCTTACAGTACATGTTGACTATGTTGCTACTGCATGCCACCGTTAAGGGTGAAGTTATGCGGACTACAGGAATGAATCAATCACAGTGTGTGTATTTCCATAAGAGCATGGGAGACACAACGCTGTATACATTAAAAATATTAAAAAGACTATTAAAAAATATTATAAAAATATTCTAAAAATATTATAAAAAATGTTAGGAGGGTATTCTTTAAAACAGATAAATTTGGTGATTGGTTAAAATTACTTAAAAGTTAAAATGGTGCGCCCTCACTCCTAACAGTGTCTGTTACAGTTTGCCTTTCTCTTGGCCACAGACATCCCAAACCTCTGGGTACAATTTGTGGTTTTAAAGGGGTACAAAATAGTTCCAAACCCTACTCCCTTTTTTTGTATTCTTCTCTCCAGTCTGCCGAAATCTGCTCAAGAACAGTCAGTTGTGCTGAACTCCCCACACCACATCTTGTCTCAAGGAGCAGTCATTCTAGTACCTTTTGGAAGACACTGGGTGGATAAAAATCAGTGATTTAAAAAAAAAAAAAAATCAAAAATCTTTTTTTTTTTTTTTAAATCAAATGTATTTATTATTTATTTAGTTTTCTATTTAAGATACATTAATAATTTAGTTTATTCAGCATGAAATGGAGCTTAGTTATGTAGCATGAGGCTGTATATTCTGCAGTATTTACATTTTTGGTAAACTCATTCAATGAATCCAAGTTCTGCAGGCTGAGATAACATGCACTGCCAATGTTATTTTGTTTTAATTAAATAAAAGAATTTGAATAGTTCTCCAACTATGTGTGATTAACCTATTAACCAAAATCTGTTCTGATATTGCCCTGAGTTCTTATGGTGCAAGTGCCTCTGTAAAAACTCTGCAACACTTTTTTTGTGTCTGGCAATTACTCTTCTTGCCAACTTACCTGAGATAGACCTGGCTGGTCTATTGGACAACCCTGCCTTGTGCCTTGACGACTCCTGAACCTTGAAACTATTTACTCCTCCCATGAACTTTCTGATTTAAAGCAGAGTTCCGACTAAAAAAATAAATAAAAGTCAGCAGCTACAAATACTACAGCTGCTGACTTCTAATAATCGGACACTTACCTGTTCCAGGGTCCAGCGATGCAGGGGAATGAAGCCCCGCTTGTCTCCCTGCTTGCCTCCCCCTCCTCTCTGCGGCACCGGCATTGTCACTGTGGGCGCCCGGCTGTGGCTTCACAGCCGGGCACACATTGTGCATGCACGAGCCGCGCTGTGACTGGCCGGGCAATCATCTGGGACCTGTGACATGTCCCAGATAATAGCGGAAGGGGGAGAGGTGAACTTACTTCCGGCGCCGCAGTGCCTCGGGAGGAAGTGGGAGCTGGAACCCTCTAAAAAAGGGTTTCCGCTCACCCCCCCCAAATAAATGACATGCCAAATGTGGCATGTCAGGGGGTCACCTTCCCTTAAAGCGGAAGTTCCAATTTTTGGGTGGAACTCCGCTTTAAGCCATTTCCCTGCGCTTCTTGTTTGCCAGATTATTGTGCTTTCCTCAGCCAGTATCTCACTACTACCTTGCAAGAAAGCTCATTTAAAGGGAGTTCCCTGATGGGTTTGAAGGGTCGGGAGAATTATTTCCGGCAAGGTCCGGCAGCGTCTGCCGGACATCAGCAGCTGCATGCAAAGTGAATATCTCCTAAACTGTACAGGTTTATGAGATATTCATTTTACCTACAGGTAAGCCTTATTATGTAAAAATACAAAAAAGGGTATACAACCACTTTAACTGATAAACTAAAGGCTTTTAAAACTTCATCAGTGGAGAACTTGGGGTATCATTGTGTTTTTGCGATTCCACAGATGTGCGCAGTTTTAAGGCTTGTCATTCTGCTATCTGTTTACCCAATGCAACCCAATCTTTTGTATTTTACCAAAAATTTGATATAATATTCTGCTTGTTTGCACTAAAATTAATTTTTTCTCCTGAAAATATGCATTTGATAAATGGCTGCGCAAATCGCATGTGACATAAAAAAAAATTGCAACTACCACTATTTTTCTTTTGGGTGAGGGCTACAGTAATTTCTAGCAAAAAAGTCAGATTTTAACGTGTGCAAAAAATTGAGAAATTGCCCTGGTAGACAAGTGGTTAAAATGTGGTTTAACCCAGGAAGGATTCTACACTACGCGGTAGCTTTCGCCCCATTTTTCTCACCAACATTGACATTCGCTTATACTCCAAACTACTGGCCAATCGCCTTATGCCAGCTATACCCGACCTGATGCACCTTGACCAGGTGGGGTTTACCCCCAAGAGGGAGGCCAGGGATAATTTCCTTAAAACCATTTCCCTGATGGAATATGCCCAAAAATGCTAAATCCCAGCTTGCTTGATCTCGGTCGACACTGAAAAAGCTTTCGACCGGGTTCATTGGCAATTTCTAGAGAGAACGCTTAAACAATTGGGCCTTGGGCCCAAAAATGCTATGCAAGATCCTGGCTCTCTATGATAACCCTATGGCAAGGTTTCCGATCTAATGGCCTCCTATCTGATCCAATACGGATTCGTAATGGAACCCGCCAGGAATGCCCCCTGTCGCCACTACTATTAACTTGCTTTTTTGGCACCGCAATAATCCCTCCCTCCTCGCTCTTGATTACACTCGATATGGAACATCTTGCCACGGCCCTTCGGCACAACTCCAATATTCAGGGTCTTTCTATTGGCCAGCGTCATTATAAATTATCCCTATATGCTGACGACCTCTTATTTATATGTTACTAAGCCCCACACATCTATACCAGCTATTATCGAGGCATTCACAGAGTTTGGATTGGCTAGCAACTTTAAAGTAAATTAGGATAAAACGGAGGCCCTTAACATCTCCCTACCCAAGCCTACATTAGCCTGGGTTCACTCTTTATTTGGATTTAAATGGCAACAAAAAGCTGTCAAGTATCTTCGGATCCAAATCCCTACCTCTCTACCTTCCCTGACAGATCTAAACTATACGCCCCTAATAAGAACATTGCGAAAATGCCTTGTATCTTATTTTAAACCGAACATCTTTTGGTTTGGCCGAATGAACACCATCAAAATGGACATTCTGCCTAAATTTTTATACATTTTTCAGGTGATTCCTACCCCCCCCCCCTCCTTGTGGTTTCTTCCAATCGATCTACAAGGCTTTTCGGCACTTCATATGGTGTCATAGGAAGTCCAGGATCGGCTTTCATACTTATAGTTACTCATACATACTTACTCATAGCTTTACCTAAAAATAGAGGGGGCGTCGCTCTCCCTGACCTATGGCTGCATTTCCATGCTACATCGTTGATCAGAATAGTCCACTGGTACCATGGTTCCGCCACTAAACTGTGGACATCATTAGAAAATGACCAAATATCTCATTAGAAAATGACCAAATATCTCCCGACCTCACATCCTTTCCATGGACACACCCGACACGCAGACCCCCTACAGACCTAATGCCCCTTGTGACTGCTACGCTGCAAATTTGGGACAGCTACCTTGCCAAAGGTTTATTATCCTCGAGACCTAGTCCCTTGACGCCACTATTTGATATCAACTCCTTCCCTATGACTTGAAGAGCCTCTGACTTGAAGAGCCTAATTCTCCATTTGCTGACGGCTGCACGATCAATTATACCTAGGTCTTGGCGTCAACCAGTGGTCCCCTCTCTAGCAGATTGGGCCTGCGAAGTGGAACTGCTGATAAAAGCGAGGCTCACACCATTATGTGGACCATTTGGTTACACTTCTGGTTCTCTTCTGCTTTTGACCACTTTTATAGCGGATACAGCTCCTACTGTTTCCCCTGAGCACTCTCATGAGTAGCTTGATATACCTTATCCCCAATCTCCCTTTCTTTCTCATACCCCCCCCTCCCCTTTTTTTTTTTCTGTCTCTTCTCTTTTTCTCTGTCCATATTTCTCTGCCGTCTCTACTCCTCCTTTCTTACCTTTTTAAGATTATAGTAATTTTACTGGTAGATTCACCACATTTTCAAGCCATAAGTGTTGAGCCTTGTTTTTTTTCTGTTTTCTACACCACTGTTCATAGTGGTCTACTGGTTACTTGGTTTACCATTACTTGGTTTATTTCACCTATTTCTACATTCCTTGATGATTTCCACATGATTATGATTACGTGTTCTTTTAATGTCCTTCTGATTCTAATGTATACTTGTACACTCAATGGAAATATGTTATTCCTTGCCTATGTTTATTCATTGTGGTGTAAAAAAAAGTGCTTGAAACCTAATAAAATAGATTCAACATAAAATGTGGTTTAAATTTAAAGTTGTTTAAATTAGAGCTGCACGATTTTGGATAAAATAAGAATCACATTTTTTTTGCTTAGAATAAAGATCGCGATTCTCGCGGTGTAACATCTTTCACATTATACAAAAAAAAATTGGGCTAACTTTACTGTTTCGTTTTTTTTTTTAAATTTCATTAAAGTGTATTTTTTTTTTTTAAATGCGATTGAAAGACCATTGCGCAAATACGGTGTGACATAAAATATTGCAACAACCACCATTCTATTCTCTAAGGTCTCTGCTAAAAAAATAAAATCATCTTTGGGTGTTCCAAGTAATTTTCTAGCAGAAAATAATGATTTTTACTTGTAAGCAACAAATGTCAGAAAAGGTTTGGGCTTTAAATAATTAAACTTCCCTCATTTAGTTCTTTCCGTTGATGAAAGAATGAAAAGATACCTTGTTTCTACTTATTTGAGTGTTGTGATAAAACTTGGCAGGCTCCCTGGATTTTTTTTCCCAGCTGTAAGAACTCTCTGCACTTTTTTATAAAGAATCGTGACATGCTATTTTGAAGATCGGGAAGGGAAAAAGATTTTGATTCTTATCGATTAATCGCGCAGCTCTACTATTAAAAAATATATAAATATATATATGTAAATTTTTTTTATAATATATAATTTTTTATTTATTTATTTTTTTTGTAAAACCCCTCATTATCTGTGTTTACCACCCTCATTGTATTTTTTTTATGCATTTAAAAATACTCTAATATTTTAATTCAGTTTATCTTTTATTTTAGGTAATGGGAGCCATAAAGAAAATAGCCCATTCCTCAAACTTTCTGATTCAAAGAAATGCAGTGAGTTTTACGATAGGAATCTGGCCTTATTTGAGGTGAGACCAAGTTTGTATCAGCTGTTTTTTCTCAGCATATACGTTCAACAATTGTCACATTTCAGTTCTCTTTTGCTTTAGGTAAGTTTTAGGCCCAGGGGTGAATCCCAATTTTGTAATGCAGTATGTTGTGGTACCATTTATTTACATCATTTTAATGGCAGTGCAGTCACCAAGTACAAGCATTGCAGCTCGCCACAATACATGCTAATGCATTATTGTTTGTTGTAGTGCGCTGTGTTGGAAAAAATGCTGCATATCATTTTATTATCCATTCTTGTACATCGGTAGCCAATTCATCTTGAATGGGCTCCTTAAACATCATGCACGTTGATGTATAACTTAACACTATGCATTAATGTAACATAGAAAAAAGCGTTAATGTAATTTTTACAGTACAGAGCACAAACCTCTTATTCATATACCATGGTTATAGGTTCATAACTTCAGGTGGCTTGACACTGGCAAGCTTTTGAGGCCTGACCCCCTTGGGGTGCTTCCCCTATAACCCTACCACACTTAGTGAATCCTCGGTTTTTCATTAGTGTCTTTAAATGATTCTCTTCACGTTCCCATGGAAATCGGCTTCACTCGTTTTATTATTTTTTTATATTTTCTTAAAAATTCTTCAGTCAACTTCACTGTCTCCTATTCCCTACACAGAAGCAGTGTAACTGGATTGGTAAAACATTGGAGAGTAGTACCTGGACCCCAGGTTATGGCGACAGTTTCTTGCTTCAGGCGCTGGATCCTGCAAGGGGTGTTTACTTGGCGCTTAGTGCTACATGTTAAGTTAGCCGCAGGGTGCTATACAGGTCCAGTGTGGTGGTCCATCGCTATGGAACCCAGTCCATGAAGACCCCTTTAGGGGTATGCCCACTATGGTGGGCAAAGCCTGGACCCTATATTCAGTGACCCTGTATACCAGTGACATAGACAGGCAAGACAGGGTCTCCCTGTTTCTTTGACAGTTACTGTAGTCCCACAGCAGGTGTGAAATAAAATATGTCTGTAACTTGCTTTACACTATTTGTATATCGATATGCCCACAGTGATTGGTGAAGCCTATACTTTATATAGGGTCCTGCGGCATAAACAGGTATAACAGGGTCACCTTTTATCTATCACTTATACTGTGTAAATAGGGCAATATTTGGAATGTATTCACTTTCACAGTGTAAACCTTAAAAACTTGGAGCTAAAATTTCAGACACTTGGAGCTCAGTCTCAGGTGGATGACCAGACGTTTAATCACACCACCGGTCACACACTTTAAAGCCACTTCTACTTAGCGTCCGTATAAGGTACTCGGGTGCTTTCTCCTGCCATTTTCGCCACAAGTATTTGTTACATGATGGTCTATACCTGGGTTACAGCATACTCCTCGCTTACCTGATCTCTCCAACTCTACCTCCTGAGTACCTCACAGGGGAATACCCTCACTTGTAGATATGACGCAGACCAAGCAAAAGTGAGGCAACTCTAAACAGCAGGCAAACATTTTATTTACTGAAGGCTTGCAGAGTGTTTGGCCTCAGAGTGACGATGTATTCCTTACGACATGAGTTTTGGCATCCGATTCTAGCTCAGTTTCAGGTATGCAACAAGCGGCCTACTTAACAAAAGCATTTTTTTTTCTGCATCTATGTCACAATTCTATAGCCGGATTATGGCCTTTAATCAGCCATCTGTCCCCAGAGCTCAAAAACGTCCCAAACCCTTCCTTACTCCTGTTTGTCAACTGGAGTCAGACTTGATATACTGGTCCTAGAGGATGCTGAATCAGAAGGGAATGAAGAGGATGTTGAGGCAGCATTGGAGGAAGCTGCAGAAGACTTCTCTCTCCCAGACTGTCATTATATTGAAGAGAGAGCTACATGCAACATGCTTGCTAATGCGAAGAAGCTGTTTTGGTCTGTCTGCAAAAAACATAGGCATTGTACATATTGATTCTCCTCTATCTCACCAGACCACTTTGGGCACAAAGACTCACAAATATTTTAAGACATTACCTGTTAATGAACAGATAAAATGGGTGATCTACTGAGTCACTAGGACTACTGGGTCACTCCTGAAAAGATTTTTACTCCCCCCAAAAATCTTTACTGAACTCTTTAGAAGAAGTTACCTGTCGCAATATGATGTATCAATGGCATGCTTCCATCCCGGGTTATTATATGAAAAATTAGAGAAGGAAAGTGGGACTTTAAATGAAGCATGTCATTGAGGATATGGAAAATAAATGTAAATCGGTCTGTGGCTGTTGTTTCCCCTCTCTCCGATATTTTTGGGGGGGGGGTGGTCGGTACCCTGCCTCAACCCCATGTGAGACAGTTTTGTTCCAGACCACAACAAATCCCATTGCTGGAAGTTTCGCCCATCTCTTGGGCTAATTTGTAAGTAATTTTTCTAACAAGCGGATTATTCCGATGTCTTCTCTCTATTTAACAAAGGTTTCACATATAATAATATTCATCCTATTGATTTTTCAGTAAATACGTGCATCTTACCCCTGATGACTGGCAAGAAGCCAAGAAACGCATCGGGTTTAAAACTAAGGTTGCCAAAACTAAGAGTATTTTTAATCATGAATTTCATCAATATTGTTTTTTCAAGATAGTATCTATATCATGTGATTTATGTAATTTTGATTGGTAATTTTAATTCATGTATTTCTGTTATGAACTGCATTAATGTATATCCATTGATTTGTTTGCACAAAAGATTCTCTGATTATCATTATAAATATATTAATCTTTTTGATTATATCTATATTCGAATTTATTTTATTAGTTTATGCTTTAAAATCGTGGACTACCCCTAGGGGTTAATGACATCAAATTAAATCAAAATTAATTTTATCAATTTACATTTATTTTCCATATCCTCCATGACATGCTTCATGAACTCTGTTCAGTAAAAAAAGGTTTGCAAATAAGTAGGCTCATCCTTTTGTTTAACCTGCTTTCTATTTCCTAATAACATCTCACTGTACCTATTGAAGATGTCCTTCTTTCAAAGATTCTGCTGGCAGAAAATTTGTGATGCTCTTGAAAGCTCTCTTTAAAGGCTAGGCCCCCCCTTTTTATTTTTATCTCAAAAAGTTATATTTTATTGGGACAAGTTCCCAAATTACAAGCCAGAGCAGACAGTATGCATACATATGAAACATTCTGTATAACTGAACACTTATAAGAAGCACACATGTAGATACATTTAGATACAGTATCAGAATAGCTCAAGTACAAATGCTTCAGCATACATTTTATCTAGGTTCCAGATAAGAACAACTTCATAATAGAGTTCTGTCAATCATTAAATCAATGGGGTTGATGCCTGGGGTATCCAACCATGGAACCCATAGCTTTTCAAATTTGCCCGGGCACCCTCTGTGCCAATAGAGAAATCATTCCAATCTAAGGGCCTCTTCCATTTGCTTCACACATTTCTAAATGTGTGGGTGGGTCAGTTTCCAGTGTATTAATCTAAGTCTACATGCTTGAAATGGGGTCCTTTTTAATGTAAAAGTCTCCCTAGTAATGTTTTGCAAGTGTAAAGTACCTAAGATGTTTAGAAAACATTTTTTAGGGTCCAATTGTAATGATACTTAAAACACCCTATTAAGGGTGTTTACTATACCTGCCCAGCAGGGGCAACCAAAAAATGTAGCTGTGCTACGTTGTAGTTAACCTGGCTGATTTGTAGTCTTTTGTAAACATTTGGGTTTTCTTCTAAGCCTTGTGTTGCTGTGGTTCCTCCCTTCTGTCAGTGGGTGGCATTATAGGAGGACAGGAACCACCGGTGACAGTATAGATATCTGGATGGTGACTTTTTTCCCTCCACCGTTCTTAGATGGCCCCTCACCTCAGATATTCGACCTGAAACAGGTCACACCGCTTGTATGATTGGATGGATCAATCTGTATAATTAGTAATTACTCCTTCACCTCCTTCAAATCCCAGTACTCAGTAATTGGCAGATGATGAATATGAAATAAAAAGGCAAAACATAGTGTTCTCCGTAGCTACTTTATTTTAAATGATAAAAAGCTGAAATGAAATTTTGTATCACTCACAGAATACCGGCACTCCGATCCGAGTGCCGGCCAGCAGGCTTGTGATCGTGTCTGTCGGATGACCGCGGGTGACGTCATACGCTCCTAACCCCCGTACGCGTTACGTCCTATGGGTGGGACTTCATCGGCGTGGGGCGGGATGCGTAATGACGGCCCGCATTGTTAATATTCAGTGCCATGGTGACGGCGGCACCAATCAGAAGAGCAGGAACAGTAATCAGGAAGTCAAGCGCCTCCCTATCACTGCATCTTAGCCCTTGGTTCCTATTACCCTTCACTCCAAACGGGAAATAAAAGAATCAACACCGCCAGCAGCAGACAGATGACACAAAGTGTAAAATATATAAAGATGATTACTTGCAATACCCGAATAGCATATCTCATAATGCACAGTAAACCATTTTAATCTCTAAATTTAAAATTATAAAAGACATAAAAATATTTCCATTGAACACGCATATGCTGCAAAATCGCATGTAAAAAAGTCGCATAAAAAGTCACATATATGATATATATGAATAAAAAAGAAAGACATCAACCCACGGGCATCGGCTAAACACGATCACATGTACAGAATCAAAAAAGGCCTAAAATAAAAATTAAGAAATAAAATAAATAATAAAAAATCATTATCTATTAGAAATGAAACAATTTAAATCAAAATCAACGTTCATTCCAAAGGGGGAGAGAACTTTGGTCTCATAGATCCAAAATGATTCCCTGCGGCTAAGCTGCCTGATGTAATGGCCACCCCTCCAGTGTCGCGGCACCTTGATCAAAAAAGGCCTAAAATAAAAATTAAGAAATAAAATAAATAATAAAAAATCATTATCTATTAGAAATGAAACAATTTAAATCAAAATCAACGTTCATTCCAAAGGGGGAGAGAACTTTGGTCTCATAGATCCAAAATGATTCCCTGCGGCTAAGCTGCCTGATGTAATGGCCACCCCTCCAGTGTCGCGGCACCTTGTTTAAGGACACTTATTTGCGCAGCACTCTTTATACATTTATATGCTTTTGAGGTATTTTTTTGAATTGACCTTAGTGTCTGCTTGCATTTATCTTGCTACGTCCATTTAATTAGTCAGCGCTGAATTTAATTATACTGTTTTTATGTTTATTTAATTCAAGACTAATTCAGCTGCAGATTATGGAGGTTTTCACATATGTTGAGAACAGAGAAATTATTCTTACAGATGTTTTTTCAAGAGATGTGGTTAATTCCCAACATGATGACCTGGGATATGCTTTTAAAAAATTGGGTCATTTATTTGAAAAAAAGATAAAAACTTGGTGGGATATTGTTTCTTTTGAACAGTATTTATCTGCCAATATTGTCCCCAGGCGTTTAAGGTGGGAATTGCCACCTAATGATGGTTTAGTTGACAACGAGTCCAACACAGAATGGTGTTATTTTTTTGTTGGGAAAAGCTTTGATCTTCTCCGGTTTCTGCTTGCTCATAAACAGAGGAAAAAGCAGCACTTGGAGAATCAGATCAAAGAAATCACTGATCGTATTGAGAGTCATAAAGACTCCAGTGACTTTATCCAATTATCTGGTGAATTAAAAAATCCAAACTTATTAAATGGGATAGGGAAACAAGAGATAAAAAGAGGAAGAAATTTCTGCGGGATATTAAGGATTTTGAGGGGAAACAGATCTTTAAGTGGCAAACACAAGACATAATTCCAGTCAATAATCCCATGGGTGTAGCAGCCATGATCCCACCACCAGAAATTAATTTACCTCCTCAGGGTTATTTTAATTATGAAATACCCCCCTCTCAGTTTCCCCAAAATGCACCTAATTTAATAAACACACCAAGAGGGAGGGGACAGGGTCCCCCTAGAATTAACAAACGTGGTCGGGGTAAAAAGAACCATCACCCCCATGCAAGGCCTTATACGAATGGCTATGATCATCGATCCCTACAAACTGAGAACCAGTCGTGGCAGACAGTACCCATGAAGGGAAAAGGCAAATCCCAAGGGAGAGGGAATTCCACAAAAGAGACACCTGTCTATACCCCTAATTATTATGCCCCTTTACAAAACTCTCAGGTTGAATCACAATACAATCAAAATCATTTTTTAGGGCAGGAGAGGACCCCCTGGAGGGGACCTCCAAGGACCCCCCTATGGGTGAGAGATTCAGCCGATCAGGGGAACTCTCAGAATCAGAGGAGAGGCCCACAAGACCCAAGGAGAGATCAAGGCAGCTTAAAAAGAAAACACAGAGAGGGTCCAGGGGGGGAAGACGATTCCAAAAGGCCAAGACCCCACTAGGTACTGGCATTTTCAATCTTAGTGGTATTCCTCTCACTACTGAAGAAACACTGGTTTTAGATAGGGGTCTGAAGTTCGCTCCGGTCCGTAACCTGAACAAATTTCAAGCTTACATCAGCATTCAGAAATATGTTCGTAATTTAAATATGAAAAAATACTTTCTCTCCAATTTGGTGCCACATACCACCCCTTCCTTAACTACTAGCTCTAGACATTCCAATCTTCGGAATCGTTCTATTTTCAATCCTATTTGCAGTGACAATAGACACCTAGAGGTATTCAAAAATATGGTTTGTCAGGATCTTGATCAACTCAAGATTAAGAAGGCTAGAGATTCACAGGCCATTAAGAGAGGTATTGCCTCCTTAGAACAAAGGAAAGACATAGTAATTCGGCCAGCAGATAAGGGGGGTGGGTTGGTTGTGCTTAGCAAAACATATTATCAAGCCGAAATGGAGAAATTGTTGAAAGATAGGAATACATATGAACTCCTGAGGAGTGACCCTATGTTGCCCTTCAAGAACAATTTACATTGTCTTATTGAAAGAGGTAAAAACCAGGGGATTCTAAATTCCAAAGAAGCTACCTATCTGGACCCTTTTTATTGCAGGACTCCCATCATTTATATTTTACCCAAACTGCATAAAAACGCAGAACATCCACCCGGCCGTCCGATCGTAAACGGAATCGATTCCGTAACTTCTAGATTGGGCCAATATCTGGACTTCTTTCTCCAGCCACTCATTCTAAAAACCATATCGTTTTTATGGGACACTAAGCAAATCCTTCAAATTTTATCGACCCTTCCATGTACCCTGTCTAGCATTCTTATTACTGCAGACGTGGGTTCTCTTTATACTATTATTAATCACAAACAGGCCCTTGATTCAGTCAGATGGGCTCTGGTGATCTCCAATCTCTCGAGCGATCACATTTCGTTTTTATTGGAAAGTTTGGAGTTTTGTTTACTAAACAACTATTTCTGGTTCAATGGCGACTTCTTCCTGCAGACAAGAGGAGTAGCCATGGGGGCAAGGTTCGCTCCCAGTGTGGCTAACCTTTTTATGGCCCACTGGGAGGAGGACACCATTTTTCATGACCCCCCACCACAATTGTCGTGTTACAGACGATATATAGACGACCTAATTATGGTCTGGGAGGGGGATATGCCCAGTCTGCAGACCTTTATGGATGGGTTGAATGCCAATAATAAAAACATCGAGTTAACTTGGACGATTAGCCACCAACAGATTATATTTCTTGACCTTGAAATATTTAAGGGGGAGGGAGTTTTCCATACCAGGAATCATTTTAAAACAACTGATAGGAATGCATATATCCCTCTGACCAGTTGTCACCACAAATCTTGGCTTTGCAATATACCGAGAGGCCAATTTATCCGCTTGCGCCGAAACTGTACTTCAGATGATGATTTCCTGGTACAGTCACAGGTGCTCGCGGATAGGTTTAAGGAAAAAGGGTATTCCCAAGCTTTGGTGGATGCAGAAATAGCCAAGGTATTGGCAATTGATAAGAATACTGTAGTCGCAGACAAGGTTAAACCTTTGGAGGATAACGCTAATGTATCAAGCTATCGTATTATACTTGATTACAACATCCAGTATAAAAAATTTAGAACATATCATAGCTAGACATTGGCCTATTCTCAAAGGAGATAGGACCCTGGGACCGGTCCTTCCCGATCATCCTCGGTTTATTTACCGTAAGGCTCCATCTTTACGTGATCGTGTAGCACCAGGGGTCATTGACCCGCCCAAAACCGTGACCAGTGGTTTGTTCGGGTTTCTGTCCGGTTTTACGCATGTGGGAAATGTGCCACATGCAGGAAGGCCTGCAGAAATATAAAGAGACGGAAGGAGTTTGTTTCATATGCAACACAAAAAAGTTATAGAATTGAAGGTCTGATCACGTGCTCAACAGTGGGGGTGGTCTACATGCTGGAGTGCGATTGTGGCCTCCAGTATGTGGGCCGGACCTCAAGAGCACTTCACGTAAGAATTGGAGAACATATTAGCAACATCAAGCGGGGGGTAAAGACTCACAGTGTGTCCAGGCATTTTCGCCTTTGTCATCAAAGAGACCCCAAATGCCTAAAATTCTGGGGGATAGAAAAGGTGCCGCGACACTGGAGGGGTGGCCATTACATCAGGCAGCTTAGCCGCAGGGAATCATTTTGGATCTATGAGACCAAAGTTCTCTCCCCCTTTGGAATGAACGTTGATTTTGATTTAAATTGTTTCATTTCTAATAGATAATGATTTTTTATTATTTATTTTTATTTCTTAATTTTTATTTTAGGCCTTTTTTGATTCTGTACATGTGATCGTGTTTAGCCGATGCCCGTGGGTTGATGTCTTTCTTTTTTATTCATATATATCATATATGTGACTTTTTTATGCAACTTTTTTACATGCGATTTTGCAGCATATGCGTGTTCAATGGAAATATTTTTATGTCTTTTATAATTTTAAATTTAGAGATTAAGATGGTTTACTGTGCATAATGAGATATGCTATTCGGGTATTGCAAGTAATCATCTTTATATATTTTACACTTTGTGTCATCTGTCTGCTGCTGGCGGTGTTGATTCTTTTATTTCCCGTTTGGAGTGAAGGGTAATAGGAACCAAGGGCTAAGATGCAGTGATAGGGAGGCGCTTGACTTCCTGATTACTGTTCCTGCTCTTCTGATTGGTGCCGCCGTCACCATGGCACTGAATATTAACAATGCGGGCCGTCATTACGCATCCCGCCCCACGCCGATGAAGTCCCGCCCATAGGACGTAACGCGTACGGGGGTTAGGAGCGTATGACGTCACCCGCGGTCATCCGACAGACACGATCACAAGCCTGCTGGCCGGCACTCGGATCGGAGTGCCGGTATTCTGTGAGTGATACAAAATTTCATTTCAGCTTTTTATCATTTGAAATAAAGTAGCTACGGAGAACACTATGTTTTGCCTTTTTATTTCATATTCATCATCTGCCAATTACTGAGTACTGGGATTTGAAGGAGGTGAAGGAGTAATTACTAATTATACAGATTGATCCATCCAATCATACAAGCGGCGTGACCTGTTTCAGGTCGAATATCTGAGGTGAGGGGACATCTAAGAACGGTGGAGGGAAAAAAGTCACCATCCAGATATCTATACTGTCACCGGTGGTTCCTGTCCTCCTATCCTGCCATTATACTTTTACCTTTTGTATGTATGTTTAAGGACACTTATTTGCGCAGCACTCTTTATACATTTATATGCTTTTGAGGTATTTTTTGAATTGACCTTAGTGTCTGCTTGCATTTATCTTGCTACGTCCATTTAATTAGTCAGCGCTGAATTTAATTATACTGTTTTTAGTGGGTGGCATTAGTATGATGAGCTACAGTAAAGCTAGGTTATGAATATACATACTTCTTCTAGCCAATCAGTAGAAGTTTCATGGCGACAGAGCATGCGGGGGAAGAGTATAAATATTCGGGAAGGTCAAGTGGCCAGACCTTGGCCTGATGTGGATGTGTGAGGAACAGCTGCGTTGGGTGCTTAAAGCTCATCTCCAGCTTTTGATACACTTTTTACATCGTTTGGCCCAATTGAACTATGTTCCTTACTAACCTGCGAGGCTGCTGGATGTGCTGTATACACTGTATGTAGCTGAGGCTACATACATATAGCATACTGCACTGTGTTCCGGGTTCGAGCCGAGGCTTCCTGTGTCTTACCCAGAGCACATTTGAGTCTATCTGATTGGCGTTCAGCCATTCCGATAAAGCAATGTTTCTTAATCGTACATCACGGAACACAGAGCCATAGTAATTACTATGTGGGTTATAGGCCACCTTCAGGTGATGGATACTGGCACACTCTAAACAGGAAGTTGCCTCCCTATATAACCCCTCCCACTACTGGGAGTACCTCAGTTTTTTCGCCAGTGTCTAAGGTGTTGGTCACGAGTAAAGATGTGCTGTGCTGAGCTCCGCTGGAGCATCCTTGCTGGGGCTAGCTGTGCAGTCGGATCCATTCAAAGTGTCTTTTCGGGATGAATTAAATGGTACCTGGGCCTCGTGGTGGAAGAATCAAGGTTTAGCCCGTAACGCTTCTTTTTTTAGAGAGCTGGACCCCGTGATCCAGTACTTTGGTGTTTTCGGCCATAAAGTTTTTACTGGCGGGGTGCTTTACGGATCCAGGAGTGTGGGTCTCCCGAAGGGGCCCCGGTTCCTGAAGGTTTGGTATTTGGTTTTACCACAGAAATCCATGCGGCAGGAAAGGTAAGTGGAGGTTTCTAAGGAATTTTTACATTTTCTTATGAAATGTCTACTTTAAAAAAGTAAATGTTGTCATGCCTAAAAGTCACCACTGGGGGCTGTATAGAGCACATACTTTGTCATGCTTTCCTCGAAGATCACGCTGTGTCAGCAGAAGCAGCAGGCTTTTCCTCCGGCTAGCAGCTCAGACCTCCAGTACGATTGGGAGATTTTCTTTCGATAAACACCCTCCACCTGGACAAAGCTCTCCCCCCTCTCCCTGGAAAGGGGGAAGCTAAAACGATCGGCGAAGCCGCTCCGTTTTTTCACCGCCCCTGCGCGGCGGCTTGTCACCAGGTCTCCTCTTCGCCATCTGCCCCCCCCCAAACATGGCGATCCCGTCGGATCTGAGGCCCGCGCGAGTGTGGGAAAACACTCTTTTGAAAAAGGGAGGGGGGGCGCGATGTGATGAAGGGCGGGGCTTAGTGCGGCATTGGCGTGCAGCAACGTCCAGCTCGGGAGTATGTTTAAAAGCTCAATTTTTGCTGGCTGCATCTGTCGGAGGGACACAAGCAAAAAAGGGCATGTAAGAGGTTGGTGACACAGGCATTCCCTCGGCACATTTACTAAAAGCATCAGGCTGAGCGTTAATAGCAGCGGCAGTTGCTGGACTACTGCTTAAGCATTGGATGCGATTTCTTCTGGTAGTACCTCTGCATTTGTGCATTGGGCTATGGTCAGAAGGGGAGGTTGAAACACCCCCAAAAAAGGGCTCAAGAGGGACTCCTCTACAATGGCAATCTCCCCTGGGAGGGGGTGGCTGGTCAGAGTGAGCATCGGGGCCATGAACTGTTTCCAACACTGCTGCCCTTGTCTATATTTAAAGAGGTTTTTTCTTCAGCCATGATAGGATTGGAAGAAAGGTTAGCTGCTTTAATCGCATCCCAGAGTGGGACAAAATGCGACAGGTTCCCTTCCATTAACCAGGATCCTCAAACTGAGGAACTGGGGGTGGGAGAAGATGAATTTCCCTCATGGGAATGTGGAGAGGCTGATGACTCCTCTTCTGAGGGGTCAAATGCAGAAGGATCAACTTCACAATCTGAGATTGATGCACCCGCTGTGAGCTCCGTGAGTAGGATCGCGGGTCCCGCGGACTCGATGTCCGCGGGGGTACCCGCGATGGTCTCACGGAGAAGAAGAACGGGGAAATGCTAATGCAAACAAGCATTTCCCTGTTCTGCCTAGTGACACTGTCACTGATCACCACTCCCTGTAATCGGGAGTGGTGATCAGTGATGTGTCATATGTAGCCCCTCCCCCCACAGTTAGAATCACTCCCTAGGACACACTTAACCCCTACAGCGCCACCTAGTGTTAAGCCCTTCACTGCCAGTCACATTTACATAGTAATCAATGCATTTTTAATCGCACTGATCGTTGTATAAATGTGAATGGTCCCAAAAATGTGTCAAAATTGTCCGATGTGTCCGCCATAATGTTGCAGTCATGATAAAAATCGCTGATCAAAATAAATAATGATATTTGAAGCGCTTCACAATGTGCATGAAAATGAATATATAAGAATAAATATAAATAGTCAAATAAATCCAGCGGTGAGTAAAAATTCCTAAAAAATCCAGCAATCAAAATAGTGTAAAATTATAAAAAATTAGTGACACCAAATGTGTAAAAAAATTCACATAAAAAATCCACATAAAAATAAATATATAGGGATGTATTCAGAAGGTTCAATTATACAGGTGTAGAATCCTGATTGGTATAGAGCTTTTGATCACTAGCAAAGCTGTTTAAAAACACTTGCTTAATTAAGGTGCTCATTGACCTTCATAGTAACAATGTGCTTTTTGCTTCTATTCACAACCAATGTGAGAATCATAAACAGGCAGATAAGAGAAAAAACCAATCATTGTGCAATAGTTAGGATACCAAGGTACACAGGCAAACTTCAATCCACTCACGTGTGCCTTATAATGATAAGGCATATGCAGGTTTTACTATAGCAGTCAGCTGCCTTAGACAGGAGCAGATTCAGTGCAGTACACTGTGTGATACTGCTGATCTGCACAGAGCGTCCAGGATCCTTGAAAAAGTCACGTGACTGTGATGTAACGCGTGGGAGGAGCCAAGGACGCTCTGTGCAGATCAGCAGTATCATACAGTGTACTGCACTGAATCTGCTCCTGTCTAAGGCAGCTGACTGCTATAGTAAAACCTGCATATGCCTTATCATTATAAGGCACACGTGAGTGGATTGAAGTTTGCCTGTGTACCTTGGTATCCTAACTATTGCACAATGATTGGTTTTTTCTCTTATCTGCCTGTTTATGATTCTCACATTGGTTGTGAATAGAAGCAAAAAGCACATTGTTACTATGAAGGTCAATGAGCACCTTAATTAAGCAAGTGTTTTTAAACAGCTTTGCTAGTGATCAAAAGCTCTATACCAATCAGGATTCTACACCTGTATAATTGAACCTTCTGAATACATCCCTATATATTTATTTTTATGTGAATTTTTTTACACATTTGGTGTCACTAATTTTTTATAATTTTACACTATTTTGATTGCTGGATTTTTTAGGAATTTTTACTCACCGCTGGATTTATTTGACTATTTATATTTATTCTTATATATTCATTTTCATGCACATTGTGAAGCGCTTCAAATATCATTATTTATTCTTTTTAAGTGACTCTGAAAACACTCTCTTTTGATAGCAGCCTCACTTGGTTTTATGTGTAATTATCAGCTATTTAGCATCACAGCGCTTTGTGTTTTATATATATAAAAATCGCTGATCGCCGCCATTACTAGTAAAAAAAAAAAAAAAATATTAATAAAAATGCCATAAATCTATCCCCTATTTTTAGACGCTATAACTTTTGCGCAAACCAATCAATAAACGCTTATTGCGATTTTTTTTTTTTTTTTCAAAAAATATGTAGAAGAATACGTATCGGCCTACACTGAGTAAAAACATTTTTTTTAGATATTTTTTGGGGGGATATTTATTATAGCAAAATAAAAAATAATGCGTTTTTTTCAAAATTGTCGTTTTTTTTTTTTGTTTGTTTATAGCGCAAAAAATTAAAACCGCAGAGGTGATCAAATACCACAAAAAGAAAGCTCTATTTGTGGGGAAAAAAGGACATCAATTTTGTTTAGGAGCCACGTCGCACGGCCGTGCAATTGTCAATTGAAGCGACGCAGTGCCGAATCGCAAAAAGTGCTTTGGTCTTTGACCAACCAAATGGTGTTGAAGTGGTTAAAAAACACATTTTTCTCTGGCAGACTGAGTGTCTCAGCCTGTGCTGACAGTAATTGGTATATGTTAATCTTTGAGAGACCAGTTTAAACAGGTGCTCAAGGTTATCCTGTTCAGCAGGCTCAGGATCTGGCAAGCTACTAGCAGCTTTATGTTTGCAGTAGACGCTATGAGAGATTCTATCCTTCAGGCCTCACGCCTTTCGCTTGGGCTGGTTCATATGTGTAGAATACTATGGTTGAAAAATTGGTCAGCCGAAGCGCCATGCAAAAAGCTCCTGGCTAGTCTTTCTTTTTGTGGTGAAACAGCTGTTTGGGGATGATTTGGATAGTACCTCCAAAGAATTTCTAGTGGAAAAAGTACCCCTTTGCCATTTAAAAAAAGGAGTAAACGTATTTCATTTAAACAAGCTCCTTCTCCAGTGCCAGGGGCATCGGCCTCCAGGCAGTCACGACGGCCTCTGCCATCAAGTTCAAGAGGTAATCCTCAGGGTCAACCCCCGGAACAAAAGAAGTCTTGGAGGAGGAAACCCTCCAAAACAAAATACTAAAGCCTCCTTATGAGGAGGCGCCCCCACTCACTCGAGTGGGGGGAATACTTCTGCAGTTCTCAAGGGTCTGGCAGGAAGAGTGTTGAGACAGATGGGGACTTCCTTAATAGCTACAGGGTACAAACTGGAGTTCCAAGAGTTCCCGTCTCCTCGTTTTCTCAGATCAAACGTTCCTAAGGATCCAGAGAAAAAGAAATCTCTCTTTCAAGCATTGGATCATCTTTTGGTAAAGTGATCATGGTGGTCCCCATGAAAGAGCAGGGGTTGTTTTTGTTCAAACCTTTCCTGAATATCCGCTCTTTTTCGCATGGAGTCAATCCAATCAGTTGTCTCCATCCTACAAGGAGGAGAACTTCTGGCGTCATTTAACATTAAGGAAGTATACATCCATGTGCATATTTCCCCGCTCACCAGAAATATCTACTTTTCAAGGTAGAAAATCTTCATTAGAAAAAAAAGGAAAAAACACACATATATGAGAGTTCGGGCTGCGCACCCCAAAATACATAGAAAGGATATGGGATGGTTCCCCCAGGGGGGTTTTAATGCAGCAAAATAGATCAATCAGAGTATGAAGATTATATAAAAGGGTCTTTATTTAATAAGTTACAAATACATGTGAGTGTTAAAATGTTAGACTCTGGTTGAAAGAATACAATAGTCATTCCATAATACAGCCAAGAAACCATATATTCATACAGCATAACATAAGTGGTTAGAACTGCATGCGAATCCCGATGTTTCGACCTATTATATCGTGGTCTTCTTCTGGGGAATGGTTTGACTCCTAAATAAATATATTTTAAAATTCTCAGTTATAAGAAGTATCATACATTATGCATCAATTTTCACGAGCACAATGCTATTATATTTACCGCTGAAGAGTGAAATGAAAGACCTCGCAACCAGAAATTTTATTTTAAAATCCGTTGGATGATCCAGTGGACTCCATGGCTGTCCTGGCCTCTCCAGGAGGAGGAATATGGCCCAAAAGGCTTACAAGAAACCACACTGTGAGACACCCCCCAGGGGAAAGACAGGGAAAAACGGCACCTGCAACAAATAGGAATCAGAAATGCCTGAACTTCTGACACTAATAAATGTCTAATTAGTGTTTATATCGAGATGTACATCCACTATAGATATTCTTATCAATGCACAGGTTTGTTACGTAGGAACAAGTGTCTTATAGGGAGTAAAGTAGTGTAATGATAATATATTATATTATATGATAAAAGGAGTGATGTTGTATAACAAAAGTAGGTGATAAGTGAGCGGGATTAAACAGTGAAAATGGTAAGCATATATTGAATATAATGGTGATCAGTGATAATACACCATTGTGTGTCAGGGAAAAACAAAAACCACAACTTTAAAATAAATGGTGACAAAAATTGTATATTGTGTGTGAAAATGTGTGAGTGCAAACATGAAAAACTTGAAAGTGGATTAGGTGAAAAATAAGCAGGTTGGATTACCCTGAGTATAGGTGGAAATACATTTATCAATAACAATAGAGAACGTGACCTAACTGCAGTTATGCATGTTAGGTGAAGGCTCTATGAACAGAGGAAAGAGCCAAGTGAACTATTAAGTATAATTGTTCATTTTTGATTAAATGTAATTGTTACAGCCTAAATCTACTTAAAGCTTATTACGACAAAAAAGCCGATTATGCTATATGGAAAGTGCTGTACTTACATTGAGCCATATCTATGCAGGAAACATCCATCTAGGTTGTGCAAGGGATCATGTATTGATGCTTCTGCAACCTGGTATTTATCTAATAGGCTTAATTGGGTGGGATCACTAAGTGCAGGTGTCGCCTCCCTCCTCCCACAGGATGTGGTGTCATGGCCACAAAAAATGCAGCCGTGTGGTTCCCTCGGCGTCCCGGAAGGCCAAAGCCCCGACCACTGGCGTCACCTCCGTTGCAAAAGCATGATGCTGCGGCAGAGCGCGCATGCCGAAATTTCATACATGCGCGGTATGCCAGCAAAAATCCAGAGATGATCACGGGACGCCGCCGGCAAAGTATTGCTCCCCCTAGCGGCCAAAGATTGTAGCTGCAATGGGAACATGAGGGGTAAAGCTGACACTAATCCCCTACCTTGCCGGGAAGCCATAGAGGGTCACAAACTGCCCAAGGGAGGCCGTCGGGCAGACCACGGAACCACTGTCTACACAACAGAATAAATAAATAATAGATGGTATTGACATATAACATACATCATAAAAGATACATTTAAACTCCTATTACAATTTATTGAATTATTAATATAATATTCATTAAATCTGTGTGGTAGTTCCGTGTTAGCGCCCGTCCGCATGAGAAGGATTATTTTAACCGTTTCTATCAACAATAGATGCTGCAAAACAGGGAACTGGTTACATTACTCCTGATGCGAATACCCATATGGAGGGAGCATTTAAAGAGGATCAATATAGGTAGGTTGTGGCCCAATAGCCTAAGGGTCCATCATGCTTGAAATTGTAAATGACACATATGTTTGTATAAACGATAGATGCTGCAATGCAGGTAACTGATTGCGTTACTCCTGATGCATATGCCCATATATAGAGGGAGCATCTAAAGGAAATTAATATAGGTAGGTTGTAGCTTGCAGCCTGAAGATACAACATACTTGCAATACTAAACACTTGGATGTCGGGCACATCCAAGTGTCTTCATTTTCAGCTGTAGCTTTGCTTTTCTGTCTAGCTACTGCACCTTGAGTGTTTACAAAGGTTCTGGCCCCTCCTCTAGCCAAAATAAAAGCCCAAGGTATAACGATTATAGCTTACCTAGACGATCTGCTCTTGATAGACCAGTCGGTAGCCCGCTTAGACCAAAGTATGGTCACCACATTCAACTACCTGGAATACCTATGTTGAATTCTCAACCTAGAGAAATCTTCTTTAAAACCATGAAGGAGACCATAATACTTGGGTCTGATCATAGATACAGCCCAGAAAAGGGTATTCTTGCCCCAGCCAAAGATCAGAGCCATAAAGGAACTGATTCAGGTGGTCAAAGCAAAGAAGAATCCTTCGATTTGGCTTTGCATGAGGTTGTGGGGAAAGATGGTGGCTTCATTCGAGGCCGTTCGTTCTGCTTAGTTTCATTCGAGGCTGCTGCAAAACAGTATCCTATCGGCTTGGAACAAGAAGGTCCAAGCTTTAGATTTCCCAATGTTTCTAGCTCCAAAGGTGCGCCGGAGCCTCAGTTTGTGGTTGATAACCAAAAAATCTGCAAAGGGGAGGATCCTTCCTACAGTTACCTGGGAAGTAATAACCACATATGCCAACCGTTTTTAGGTAGGGGAGCAGTCCTGGAAGAGGCAGCTGTTTAAGAGAAGTGGTTCAGATCAGAAATGACCTTGCCCATTAACATTCCAGAGATTTGAGCGCTTGGCCCTGAGGGCCTGGACGTTCAGTTTACGGAATTGTCCTGTCAGGATCCAATCCGTCAATGCCACAGTAATAGCCTGTATTAATCACCAAGGAGGTACAAGAAGTTGTGCGGTCCATAGAGAGGTGAATCATATCCTATCTTGGGCAGAAAACAATGTACTTTGCCTATCGGCAGTCTTCATGCTAGGAATAGAAGATTGGCAGGCGGACTACTTGAGTCGCCAGCAGTTGTTCCCGGGAGAATGATTCTTTCACCCCGATATCTTCCTGTCAATATGTCAAAGATGGGGGATCCCAGACGTAGATCTGCTTGCGTCCAAGTTCAACAAAGAAATCGACAACTTTGTGTCAAGAACAAAGGATCCGCTAGTATGCAGATGCCTTGGTGTTCCTGTGGAATCAGTTTTCACTGATTTATGCATTCCCTCCTATTCTGCCTGCATCCACGACTTCTTCGCAGGATCAAGCAGGAAGGGACGTGGTGATTCTTGTGGCCCAGGAGATCTTGGTATGCAGAGCTGGCCCTAATAAACTATAAGTTTATCAAAAGCAGGAGTTCAGCTTTAAGACTTACCCATGTTCTCATGTTCTTCCAGATGCCAATGTTTCCCTTTTTCCTTATATTAAAAAAACCCTTTATTCAACCATGGGACCTTACTTTGTTTCTCTCTGCCTTGCAGAAACCACCCTTTGAACCCATTAGGGATATTCCCATAAAGTGGATGTAAACCCTCACATATACCCAGTGAAGTGAACGGCCTCAGATGATACCCAGTGAAGTGAACAGCCTCAGATGATACACAGAGATGAAACCAATCTCCCCACATAAGTTTTACATGTATATCTACTGTCTTCACCTTTTATATACTGTTTAGAAAGTGTACCTCCTCTTAGATTTTTCACTTCCTCATTTATCTGTAGGAGCAAATTATTGCTATTCACTGCAAGACCGCTGATTGGAGGAAAGGCACACACCCCCTCTCCACACATGCATTGGTTGCCTGTGAATAGTTTAGCAGTCTGCTAATCTATTTGTAGCAACCTCCGCCCGACACACGTCAGGCTCCTGTCTCGGAGAGCTTGTAAAAGTTATTAGGCTGATAACAGAACAGAGCAGGACAAAGATATAGGACACAGTGCTTTGAAGAGATAAAAAAAAACACTGTAGATATACAGTGGATATAAAAAGTCTACACGCCCCTGTTAAAATGGCAAGTTTCTGTGATGTAAAAAAAAAATGAGACAAAGAGAAATAATTTCAGAGCTTTTTCCATATTTTAATGTGCCCTATAAATGGTACAACACAGTCGAACAACAAACTGAAATGTTTTAGGTGGAGGGAAGTAAAAATAAAAAACTAAAATAATATAGTTGCATAAGTGTGCACACCCTTCAACTAATACTTTGTTTAAGCACCTTGTGATTTTAATAACAGACCTCATCGGTATGAGTCTATCAGCATGGCACATCTTGACTTATGACTTAGTGAGCAATATTTGCTCACTCTTCTTTGCAAAAACACTCCAAACACTCCAAATCTGTCAGATTGCGAAGGCATCTCCTGTGCACAGCCCACTTCAGAGCACCCCACAGATCGGATTCAGGTCTGGGCTCTGGCTGGGCCATTCCAAAACTTTAATCTTTTTCTGGTGAAGCCATTCCTCTATTGATTCTGATGTATGCTTTGGGTCGTTGTCATGCTGAAAGATGAAGTTCCTCTTCATGTTCAGATTTCTAGCAGAAGCCTGAAGGTTTTGTGCCAGTATTGACTGGTATTTGGAACTGTTCATGATTCCCTCTACCTTGACTAAGGCCCCTGTTCCAGCTGAAGAAAAAAGCATGATGCTGCCACCACCATGCTTCACTGTGGGCATGATGTTCTTTTGGTGATGTGCAGTGTTGTTTTTGCACCAAACATATCTTTTGGAATTATGGGCAAATAGTTCAACCTTGGTTTCATCAGACCATAACACAGTTCCCACATGCTTTTGGGAGACTTCAGATGTGTTTTGGCAAAACTTTAGCCGGGCTTGGATGTTTTTCTTAAGAAAGGGCTTCAGTCTTGCCACTCTGCCTCATAGCCCAGACATATGAAGAATACGGGAAATTTGTTGTCACATGTGCCACACAGTCAGTACTTGCCAGATTTCTTATCGTCCACCACAGGACACGGAGCCATATTAGTTACTATGTGGGTTATAGGACACCTTCAGGTGATGGACACTGGCACACCCTAAGACCAGAAGTCCACTCCCTATATAACCCCTCCCACTACTGGGAGTACCTCAGTTTTTTCGCCAGTGTCTAAGGTGTTGGTCACGAGTAAAGATGTGCTGTGCTGAGCTCCACTGGAGCAATCCTTGCTGGGGCCAGCTATGAAACCGGATCCATTCAAAGTGTCTCTTAGGCCGAATTGAATGGTACCTGGGCCTCGTGTTCCGAAGAAACAAGGTTTTGCCAGTAACGCTTCTCTTTTTAGAGAGCTGGATCCCGGGATCCAGTACTTTTGGTATTAAAGCCATAAAGTTTACTGGCGGGATGCTATTACAGGTCCAGGATTGTGGGTTCCCCGAGGGTCCTCGGTTCCTGAAGGTTTGTTAACGGAACCCACCGTGAAGGGTCAAGATTGGGTCTGTTGGTTTTTACCACAGAAAACCCTGCGGCGGGAAAGGTAAGTGGAGTTTTCTAAGAAGAAATTTTTGAATTCTCTTATGAAATGTCTCCTTTGGTTAGTACATGTTGTCATGCCTAAGTGTCACCACTGGGGGCTGTATGGAGCACATACCTTCTCATGCTTCCTCAAGAGATCACGCTTTGTCCTGAGCAGTAGGCTTCTTTTTTTTCTCCAGCTAGCAGCAGACCTCTGTTAAGTCTGGGGGGGTTTTCCTCTTCTCTGGAAGCCCCCCCACCTGGGCTGTACTCTCCTCCTCTTCACGAGGAAGAGCATTAGGAGATTAAAAAAAAGATCAGCACGCCGCTCTACTCAGCGGTGGCTTCCAGGCTCCCTCCTCGCCATTTTTCCCTTCACAGAACGATCCCGTAGGATCAGAGGCCCGCGCTCGCGCGGGAAAACTTTTTTTTTTTTTAAAAAGAGGAGGGGAGGCGAATACGACAGAGGGGGCGGGGCTTAGCGTGGCGTTGGCGTCCTTAAACGTCCAGCGCGGGAATGTGCTTTTTAAAGCTCCATTGTTTCTGCGGGAAGTTAACGGAGGGACACAAGAGCAAAGAGGGGCATGAATGAGGTTTGGTGACACAGCCATTTCTTTTGACACATTTACTATTGCATCAGGCTGAGCATTGATAGCAGCTGCAGGGCTGGGCTGTTCAAGCAGTGGATGCATTCCTTCTGGTAGTACCTCTGCTTTGTGCATCGGGCTATGGTCGGAAGTCGGGGGTAAAAACACTTCAAAAAAGGCCTATAGAAAGACTTCTACAGCCACAAAAAAGCCTAGAACCATCTAAAAAAAGATGACATCCTCCCCTGAGAGTGAAATGGCTAGTCAGAATGAGCCGTCAGGGACGTCAGGTGTTGCAGCTGCTCTTAACACTGCAGCCCCTGTATATATTACTGAAGAGGTTTTTTCCTCAACCGTTTTAGGCTTGGAACAAAAGATTGATTCGTTAATCGCATCCCAGAGTGGGACTAAGCGCGACAGGTCCCCTTCCATTACCCAGGACCCTCAAATTGAGGAACAGGGGTCGAGAGATGACGAATTTCTCTCAGGGGACCAGGAAGAGGCTGATGACTCCTCTTCTGAAGAGTCAAATACGGAAGGATCAGGTTCACAATCTAAAAGGTTGTTGGTACAATCTCTCACTGAATTGGTTTGCTCCACATTTTTGCTGCCAGCAGCGGAGTCAGTCGACAAGCCCACTTCTTATTTGGGTTCACTAAAGCCTCCCCAGGCTGTTAATGCTTTTCCTATTAATTTATTACTAAAAAGGCTTATATATTCTGAGTGGGAGCACCCAGATAAACAGTTTTTTCCTCCAAAAAGTTTTCAACACTTTATCCTACGGAGGAAGAGTTTAATAAGAAATGGGGGATTCCAGCAATTGACGCTGCTATATCCTCTGTGGATAAAAACTTGACTTGTCTAGTAGGCAATGCTCAAATGCTGAAGGAACCAATGGATAATAAGTTGGAATTGCTATTTAAAAACAATATTTCTCTGGCAGGTTCTGTGGTTCAGCCTGCGCTGGCAGCGATCGGCGTATGTCAGTCCTTAAGAGACCAGTTTAAACAGGTACTCAAGATTATTCCTGATCAGCAGGCCCAAAATTTGGCCGGGATATCAGAAGCGTTATGTTTTACAATAGATGCCATGAGAGTTTCTATTCTCCAGGTCTCATGGCTTATGCTCGGGCTGGTGCATGTGCGTAGAGTTCAATGGTTGAAAACTTGGTCAGCCGAAGCGCAATGCAAAACTCTTGGCTAGTTTCTCATTTTGTGGTGAACGGTTGTTTGGGGACGATCTGGGTAAGTACATCCAAAGAATTTCTAATCGAAAAAGTTCCCTTTTACCAGTTAAAAGGAGGTTTAAGAGTTTTTTTTCTTTTAAACAAGCTTCTTCTCCAGTGCCAGGAGCATCAGCCTCCAGGCAGTCACGACGGCCTCCACCGTCAAGTTCAAGAGGTAAACCTCAATGTCAACCCCAGGGACAAAAGAGGACCTGGGGGAGGAAACCCACAAAACAAAATACTAAAACCTCCTTATGAAGGGGCGCCCCGATATTGAGGGTGGCTTCCTCAATATCTCTAGGATACAAACTAGAGTTCCGAGAGTTCCCGTCTCCTCGTTTTCTCAGATCAAACGTTCCCAGAGATCCAGAAAAAAAAGTCTCTCTTTTTGGCTTTGGACCATCTCCTGTCTCAAAAGGTGATATCGGTGGTCCCCATGGAAGAGCGAGGGTTAGGGTTTTATTCAAACTCTTTTACGGTACCAAAACCAAATGGGGATGTCAGACCCATTTTAGATCTCAAAGATCTAAACCGGTTTTTGAATATCCGCTCTTTTCGCATGGAGTCAATCCGATCAGTGGTCTCCATTAGAGGTCGACCGATATATCGGCCGATATTTGGCTTTTTTTACTTAATTGGCATCGGCCGATTGTGCTGATAAAAAAAGCCGATTATAATTTCAGCGGGACTTGCAAATGACTTCTGTAATAGAAGTCAATTGCAAGTTGTCTGAAGTTTTCTTCTCTCCTCCTCTGGGCAGCCTGCCAAATCTGATAAGAAGATACATTTGTATCTCTTCGGGTTCTTTTTATCAATAGACTGAACTCCATGTGTAGAATTTCTCAGTTTAACCATTTTAAAGACTAAATCTTTTCTGACGCTTGTTGCTTACAAGTAGAAATCCTGTATTTTCTGCTAGAAAATCACTTAGAACCCCCAAACATTATATATATTTTTTTTAGCAGAGACCCTAGGGAATAAAATAGCGGTTGTTGCAATATTTTATGTCACACGGTATTTGCGCAGTGGTCTTTCAAACGCAATTTTTAAAAAAAAAATACACTTATTAAAAAAAAAAAAAAAATAAGCAGTTAAGTTAGCCCATTTTTTTTCGTCCAAAAGTTTTGATTACCTGTTTTTGTGTATTTAATATTTAAGATATAGTTATTTTTTTTTAATCTAAATTATACATACAAGTGAACTGATTGGAGGTTTGTTTTGTTCAATAAATGTTTAAATGTAAAACATTTTCTGTATCACTTATTACTTAAGGCTGCTTTCACACTGGAGCGGGCATGCGTTGACGGTAAAACGCCGTTAGTTTTAGCGGCGCTTTACCGTAATTTTAGCGGCGCTATTCGGCTGCTAACGGGGCGCTTATAACCCAGCTAGCGGCCGAGGAAGGGGTTAAATGCACTCCTGAAGTGCTGCTGCCGAAACGCTTTGCAGGCGCTTCGGCAGCGGTGCGCATTCATTTCAATGGGCAGGAGTGGTGGAGGAGTGGTATACACCGCTCCAAAGATGCTGCTTGCAGGACTTTTTTTTAACATCCTGCCAGCGCATCGCCTCAGTGTGAAAGCACTCGGGCTATCACACTGAGACTGTAGGGAAGCCGTTTTACAGGCACTTTACAGGCGCTATTTTTAGCCCAAAAGCGCCTAAAAAAACGCCCCAGTGTGAAAGGGGTCTAACTGTTAGATTTTATGAGATGAAGGGGAAAAAAAAAAAAAAAAATCGGCCTAATATATCGGCCCAAAAAAATCGGCATCATATATCGGCCATCGGCCACCGCGATTTCTAAATATTGGCATCGGCATCGGCCAGAGAAAAACCCATATCGGTCGACCTCTAGTCTCCATTCTACAAGGTGGAGAACTGCTAGCGTCAATCGACATCAAGGATGCTTACCTCCATTACCTATTTTTTCTGCTCACCAGAAATATCTACGCTTCGAGATAGAAAATCTTCATTTTCAGTTTGTAGCCCTGCCTTTCGGTCTAGCTACTGCACCTCGATTGTTTACAAAGGTCTTGGCTCCCCCTTTAGCCAGATTAAGGGCTCAGGGTATAATGATTCCAGCTTACTTAGACAATCTACTTTTGATAGATCAGTCGGTAGCCAGCCTAAACCAAAGTTTGGTCACCACGGTCAGCTCCCTGGAATACCTAGGTTGGAATCTCAACCTAGAGTAATCTTCCATAAAACCATCAAGGAGATTGGAGTACTTGGGTCTGATCATAGATTCAGCTTAGAAGAGGGTGTTTTTGCCGCAGCCAAAGATCAGTTCCGTAAGGGAACTGATTCAGGTGGTCAAAGCAAAGAAGAATCCTTCTATCCGACTGCATGAGATTGTTGGGAAAGATGGTGGCTTCATTTGTGGCCGTTCCTTATGCTCAGTTTCATTCGAGCTGCAAGACAGTATTTATCAACTTGGAACAAGAAGGTCCAAGCTCTAGACTTCCCAATGCATTTATCCCCAAAAGTGCGTCAAAGCCTCAGTTGGTGGTTGATAACCAAGAATCTCCAAAAAGGAAAATCCTTTCTACCAGTTACCTGGAAAGTGGTAACAACAGATGCCAGCCTTCTGGACTGGGGAGCAGTCCTAGAAGAAGCGTCTGTCCAAGGAAGATGGTCCAAATCAGAAATTACCTTGTCCATCAATATTCTAGAGATTCGGGCAGTTTGTCTGGCCCTGAAAGCTTTGACGCTCAGATTATGGAATTGTCCTGTCCGGATCCAGTCCAACAATGCCACAGCAGTGACCTATATCAATCACCAACGGGGCACGAGAAGTCGTGCGGCCCAGAGAGAGGTGAATCATATCCTATCTTGGGCAGAAGACACCATTCCTTGCCTATCGGCAGTCTTCATTCCAGGAATAGAGAATTGACAGGCAGACTACTTGAGTCACCAACATTTGTTCCTAGGAGAATGGTCTCTTCATCCCGACATCTTTCTTTCACCATGTCAAAAATGGGGAATTCCGGACGTGGATCTGTTTGCGTCCAGGTTCAACAAAAAGATCAACAACTTTGTGTCAAGGACAAAGGATCTGCTGGCATGCTTTGGTTTGCCTTGGTTTTTCCGTGGGATCAGTTTTCACTTCTTTATGCGTTCACTCCTGTTCTGTTGCTTCCGCGACTTCTTCGCAGGATCAAGCAGGAAGGGGGGGAGGTGGTGTATCTTGTGGCCCAGGAGATCTTGGTATGCAGAGATTATAAAGATGGCGGTAGGGAACCCATGGACCCTACCACCACAGCCAGACCTTCTGTCACAAGGTCCGGTTTTCCATCCTACCTTACAAACGCTAAATTTTATGGTTTGGCTATTGAGGCCCACATTCTAAAGGAGCGTGGGCTGTCAGGTTCAGTAGTTTCTACTTTGGATAATTCTAGGAAGCCGGCCTCCAGAGTCATATACTATAGAGTCTAGAAGGCATATGTCTCCTGGTGTGAATCCAGGGGTTGGCACCCCAGGAAATATGTCATAGGAAGCATCCTTGAATTTCAACAGATGGGATTAGAAATGAAGCTGGCCTTGAGTACTATCAAAGGCCAGGTGTCGGCCTTATTGGTATTTTTTCAACGACCACTTTCTTCGCACTCCCTGGTTCGTAGATTTATTCAGGGGGTAACGCTGATTAATCCTCCGGTTGGGTCACCCCTGAACTCTTGGGACTTGAATTTAGTCCTGTCGGCGTTACAGAAACAGCCTTTTGAGCCGATACAAGATATTCCCTTGGTCCTTTTGACAAGGAAATTCGTTTTTCTGGTTGCCATATCTTCTGCAAGAAGGGTATCAGAGTTGGCTGCTCTTTCTTGTAAAGAGTCATATTTGATTATTCACAAGGAAAAGGTTGTATTACATCCTCATCCTAATTTCCTACCAAAGGTAGTGTCAGGTTTTCATTTAGACCAGGATATTGTTCTGCCTTCATTTTTTCCAGAACCTCGCTCTGCGGAAGAAAGATCACTACATACTCTTGATGTGGTGAGAGCAGTCAAGGTCCACTTGAAGGCGACTGCTCAGATTCATAAAAACAAATGTTTTGTTTATGTTGCCTGAAGGTCCTAAGAGAGGACAGGCAGCATCGAAATCTACTATTTCTAAATGGATTCGTCAAGTGATTGTTCAAGCTTATGGTTTAAAGAGGAAAATTCCACCTTTTCATATTAAAGCGCATTCCACCAGGGCTGTTAGTACTTCCTGGGCAGTGCATCACCAAGTCTCCATGGCTCAAATCTGCAAGGCCGCAACTTGGTCTTCAGTACATACATTTACCAGATTCTATCAAGTAGATGTAAAAGGTAATGAAGATATCGCCTTTGGGCGCAGTGTACTGCAGGCAGCAGTATAAGTCCTCTAGTCTCTTGGTGCCCTACTTTTGTTGTGTCGCCCTCCCTTCAGTTGGCATTGCTATGGGACAACCCACATAATAACTACTATGGCTTTGTGTCCTGTGATGTACGATAAGAAAATAGTATTTTTAAAACAGCTTACCTGTAAAATCCTTTTCTTTGAAGTACATCACGGGACACAGAGGTCCTTCCCTTCTTGTTGATATACACATGTATTGCTTTGCTACAAAAACTGAGGTACTCCCAGTAGTGGGAGGGGTTATATAGGAAGTGGACTTCTTGTCTTAGAGTGTGCCAGTGTCCATCACCTGAAGGTGGCCTATAACCCACATAGTAACTGTAACTACTATGGCTCTGTGTCCCGTTATGTACTTTAAAGAAAAGGATTTTAAAGGTAAGCTGTTTTAACAATTCTATTATTCCTGCAGCTCCTTTAATGTTGCTGTAGGCCTCTTGGCAGTCTCCTGGACCAGTTTTCTTCTCATCTTTTCATCAATTTTGGAGGGACGTCTAGTTCTTGGTAATGTCACTGTTGTGCCATATTTTCTCCACTTGATGATGACTGTCTTCACTGTGTTCCATGGTATATATAATGCCTTGGAAATTCTTTTGTACTCTTCTCCTGACTGATACCTTTTAACAATGAGGTCCCTCTGATGCTTTGGAAGCTCTCTGTAGACCATGGCTTTTGCTGTAGAATGCGACTAAGAAAATATCAGGAAAGACCTACTAGAACAGCTGAACTTTATTTGGGGTTAATCAGAGGCACTTTAAATGATGGCAGGTGTTTACTGACTCCTATTTAACATGCATTTTTAAATGTGATGGCTAAAATACAGCCACATCCCCAGTTATAAGAGGGTATGCACACTTATGCAACCACATTTATTTTATTTTTTTTTAAATTTTTACTTCCCCACCTAAAAGATTTCAGTTTGTTTTTCAATTGAGTTGTACAGTTTATAGGTCACATTAAAGGTTTAAAAAGTTCTGAAATGATTTTTCTTTGTCTCATTTCTTTACATCACAGAAACCTGACATTTTAACAGGGGTGTGTAGACTTTTTATACCCACTGTATGTGCCCAGCTCAAATTTCATAAATCGGGTTTACATCCACTTTAAGGATTCTTGCTAGAAATTAGCGTGTCTCTGAACTAATGTCTTATTCCTCTGTAGAGCACTTCTTCATACTGCACAACAACAAGGTTGTATTGTGCCCTACACCATCTTTCCAAAGGAGGTTTCAGCATTCAATGTCAATGAGGATAATGCTCTTTCATCTTTGTGTCCTGCTCCTAAGCACCCAAAGGAAATCTCTCTGCCTTGCCTGAACTTAGTCATTAGAGTGTACATAAAAGCTACTGTTTCCCTCAAACAGATTCTCTGTTCCTCAGATATTCGCAAAGTGCATCAAAATCCACCATTGCATGGTGGATAAGGGATTTGATTGCTAGAGCTTATGCTTTTAGGACAAAAACCTCCACCTGGACTCCTTAGGTGCACACTCAACCAGGAGTATTCTGAGCCTTTAGGCACCAAGCTTCTGTCGCCCCCAACTCTGAAAGGCTGCCAGTTGGTATTTGTGTACTTTCTCAAAGTTTTTCCCGGGGGATGTCTAGTCTTCTTGCAGCGGCACTCTGAACCTGGGTGATTTTACTAATGTTTTTGTGCCTGCTGGCACAGTTCCATTTGCCTAGTTGTTTCCTATCCTTATGTATATTGCTTGGTCGTGTCCCATGGTGTATAAATAGGATGCCTGTGTCCTGTACTGTACCATCAAGAGGTTTGTTTTACCTGTAAATTCCTTATCTTAGAGTACAGGACAGTCTACCTTTCCTAAACTCTCCATTTTAGGGATTGGGTCTTCAAAGCTTGCCAGTGTCCGAATCCCCTGAAAGTACAAAGGTATAACCTGTGGTGTAAGAATGAGTTACCTGTGTTCTGTACTGTACGCTGAGATATTGAGTTTACGGTTAAGTCAAAATTCCTCTTTTTATTGTAAGTTGAAAAAACAAAAATTACTCCGTTCTTACCCAAAGCATCTTTAACCACTTGCCGAACGCTGCACGCCGATATGCGTCGGCACAGTGGCAGCGGTGGGCAAATGGGCGTACCTGTACATCCCCTTTAATTGGCGGTCTAGCGGGCGCGAGCCCACCGCGTACAGTGTGATCGTGCCCGCAGATGTCCCGCATAACGGGGAGATGTAGACAAGGCATTTCCCCATTCTGCCTAGTGACATGACAGGAATCTACTGCTCCCACTGATCGGGAGCAGTGATCGCTGTCATGTCAGTGGTACCCCCCCCACACAGTTAGAATCACTCCCTAGGACACACATAACCCCTTGATTGCCCCCTAGTGTTTAACCCCTTCCCTGCCAGTGTCATATACATAGTAATCAGTGCATTTTTATAGCACTGATCGCTGTATATATGACAATGGTCCCAAAATAGTGTCAAAAGTGTCCGATGTGTCCGCCATAATTTCGCAATAAAAAAAAATTGCAGATCCCCGCCATTACTAATAAAAAAAAAATAATAAAAATGCCATAAAACTATCCCCTATTTTGTAGATGCTATAACTTTTGCGCAAACCAATCAATATACGCTTATTGCAATTTTTTTTTTTTTTTTAACAAAAATATGTAGACGAATACATATTGGCCTAAACTGAGGAAAACATTTTGTTTTTTTTTATATATTTTTGGGGGATATTTAATATAGCAAAAAGTAAAAAATATTGCTTTTTTTTTTTCAAAATTGTCGCTCCTTTTTTTGTTTATAGCGCTAAAAATAAAAACCGTAGAGGTGATCAAATACCACCAAAAAGCTCTATTTGTGGGGAAAAAAAGGATGTCAATTTTGTTTTTTGTTTTGGTGTAACGTCGCATGGCCGTGCAATTGTTAGTTGAAGCGACGCACTGCCGAATCGCAAAAAGTGCTCTGGTCAGGAAGAGGGTAAATACTTCCGGGGGTAAAGTATTTTTTCTTTTTTAAATAACAAACATTTTATACTTGCCTCCACTGTGCAGCTCGTTTTGAACAGTGGCTCTGAACCTGCTCTTCTGGGGTCCCCGGCGGCTCTCGCGGCTCCTCCCCGCATCAGTTAACCCCCTAGGAGAAGGGCTCTCCCGGGGTATTACCTTGTGGGCGCGCTCCCGAGTCCAGCATTTGGCGTCCATAGCCGCTGAATGAATGACTCGGCCCCGCCCCCTGGCGCTCGCGTCAATGGATTTGATTGACAGCAGCGGAAGCCAGTGGCTATCAATCTATCCAATCAAGAGCTGAGAACCTCGGCCAGAGATACAGCGCGTCCCCGTGGGTGAAGTTCGAGGGCTCTGGTAATTAAAACGGGGGGCTGGTCACTGACAGGTGTTTTTTTTTCACCTTAAAGGGGTTGTAAAGGTAAAAATGTTTTCACCTTAATGCATTCTATGCATTAAGGTGAAAAAACCTCTGACAATACCGGCCCCCCCCAGCCCCTCCGTTTTACTTACCTGAGCCCTCGAAAGTCCCGCGCTCGCCCCCGACATCCTCTTCGTTGATCAGCCTGACCGCTGATTGGCTAGAGTGGATGGATTGAAAGCAGCGCAGCCATTGGCTCGCGCTGCTATCAATCACATCCAATGACGCGGCGCGCCGGGGGGTGGGGCCGAGTGATACAGTGAGCGGCTATGGCCGCCGGCTGTATCACGGGAGCGCGCCCGCAAGAACTCACCACCATGCGAGGGTGCTCGCATGAAGGTGATTAGTTCTTGCGGGGAGGAGCTGAAACAGCTGCCGAGGGACCCCAGAAGACCAGGTTCGGGGCCACTCTGTGCAAAACGAGCTGCACAGTGGAGGTAAGTATAACATGTTTCTTATTTAAAAAAAAAAAATTACTTTTTAGTGTTCCTTTAATGCATAGGATGCATTAAGTTGAAAAAACACCTGGGTTTACATCCCCATTAATCATAAGTGATGCAGCCATGCACTAAGGTGTGTTCAACCGCCAATAAATAAAAATCTCAAAACAAAGTTGCAGCGCAACCACATCTGTGCTAACAATGAGACAAATGAATCAGTCAATAATAGTATTCCCCACATGAAAAAAAATGATTATATAAAAAAATATATGCATATATACTAGAGCTGTGCGATTAATCGCTAAAGAATCGAGATCGCAATTCAACCCCCTCACTATCTTAACACAGCATTTCCTCAATTCAGTGCAGAGAGTTATCTGCTCAAGCCCACGGCTGTAAAAAAAAAAAAAAAAAAAAAAAGAAAAAAAAACAGCCTGCCAAGTTTATCACAACATTGCTTAGGTGAGATAAAGAGAAACATTGTAGCATTTCATTCTTTTAGATCAAAGGAATGAACTTCTGTCTGTAGATGAGGTCAGTTTAACCACTTAAAGACTAAACCTTTTTCTGACACAAGTTGAAATCAGTATTTGTTGCTAGAAAATTACCTAGAACCCCCAAACATTTATATATTTTTATATATATATATTTATTTATTTTAGCAGAGACCCTAGAGAATAAAATGGTGATTGTTGCAAAAATTTGTGTCACACTGTATTTGAGCAGCTGTGTTTCAAACGCAATATTTTGGGAAATAAAAACTAAACCGTAAAGTTAGCTCAGTTTTTTTTTTTTTTGTATAATGTGAAAGATGATGTTACGCCGAGAAAATCATGATCTTTATTCTAACCCAAAAAATCGTGATTATCATTTTAGCCAGAATCGTGCAGCTCTAATATATACCGATACAAACTAAAGAAATTAATAATCCCAAAACAAATGTGAAACATTTTGAATAAATATAAAGGTGAGTCCAAAAGCACAGTAAGGCCGCGTACACACATGTGGACTTTCCGGCAACAAAAGTCCGACGGCCTTTCCGCCGGACTTTCGTCAGACTTTTGACGGACTTTTGAACGAACGGATTTGCCTACACACAATCACACCAAAGTCCGACGGATTCGTACGTGATGACATACGACCGGACTAAAATAAGGAAGTTGATAGCCAGTAGCCAATAGCTGCCCCAGCGTGGGTTTTCGTCCGTCGGACTAGCATACAGACGAGCGGACTTTTCGACCAGACTCGAGTCCATCGGAAAGATTTGAAGCATGTTTCAAATCTAAGGTCCATCAGATTTTCAACTGGAAAAGTCAGCTGTAGCTCCGATAAAGCCCACATGCGATCGGATTGTCCGCCGGACTCGGTCCATCTGACCAGTCCGGTCGAAAAGTCCGCTTGTGTGTACACTGCATTAGTGTCCTTTTGTGCAGAAATCCTGAAAGTGAAATATTTAGGAGAAAGTCTTGCATAGAGAACAGTACTCCAAAAACTTCAACACAATCTTGCATGAAGAAAGTGCTCCAAACAATATAACAGTTTGTCAACATTCACATGAGCTCAGTTGATGATCGTCACCACATCCCCAAGTAAAGACACACAAAAAGAAAAAAGAATTGGGACTTTAAGATCTGAAACCTCCTATTAGAATAATTATCCATACAATGTCATATATTTAAAAGTTAATTTTATTAAATGACATATAAAATGTGTCTATTCAACATAATAGACATCCCATAAAAAACAAGAAATATTTGTCACAACTCTTTATATTAACACAAACTCCCCCCAAATATACATGGTAATTCCTCCCCAGGAAATGATGTAACTAGACCTCATATAGAGTGATAGGATCACCATGCACAAGGAAATATATCACATAAGGGAGGAAATACACAACCCAATGCGTTTCTGGGCACCTAGTGACATGCCGGGCAGACACACAGGTCAGACAGAGGAGCCTCAACCAGGGGCCACAGATTCAGTCTACCGCATAGGAGTTGGCAATCCAGGCTGTTGAATCCTAAAGTTATACAAAAAGGCACAAAGAAAACTTGTCTTTTGAGGTGTATATATACATCCCAGTGACAAGGAAGGTCTACAAGGTGTCTTAATCTTATCTCCAATAAAAAGGGGGCACCACTGCTGATCTATTTACATCTTCCGCAGAATCTCAGGTGGACACATAGCTGCTGCTGCTTCCCAGAGTAACTTCAAAAAAGGCCCACGCAGTGTACCACCATCTCACACTCTGGCCCCTTACTTCCTGATTAGACCTACACAATGGAAAGGTCTAAAAACACCAATCCCAAAATTGGGTATGTATTCACAAGTGTCTTCAGCTCCACTGGTATGGTATGTAAAATCTCTTTAGATGGCGAGACTCCCATCAACACAAATGCATGTAAAGAATGGCTTGTATCTCGAACTGTGTCTCTGGGTAGAGGTTCTTAATATGTGGCACAACTAGCACAGGCAATTAGACTGCTGTGTGATCTTCAGTGTGTGGGCTTCAACAATATGGCCGAGGTTAGTTTTCTGCTCTTCACCTTGGTTTTAGCTTAAGCGAACACAGGCAAAATGGCCCCTAGTATCTGTTCTTCACCATCTTTGGCCTTCGCTATTATATTGATTTTTTTTTTTTAAACAGGTAGGTTACATATTTAGGTGGATTTCAGCACCTCCATTTTTCTTTCCTATGATTAATGTCATGGTCATGTGACGAAACGTGTCAAGAGGTAGGGCTGATGTCTTTGCGCCTGTTTTGTGTGCTTGTCGGTCAACTCCAGCATCCATTCAGGGATGCTTTTCCTTAAGGGGACCTTCAGTTTTAATCCTGTTTCTGTATATGAATCATCTAGTGCACTGTATCATACTAGTGCAGTATATTTGTGTATTTCAACTTTTTAAAAATAAATTATAATATCTTTGATACTGCACCATTATGGTCTCCCCATTCTTTCAATGCATTTGTGTTGATGGGAGTCTTGCCATCTAAAGAGATTTCACATATCACACCAGTGGGGCTGAAGAAGCTTGTGGATACGTACCCAATATTGGGACAAGCGTTTTTTTCGACCTTTCTATTGTGTAGGTTTAATTGGGAGGTAAGGGGACAGAGTGTGAGATGGTGGTGCACTCTGGTGCAAGATTAAGGATGAGCTCCGACGCGTTCGCACACCCCACGTGCAGAGCCTGCCAGGAAGTCGGTACTGAGCTGCGCTAATCACAGGCCGTGAGACATTGGGGATTATTTACTAAAGGCAAATCCACTTTGCAGTACAAGTGCACTGCAAGTGCACTTGAAAGTGCACTTGGAAGTAAAGTCGCTGTAGATCCGAGGGGGACATGCAAGGAGAATAAAAAATAGCATTTTAGCTTGCACATGATTGGATGATAAAATCAGCAAAGCTTCACCTCATTTCAGAGCTTCCCCTCAGATCTACAGCGATCTACAGCGACTGCACTTACAAGTGCACTTCCAAGTAGTGCAAAGTGGATTTGCCTTTAGTAAATAAACCCCATTGTCCCGATGAGTGGCTGCAGAGATTGGGAAATGTCTCACTGCCTGTGATTAGCGCAGCGCAGTGCCAACTTCCTGGCGGGCTCTGCACGTGGGGTGTGCGAACACCCCGGAGCTCATCCTTATGCAAGATATTGTTTTGGTGCACTTTCTTCATGCAAGATTGTGTTGAAGTTTTTGGAGCACTGCTCTCTATGCAAGACTTTCTCCTGTATATTTCACTTTGAGAATTTCTGCACAAAAAGGACACTGTGATTTTGGACTCGTCTTTATATTTTTATTCGAATTTTTCACATTTGTTTTAGGATTATTTGTTTAGTTTGTATTGGTATGTATGTATATATTTTTTACATAATATTTTTTTTTTCATGTGGGGAATACTATTATTGATTGATTTCATTTATGTCATTGTTCACACAGATGTGGTTGTGCTGCACTTTATTTTGAGGTTGTTATCACTTGTGAGTTGTGTGGTTTGTTGCACTGTATCCAGATATCTGAAACATTAAATGGCTATTAAACCCAAAGCCCCAACATTTAATGTATTGCAGCTTACCAGTCCTTATAGGTGGTGGCATCATTCGTTTTCTTTTTTAGGCAATTTTCCTTCTGTTTTTACTTGGTTTTTCGACCACACAGTTCCTGTCTTAGGGTGTCTACGATCTAGCTGGAGGAGTGACAAAGCCACTTTTGGACAGCAAGTCATGGCTAATCTGGGGAGGCTAGTGTTGGTTGTACTAACATACAGTATCTCACGAAAGTGAGTACTCCCTTCACATTTTTGTAAATATTTTATTATATCTTTTTCATGTGACAACACTGAAGAAATGACACTTTGCTACAATGTAATGTAGTGAGTGTACAGCTTGTATAACAGTGTAAATTTGCTGTCCCCTCAAAATAACTCAACGCACAGCCATTAATGTGTAAACCACTAGCAACAAAAGTGAGTACAATTAGCCATTTTCTCTCTCTGGTGTCATGTGACTCGTTAGTGTTACAAGGTCTCAAGTGTGAATGGGGAGCAGGTGTGTTAAATTTGGTGTTATCGCTCTCTCATACTGGTCACTGGAAGTTTAACATGGCACCTCATGACAAATAACTCTTTGAGGATCTGAAAAAAAAAGAATTGTTGCTCTACATAAAGATGACCTAGGCCAGGGATATGCAATTAGCGGACCTCCAGCTGTTGCAAAACTACAAGTCCCATCATGCCTCTGCCTCTGGGTGTTAGGCTTGTGGCTGTCAGAGTCTTGCTATGCCTCATGGGAATTGTAGTTCTGCAACAGCTGGAGGTCCGCTAATTGCATATCCCTGGCCTAGGCTATAAGAAGATTACCAAGACCCTAAAACTGAGCTGCAGCACAGTGGCCAAGACCATACAGTGGTTTAACAGGACAGGTTCCACTCAGAACAGACCTCGCCATGGTCGACCAAAGAAGTTGAGTGCACGTGCTCAGCTTCATATCCAGAGGTTGTCTTTGGGAAATAGACGTATGAGTGCTACCAGCATTGCTGCAGAGGTTGAAGGGGTGGGGGGGGGGGGTCAGCCTGTCAGTGCTCAGACCATACGTTGCACACTGCATCAAATTGGTCTGCATGGCTGTTGTCCCAGAAGGAAGCCTCTTCTAAAGATGATGCACGAGAAAGCCCGCAAACAGTTTGCTGAAGACAATCAGACTAAGGACATGGATTACTGGAACCATGTCCTGTGGTCTGTTTAGATGGTATCAAGCGTGTGGTGGCAACCAGGTGAGGAGTACAAAGACAAGTCTGTCTTGCCTACAATCAAGCATGGTGGTGGCAGTGTCATGGTCTGGGGCTGCACGAGTGCTGCCGGCACTGGGGAGCTACAGTTTATTGAGGGAACCATGAATGCAAACATGTACTGTGACATACTGAAGCAGAATTGAAAAGTAACAGGCTTACTGCAGGATTACTGGATGAAAATAAGAGAGTCTAAAAAAAGAAAACGAATGCAGCCACCACATCTGAGAATTGGTAAGCTTCAATATCATTCACAAACATTACATACAGGAACATGCATTACTCCTTAAAGCGGTTGTAAACCGCTGGCCTTTTTTTTTTTTTTTTTTTTTTTTACTTTTTTGGGAACCTGCAAGGTAAAGCACCGCCTACTAGCACATTGTTAAACGTACCCTAAAATGAAGCCCTCCCACACTGAGAAGTCAGTGCTGCGGGGGCTCCCACCTTCACCTGTCTTGCTTCTGGGTTCGCAGACTCTGACTCTGTGAGTGGCTGGAGCTGCGATGATGTCACTCCCGTGCATGTGCGTGGGAGCCGCTGTTCACGGCACATGGTGGCCGTTCCTTCAGAGCCCATGCGCCAGTGATGTCACTGGTTGTATGTAATGTAAGTATCTCCTAAACGGTGCACATTTAGGAAATATTTACACTACCTATAGGTAAGCCTTATTATAGGCTTACCTACAGGTAAAAGCAAAAGATGGAATTATACTTCCTCTTTAACAGTGTAATAACAGTCCATGTGTAAAGCAAATTCAGTAGCAATTCCAATAGGAGATGGGGATAAGTGGATAAAACTCCTGTAGCTCCTGTGATCGATCTGAGAAGGATCCACTTGCAAAGTATTAAAGAGAACACAAGCAGGGCGCTGGAGTTAATATACTCAGAAATGTCACCATTTTGTTAAATATAGCACACAGGTTAAAAACTTTGTATCCAGCCTGGAATGGACCATAGGAACAGAAAACGGCATGTTTGTGTTCTGATAGTGGTCATTCATACAGCAGCAGTGAAGATGTGTGTGTGTGTGTGTCACCAGTGTGAGCCAGGAAGCTGGGCAGACCAACGGCATCTATGTCCATAAGCAGGGACAGCCAGTTGTCAAATACAGAGATGATATCAGATGTGAGTGGGCCGCAACGCATTTCAGGGGCCCCACTTCTTTTCTCTGTCAAGCAGTTTGAGCGAAAGGAGAAGCTGCCATGAGTGGAAGGAGACACAGGACAGATCAAAGCAGTGTTATCAAGAATATAATGCTAACGTATGGTGGACCAGTGGGACTAAAAGTACCAGCATATTTATAATTGCAAAACATCAACTTGATTGAAAAAAGCCACTTTTTCAATAAACTTCAACTACTTCAGTACAGGGCGCTTTCACCCCCTTCCTGCCCAGGCCATTTTTCAGCTTTTCAGCGATGTCGCACTTTGAATGACAATTACGTGGTCATGCAAAACTGTACCCAAATGATTTTTTTATCATTTTCTTCACGCAAATAGAGCTTTCTTTTGGTTGTATTTAATCACCGCTGGGTTTTTTATTTTTTGCTAAAAAAAATGAAAAAATACCATAAAATGTTGAAAAACAAAAGTTTTTTCTTAGTTTCTGTCCAGAATCCTGTAAATAAGTAATTTTTCCCCTTCACTGATGAGGCTGCACTGATGAGGAGGCACTAATATCCAGCACTAATGGGCACTGATAGGTGGCACTTAAATGCGACAAACTGGGGCCACTGGTGGGCACAGAATGGCATCACTAATGGGCACTGCTGGGGCTGCATTGTAATCAGGGCACTGATGATCAGTGCCTTGATTACCTTTACAAATCTCCCCTGTGAGGAGATGCAGCTGTCAGTGTGAGGCAAGGAGAACTGATAAACGGCACTTGTTTATATGTGATTGGACACAGCCGATCACATGGGCAAAGAGCCGGTGTTCCTGGGACACGGCGCGCTTGTGATCAGCAGGCCTCCCACGGGCATGCGATCACAGCTAAACTGGGCGCCGTCATATGACATCGTCCCAGAACGAGAGCCGCACAGATCTGCCGTCATTTTGTACAGTTCTGCCTGTGTGTGTGCTACACTGATACATGGGAGAATGCTGACTGCATGCTAAGAGACCCCTCTCCCACTGTATACACAGCATGTCACAGTACACAGTCCCTGATACCAGCGGCAATTGATGGGCACAGTGGCTGCATTTGATGGGCACAGTAGCTGCATTTGATGGGCACAGTGGCGGCAATCGCTGGGCACAGTAGCTGCGTTTAATGGGCACGGTGGCTGCAGTTGATGGTTTTTTTTTTTTTTTTTTTCAGTTTGCGCCCCCCAAAAAATTTTGAGCACTAGCTGCCACTGCAGTGGACCAACACCAGCAGATGACATGGCTCCCCAAATAATCACACACTGTGAAAACTTCACACTGGACCTCATGCAAATTGGATTCTGTGCCTCTCCACTCTTCCTCCAGACTCTGGGACCTTGATTTCCAAATGAAATGCAAAATTTACTTTCATCCAAAAAGAGGACTTTGGACCACTGAGCAACAGCCCAGTCCTTTTTCTCCTTAGCCCAGGTAAGACACTTCTGACATTGTGTCTGGTTCAGGAGTGGCTTGACACAAGGAATGCGACAGTTGTAGCCCATGTCCTGGATACGTCTGTGTGTGGTGGCTCTTGAAGCTCTGACACCAACCATAGTCCACGCCTTGTGAATCTCCTCCAAATACTTGCATGGCCTTTGCTTGGTAATCCCCACGAAGCTGTGGCTATCCCTGTTGCTTGTGCACCTTTTTGTACCACACTTTTTCCTTCCACTCAACTTTCCATTAATATGCTTTGCTACAGCACTCTGTCAACAGCCAGCTTCTTTAGCAATGACTTTTTGTGACTTGCTCTCCTTGTGGAGGGTGTCAGTGGCTGTTTTCTGGAAAACTGTCAAGTCAGCAGTTTTCCCCATGATTGTGTAACCTACATAACCAGATTGATAGACCATTTAAATGCTCAGGAGACCTTTTACAGGTGTTTTGAGTTAATTAGCCCATTAGAGTGTGACAACATGAGGCTACAATATTGAACTTTTTCACAATATTCAAATTTTCTGAGATACAGATTTTTGGGCTTTCACAAGCAGCAAGCCATAATCCTCAAAATTAAAAGAAAGAAATCACTCTGTGTGTAATGAATCTATATAATATGAGTTTCACTTTTTTAATTAAATTACTGAAATAAATTAACTTTTTGATGATATTCTATTTTTTATAGATGTACCTGTAGTTCTAGAAATTACTCAGAAGTGTTGGTTGACGTATTATCCCTTGTGGAAGCATGGATGGTTATCTAAAGTGATCGTCCCCGTTGAGGGGAGGGCGAGCTTTGAATGACCGCCAGATATTAACTTGCGTGGGGGATCAGTTTTTACCCACTCAATATCCCCAAATATCAGGTTGAAAGGAGAGAGACTCAAATTCCTGTTATGTCTGGAACCAGAGGATATAAAGTAATTATACCTATTGCTAGATGCACAACAAAAGTAATAAGAAGTAGATCGAACATGGGGGAGCAGGGAATCGCCCCTATGTGTCTTGGGAGGGGTTGCTATCTCAAAAATATGCTTTTGAAAAACAGACTTGCTGGCTGATTCACCAGATAAAAATAGAAGAAAATCGATTTTCACAGCTGACCATCACTGCTTGTGGCTGTAGATGCTGCCGGTCTGCCCACCTTTCTGGCTCCTCCTGGTGCTGCTCACACCTTCGCTGCTGTTTGAATGACCACTGTCAGAGGGACACACTTTGTGTTTGCTGTTCCTATGGTCCATCCCAGGCTGGATACAAAGTGTTTAACCTGTAAGCGTACTATATTTAATAAATGATGAATTTTTGGATTCTACTAACTCTCTCCCCCTGCTTGTGTTCTTTTTCATGCAATATAATTATTTTTGGGTTTATTACTGCTTAAAGCATAGGAATCCGTCAGCAAACAAATGTAACAAATTTTAACCCTTCATTCCAATGGATTATATTCTGCCACACTGGCAAACAAAGTTTTTAAAGCGGCCCATATAACCCCTCGTGCTCCCAGCAGTTTTTTCTATAGGCGATATATATGACCTCTCTTGAAGAGCAGGTTTCTGATTTCTACATGAAAAATTGGGAAATCTACAAACAATTCTTCACATAAATCCTTAATCCACTAAGCTGCATCTAGAGCCATTGCAGCTTTCAAATCAGTGAACCCCCAGCAGCATCTCAGAGACCCAGGGTCAGCCTGTAAGTTGCCCCCAACACCAGACTCTGATTTTGTGCTCAACTCTGGTACAGCAGCACCAAGGTGCATTTAGCCACAGGGTGCTCTACAGGTCCAGGGGCAGTGTGGATTCTCACCTTTTGTAAGCCAGTCCCTGAAGATCCCATCTGTGGAGGAGCGAGTATGCCCAAGACCTCTAATTAGGGAGTTTCCACTTGATTGGTAAGAGCAGGACCGCTGCAACACTTTAAATAATTTGTCACCACTATAGTACATGCTCTCCTATAGAAAAGGCACACTTGAGCTCTAGTACTACCCTGCTCTATTTTGTGGCCCAGGTCTCCGTATCACCAGTCACTGTATTATCTAGCAGTCTTCAGCTGTGAGACCTAGGACAGCTTCATTCCTTCTTCTGCTCCGCAGAACAATGTTGTGGGTACACCTTATGTGATCCCCTCACCCTCATGGCAGATGTTGGGCACAGGGGGAAATGAGGCCAGGGGACAGGCCAGTACACACTGTGTATTTAGGGTTACTCTTAAAACTCTGCGTCTGGTACTTTGGACCTCTGTCTGGACCTCAGTCTCCACACCTCAGTCTACCCTTGTCTCCTTGTGTAACCTGCCCGTTCCTCTTCTAACCACTTCCGGACCACCGCACACCTATATACATTCTAATTTTGAAGAGGGATATCGTTGTTATGGCAGCAGTTAGCTGCCATAACCCCGGTATCCTCTTGTTCGGCTGGCGGTCCGGTTTCCGATAATAGCGGTCTCTGCGGCGGATTCGCGAGATTACTTTTATCAGCGGCGGGAAAGGGCTCCCCTCTCCCGCCGCACTCTGGTGTCCTCCGCTGCTTACTGGAGCCGGCGGCGGAGGCAATCGGATCCTTTCTCCTCTGTGGCATGGTCACGAGTGAGGGGAAGATGGCCCCCACCCGTCTCCATAGCATTGCAGGGCGGAAGCAACATCAAAACGTGACTTCCGCCCATAGCTCTTAAAGGGCCATTTAATTTTTTTAAATGACAATTTTTTTATTTTTTTTAAATTGCATTTTAGTGTAAATATGAGATCTGAGGTCTCATGTTTAAGAGGTCCTGTCATGCTTTTTTTCCTTTTACAAGGGATGTTTACATTCCTTGTAATAGGAATAAAAGTGACGCAATTTTTTTTTTTTTTTTTTTAAAGAACAGTGTAAAAATAAAAGGTAAAATAAAATAAGAAACTTTTTTTTTTTTTTTTTTTTAAACGCGCCCCGTTCCGCCGAGCTCGCGCGAAGAAGTGAACGCATACGTGAGTAGCTCCCGCATATGAAAATGGTGTTCAAACCACACATGTGAGGTATCGCCGTGATCGGTAGTGCGAACGCAATAATTCTAGCCCTAGACCTCCTCTGTAACTTAAAACATGCAACCTGTAGAATTTTTTAAACGTCGATTTTTAAGGGTAAAAATTTGTCGCCATTCCATGAGCAGGCGCAATTTTGAAGCGTGGCATGTTGGGTATCAACTTACTCAGCGTAACATTATCTTTCACAATATCAAAAAAAAAAAGTGTATTTTTTTCCCAAAAAAGTGCGCTTGTAAGACCGCTGCACAAATACGGTGTAACAGAAAGTATTTATTACAATGACAGCCATTTTATTCTCTAGGGTGTTAGAAAAAAAATGTATAATGTTTGGGGGTTTTAAGTAATTTTCTAGCAAAAAAAATGTTTTTAACTTGTAAACAACAAATCTCAAAAAGAGGCTCGGTTCTTAAGTTGTTAATGAGAGAGGAGTTTTTGGCCTCTACAGCAGACTTGATGGGAAAAGTCACCACACTGTTAAAAATGCAGGATACACAAGGAATAAGAGCTGCCAGTCTTCTGCTAAGCCATTGTCATTGGAGCCCAAGAAATCCTTCCAGGAGCATGGGCAGTCACCCTTAATCTCTCCCAAGTTCAAAGAAACCATTTACGGATCTAGTGGATGAGATACCCTCTTGACGTTAAAGCCGCACCCACCTTTCTGGACCTAAGGTCACCAGTATGGGTTTGTTTCCAAACCCCCAAAAAACCTACAAGGTCCTTTCCGGTTCACCCACGGTGGCACGCATATCTGGCTCTATTTTGACAGATTCCTCCATACTCCAAAAATTACAGCTTCTCCTAGTAGCCTTGCACTACTGCGTAGACTGTTAGGCAGACTTCCTGCTCATAAATTCTCATGCTCTTTTGAAAACTCATTTTTAGGCACTTTTATTAACAGTCACAGGCGGAATAAGTATATGCTTGCCTAGTAAGAAGAAAGCTAAGGTGCCTGCAGCAATTCATCCATTACCCAAATTTGGAAGAATTTATGTCCCTCCCAGATCTTTGCTTCCAAAGTCCTTCACTCAATTCCATTGTAAGTACTGGACGCCCAAGCCAGTTAAATCTGCCACCAAGTCCTCCTTGCAGTGAAGAGGCACCCTTACTTCTACAAGTGGGGCTGTGTCTATTGGCCTTTTTGCTTGCTTGGTCTCAGGGCACTTTGGGCACTTTGGATCCAGGATGTGGTGTATAATAATGTATATAATTGCTTCATTGTAAAATTGTAATTTCTAGCATCAGTGGACATCTAGGATGAGTGTTTGCAACGTCCGGTGGAAGATGCAGTCACCTCGGAGCTTCAGGTGGTTCCTCAACCTACAGAAGCCTGCGTTGGGTTCAACCTACCGCTTGGAGTATGTGGGCCTAATCTTGAACACACACCAGGTCATGATGTTTCTTTCCTGGGAACTCGTGTTGACCCTCCATGCTCATGTCAGAACCCTTAGGTCCCAGAAGCTTTCATAGGTCTAATTTTGCTTGGGCACTGGGCCTCATTTCTTCAAGGCATTGATGTTTGCTCAGTCTCACTCCAGGCCTCTGCAGCTCAATGTGCTGACTGCTTGGGTCAAACTTTCTCAGCCTCTGGACCGGCCCATGCATCTGTCTCCCAAGACCAGGATGGAATCAGGGAAATTCTTTCTCCTATTAATTAACCTGCCTGGTTCTCAGGTTGGATGCTTTGCTGTTGGGCTGGAGCAAGAGTCCTAGGAATGGAACAGCCTTAACAGACTTGTCATTACAATTGTGCTAAGGGCCATTTGTTTATCCCTGATGTGGCCCAAACAGCTTCAGGGACAAACAATGAAAGTTCAGTTGGACATTTCTAAAACTGTGGCTTACATCAGTTGATCAGGGAGTCACCAGAAGCTGCATGGAACTTTTGAAAAGCTGACCTAATTCTGGATTGGCCCAAAGAGTATGTTCCAGTCTTTTCCTCTGTCTTTAGTTCCGGAGTAGACCGTTGGTAGATGGAGTTCCTCAGTCGTCAGCACCTGGACACAGGGTAATGGTCTCTGCACTGCAATGTGTTGAATACTTCTATCACCATTGGGGGTTGCTGGATATGGATGTTTTGACATCTTGCTTCAGCAACAAGGTGAATATTATCCCAGTGATCATAAAAGGTATCAGACTAATTAGGACTAGGTACTCATACATCCTTCCACTCCTGGGAGAAATTCAGTGGGCACTACCTGACCTGTTGTCTCAAGGGCCAGTCTACAATTTTGCTTCAGTCATTGTCTTTTATAGATTGGCTGTTGAAGCCCAAGTCTTGAGGGATCGGTATTTATCTGAGTCAAATATTCCTTTGTAGCATCCTTTATCCCCAAGGTGTTTTTTCCCTTCCACCTTTATCAGGACATCAAGATCAGTATTCTACACTGTTTATATGTGGTATGCACAGTGTGAGTTTACCTCTTGGCCACTCAAACTATCCCAAACTCGAATTCATTTTGTTCTGCCTGCAAGATCCCACAGGGCGTTTCCTGTGGCTCGTTTATTTCCAAATAGATTGGGCCAGTTACCATTAAGGCTTATGCCTTGAAGGATAGGACTTCTCCATTTCTTGCGAAGCCTCATTTGACTTGTTCATTTGGGCTTTTCAGAACCCAATGACTTTTTCTCAAATTTGCAAGGCCTACACCTGATCCTCTGTTACCATGTTTGTTTTACCAGGTGGGTGCTAAGGCTTTTGCTGACACTGGCTTCATCCATAAAGTGTTTCAAGATGCTCTTTGAGATTGGGAATATGGTTCTCTTATTTTAAATCTGTTTGCTATTTTGCCCACTCAGTTGTATTACTTGATGTCTCATGGCCATAAATAATGGAAGCCTGGGTCCTGTACTGTACAATTAAGAAATATTGATTTTTTTACTTTACTAAACCCACAACAGTAAAATCCAGTGTGTGTGTGTGTATATGCAGCAAAACATGCTTGGTATACTCACTGTGGAACCTAAGGGTTTAATTCTCTGCATTGTTTAAAAAAGATGTTTGATCCTGTATGCACAGATCCTTCTCTTCTTTCACTGACTCCAAAACCTGTCAGGATAAGACAGAGTTACTGGAGTCAGGCTGCACAAGCTAAGTTTGGTGTGTATTGCTAGAGTTTTTTCTTTTCTTGGGAGAGTGCATGTGATCAGCACAGGGCCAATCTGCACTGCCCAGACAGAGGGTAAGGGGTCCTGCATCCTGAGAGGGCAGACAGCGCAGTATGAAAACCCCTCCTACAAGCTTTAACCAGGAATCGATACAAGTCACAAGACTGCTGTATACTGCTGATGAGAAAGGGTATTTGACAGTTAATATTTACTAAAATGATTGCATTTCCATGTTCTGTGTACTATAGGAGACCAGATCTAGTGAATGCAGGGTCCTGGGTTTAGTAACACTTTAACTGTAATGCCCCGTACACACGGTCGGATTTTCCAATGGAAAATGTCCGATCGGAGCGTGTTGTCGGACGTTCCGACCGTGTGTGGGCTCCATCGGACATTTTCCATCGGATTTTCCAACACACAAAGTTTGAGAGCAGGCAACAAAATCCGATCGCGTCAATTCCGACCGTGTGTGGCCTGTTCCGACGCACAAAGTGCCACGCATGCTCAGAAGAAATTCCGACACGGAACAGCTCGGTCTGGTAAAATTAGCGTTCGCAATGGATACAGCACTTTCGTCACGCTGCAATTTTAAAAATGGTTTAATACAGCGCACTCTCTTCTTCTTTATAATGTGACAAGAATTAAGTAGTTTTGCTGCTCATATTCACACACACTTCTCACAAACTTTTTTTTTTTTTCTTCTTGGGATTCCCTGAATATATTGTTATTTGTCACATCTGACATAAATTTTTTTTTTTAATTTTTTTTTATTTAAAGCCATTTTCTTTTAGATTTTATGTTTGTATTTTTTCAAAGGCTGATCTTTGTTTAATGTTGTTTTTAGTTTTACTCCAGACTATTTTTGTGTGTGCTTTGTGTGTCAAGTTACCACAACACCATTGATATCTTTTATTATTTAATCTCAAGGAGATTGTTTGTTGTTGGTGTCCCTTGTTAATTTCACATTGTATTTTTGAATTGTACCTGAATCCTCACAAACTGTCCTTTTTGAAGTAAAACGCACATAGGCAAGTATAATTCAAACCAAAAATCCTTTATTAAGGGCTCAGAACCAAACAAAGAGGGAGGCAACTCTGGATAAACAGGAGAAATTAGCGAAGCCTGGGACCCCCAGGGCAGATATCAATTCTTGAACATCAAAATTGGTGGCCTGAGGAGTCCATATGTAAGGGAGGGCAGTCTGGTCCAGAAGTCCCAGAGATCCGGATAGCAGCAGATGACATCTGTGTCCCCAGGCTGTGGTACCACAAGAGGCTGCATCTTTTGGCCGACCAGACTGGATCCAGGGTCCTCACTTTCTGGTCTTCCTTCCACGCTTCCTTCCTGGCTGTGGCTCTGCTGTTGGAGATGTGGCAGGAGGAGGAGTAGGACATGGAGGAGGAGGAGGAGGACTAGGAGGACCTGGAAGAGAAGGAGGAGGAGGAGGAGGACCTGCAGGAGGAGGAGGAGGACCATGTGTGAGTTCACAAAGGTGTGTATCAGATGCAATTTGGGCCCTCATCCCCTTATTAAGAGCCTCCAATATTAACGACTCACACATGAGTTGGTTCTGAACTGGCATTTTCTAGTCTCGTCGTACGTGGTTGACATCACCGCGTTGTTGGCTATCTGAAATTCCGACAACTTTGTGCGACCGTGTGTACGCAAAACAAGTTTGAGCCAACATCCGTCGGAAAAAATCCTAGGATTTTGTTGTCGTAATGTCCGAAAAAAGTCCGACCGTGTGTACGGGGCATAATGCTTTTTTTGGAGCACAATACAGGACACAGCCCAACTTCCTTTCTGTTCTGGTGTATTCTCTCGCTTTTTTTTTTTTTTTTTTTATACAGGAAACTAAGGATCCAAGGATTCCTGGCAGCTGGAGAGGTTTTATGGGCTGAATTTAGAGCTTTGTTTGCCATTGTCCTGAAGGAAATGGCAGCAGAGGGGAAAACTACAAAGTATTTTTGGCCACAGATTATTTGTAAAATTATAGGAAGGCTATTTATTTTCCCTATAATTTCAAAATGCTGCAAGTAGCCCAGAATTCACGCCTTGGCAGAGTGGAATTCTCAGACCCTGCTATAGTACAGACTGATTATTTTCTTTTGCTGGATATGCATTAAAAGCTATGCATGTAGAATTTATAAGGGTAAGCTGACAACTTTTTCTTCTTGTATTGTAATGTAGCTGGATATACAGCGGGTGAAATAAGTATTGAAGATGTCACCATTTTTCTAGGTAAATATATTTCTAAAGGTGCTATTTACATGAAATTGTCACCACAGGTTGATAACAACCCATGCAATCCATACATACAAAGTAAACAAATAAGTTCAGAAATTAAAGAGGGAGTCCACCTGAAAAAAAATTATTAAAAACCAGCAGCTAAAAATACTGTAGCTGCTGACTTTTAATAAACTGACACTTACCTGTCCAGGAGTCCAGCGATGTCGGCAGCCGAAGCCGAGCAACAGCTCGGCTCTCGGCTGCTGCCGCCGCCATTCTCGATGAGGAAATAAGGGAAATAAGCGTTGCGGCTTCACTTCCCGGTTCCCTACTGCGCATGCGCGAGTTGCACTGCGCGTCCTAAGTGGTCCCCGCTATCTCCTGGGACCTGTGTGTTTCCCAGGAGACAGCGGGGGGGGGGGGGGTGCGGGAGGGGGCGTGACTCCCACGGGAGTCTATTCCCGAAAGTGAGTGCAGATACCTGTCTAATACAGGTATCTGCACCCCCTTCCCCCCTGAAAGGTGCCAATTGTGGCACCAGAGGGGGGGAGGAATCAGATGAGTGGAAGTTCCACTTTTGGGTGGAACTCTGCTTTAAGTTATGTGTAATAAAATTGAAATGACACAGGGAAAAAATATTGAACACGCTAACTGAAATTTAGTTAATACTTTATACAAAATCCTTTGTTGGTAATGACAGCTTCAAGACGCCTCCTGAATGGAGAAACGAATTACATGTATTGCTGAGGGGTGATTTTTGGCCCGTTCCACACAGTCTTCAAATCTTGAGGGTTCCGTGGGCCTCTTCTGTGAACTCTGATGTTTTAGTTCTTTCCATAGATTTTCTATTGGATTCAAGTCAGGTGATTGGCTGGGCCATTCTAGCAGCTTTATTTTCTCTCCTTAAAACCAATTGAGAGTTTTTTTGGCTTTGTGCTTTGGATCATTGCCTTGCTGAAATGTCCACCCTTGTTTCATCTTCATCATCCTGGTAGATGGCAGCAGATTTTAATCAAGAATGTCTTGGTACATTTTTCCATGCATCCTTCCATTTAAGGACATGAAGTTTGCTAGTACTGTATGCTGAAAATCAGCCCCACACCATGATGTTCCCACCTCCAAACTTCACTGTTGCTATGGTGTTTTTGAGGGTTATGTGCAGTGCCATTTGACCTCCAAACATGGTTTGTATTATGGCATCCAAAGAGTTCAGTTTTGGTCTCATCTGACCAGACTATATTCTCCCAGCATTTCACAGGCTTGTCTAAATGTTGTGCAGCAATCTTTAAACAAGCTTCAACATGCATTTTCTTCAGCAATGGAGTCTTGTGTAGTGAGTGTCCCTACAGGCCATGGCAGTTGAGTGCGTTACTTATTGTTTTCTTTTGAAAACAATGGTACCTGCTAATTCTAGGTCTTTCAGAAGCTCTCTACAAGTGGTCCTTGGCTCTTGGACAAATCTTCTGCTAATTCGTCTTACTCCTCTGTCCGAAATCTTGCGAGGAGCACTGGTTTATGGTGAAATGATGTTCTTTTCACTTCCGGATTATAATCCCAACAGTGCTCACTGGAGCATTCAGAAGTTTAGAAATCCTTCTCTAATCAATGCCATCAGTATGTTTTGCAACAATAAGGTTGCGAAGGTCTTGAGAGAGCCCTTTGCTTTTACCCATCATGAGATTTTTCTTGTGTTACACCTTGGTACTGAGACCTTTTTAGAGACTATCAGTTGAGACTGAACCAGCTTATATTAATTTGCACTGACAAGGGGCAGAATTGCTTTCTAATTACTGATAGATTTCAGCTGGTGTCCAGGCTTTCCATGCCTTTTTGCATCTCCCTTTCTTCATGTGTTCAATACTTTTCCCTGTCATTCCATTTTATTACAAATAACTTAATTTATGAACTTATTTATAAAGAATCGCTTGAAAAGCAACATGGTAGGGTAATTTAGGAGATATTTACTGTACCTAATAGGTAAGCTTTATTATAGGCTTACCTATTGGTACAACTTGAAAATGTAGGTTTCCAACCTCTTTCATTTCTGAACTTTTTTGTTTTGGTTTCTTTGCATGTATGGATTGCATGGGTTGTTACCGACATGGTGAAAATTTTAATGTCAATAGCACCTTTAGAAATATATTTACCTAGACAAATGATGACCTGTTCAATACTTATTTTACCCGCTGTATGTTTATATGGTTTGCAGCGTGAAATTATTTGTTCCTAGTAAAGCAAAGACACTGGTTTATAACTTGTATAAGTATTCTCAGTGTTCTCATGATTTTAATTTCATAAACTCATTATCTTACGACTGTTTGCTCTGTTTTTGTGTATCTGTACCTAAATATGTTGTTCTTATACAGTATTGTATATGCATGTTTTAGGAAGAGCTGGACATCCGACCAAAGGTCTCCTCCTTTCTTAATCGCTTGGTAAACTATACTAACCTGACACAGGGTGCAAAGGAACATGAAGAGGCTGAAAATCCAGAAGAGTCCTGCAGAAAGTTTTACAAGGTAAAGCCTTTAATGCATAATTGTTGTATAGCTTATAACTCACTACTATATCTCCCATATGGGAGATCCTTTAACCTTAATGGCAGCCATAATGTAATCAAGTTTTGCTTCCCTTCTCCCCAAACTTCAATTTAGCTTTACATTGCTGAGCTCACTGCATATTGCGGTGCTATATATATTTTCTTGGAGACCTTTTTCTAAAAAAAATTACCCGAGCCAAATCTCAGACCATAGGCCCAAACATAATATCTGGGTCTAATCCTCATATAATTTATGTATATCTACTTTACTCACACATGAACATGCTGTCATTGGCACCCTTCTATTGCATCTCCATGAAAATTTCCCTCAGTTCTGCTGGTGGAGTTGCCATCTCCTGGTTTATCTACTTCAAGTTACACAGTTTGGAGTGTATCCTGTGCTAATTAGCACAAATTTATTTTTAGAGGCATTAGGTAGGCGCAGCAGGGTGTGGGAATGCACATTACTGCTAGCAGCCACCAAAACATTGTCATATATATTCATTTTGTTTTTTTGCAGTTTTTTATTTGCAAGTTTTTATTTTTTCACAAAACACATAAAGGGTAGCGTGGGTTTGACTCATTACACAACCCTCAGACTGTACCCTGAGTCTTGATAGGTCCTTCCTCCCTATATCAAGGTCAAGGTTTACTAGGTCACCTGCTCTACAGGCTAAGCAGGCTTTCTGATCTTAGGACCTTAGGATTGACCTTGACATCGGTCAACTTCTACACCTAGTGCCTTAAAAAAGGGATTCTGAGAGGTCCTGGAATGTCTGCCTATGTTTCCTTCTACCTTCTGTGAATAAAGAACAAGATTATCACTATACCAAGGTGAGCTGGTGAAGATCCTTATTTTCTAGTGCTTGGGAAGGACTCCTTGCCCCACTTTTCAGTATCTCCTTTATGTTCTCATTTCCCTTCACATGCGGTCTATAGATACCTCAGCATTTGTCTGCTGATCTTACCTAGTCCTTTCAATTATGTTACTGTTCTATAGAGTTTTAGAATCAACTCCACTGTATCCTCTACTGTACTCCAAGACATTTACAAGTACATCCAATTTCGTATTTTTATTTTAAATGATATTTTTGCCTATTAAATGTATTTCCATACAGCTTCATTTTACTAGCTCAAGCTTGCTAATGCTAATTCAACCTAATGTAATGCTCTTGACACTTATTGCTTGAGTTTTTTTCATGACACTTATTGACTTCATTACAGTTCTTTTTACACTTATTACTTAATGCTGCTAAAAAATGTAATGAGATCTTTGCCTGACCAGTGTCCTGATAAAGAAAAAAAATGTGGTTAAAAAAATTCATGTCGGGAGGCGTGGCCTGGATGGAGTTAGGCTGAGGCTGTTATCACCTATTACACGCAGAGCTTGTGCGGTGGCTGAGAGTTTTTTTCTCCTTGTTCTGCAGATTATATGGAGTCAGGGCGGACTCCTAGTGTGACCTGCACCCTCACCTGCACCCTTGGTGCAATACACTGTATGGGGGACATTGATGTCTGAGTGGAGGCAGCTTAGATTCACCCAAAATTTGAAGTTGAAAAACCCCCACAGAGAAGCCTTTGTTTATCTTATAGCAAAAAGTCCAAAAAGCATAGGGTGTGTGCATATCTTTAAGTTTTTAAAACCTGAATTAAGAAAATAAAAGCCTCAGGTGCTGGCCAAGATTCCATCCATCTATGGGCAGGCTGATTGTACCAAGTCGACCCATTGATAGACTTGGGTCCAACCAGCATATTGGATTTTAGCATGCAATTTTTGTCAGTGGCTTTAACTGCTAGCAGTAATTACTGTGTTCTCTCGGCACGGATGGTTACCTGCGCCCCCTTGCCAGGAGAACACAGTATCTCCAGTGGGAGGGAGGGTTTTCACCATCAACACTGACTGTTTTGATGGGGGAATCAAGCTATTGTCATTCCTGCAACCCATGGATGCAGTTAAGAAAGTCACATACTTTATGGCCTGCGTAAGCAAAAACATCCATTAAAGGTTAACTTTGGGCAGATATAAAAGACACAAACTAATGCAGCATTGTATAAATTGATGATATATATATATATATATATATATATATATATATATATATATATATATATATACCTATGTATGTGTGTATGTGGTCTGCAGATAACTATCCTCCAGCTTGTTCCCTGACACAGGGAAAGGGACTTGTTCTTTTTCTGCTGTAGTTTGACTTTGATTTACATATATATATATATATATATATACCTATGTATGTATGTGTGTGTGTGTGTGTATATATATATATATATGTAAATCAAAGTCAAACTACAGCAGAAAAAGAACAAGTCCCTTACCCTGTGTCAGGGAACAAGCTGGAGGATAGTTATCTGCAGACCTGGCACAGCCAATTCCAAATATGGCTGCATTCGCACAAATACCCGCATACATATTGCAAATGCATATTTGCCAATGGATGACTGTGGCACATGGACATTGCTGACTGGTCTTCAGCTTCCTGTTTGCTGCTGTTTTTGATCACCTGTTACTGACCCGGCTTGTCCTTGGATACCTCTTGTCTTGCTCCCAGCTCTGACCTCAGATTGCCCATAGATCTTCTCTTGTCTCCTGTCCTGTGTATGACCCGGTTTACCTAACCACAATTCTTATACCTGATCTGCTGACCACTGGCTTCCTGACCACTATTGTCCCTAACTATGCCTTCTGCTGTGCCCTGTCCTGCTGTGATCCGCCTTAGTGCTTACCTGCTGTACCAAGCCTGCAGTAGTAGTATCTACAGTACTCACTTGTTGCTTCATCCTGCAGCACTTAACTATTGTATCCAGCCTGCTTCACTTACCATTGCAACCTGCTTCCTGCTGTGTGAAGTTTGCACCACCTACAGCTCTCCTCGGTCCTCCTGCAGACCTCATCAGGGATTCATCCGCAGAGAGATTTCCACACCATCTCTCATCTGTGGCACAGCTGGCAACCCCTGCTTCTTTGGGCTTTGTGTCACCTGTTATCACCTTCAGGGGCACTGAGCACTCAGCCGCAAGGAGAGCTCTCTCAGCAATTCGGCTTCAGGACCAGGTACGTGACACCCTGCTAGAAAGGGCTGTGCTTATGGGGATGAGCTTTGTAAGTCTCAGAAGTGGATGGATAGCAATAAAAAATCATTTGGCAGGTAAAATATCTCTTTTATATATGTAAGTGATCTGTGTGTTTAGTGGTTAGTCTGGAGCTTGAGCTTTAATTGTAGAGAATAAAAAGGGATAATCATGTTGTAAACCATGTTGTATATGTGTGGATAAGTCGCATGACAGTAGAAGCAGACCCGTAGAGGTCTGTTTCTGTTGATGAAATACTTTTCTTATACATGACTTGTTCCATTTTTTTTTTCTCATTTACTCTTGATTATAACAGTTATCCTGCTACTGTTATTACTATTACTATAATACTACATTATCCTGTTGTAAAAACATATTTTTTATTCTCTTTACAGTCTCCCAGCATGGGCACACTGATGGGCGTTTACCTTCCATGTTTACAAAATATTTTTGGGGTGATACTCTTTCTTCGACTAACGTGGATAGTGGGAATAGCTGGTGTACTGCAAACACTAGTAATTATTCTTGTTTGTTGTTGCTGTGTAAGTACATTCTGCTTCATATGATCATTTTTGTGTTAATTTTTACTGTATTAGACCATCTAAAAAACATAAAACATACTGCAGCTTCAGGTTTCTCAGAAGATTTGGCTGCTCAATGACCAGGCCATTTTTTTTGCGATACGGCACTGTGTCGCTTTACCTGACAATTGCGCGGTTGTGCGACGTTGTACCCAAACAAAATTGACATCCTTTTTTTCCCACAAATAGAGCTTTCTTTTAGTGTTATTTGATCACCTCTCCGTTTTTAATTTTTTGTGCTATAAACAAAAAAAGAGCGATAATTTTGGAAAAAATTTTGTACTTTTTTACTATAATAAATATCCTGGATTTTTTTTTTTTTTTTAAAAAAGCAAATTTTTTTACTCAATTTAGGCTGATATGTATTCTGCTACATATTTTTGATAATAAAAATCGCAATAAGCATATGTTGATTGGTTTGCGCAAAAGTTATAGCGTCTACAAAATAGGGAAAACATTTATGGCATTTTAATTTTTTTTATTTTACTAGTAATGGCGGTGATCAGCGATTTTTATCTGGACTGCAACATTATGGCGGACAGATCGGACACTTTTAACACATTTTTTGGGACCATTGGCATTTATACAGTGATCGGTGCTATAAAAATGCACTGATTACTGTGTAAATGTCACTGGCAGGGAAGGGGTTAACAGTAGGGGGTGATTAAGGGGTTAACTGTGGGGGGATGGGACTGCCTGGGTGAGGAGAGCGATCTGTTGTTCATACTTAGTATGAACAACAGATCGCTCTCCTCACCCCTGGCAGCATGGAGATCTGTCTGTTTACATTGACAGATCTCCGTTCTGTCTCTGTGTGGAGAGATCGCAGGTGCCCTACGGTCACCGTGACCGCTGGGCACACGCATCGGCTCCGGCGTCACATCGCGGGCGCGCATCTCCAGTGGTACGCGCACGCCCCCTAATGGTTAAAAAGCCGAACCAACGTAGAGCTACGTCAGTTCGCCCAGGGGAGCCAACTGCGGCGGCTGGTCGGGAAGTGGTTAATATCAAAGAACATGTGATAACTAGGGATTAGTGAAATTAATGTGGTTGTAAACTTCCCTGTAGGACTTGTACTTATAGGTAAGCCTAGCATAAGGCTTACGTATAGGTACTGTAAATATCTCTAAAACGTGCACCGTTTAGGAGATATTTACTGTAAACTGCACTGATGATGATACCGCGAGTGCCGTGACTGTCGGCTCCTGCGTGCATGCATGGCAGTGACCTCACGCCACTCCGGGCAGTCACATAGCCGAAGTCTGTGGCGCCAGAAGGAAGAGGGGCAAACATGGATGTGGGCTTCGTTTGCAGGTTAGTGTCACATAATGTGCTAGTATGCGATTCATACTAGCACATTATGCCTTTACTGTTCAGGGAAGGGGTAAACGTTTTTTTTCCCTGCAGGGTTTACTTCCTCTTTAAGAGTTTTCACTTCACCAAGATTTTGTCAAAGAATCATGACGTTTTAATGAAATTCGGCATTTTGTTAAAATTCATTGTAGCTAACTTGCTATTAAAAACTTATTGAGAAAATGTATATGCAGCAGCATTTCTGATGTACTTTTTTTTTTTGCTCTTTCCCTGGTCTTTGCAGCACAATCCTGCAACAAAATGTAAGCGCTGTAATTTCCACCCTTAGTGTGGCTACGCTGCCATGCTGGGTGTCCCTGGTGGCACATTGTAGCCACCATGATGTGCCTGCTTTGTGAGAAGGGGCATATACAGTGGGTGCGCATCATAGGCTAAATGCAAGGAATCATGAAACGTATAGTTCTAAAGCAAAAGGCCACCTCAGTTATATGAACAGTGCACCCTGCTCAACCAAAAGTTCAGTGCCACAAGAATTGTTATAGACAGTATTGTCCTCCCAAGGTATATGATTTTTGAGTGGGCAAAAGTAAATAATTGGGGCAAAATTCTAAATAACCTGGAAATTATTAATAGCATATAGCTGAACGAAAAAATGCTTTATAAACTTCTTTATAAGATTTAGGGCTCTTTCACACAGGTGGTCCACCCGACGGACTCTGCATTGCTCAGCAAGAGATCGCTCCGCTGATGCCTGCTGAGCAGGCGGATGACAGGTCCCTTTCCGATTACTGTGGAGAGACAGCCCTGTCGGAGCCCTGCTCTCCTTTATAGGGAGATCGGATGAAAACGGACAGCCTGTCCGTTTTCATCCTATCCCATCCTCCAGACAGATGGAAAATGGGATCACCAACTGTCTGGATCTCACAGACCGGATTGGATATCGGCGGATGTCAGCAGACATGTCGCTGTTGACACCCGCTGTTTCATAGAGGTGAATGGACGTCCAATCAGGTCTGCCTGAAAAAATGGCAGGTGGACCTGATGTGAAAGCCAATGTGAAAAGGGCCTAAAAATACTTTAAGGGCGTAATGTGCTTTGAATGGCACCTGAAGGGAGCCTTCTTTTAGCTATCCTGAACATGTTCTTTGTTTTAGCACCAAACTATTGGCCCCTGGTTTGTTAAAACATGGTGTTAGATTTTGAGGAAGAGGGGAACCAGAATACTAAACCTAAATCAGAAAATGTGCAAAATTGTTTAGGTTATGTTATTTGTGTGTTGTTTTTTTATATATATATATATATATATATATATATATATATATATATATATATATATTAATGGATATTGTCTTTTTTTTTTTAAAGGGTAACTACTTTTGTGGAAGAAAAATGTAGCAAATAGAAAAATTAATATAGCATTTACAATTGCTACACAAGCCAAATTGTAAATTAATGTTATTAAAAATGACCTTACTTTTTCAACTGGTGCTTTAATTTTCTGTAAAATGTAGTGTGGAAACCTGGAGATTTTCTGTACACTGTTATATATGAGGGTGGATGCAATTTTGCCTTAAACAATACAAGAAGTATTTGAGTCCAAGAAGCATAGTTTGTCAAGATCAAAAGTGTTTGATCAACACATCAGCTGCATTTTACAGCTTAGAAAATAAGCAAAGATACTGTATATCGGAGAAGAATTTTAGATTTTCTGATCTATATAGTACACATTATTGCATGCATGGAAGCCACCTACAGTAGGTTCATAGTCTAGATTATACATACAGTATATTCTGAATGAGTGGTGTGTCTATATGCTTGCTATGACATGAGAACTGGGATCTTTGGAGGCTTCTGATTATTTTAATATTTGCAAGTACTTTACTTTATTTGTTCTGGGATGGATAAACATTAATCTTTGGAAAGAAACAAGTTGCTGCAGGAAATACTGAAAATCAATTAGAAAGCAAAAAATGTAATAATATAGCATATAATAAATTATATAAATATATGGGACACAAGTCCATATAATAAAGTGCAAAATTCTTGAATTCAGTGCAACACCCAGTGCTTGGATAGATCAGGCAAAAATGCCTTCTTATCAGATCCAAAGACCTATCACGAGCGTACTGACGTCACCACTATTTCCTGCCCTGCCGACGTACGTTTCGTCTGAATAGACTTTTTCTGTGAGGCATTAGGGGCTAATTTCTGTGGGACATTAGCCCCTAATGCCTCAAAGAAAGTCTATTCAGACGAAATGTAAGCCGGCAGGGCAGGAAATAGTGGTGAAGTCAGTACGCTCGTAAGTACTAGGACGGTGTATTTCCAAATGCTTGTGATTTCAGTTTGGTTGTAAGTAGTGTTTTAATAAATTGCCCATTTTTAATTTGGACGCTGCGCAATGACTTTTCCTGTTCTCATATGATTAATGAGTGGACCGCCTTCTGTGGCTATCCTGTGATCATCATCTGTGGCTCGTTTTCACCAACAGTTCCCAACGAGGAGGCTGGATAAGCTAAGATGATCTGCACCTAATGTGAGGGGTAACTAAGCTTACAGATGCGAATATAGACCTTGATATAGGTCTTTGGATCTGGTAAGAAGACATTTTTGAATGGCACCTGATTTTCGCTAAACACCGCAACACATTTTTCCCTAAACGTCTTTCAGGACAGCACCTGAGAGAGTGGCTCCTCCCACTTTCCAACAGGAAACACATCTTCCTCCGAACTTTAAAAGGAGGCTCCTTCCCACATGTCGCCAGTTTTGTTTCCTCCGGCAGGGAACACTTAATGGGGAGTCAGGAACTCTTAGGTGCTGTCCTGAGAGTCCAGGCTTCCTGCTCCACCATTTTTTGTTTTACCTCGGAGAGCTTGTTCCTCCCATTCCACAGAGTGCTGCTGGATGGGCTCCTTCTCTCTCTTTAAAGTGCTTGGGGAGAGCCGGTACTGCTGTGGGCGCCACTCCTGGGCGGCGGTGAGGTGGAGGCGGACATCATTTTTTATTTTCCTTGTAACCGCCTGGCTCTAAAAACACAGACGCCATCTTTAGAATGGTAGCCAGTGACTGTATCCGCCGCAAGTGAGGTATCCGGAAGGGGGCGGTGTCCACAGAGCAGGGGCGCGGTGTCATTTCCACCGGAAGGCTTAGGAGGAGAAGGGAGGAACGGGGCTGGTGCTTATTTGCGCAGCGGTGCTATTGGAGTCCGGAACCAGCGTCCTAGCCACACACACACACAGCACACCACGATGGACTCGATGGCGGTGGTGAGTGGGAGGCAAGGCCCAGGTAAGGGGCACATGTGATACTGCCCTATTTCTACTATGGGGTCCCTCTCTCTTTCTACTCTACTCCCCCCCCCCCCCCGTGGCAGGGGCCTGTCTGGGCACATGAGGCAGCTGTTGTTTCTCACTGTGCACCTGTGGTGAGACTTTTTGAAAGGTCAGGAGCTCTGATCCAGTGGCTAAAAGGAAGTGTCCTTCATGCAAAGCAATGCTACCTGAAGGCTGGAAGAAGACCTTATGTCAAATATGTATTGACTCTCTAGTTAAAGAGGAAGCTTCTTCCGCATGCAGCGATTTGATTGCATCAGTTAAAAAAGAACTAGATGCCACCATTCAATAGTTTCGCTCTTCACTAGCAAATCCATCCCTAAGTCAGCCAGCTACCTCACAATCCTCTCAGGGCTCATTATTAGTCCCGGCGGTGGAGGCTGAAGCAGGTTCTCTTACCCAAGAGGAACATTCCCCCTCTCATTCGAAGGAAGAATCGGATGAGGAGGAGGAAGGAATGGGGAATATGCCTTCTAAATACAAGCTGTCTTTAGAACGGGTAGGTGGCCTGTTTAAAGCAATTTATACTACTCTGGGCCTAGAAGAGGAGAGAAAAGAATTGTCTGCATGACCGGATGTACACATGTCTCGGTGAGACTAAAAATCGTACTTTTCCCAGTGGTGTATTTAGGTTTTGTGCTGCCCTAGGCCTGACTAAACTTGGGCACCCCCTAATTTAAATATGACCCCCTTCCTGTCAAGGCCACACCCCTTCCTTTTTAAGACCCGCCCTGTCATCTTCATCTGAGGAAGACAGAGGGATGTCAGGGGAGGAGGACAGAGAGGGTTGTTGTGGTGGTCAATAAGGCCTAGAGAATAGCAGGTTAGGCACGGCTCAGTCCGTAGGAACAGTAATGGATAATAGCCAACAGGCCCTCTTACCAGAACCAGCGAAACGGCAACAGTGATCCTGTGGCTCTCTCTCTGGTGGTGCAGGTACAACGTGGCTCTCTCTGGTGGTGCAGATACAGCGTGGCTCCCTGGTGGTGCGGGTACAGTGTGGCTCCCTCTCTTGTGGTGCGGGTACAGCGTGGCTCTCTCTGGTGGTGCAGGTACAGCGTGGCTCTCTCTGGTGGTGCGGGTACAGTGTGGCTCCCTCTCTTGTGGTGCGGGTACAGCGTGGCTCCCTCTCTTGTGGTGCGGGTACAGCGTGGCTCCCTCTCTGGTGGTGCTGGTACAGCGTGGCTCCCTCTCTGGTGGTGCGGATACAGCGTGGCTCTCTGGTGGTGTGGGTACAGCGTGGCTCTCTCTCTGGTGGTGCGGGTACAGCGTGGCTCTCTGGTGGTGCGGGTACAGTGTGGCTCCCTCTCTGGTGGTGCGGATACAGCGTGGCTCTCTGGTGGTGTGGGTACAGCGTGGCTCTCTCTCTGGTGGTGCGGGTACAGCGTGGCTCTCTCTGGTGGTGCGGGTACAGTGTGGCTCCCTCTCTGGTTGTGTTGGTACAGCGTGGCTCTATCTGGTGGTGCGGGTACAGCGTGGCTCCCTCTCTGGGGGTGCGGGTACAGCGTGGCGCTCTCTGGTGGTGCGGGTACAGCGTGGCTCTCTGGTGGTGCGGGTACAGCGTGGCTCTCTGGTGGTGCGGGTACAACGTGGCTCCCTCTCTGGTGGTGCGGGTACAGCGTGGCTGCTTCTCTGGTGGTGCAGGTACAGCGTGGCTCCCTCTATGGTGGTGCGGGTACAGCATGGCTGCTTTTCTGGTGGTGCGGGTACAGCGTGGCTGCTTCTCTGGTGGTGCGGGTACAGCGTGGCTCCCTCTCTGGTGGTGCGGGTACAGCGTGGCTCCCTCTCTGGTGGTGCGGGTACAGCGTGGCTCTATCTGGCCTCTCCCAGCGAAAAACCTCTATTTTTCTTCCCCTGTAGCACTCTGCTGTTTGCCGGGTTCCAGGTCCCCCCCCCCCCAGCGCATGTATGTTGGGGGACTGTAGCCTGCTGTCTGTGGACATACTGGGGCCGTCAATCTTCTGGGACTAAGTTTCCCATAAATCCCATCCGCCGTGTGTTCTGATTGGCTCTCTGCTATGACCAGTGGGGAAAGAATCAGAGCGGGCAGAGAGCCGGGCGGCGCTTAGAGGAACACGATTAGAGCTGCTCTCTCTCCTGTTCAACTTCAGCTGACAGGAGAAAGGAGGGGGGGCGAACGGGGGAATTACACAACCACTGTGTACACAGCTCTCCTCTCCCTGTCACAGCGCCGCTGCCTAAGTGATCATCGCTTTGCCGATGGGGGTCGACTGCACCCACTACAACTGCTTCCTAGTGTCACCCGGGTGCAGTTCGCCCCCCCCCCCCCCCGCACTCCCATAGCGATGTCATTCAGATATACTCCTCGGATGGCGGCCCTGCATGCGTAAGTCGGGAGGAGGATGCAGGTGCTTTTTTTTCGTGGGGGGGTTGCTGCCCCCCCACAAAGTGCCGCCCTGGGCCTGGGCCTTGTCGGCCTAGGCCTAAATACAGCACTGACTTTTCCTGTGCACTCATTAATTTCTGAGGCTATTAAGAGGGAATGGGCAGAACCAGAAAGAAAGCCTTTTTTCCCTAAGGCCCTTAAAAGGCACTTTACATTTGACGAAGACCCAGCAGCCCAGGTTTCAAGATCAACTGACCTGGCATTCGAGGATATGGGGGTGTTAAGAGATCCCATGGATAAAAGGATGGATCAACAACTTCAAAGGGCTTGGCAATCTAACATGGGCAATCTCAAACCAGCCATGGCGACTACTTGTGTCTCCACAAATATGGAATATTGGGTGAATCGGCTCAAAGCCCATATTAGAGCAGACTCACCAAAGCAAGAAATTCTGGATTCTTTCTGGACTTTGTCAGCCGCTGTAGCCTTTATTTCAGACGCTTCAGCAGAGTCTATTAGCATGACAGTAAGATCTTCAGCCCTAACTAACTCGGCCAAGAGGGCTCTGTGGCTAAAGACCTGGCTGGGGGATGCGGCATCCAAAAACAAGCTTTTTGGTGTGCTGTTCTTGGGAGATTTACTATTTGGACCTGACTTAGATTCGGTCCTAGATAGGACAGCAGATAAAAAGAAGTCATTCCCCGTTAAAAAGAAAAAGCAACCAGTTAAGCGTTTTTTTTTTTCAATCTCAAAGGGCTCAAGAGCAAAGTACCAAACCCCAGAAGAAGAGAAGAAATTGGTCATCGCAGAAGGGAAAGGGCAAAAGAAATATCCTTTTCCATCCTCCTGCGTCAACCAACAAAACGCAATGACTCGTCACTGCCAGTGGGAGGAAGGTTTCAGAATTTCCTCCCTTATTGGGCCAGCCTGACAGAAAACCAATATATTCTGAGCATGCTGTCCCAAGGTTATAAAATAGAATTTTTGGATCTTCCTCCAGAAAGAGAGTTGGTTGTATCCCTTGGTAGGTTTGTTACAAAGGCCCTAGCTATGAAGAACCTGTTAAAGGATCTGATGCATCAAAGGGTTGTGACTCATGTATCTCCAGAGGAACTTTATCAGGGATTCTATTCTCACATATTCCTGATAAAAAAGCCATCCAGAAGTTTCCGTTTGATTGTCAACTTGAAACCATTGAACAAGTCAGTCCTATACAAGGTGTTTTGTATTGACTCGATCTTCACGGTCAGGAATCTGCTGACCAAGGAATGCTTTATGGCATCCATCGACTTGAAAGATGCTTACCTACATATTCCTATAGCCCCTCAGTCCCAAAAATTCCTGAGTTTGGCAGTCAATATGGGGAAGGAGGTGCTACAGCTGCAATTCAAGGCCCTTCCTTTCGGCCTTTCATCTGCTCTGCGAGTCTTTACAAAGGTTATGGCGGAAGCCCTCACCCCTCTTCGTCTTCAGGGGATTGCTGTAATCCCTTATCTGGACTACCTCCTCTTCTTTGTCCCGTCCAGGGAGAAACTGCAAGAAGATCTGGTTAAGGCCTGCAGTCATTTGAAATCCCTGGATTGGATAGTGAACATTCAGAAATCAAACTTCAATCCGACTCAGCAAGTACAATTTCTAGGGTACCAAATAAATTCAGTGGAAGAGAGAATTTTTCTTCCGGAAGAGAAAAAAATCAAGGTCCAGAATGTAGTAACTATGCTACAAACGAATCAGGAGATGTCGGTCAGAAAGGGTATGTCAACTTTGGGAACTTTTACCTCGGTTATGCCAGCCATCCAATGGGCAAGGCTACATTTCAGGCCACTCCAGAGGTTCCTTTCAAATGTATGGAACCATAGGACAGACTCTAGACACAAGGGTAAAGATCCAGCGTCAAACTAACACTTTGGTGGTGGAGAAATCAGTCAGTGTTGGAAAAAGGCCTACTCTGGTCCTTCCCCATCAAACAAAATTGTGATGACAGGCTCCAGCATGTGGGGATGGGGGGCCCACATGGATCAGGATTTGGCAAAGGAAGCATGGTCCCAGATTGAAGCAGAAAAATCCTCAAATTGGAGGGAGCTAAAACCAGCCGCCTTAGCGTTGGCTGCCTTTTCTCCAAACCTCCTAGGATTCCAAGTCCAGATTCTACTGGACAACGCTACTACTGTAGCCTACCTGAACAAGCAGGGAGGCACAAGAAGCAAAACTCTTCAGTTGCTGTCAGAGAAAATTCTGGAGTGGGCGGAAAACCATTTACTGTCCTTATCTGCAGTCCAAGACACATTAAACGAAGGGGCAGATTTTTTTGAGCAGGCAGAAAATTCAGGAGGCAGAGTGGAGCCTGCATCCAGAGGTTTTTGCATTGATCACCAGGACCTGGGGCCATCCACAAGTGGACCTGTTTGCATCAAGGCAAAACACACAGTTCCCTCAATCCTTTTTCCTTCACAGACGATGGTTCTCAGGGGATAGACGCCTTGGCGCACCCTTGGAATTTTCACTTGTGTTACACCTTTCCCCCATTCCAGCTGATTCCACTAGTATTGATAAAAATACAGAAGGAAAGAGTGTCGCTAATTCTCATTACTCCATTCTGGCCAAAGAGAGATTGGTTTTCCACCATTCCGCAAATGGCAGTCAAACCATTTTGGAAGCTTCCTCTCAGACAGGATTTGCTTCTACAAGACCCAGTGCATCACCCGGATGTAGCTAGGTTAAGCCTCAATGCCTGTTATCTGAGAAGCAGATGCTAAGGAAGAAGGGTTTGTCAGAACCCTTAATAGCGCTAGTTACTTTCTTCCTACTGGAAAGTAAAGTGGTTATTTATGCCAAGGTGTGAAAGGTCTACATTGCTTGGTGTCGTTCAGCAAAAAGGGCTGTGGAAGACATTGTCTCAATATTAGAATTCTTACAAAAGGGTGCAGACAAGGGTCTTGCAGTCAGCACTCTTAAAGTGCGAGTGGCCGCATTGGGGGTTTTTCTTGAGAGATCAATTTCTTCAGAAACTTAGGTCGCAAGATTTTTCAAAGCACCAGACCAGCTCCGGCTAAGCTTTTTCCCAAATGGGATCTCTCAGTGGTTCTACAAGCCCTCACAAAGGAACCGTTTGAACCACAACAAGCAGTCTCTCTAAAGAATTTGACTTTCAAAACTGTATTTGTAGTTGCAATCACATCTGCAAGAAGAAATCAGTGAACTGCACGCGCTATCAGTTAAAGAACCTTTTTTGTTCATTTATTCAGATAGGATTGTACTTAAGACAGATCCTGGCTTTTTGCCAAAAGTAGCGACGTTTCAAAACCAGTCGCAGGAGATCATCCTGCCAACCTTTTGCTCAAACCTTTCAGGAGAAAAGGAAGATCAGTTTCACAACCTGGATATGAGACGAACCCTATTACATTACTTGGAAGGTCCTCTGACTCTTTATTTGTTCTTTTTTCTGGAAACAAAAAAGGTCAGTTGCTAGATGGCTTAAATCAACTATTTTGGTAGCCTACTCTCAGATGGGTCTATCTCCCCCGCTGGGAATTGGAGCTGACTCTACAAGGGCTCAAGCCACTACATGGGCAGAAAAAGCTGGTGCCAACCCAGATCAAATTTGTAATGCAGCTACGTGGTTAAGTTACTTAAAGTTTGTTTGTCATTTCTGTCAGCAGGTGATCAGGCTTTTGGCAGAAAGGTCCTGCATGCTGTGGTCCCTCCCTAGGGGGTAAGTCTCTTTTATCCTCTCAGGTGCTGTCCTGAAAGACGTTTAGGGAAAATTCAAGTTAGACTTACCGGTAACTTGTTTTCCAGGAGTGTTTCAGGACAGCAACAACCGGTCCTATTGTTATTTGTATGCTGTGACTAACCATATTATGATTATGTGTTCCAGCTTGGGGCCAGAGGTTCTCTACTACTACTACTACTACTACTACTACTACTACTACTACTACTACTACTACTACTGGCAACACGTGGGAAAGAACCTCCTTTTTAAAGTTCGATGGAAGATGTGTTTCCTGTTGGCAAGTGGGAGGAGCCACTCTCTCAGGTGCTGTCCCGAAAGACTCCCGGAAAACAAGTTACTGGTAAGTCTAACTTGAATTTTTTACGCTGTACCTCAGTACAAGCATAGAGCTGGAGGAAGTGTCTACAGGAACTTAGCAATGCACCTGCTGATTGCAAAAAATAGAAAATGTAGAAAGGCACTTTTTTTGCTATTGACAGCAAATTACCTGAATTGGGGGCTCAACAAACCACCTATTTATGCATGAAAATTGAAACAAAAATAGCAATAAGCAGGAAGAGAGGCTGCTGTATCAAAAAGACATTTACATACTTTATTGCACACACAAATAATTAAAACTATAGTACACAATTAAAACTACCCTAAACCTGCTGTCATAAATTATTGTGTATAAATATAGATCCATAATATCTCAATACAGCAGTAAACACAAAGTAACAAATAAATAGAAACTTTTTGTGCTCAACTTTGAGAGTATACCAATATACCAGTAAGCTGCAGCACAAAAAGTGGTCAACTTTGTATAATAATATAAATGTGAAACCAAATCTGTGAATATAACCAAGTCAAACATATTTTAATCCATATACATTATAACATCACGTAAAAACCTTCCCAAACTCATAAATATATATATAATTATTATGCAAAAGAAAGGGGAATAGTCCAGGAATAAAGTGACACAAGTGCAAAATGGTGACATCTTATAAACTCCAAAAACTCAATTTACCATGTGCGTAAAGGAAAAAAGTCCACCATCAAGAATCGACAATTTAGCTCACCTTAAGACATGGGCCCTTAAATATTTAAAGGTCAAAAAATGTTAATTTTTTTTGTTAATTAAACTTGTGGATGAGACACCTTTTAGCAGTAATAACAGTCCCTCACCTACAACCACAATAGACGCTCACCTTCTGTTATGGACCCTTGAAATCAAAGGTCAAATACATGTGTGTTTTTCCCTTTAATGGCCGGAATCAGCCAGGGATCGAAGGCACAATATTAAGCGCTCCTCTCCTTTCCCAGGTATAGTGGTGGAAATGCGGCTCGTAAAAACATAAAAAATACAACCAATAGTGCCTTCTATAAAAAGGTGGTACTCTCGTGCTGTCAACTGGAACTTGGTCACTTAAATAGACAACCTACTGTGGCAGACACCATTTGGCTGATCTGTAGCAGATAAATGGAAAGTGTAAAAATGGTGGTGCTGTGCTGCTGTAAGATGACTAGTGAAAATAACGAAGTGACAAAATATCTTCAGTTTAAAGTGCAAGTGCAAATAGCATTGATGTGCAAATGATCCACACTTAATAAAATGATGAAACGGGGGAATCACAAACATAGTAAACAAATATAAAGTGAATTAATAAAAATCAAGAAAAAAAACAAATAGTTGAAATGGTGCAATATGATGAACAGTGCAATATGATAAATATCCAATGTGCCAGCCTAGGTACAAATAACAAACAAAGTGAAAATACATAAATCATTCTAAAGTGGATGAATAAGTGATGATTCCCTTCACCATGGACAGTGAATAAACAGCTGATGCCTAGCCAATCCAATGTGATGACACCTCAGTGTACACTAGCCTCTCACCTTACTGCGGTAACAGCATGTAACTAGGTCAGGTGCTCCAGACAGCCTCCGGGGACCTTTTTAGGGGTCCCTCTCCAATGGGTCTAGTAGTAGTTTCTTATGATGAATACAGCCTCCTATATGGTTACCTCAGTGCTGGTGATAGAGGTGGAAGAAAAATCGGTATAACAACTTTTAACTTTTTAACAAAGGTTTATTGAGATAAAACATAGAGCTGATACACTCACTTTTTAAAAAAGCTCACATAAAAACAATCCACAAGCAGCGAGCTTGTATTCTTGCATCACTTCTGGTTTTGCCTATCGCTCAATCCTGATGCGTATCGTCACGCCCACATGACTTCATCAGGGAATAACGACAGGCAAGGGTAGGTGTCCTTAAATAGTGTCATGAAATTTTTAGCAAGCCTTTGCTTTTGCTTTTACTATTTTATTATTTATTCTGCATACCCCATATGGTTCAGTGACTAATTTACCCTGCTTCCCTTCTGTAATCTTGCTTTACCTCTGCTATCCCTGGGCTCTATGTATGCTTCTTAGCTGGTATCTCTGATCATAGTTTTGTTACATTCCGTCTTTTAGTTAATTTATGCCCATTTTTTTAACACATTTTTTATATATTTACTGTATTTCATCATCACTTAATCACAATCTCTGGTCTCTAGTGTTTAGTTATGTCCACAGTATGTAAAGTGAATCTGGGACTAAATTAAAATGGACGCTATTATGTTGTCCATATGAGAGACCATTGCAAAATGGCCACCGTAATAGATTTCAATAGCGGTCTATGAGAAAATGACCCCCACAATGCAATTTTACTACACTATTTAAGGACACCTACCTTTGCCTGTCGTTATCCCCTGATGAAGTTACGTGGGCGTGACGATAGGCGTCGGGATTGAGCGATAGGCAAAACCATAAGTGACGCATGAATATGAGCTCGCCGCTCATGGATTGTATTTATGTGAACCATTTTTTAAAAGTGAGTGTATCAGCTCTGTTTTATCTCAATAAATCATTTATTAAATGTTATTACATCATCTGGGATCTTTATTCCTCTTCTATCACCGGCACTGAGGTAACCATATAGAAGGCTGTATTCACCATAAGGAACTACTGCTAGACCCATTGGAGAGGGACCCCTAGAGGATCCCCGGAATGCTGTCTGGAGCACCTGACCTAGTTATATGCTGTTACCTTACAGCAGTAAGGTGAGAGGCTAGTGTACAATGATGTGTCATCACATTGGATTGGCTAGGCATCAGCCGTTTATTCACTGTCTATGGTGAAGGGAATCATCACTTATTCATCAACTTTAGATTGATTTATGTATTTTCACTTTCTGTTTGTTCTTTGTGTCTAGGCTGGCACATTGGACGTTTTATGCATTTTCTATTTTTGATTGCTATTTGTTTTTTTTTTTGCACATCTTGATTTGTAATTATTCACTCTTATATTTGTTTACTATGGTTGTGATTCCTCCATTTCATCATTTTATTTAGGCCCCTTTCACATGAGACGGACTCCGTTTCTACGGAGCCCGCCTCGGTCCGCCGGCTCAGCGGGAGATCTGTCCGTTGATCTCCGCTGAGCCGGTGGATGACAGGTCCCTCTCTGCTCACTGAGCTGGGAGGGGCTTGTCAGGCGCCGCTGCCGCCTATGGAGGGATCGGACGAAAACGGACAGCGTGTCCGTTTTCGTCAGATCTCACCCGATCCGATCCGCCAGCGACGGATCTGGACGTAGAGCCATCCGTCTGCTTTTAGCGGATTGGACGGGGTCGGATGTCAGCGGACATGTCTCCGCTGACATCCGACGCTCCATAGGCTAACATGGATTGCCCGTTCAGGTCCGCCGTCAAAACTGACAGGCGGACCTGAACGGTCCGATCGTGTGAAAGGGGCCTTAGTGTGGATCATTTGCACAATAATGCTATTTGCACTTGCACTTTAAACTGAAGATTTTTTGTCACTTAGTTATTTTCAATAGTGCTTTCTGTCTCTCAAAGTATAAACAAGGTTTATTTAAAAATTCAACCCTCAAAGAAATATAGGAAAATGATTGCCACTCCCTGCTCTCCACTAATTATCCATCGGCAGTTCCCAACACACTGTGATCGTGTTGCAGCTGCTGCTAGTAATGAGAGTAATGCTAATTTCATTAAATTGTATACAATTTATCTGGTAAAGGAAGGTGATTTAATGTAATTATTGCTGTTCTGTTTTGTGGTATGGTGTGGTGTTGGTTCTTGTGGGATCTTCAAGCATATTGAGTCTACATGGTGAGGTTGCCTTTTTAAGGGCAGAATGAATGCTGGAGTGGGTTCAGAGGGTAGAAGTTGCTGAGTTTTTAAGATTAAGGTTTTTGGGGGTGGTTTGAATATGCTTGATTGTTGAGCATTTATAGAAATTTTATTTGGAAGCCCCAGTGGTTGGTTTGGTTTGCTTTATTGATTTCTAGCATTCATTTTAATGCTTTACTTTTTGGGGATTTGGGTGGAGATTATGTCCATTGAGCTTTGGCATGGATGTGATTGAAATGTGGGTTTACATTTCTTACTGGTGGCCTGCGTGAAAGCTTTTTTCCCCATGCAGAACAATGTAATTTTTGCTATGATATCTGTAGGCTGACCGTCGGCTATTTGAGGGCCTAAGGCTCTGTACAATCCATCTCCAGTGTTTTAATTGGAGTGGTACAAATAATGTTATAACATATTTTTTGGGGAGAGAGTTATGACAGTTGATCTTAGGTCTTTAATCAAGTTGCCTCTGTGGGCTTGAATTTCAGAGTCTTTGAGGTGGAGTAGAGCTACAGTGCATCCGGAAAGTATTCACAGTGCTTCACTTTTTACACATTTTGTTATGTTACAGCCTTATTTCAAAATGGATTAAATTCATTATTTTCTAAAAATTCTACAAACAATACCCCATAATGACAATGTGAAAGAAGTCTGTTTTTAATCTTTGCAAATTTATTAAAAATAAACGGGGAAAAAAATCACATGTACATAAATATTTACAGCCTTTGCTCAATACTTTGTTGAAGCACCTTTGGCGCCAATTCCAGCCTCCAGTCTTTTTGAGTATGATGATACAAGCTTGGTAAACCTATTTTTGGGCAGTTTCTCCCATTGTACTTTGTAGGACCTCTCAAGCTCCATCAGGTTGTATGGGGAGCTTCGGTGCACAGCCATTTCCAGAGATGTTCAATCTGGTTCAATTCTAGGCTCTGGCTGGGCCACTCAAGGACATACAAAGTTGTGCCATAGCCACTCCTTTGTTACCTTAGCTGTGTGCTTAGGGTCGTTGTACTGTTGGAAGATGTACCTTTGACCCAGTCTGAGGAACAGAGCGCTCTGGAGCAGGTTTTCATTAAGGATTTCTCTGTACATTTCTGCATTCATCTTTCCCTCGATCCTGACTATTTTCTCAGTTCCTGCCCCTGAAAAACATTCCCGCAGCATGATGCTGCCACCACCATGCACTGTAGGGATGGTATTGGCAAGGTGATGAGTGGTGCCTGGTTTCCTCCAGACATGGCACTTGCCATTCAGGCCAAAGTGTTCAATCTTTGTTTCATCAGACCAGAGGATTTTGTTTCTCATGGTCTGAGAGTCCTTCAGGTGCTTTTTGGCAAACTCCAGGCTGTCATGTGCCTTTTTACTGAGGAGTGGCTTCAATGTGGCCACTCCACCATATAGGCCTGATTAGTGGATGGCTGCAGAGATAGTTGTTCTTCTGGAAGGTTCTCCTCTCTCCACAGAGAAATGTCGGAGCTCCCTGACTAAGGCCCTTCTCCCCCGATTGATCACTTTGGCCGGGCGGCCCGCTCTAGGAAGACATCTGGTGGTTCCAAACATCTTCCATTTATGGGATATGGAGACCACTGTGCTCATTGGGACCTTCAATGCTGCAGACATTTTTCTGTACCCTTCCCCAGAACTGTGCCTTGATGCAATCCCTTCTCAGAGGTCTACAGACAATTCCTTGGACTTAATGGCTTGGTTTGTGCTCTGACATGCACTCTTAACTGTGGGACCTTATATAGACAGGTGTGCACCATTCCAAAGCATGTCCAATCAACTGAATTTACCACAGGTGGACTCCAATCAAGTTGTAGAAACATCTCAAGGATGATCAGTGGAAACAGGATGCATATGAGCCTAATTTTGTGTGTCATGGCAAAGACTGTGACTACTTATGTACAGTACATGTGATTTTTATTTTTGTTTTTATTTTTATAAATTTGCAAAGATTTTAAACAAACATCTTTCATGTTGTCATTATGGGGTATTGTTTGTAGAATTTTGAGGAAAATAATGAATTTAATTCATTTTAGAATAAGGCTGTAACATAACAAAATGTAAAAAAAGTGAAGTGCTGTGAATATTTTCAGGATGCACTGTATATCCAGCAATTATTGTTTATGTGCATCCAGAGCTGTAATCACATTTTTTTTTTTTTTTGATGGAGGGTTTTGCTTCTCCTTCCAAATTCCCCAAGTTATTGGACTAAAGTTGTAGCTTCTTCTGTAGCCATTGTCCGTGATTTCTGCAGCATTTCTTTAAATCTGCTCAGTAAATCGAATTGTGGTGATACCCTTCCTGGTATAATGTTAACCTCTGTATGTTATTGCTATGGAACAATAAGAGTCCTCACGTACATGTGGTAAGGTAGTGTCCGTTTTGGTTGTTGTCTTAGACTTGCATAGGGTGGCAGGAAAGCTTGGATTATGTTGGGTGAATACTCCTCTGATGCCCCTGTCTTCAACCTTTTGTACATGGAAGGTGAGGAGCTGAGTTCTTGATTGGTGCCTACTAATTCAACTTTTTATTGCATTAGCATTACAAAGAATATTGTTGTGTAACAATGTTAAATGTTAAACAAAAGGTTGCACTTTAAAAAATGAGGTAAAGTAATTATTGAATGGGTGACTATAGAAATGGAAATCTTAACAAGAGTAGCAACACATCAAATGTATGTTATCTGGTATAGCAAAGTGTATCTAAACCAAAAATGTTTTTCTTGCAGCTTACTATTCCGTTGCTTGGTGACTGCATTTGTTTTCTTTTTCCAAGCTTATTTTGTGGTCTTTTCACCTGGGAATTTTGCAAATAACACATTTCCTGTTCCTGGGTGGCTACGTCCCTATATAGCTAATTTATGGAGAGAGCTGTGATTGCCACTTTAGGCTGATCTCCTGATGTTGATTACAAATAGGTCTGTATTTCTTCATCTCCATTACAAGGAGGGCAGGTTATTAGATATTCTATTGTGCAGCTCGCAGGAAGTGATAAAGACACAGCATTGCTGGGACTATTAACAGGTCGTTTGTATATTTGCTGAAAATGTTTGAAGCTTAAAAAAAAAAGAAAACTAAACCAGCCATCACATGTAAGGATTGTAGGCTTCAATAGATTGTTTTTGTTCTTTGATTTAGTGCAGAATGAAAAATCCAAATAAAGCAGACTGGAGTCATTTTTGTAAGTTTGTATACTACTGAGGGTGTAAAGCTGAAAGGGTAGAAGAAGCCTTCAGTGCTTGATAGAAAACAGTGTGTTTCTTTTAAAGGAACATTTTGGTAAGGATGTCTGTGTCCTGGAAGGATCCTCTCACTGCTTGCATGAATACTAGAAGGTGAGATGTGTGCAGGATTCTAGGATACAGTTTAAAGATGGGTGGGCATGCTGGGGTGAGATCTCAGTGGACTCAATGCAGAATCCGTATGTGAAAGTGGCAGCTTCATTTTTGGATAGGGTAGGCTACCCTCCTTCAGATACAGTGGCGAAAATAATTATTTGATGCCCTGCAGCGTTTATAAGTTTGCCCACTTACAAAGAAATGAAGGGTCTATAATTGTTGTTATTATAAGGGTATTTTAAATGATCGGAACAGAATATTAACTAAAAATCCAGAAAAAACACATGATACAAATGTTATAAATTTGAGTTGCATTTCAGTGAGTAAAATAAGTATTTGATCCCCTACCAACCAACAATAATTCTGGCCCCACAGACTGGCTACATTATGTGCTCATGTGGTACACAGATTAGTCCTGTCAATTAAAGAAGGCGCTCCTAACAACAACTTGTTATGTGTATAAATGACACCTGTCCACAGAATTGTTTTCTTCCATTCAAACCTACCATCACTGGCAAGACTAAAGAGCTATCAAAGGATGTCAGGAACAAGATTGTAGACCTTTACAAGGCTGGAATGGGCTACAAGACCATCAGCAAGAAGCTTGGTGAGAAGGAGACAACTGTTTATAGCAATTATTCGCAAACTGAAAAAATACAAAATAACCATCAATCGCCCTCGGTCTGAAGCTCCATGCAAGATCATGAGGTAAGGATGATCATGAGAAAAGTGAGAGATCAGCCCAGAACTACACGGTAGGAGCTTGTGAATGATCTCAAGACAGTTGGGACCACAGTCACCAAACAAACCATCAATAACACAATATACCGCCATGGATTGAAATCATGCAGCACCCGCAAGGTCCCCCTCCTCAAGAATGCACATGTACAGGCCCGTCTGAAGTTTGCCAATGAACATCTAAATGATTCAGAGAAGGATTGGGAGTAAGTGCTGTGGTCAGATGAGACAAAAATTGAGCTCTTTGGCATTAACTCGACTCATCGTGTTTGCAAGCAAAAAAATGCTGACTATGACCCTAAGTACCATCCCTACAGTCAGGCATGGAGGTGGAAACATTATGCTTTGGAGCTGTGTCTCTGCTAAAGGTACAGGCTGACTTTGCCGCATTGACGGGGCCATGTATTGTAAAATCCTGGATGAGAACCATCTTCCCTCAGCCAGACCACCGTGGATGGGTCTTCCAGCATGACAATGACCCAAAACATACTGCCAAGGAAACACAGGAGTGGCTCAAGAAGAAGCACATTCAGGTCATGGAGTGGCCTAGCCAGTCCCTACACCTTAATCCTATAGAAAATTTATGGCTGGAGCTGAAACTTTGAGTTGCCAAGAAACCTCAAAGTACAACTAAAGGCAAAACTTTTTTACCCCTCTTCTTCTTTCAGGACAGCCACCATAGAGAGACCTTGGCTTTCTTCTGCCCGGGGGGTGGTCTACGGGAGGTGCGCTGGTTTCCCCCTGCTCCCAGCGGCCATCGGTGGAGCTCTATGGCTGGGCCAGGGGCAGGCACCCCATTTCCGGTGGGGGTGGGCACTTCGGTCAGACCCCCAACTTCCGGTTCCGGATGCGGCATCTGAAAGCTGCACGGGCGCCAAGCTGGTGCGGCCTTGTTGTTACTGTAGAGACAGCGGGTGGAGGCACAGGTGACCACTGATCCTCAGGAGATGGCAGAGGCTTCACGACCAGCTCCTGGAGACAGCAGCACCAGCCACTCTAAGGGAAGAGGAACCCTTGGGTGGTGTTCCCTTACCCATTCCCGGGTGTTTTTCTACCCCCCTCCCCTTGGTGGGGATGGGAGTGCATCTGGGACACTGGTGGTAGTTGGTCCTGGGGGGAGGACACTCCTGGTGGTCCTCTGCGGTAGCACTGGTGGGGAAAGTGGTCATTTATAGGCATTTATGGCTGCTCCCTCTCTGGGTTCTGTGTTTCAGAGCAAGGCCACAGACAAAACCAAGTCGCAGCACAGCTCCAAAAAGAAATATCTTTCATGCAGGGCCACAATGGGAATCCTTGACCAAGGCACTGAGCATTGAGGGGTTAGTAAGGGAGCAGTCAGCGGAACAGTGTACGGACCTAGCAGCGTCTGTCAAGGAGCTTTCTAGCACCCCCAGTCTTTTTAAGATGCTTTTTTCTAGTTTGCAGATGCCATTGCCCCAGGTTAATTCTCCGCCAGTGCAGCAGAGCATTGCACCTAGCCCAGCGGATGCTCCCTCAGTTAGTGGAGGGGGGCCAGGGAGCTCCAGAGAAGAAGGTGAGGAGGGGAAGGGGGTGGATGGGGAATCCACGAGAACCTCTCGGTACAAACTTTCCTTAAAAGAAGTGGAGGATCTCTTAGGAGCTATCCACCTCCCCGAGCAGAGCTCACTGGAGCGCTGAGCAGTGGCTCGCTGAGAGGCTGAGACGGGTGTTATTCCAGGCACCTGGCGGATCTAGACTTCCATTGTCGGGATGATGCGGTGCCTGGACTGATTTCTGTGTCGTCAGCAGAGAGCTGAGGAAATTTCACAGAGGCCAGGAAATCATTTTGCCTACTTTCTGTTCAAGTCCTGTGAGGGAACAGGAACATATTTTTCATAAATTGGACATTAGAAGGTGCGCCCTACAGTACTTGGATAGTACAAAGCAGTTAAGGAAGTCTGATTCCTTTTTTGTTTTATTTTCAGGGGCTAGGAAAGGGTCCAAAGCCTCTAGATATACAATAGCTAGATGGTTGAAGTTAGCTATTATTCAGAGAGATTGTCAGAGAGATGGGGACCATTCCACTAGAGCTATAGCGACATTTCAGGCAGGGTGTGCTGGTGCTTCTCCAGAGCAGATCTGTAGAGCTGGAACGTGGTTCAGCTTTACCACCTTTGTTACACACTACAGGTTGGACCTGCTATCAGCCAAGAACCAGGCCTTTGGGCGTAAAGTGCTGCAAGCGGTGGTCCCACCATAGGGTAGGTGCTCGGTTATCCGCTCTATGGTGCCTGTCCTGAAAGATGAAGAGGGGAAAAACCGGCATTACACCTACCGTTAACGTCCTTTTCCAGGAGTCTTTCAGGACAGCACCTGTACCCACTCAAATTTTGGTCCATCTCTAGAAGGTCCTGACATGAGACAGTCAGGAAAGATAAAGGTTAGTATGATGTGTTCTTATGTCTCCCCAGCTGACCGGAGGTACTCTTGGAGAACTGAGGGGCCGGTGGGATGGTGAAGTTTAAACCTTTCGGTCTCAGGCAGTGTTTCCTGAGAAGGGAGGAGCCAATGTCTCTATGGTGGCTGTCCTGAAGTAAGTGTAATTCCCGTTTTTTTAGTTTTGGATAAAGTGGAGAGTGATCAAACACCTGTCAGTTTTTATTGTTGCCTGTGCCCTGTTAAGGAGTTTCACCCTCTCAATTTGTCCTGTTTACCGTTATTATTGAAAGTAAAAGAAAATCCCAAATTTTGAGTTGTCCCCAAAAAACTAATAGGGGGAAAATCTTTTAATGGGGACACTAGCTCTGGTAACCTGGGGGTCCCCAAAAAAATTCCCTTAAAGCGTTTGTTAACCCCCCCAAAAAAAAAAAAAAAGGATCCTGCTCCTTTAAAGCATGTTGTATGACACAGCACTTGTCCTGTGTCATTTGGCCCCCTGTAACATCTAAAAAAACTGGCTGATCCCTGCCAGTTTCTCCGCACCCCTCTGTAAACTGACCACAGTGTATCATGGCTGCTGAGACCAGACACCACGGTCAGTTTATATGTCTCTGTCATCAGCAGCCTGCTATCTGCTCTTCTCTTCTCTTTGCTCCTGTGTCCCCCTCCCCCCTCTCTGTCTGTGTGTGAGCCGCCCCTCCACCTGCCTGCTCTCATAACACTAACCTGTATACACCATCAGCACTGCCTTCTATTGCAGTGTCGTCCTCTGTGAATTATTTATAAATATAAATGATGTAAATACCTCATCTAAGAGCAGAGATTGTGATCACATGACCAGCTAGCTCTCTCCTTCTCCTCCCCCCCAGACTGACATCAGCAGAGGAATCTCAGCCCCCCCTGCTGCATCTCTGAGGAGGAAAGGAGAAAGCTAGTTGGTAATGTGATCACAATCTCAGCAGTGAAAGGAGTTATTTGCAGCATTTATTTTTATAAAAAAACACACAGAGGGAGATACTACAATAGGAGGCAGTGCTGATGGTATATACAGGTTAGAGTGGCTTAACAACCACTTTTAATTTTGCAGGGATTTCCTCTCGCTTCCTGTTTAATTATGGGACAGGAAGGTAAGGGAAATCTCCACAATGAAACAGAGATGACGAAAAAAAATCTGACAGGAGTTATATCCCTCCCTTACTCTATCCAAGATTAGAAAAACGTTTTTCCCATAGTTCCACTTTAAGGATTTAGAGATGTTCTGTAAAGAAGAATGGACCAGAATCTCTCCTGAGATGTGTGCAAACCTGGTAACCAACTACAAGAAACGTCTTACCTCTGTACTTGCCAACAAGGGTTTCTCCACCAAGTACTAAGTCATGTTTTGCTTGGGATCAAATACTTATTTTACTCACTGAACTGCAACTCAATTTATAACATTTGTATCATGTGTTTTATCTGGATTTTTGGTTGATATTCTGTCTCTATCATTTAAAATACACCTATGATAAAAATTATAGACTCATCATTTCTTTGTAAGTGAGCAAACTTAAAAAATCTGCAGGGGGCCAAATATTTATTTTCCCCACTGTACACCTGGTAAAACTCGAGGTATGTGTGAACAGAAGGTCAGGCCTATTGCTGAAAAGCCCAAGAGGCGCTATCTGACTTAGTGGAGTGTATTCTGACCGGGAAATCAGGAAAAAGTGCCCTTGAGTTAATATGCTTAAAGTAGAACTATAGGCAACCCTTATTTTTCATTTTGGATAGAGTAAGGCTACTTTCACATTGGGGCGTTGGGGGTAATGTGCTGCTATTTTTAGCATCACTTTACCGTCGTTTTAGCAGCGCTGTTCGGCCACTGGGGGGGGGGGCGCTTTTAACCCCCGCTATCGGCCAAAAAAGGGTTAAAACCGCCCACAAAGCGCAGCTACAGCGCCGCTGCCCATTGATTTCAATGGACAGGGGCGCTTTAGGAGTGGTGTGTACACCGCACCAACAGCGCTGCAAAGATTCTGCTTGCAGTACTTTTTTTTTACTGTCCTGCAAGCGCACCACTCCAGTGTGAAAGCACTCAGGCTTTTGCACTGGAGTGAGAGGAGAGGCTCTTTACAGGCGCTATGCAGGCGCTATTTTTAGCGCTATAGCGCCTGTAAAGCGCCTTAGCGTGAAAGCAGCCTAAGGGAGGGTTATAGCCCATCCTTTTTTTTTTTTTTTGCCCATCTGTGACCCATTGGGGAGATTTACCTTCACTTCCTGTCCCATAGCCAAAACAGGAAATATTTAAAATACACCTATGATAAAAATCATAGCATGTAAAATAGGAAGAACCGCGCTAACACAAAAACATATAAGCAGCAGCATATAGTGCGATCACACCAAAATCTAGAGTCCTGTAAAAAGCTGCGCTAAAATTATTAAAAGTTCATATAAATGACATCAAGGGGATTTCTCCAAGTCCTTATTTCAAAGTGAAAACACCACCACCGTGCACTTCTAAGCAGTAGTGACAATCCACCCTAGTAGTAGAGCCTGCTTACCAGATGGCAAGCATAAAAGGGCATACCCGCTGTAGTGAAATATAGAGATAATGCTCTTACGAATGGGAATGTTAATGCGTGTTAGAATGATGTGAATGGGGTGGGGTGGGAGGAGGCCCCATCAGAAGATCTGGAACACAGACATCCCACCAGGTCATCCGGGTTTTTCGTGTTGAATGGCGACATGAGGATAACCTAAGGGAGCCTGGAGATTTACCCCCCATAGGAACACCGGGAGCGTCAGCAAGCTAAAAGGCCTTGGCTAGGCTAAAGCCACTTGCCCTTTTATGCTTGCCATCTGGTAAGCAGGCTCTACTACTAGGGTGGATTGTCACTACTGCTTAGAAGTGCACGGTGGTGGTGTTTTCACTTTGAAATAAGGACTTGGAGAAATCCCCTTGATGTCATTTATATGAACTTTTAATAATTTTAGCGCAGCTTTTTACAGGACGATAAAAAGCATAGACCTTAAATTTCTTTGTAATTGGGCAAACTTACAAAATCTGCAAGGGATCAAATAATAATTTTCCCCACTGTATAGTCATTTTTATTTAATATGCAAGGATCCATTATTGCTTGTTATGCCTGCTTTTTGTTTTGGCCCTGTGAAAATAAAATGGATAGGCTGATAGTGAGATACCAAAATTTGCCCTCATCCTCACATATTACCACTGAAAGCAACAGTGAGCTTTTTATAGTACATGCATATATTAAGATGTTGAGAATTTTCTCTGCCCTAATGCTATAACAAGGAATTAGTAGTCGGCTTTACAATCAGTGTAACAAATGATCAAAATATGAGAACACTTTCATTTTAATATATTGTATTAAAAAAAATCCCAAAAAATTGAAGTGGGAAATCCATAACCATTTAACTGGATCATGGAAACTTACTGAGTGAGCTGCCGATAGGGTTTTATTTATTTTACTATGGGACATCTGAGTGTATTTTAGCTACTTAACATATTAAAAATATTGCAAATTTTTATTTTACAATTACATACAATAATACATTTTAATTCCAAACTATTTTTCAGAAGTCTTGTTTTGTGTTTGTTGTAAGTGTAAGCCTGAGTTATTTAAACTTGCAAATTTGCATAAAGTTATAGAATTGTTCTTTCAAATGGCATTAGTTTGTGCTCTAAATTATTTTTTTTCTTAGCTGTCTATCAATGTACTAAACTCACTTTTTCTTATTTGCTTAGACTCTGCTCACAGCTATATCAATGAGTGCCATTGCCACAAATGGTGTTGTACCAGGTAATTATATATCTATTAAAGTTATTCAAGATTTTTTTTATGTTGTTTATTTTGATAGTTTTATTAATGGCTCATCAAAATTTTGAAAAAAGTTTTATCTGGTATGGGCTTTTCTTTGGGTACACCTGTCTTGAGTAAAATTTTGGGGCTGCCAGCTGCTGAGCTAGCCATACTATACATATTGCATGGTTAATGTTTTTATCCTTTTTTAGTGTCCTGCTGACATAAAGTCTGCAAATTAATACAGTTGTGTTGTATCAGGTCCAAGAGTGCAGGATCCATGTTCTCTTAATGGTTTGCTGATTATTGGCTCTGATAATCTGTGAATAGGATCCCATCAAAAGAAGTAAAGAGTGCCGGAATCCTTCGTACCTGTGAACAGACTGAAACAATGGGGTTGATTTACTAAAGCTGTAGAGTGCAAAATCTGGTGCAGCTGTGTGTGGTAGCCAATCAGTTTCTAACTTCAGCTTGTTCAATTAAGCTTTGACATAAAAAAACCTGGAAGCTTTTTGGTTTCTATGCACAGCTGCACCAGATTTTGTGCACTCCAGTTTTAGTAAATCAACCCCAATGTGTTTTTTTTTTTTTTAAATGTAAGTAGCATTGAGAATTTGCTTTCTCTAAGAAATTGCTCCTGAAAACGCTCACTGCCTGGCTTTTATGATGGCCCACTAGTTTTTATATATCTAATTTGCTAACCTGGAGCATTTTAACGAAGATCAGGAAAGTTGGAGAAAAGTCAAAGGTTCTTATTTGAATGCTTGCTCATCATTGAAACCACTAGGTTAGCATGACGTGTGCACTTTCGAAAGGTGAGATCAGCATTGGCAATATTTCAAAAGAATTCTCTGTTTAGTTTCTTTATACACTAATTGTGGTTGCAGTGCAACCTGCATAGGCAGGGATCTGATTAACTCTTTTGCACAGGTTTGTTAAATCAGGTTAGGGAGTCTCCAAACAAGACATTCAGATGAGATAGTAGACCCAGATCTTAAGATAATATAAGTAGGTGCTTTATTGTATACACTGCAGTGGAGAGACCCAACAAACACCGATATTCAGCACTACCAGGTCGAACGAAGGAGTGTCTATGACTTAAAAACATCAAGTTTAACAATCTAAATGTATGAATATGCATAAGTTCTAGGCGTGTTATAGGTGTGATCATATAGTTTAGTCCAATCAGCATTCATATCTTCTTAGTAGCAAGGGAACATTTAAATGGGTGGTTACATCATGTGACTGATAGAAAGCGAAAGAAAACATGGGCGCCGCCATGACGGAACTGGATCAGACCAGCTAGATAAGACTGTCCATTTCTCGGTGCAAAAAGGGAGTAAACTGTTGCTGCTTATCCAGCGGTGAAGGTCATCATAGACTGAAAACTCTGTGTCTAAGAAGAAGCAAGAAAGTGTATTACAAATTCTTAAAGTGAATATTAATATATATATATATATATATATATATATATATACACACACACACACAGTGGGGACGGAAAGTATTCAGACCCCCCTTAAATTTTTCACTCTTTGTTATATTGCAGCCATTTACTAAAATCATTTAAGTTCATTTTTTTTCCTCATTAATGTACACACAGCACCCCATATTGACAGAAAAACACAGAATTGTTGACATTTTTGCAGATTTATTAAAAAAGAAAAACTGAAATATCACATGGTCCTAAGTATTCAGACCCTTTGCTCAGTATTTAGTAGAAGCACCCTTTTGATCTAATACAGCCATGAGTCTTTTTGGGAAAGATGCAACAAGTTTTTCACACCTGGATTTGGGGATCCTCTGCCATTCCTCCTTGCAGATCCTCTCCAGTTCTGTTGGGTTGGATGGTAAACGTTGGTGGACAGCCATTTTTAGGTCTCTCCAGAGATGCTCAATTGGGTTTAAGTTGGGGCTCTGGCTGGGCCATTCAAGAACAGTCACGGAGTTGTTGTGAAGCCACTCCTTCCTTATTTTAGCTGTGTGCTTAGGGTCATTGTCTTGTTGGAAGGTAAACCTTCGGCCCAGTCTGAGGTCCTGAGCACTCTAGAGAAGGTTTTTGTCCAGGATATCCCTGAACTTGGCCGCATTCATCTTTCCCTCCATTGCAACCAGTTGTCCTGTCTATGCAGCTGAAAAACTCCCCCACAGCATGATGCTGCCACCACCATGCTTCATTGTTGGGACTGTATTGGACAGGTGATGAGCAGTGCCTGGTTTCTCAACACATACCGCTTAGAATTAAGGCCAAAAAGTTCTATCTCGGTCTCATCAGACCAAATAATTATTTCTCACCATCTTGGAGTCCTTCAGGTGTTTTTTAGCAAACTCCATGCAGGCTTTCATGTGTCTTGCACGGAGGAGAGGCTTCCGTCGGGCCACTCTGCCATAAAGCCCTGACTGGTGGAGGGCTGCAGTGATGGTTGACTTTCTACAACTTTCTCCCATCTCCCGACTGCATCTCTGGAGCTCAGCCACAGTGATCTTTTGGGTTCTTATTTACCTCTCTCACCAAGGCTCTTCTCCCCAGATAGCTCAGTGTGGCTGGACGGCCAGCTCCAGGAAGGGTTCTGGTCGTCCCAAACATCTTCCATTTAAGGATTATGCGTCGCTTTAACTGCTAATTGCGCGATCATGCAATGCTGTACCCAAACGAAATTTGCGTCCTTGTCTTCCCACAAATAGAGCTTTCTTTTAATGGTATTTGATTAACTCCGCATTTTTTATTTTTTGCGCTATAAACGGAAAATGACCGAAAATTTTGAAAAAAAAGATATTTTCTACTTTTTGTTATAAAAAAAATCCAATAAACTCAATTTTGTCACTAAATGATATATTGCTCACACAGGCCATGGGCATATGTGGAATTGCACCCCAAAATACATTTAGCTGCTTCTCCTGAGTACGGGGATACCACATGTGTGGGACTTTTTGGGAGCCTAGCCACGTACGGGGCCCCGAAAACCAGTCACCGCCTTCAGGATTTCTAAGGGCGTACATTTTTGATTTCACTCCATACTATCTATCACAGTTTTGAAGGCCATAAAATGCCAAGATGGCACAACCCCCCCCCCAAATAACCCCGTTTTGGAAAGTAGACACCCCAAGCTATTTGCTGAGAGGCATGTTGAGTCCATGGAATATTTTATATTTTGACACAAGTTGCGGGAAAATGACAAACTTTTTTTTTTTGCACAAAGTTGTCACTAAATGATATATTGCTCACATAGGCCATGGGCTATGTGGAATTGCACCCCAAAATACATTCTGCTGATTCTCCTGAGTACGGGGATACCACATGTGTGGGACTTTTTGGGAGCCTAGCCACGTACGGGGCCCTGAAACCAATCACCGCCTTTAGGATTTCTAAGGGCGTAAATTTTTGATTCACTCCTCACTACCTATCACAGTTTCGAAGGCCATAAAATGTCAAGATAGCACAACCCCCGTATATTTATTGGTTTGCGCAAAAGTTATAGCGTCTACAAACTAGGTTACATTTTCTGGAATTTACACAGCTTTTAGTTTATGACTGCCTATGTCATTTCTTGAGGTGCTAAAATGGCAGGGCAATACAACCCCCCCCCCCCAAATGACCCCATTTTGGAAAGTAGACACCCCAAGCTATTTGCTGAGAGGCATGGTGAGTATTTTGCAGCTCTCATTTGTTTTTGAAAATGAAGAAAGACAAGAAAAAAAAAATTATTTTTCTTTTTCAATTTTCAAAACTTTGTGACAAAAAGTGAGGTCTGCAAAATACTCACTATAACTCTCAGCAAATAGCTTGGGGTGTCTACTTTCCAAAATAGGGTCATTTGGGGGGGTTTTGTGCCACCTGGGCATTCCATGGCCTCCGAAACTGTGATAGGCAGTGAAGAGTGAAATCAAAAATTTACGCCCTTAGAAAGCCTGAAGGCGGTGCTTGGTTTTCGGGGTCCCGTACGCGGCTAGGCTCCCAAAAAGTCTTTCACATGTGGTATCCCCGTACTCGGGAGAAGCAACAGAATGTATTTTGGGGTGTCATTTCACATATTCCCATGGCATGTTTCCATTTTTATCATCTTTATTTATATTCGTACAAAATACATCCCAATATACAGTATTCTTACAGTATCATATTGCTAGTGAAACAAAACACCACACCTGGATGTACATAAAAACCCGATGACAAAAGTGCTCTATTATTTTTTATAACCTTATCCCTTTCCCTTATCCCTCCCCTCCCCCCCTCATCCCACCCCACCCCATTCACATCATTCTAACACGCATTAACATTCCCATTCGTAAGGGCATTATCTCTATATTTCACTACAGCGGGTATCCCACTTCCTCCAGCCAGGGTTTCCAAAGTTTTTTAAATGCTTTTAGGTTCCTCCTTTTTATATATACTGCCTTTTCCTTCCACATTGTTTCTGTCACCGCTTTAATCCACTCATCTTTCCGTGGGGGGGTTCTTGCCTGCCATCTTTGAGCAATTAACTTTCTTGCCTGTAAGAGACATCTCTGAACTATTGTAGTTTTGCAGATTCCTATATCCATTCTCTCCCCTACTCCCAAGATACATAATTTCGGGTCCATTTTAAGTTCTAGGGAGAAGACCTTATTGAGGGTTTCTACAATCTCTGACCAATACCGGAATAATTTCGGACATTTCCATAACATATGTAACAAGTCCCCCTCATCTTGACATCTAGGGCAGTTGGCATCCATTCTCCTCCCAAATTCGAATAAACTTTTAGGGGTGTAATACGTCCTATGGAGTACCATTAGATGTGGAATCTTTTGGGCGGGGGAGACCGACACCCGATGTCCCCCCGCTAGTATCTCCCTCCACTGCCCGTCTGAAAACACGCCCAACTCTCTCTCCCATTTACCTCTACTTTTAAGTTTTCCCGGGGCCTCTATGTTGTTTTTACAGATATGTGGGTATATTTCAGCTATAGACCCACAGTGTCCCTCTTGGTCACCCAGCTTCTGGAGCACGCTGGACTCATTCCAGGAGGGACCCTGGTCCCCAAACTGTGTCTTTAGAGCATGTTTAACTTGTATGTAGTTATATAATGAACTATCTGGTATGTCGAATTCTTCTTTTAATGCGGAGAAGGATTTTAGTGAAGACTGATTATATAGCTGAGCTAATTTCTCTGTTCCTCTTTTTTCCCATATTTTAATTGTTCCTATTTCTTGTAGTTCTTGTAAATTCTTATTATTCCACAAAGGAGTGTGTTTGATCCAACCATTCATTCCCAACAGCGCTTTGATGGATCTCCAAACTTTTTTTATTAATTTGACCGTAGGGGTTTTATGTATAAAGGAGTCCGCCTCCAAAGTCTCTATCACGGTTCTATGGGGGGCTCCCGTGATCGTCAATCTCTCATTGCTATTTTTCCCCAAGTGCTGCAGCTGGGCTGCCAAGAAATAACTGCGTGGGTGAGGTACTGCCATCCCCCCTTCCCGCGAAGGGAGTTGTAAGGTCTGCAATCTTATCCTAGGAGATCCCCCTTTCCATATAAGGTCTCTAAATATTGTTTCTATTTTATCAAACCATTTCCTGCTTATCCATATTGGCGAGTTCTGCATTATATACAGTAATTGGGGGAGCCATAGCATTTTAATTAGATTACACCTCCCCGCTGTTGATAACGGGAGGCCCTTCCATATTTCTATCTTACTTTTAAATTTCTTTAACAGGGGGGTTAAATTATTATCTAGGTAACTCTCTGGGTCCTTAGTTATCTTGATACCTAGATATTTTGTTAACGCCTTTATTTCTAACCTGTTATTGTTTGAGGGGGTATCTACACTATCGGGGTCTAATGGCAATAAAAGTGATTTTCCCCAGTTTATGGATAATCCCGAGATTTTCCCAAACCTTGAGAATATATCCATTACTTGTCTCAGGGATCCCTCAGTGTCTCCCATGAAAATGAGGACATCGTCCGCATATAATGCGATCCGCTCCTCACCATCCTCCCTCTGGAAACCCACTATTTCCCTATCTTGCCTTACTGTTGTAGCTAATGGCTCCATGGCTAGGGCAAAGATCATGGGAGATAAAGGGCATCCCTGCCTTGATCCCCTCTCTAATTTAAACCCAGTCGAATAATCATTATTTACTTTTACTTTTGCATTTGGTTCATTGTACAATACTTTAACCCAGTTGATAAATGAGGGACCGAAACCATACTCCTTTAATACCCTCCAGACATATTCCCATTCTACACTGTCGAACGCTTTTACCACATCCAACAGCAGAATTGCCCTCGAGCCCCTGTTTTCCGTGGGGATCTGCAAGTTCAAAAGAACTCTCCTGATGTTCATACTGGTTGTTCGATGGGGTATAAATACCGTCTGGTCCGGGTGAACTATTTTATGGATCACTTTCTTTACTCTGGTAGCTAAAATTTTTGCTAAGATCTTTACATCTGCGCAGAGTAATGATATGGGTCTATATGACCCAGGGTCCAGGGGGTCTTTCCCCTCTTTATGCACTACTATTATTGTGGCTTCTGTCATTGAAGTGGGTAACCTCCCTTGCTCTTTTGCCCAATTAAATACGTCCAAGAGTTCCTGGAATAGTACCTCCCCATACTGTTTATATATCTCGACTGGGAGACCGTCGGGACCTGGTGATTTATGATTGGCCATTTCTGATACTGCCGTTTTAATCTCTTCTATAGTAATTGGTCTTTCCAATTCATCAACATCCATCTCCTCCAATGTTGGTATGTCGATATTTTGAAAAAATGTGTCCATTTCCCCCTCATTCATGGTCCCACTAGATTTATATAACCTCTTATAGTATTCTTTAAACGTCTCAGTAATCGTTTCTAATTGAGATGTTGTCTCGCCTTCCGAGGTCTTAATGACCGGGACCACGGATGGGGGGGAGCCGGATCTGACTCTATGGGCCAGTACCTTTCCAACTTTTTCCCCTTCCCCATACATAACTTGTTTCTGGAATGCCCTTTTGTTTTCTACTTTCCTAATTATTATTTTCAGGGGAAGGTTCGTTTGTGTACTCTCTTTCTGCAGCAATTAATTCCCTCTTGAACCGCTCCTCCCAATCCCGGGATGTTTTTTTAATTTTTGACACCTTCTGTATAAGTGAGCCCCTTAGATATGCCTTCAGTGCGTCCCACAGCACCCCCCTCGACGTGGTGCCCGAATTGAACTTTATGAATTCTTTCAATTCTGCTATTACCCCTTCCTGATTCTCTATTACTTCCAACCAAGCTGGATTCAACTTCCATGTTCTATAGGTTTTCTTATGACCTGGGTTTATCAAAATTGTGAGCGGAGAATGGTCCGATACTCCTCTAGGTTGATAGTTTATGTTATTTATTACTTTATTACTTGTGATGCTAGGCCATTACCTAAAACTAAGTCTATCCTTGACAGTGCAGCACAGGAACTCGAGCAGCACGAAAACTGCTGAACCCTCGGGTTCCGTGTTCTCCACATGTCAAGCAGCCCTGCTTCTTGAAGGAATTGTTTCAACCGGTTTTCCTGCTTTCGTTGACTCTGTTTCCCCCCAGGGAATCTATCTATTTTATTATCCAAAACCATGTTAAAGTCCCCGACAACTATAACTGGTAATTCAGCCTTGTCAATTATAAATTCCATAAGGTTATACATAATATCCAGTTTAAACGGGGGAGGAGTATATAAATTAGCCAGTACACATTCCAGATTCTCTATTACACAATGCAGGAACACATACCGCCCCTCTTCGTCTATCCTGCACTGTCTGCAAATGAACGCTACCCCACTACCAATCAAAGTTGATACTCCTCTAGAGTAGGAGGTATATGTAGAGTGGAACTGGTGTTGATATCTCTTGTTCCATAAATTATTTTTAGTATCTTTTGTCAGGTGTGTCTCTTGCAGACAGGCAATTTCGACTTTAAGTGTATCTAAACCATCATACACTGCTGCTCGTTTCACAGGGGAACCCAACCCTCTAACATTCCATGACCCAATGTTCAGGACCATGATTTATTACTTATATTTATAAACAGGAGAGCCCAAGTTAAGGGGAAAAAGCAGTAATAGAGGCGAGCAAAGCACCAGCAGAAAGAGAGGTAAAAGAGAGAGAAAGGAGAAAAAAAAAAAAAAAATTCACATCACCGCTAAGTCCCCTCCCTACCGCCTTACGTTCCCGACTAACTAAAGTGCTTATCTCTACTAAAAAAAAAAAAAAAAAAAAAAAAAAGAAAAAAAAAAAAAAAGGGGTTTTTCCCCATCCCACAACCTTTTTATTTTAGTGAGTTCAAGTCCTAAGGACCTATACATAATACACGTGACGTACGTATTTACCATAGCTATTTATAATTTACTAGTGTATTCAGTACAACCCTGTGAAAAAAAAATATAATTTTTTTGTGTAGTAAGAATTTCCTTACGATCCTAAAATACAAACGCATCCTTTTCTGTATCTTCATATTATAATCATTACCCTTTTTTGGTCCATACCAGTTCCTCTTAATAATTTGAGTTTGGAATCATCCATTTACCATATGTGGACACTTTATACTGTGTTTGTTCATTTCATTTCACTTATGGTTTTTGCACATATGCTTTACTGTTCAGTACAGCATCTCTTACTTAATTGTTTCACTACACCCTAACTTCCTATTACTTCTTAGCGCTGCATTTTTTTCCCATTTAATCATTACCCTCTCCTTCCCACCTCCCCCATCCCTCCCCTCCCCCCCTACAACATTCTAGGTCCCTCTTGTAGGCTTTTTTAATGACCGTCACCCACACCTCTACCCCTACCCTTCTTACTCTCAATCCTCCCCCCCTCCCCTCACCCCCCCTCCCTCTCCTCCATCCCTCACCCATACAAAAACCTATCTTATTCTATCACAACCCTGTGGATCCCCCCACCCCACACATACAAGTCATATCTTTTTGTACTCCTTCCTTCCTCATTTACAGCCCCCGTTTATTTTGGCATAAGCTGGTCTTTCTTTTCTTCCAACCATGCTCGCGCTCTCTCTGGGGATTCAAAGATCTGACTTCCCCCCAGCGCATTTACCCGAAGCCTGGCGGGGTAAAGGAGAGCATACGTAATGTCATACATTTGGAGGCTACGCTTAATACCCAGAAATTCCATCCTACGCTTCTGCAATTCGGGTGAGAAGTCAGGGTACATTGATATCTTGGCTCCATTGTAATACAGGTTCCCCCTTTCTCTAGCCCTTCGAAGAAGGGTCACCTTATCCTTATAGTTTAAGAACTTTAATAACACAGCTCTTGGGGGACTACCCTGAGCAGGGGGTCTAAATGGAACTCTGTGTGCCCTTTCAATGGAGAACTGCTGTGAGAATGTTTCTACCCCAAAAGTTTCAATTAGCCATTTTTCCATGAAACCTGTCGGGTCTGATCCCTCGCTCTTCTCTGGGAGCCCAACTATCCTCACATTGTCTCTCCTGAGTCTGTTTTCCATTTCGTCGAATTTTTCCATAAGCCTTTTTATCTGATCTTTCTGTGCTTTTAACTCTTGCTTCATTGGGTTTAAGTCATCTTCCAGCAGACTTATTCTCCCTTCTATTTCTGTCACTCTTTCTGCCATTTTCTTAAAATCTTGGCTTACATGGGCTAGTTCTTCCTTTATGTCTTTCATTTGATCCGCCATATTGCTCAGGGATTGTTTGCATGCATTAACTGCAGTAAGGATTTCTTTAAGGGTTGGTTCGCCTTCCGTTGCATGTATCTGGGTATTACTTGTTTCTGTTGTTTTCCCCACCATACTCGCACCTTTGTTTGAGGGGTTCTTTGTTGTAGTACTATTTAGGAGCGTGTTCATCTGGCCCAGGCTCTTCCTGTCTGACGCTGTTTTGCTTTGTACCTGCTGCCCCCCTTTCGTTGGTGTATGATCTGATATGTTAACCAGTCTCTCCAATTTTGCAGTTGCCGCCACTGCAGCTGCCGTTGCCCATGCTACCAATGACACTCCACCTTTATCTTTTTCTTTTTCTTTAGCTGAGCGTAGAGAATGAGACCCCACAGATTCCGCGTTTGTTTGCTCGTCACCCTTCCTTCTTGTTGACATGTCTGACTCCTCCGGCCGCTACCGATTAGTATTATTTATCCCGCTACAACAACACAGTAAGGGAGCCAAGGGTCAAAAAAAAAAAAAAAAAAAAGGGGCCCCCAAGATTTGATCAATACAAGGGAGTGGCCGATGCGCAGGGAGGCACTTTGGAAGCTTCAAACGTGTTATCAAGTAGAGCCCTGAGATTAAACTCCTCAGTGTAATATGTCAATATGTTATAATATGCCGCTACCGTGTCATATGCTACCAACAAGTCCCAGTAAGTCCCACACGTACACTGGCATATATGAGCTTCCTCCCACAGTGGAGGGTATACAGGGTTTAAGGAGCTTTAGATAACTCACTCTCATCTCCGTCAGGTTAAACAGTTCAATAAGTTCGACTATAAGCTCATTCACTCACCCAAGGTGCCACTGTATCATTGCTTCGGGGGGGGGGCACGGGTACCTCCTCACTCCGGTCCTCTGCTGTGGTTTCTCACACCGGGACCTCCACTGCTGACACTCCGGCGTCAGTGTGTGGGGTCGGCGAGATGACTCTTCTCAGTCAAATTCTCTCAGTCGAATTCCCGCGAGAGCTTGTCTCCGCTTGACTTCCCTTTAGGAACTGTAGTCCTCCGAAACCTCCCGGGAGCCTCCGAAGAGTAAAGGGAGATGCAGTACAGTACTTCGGCTCCTGTAGCTGGACGCTAGGGGGAGATCACAAGATGCAAGGTACGGGCGGCAGACAGGCACAGGGGCTGCAAGGTTCAGGCTTTAGCGCGGCATATATCCCTCTATCTTACGACCGGAGATGGGCATTTTATTCATTCTATGGTGGGGTGGGGTGGACACACTCACTCACACACCTCACCTCACCACCTCACTCCATCATCCGCTCCGCTTCCGGTCCCGCCTCTCTCCCCCCATGGCATGTTTGAGCAATATATCATTTAGTGACAACTTTGTGCAAAAAAAAAAAAAAAAAAGTTGTCTTTTTCTAGTGGTACACTAGTGAGACTCAAAGGCAAAAAAGCTCCTGACTGTTAGCGACTGTATTAAAACGCTACCAACAAAAACTGTTAGTGATCGCAGGGATCAGGCCTGACTCTGTGAACGCTGCAGTTATGTGTGTTTAGTGTTTTGTAAGTGACAGTGATCGATCGATACTGCACTTGGGTGGGCTGGGCAGGGCTGGGCCGAGGGGCAAAACACAGGTGCTAGCAGGTATCTGGGCTGATCCCGCTAACACTGCGTTTTTGGGAACCCTAAACTGCCGGGGACGGTAGTATAGATCTGATCAGATATTGATCTGTTCAGATACTATACCACTAAGGGAGGTGTATGCTGCGTGCGTGGGTGTTAGCGGTACTGGTGGTAACCTGACGCTGTCTGGGGCGACGCAGACCTTATCTGACCCTAAAACTTAACTTCTATCACCACTGGGCGATCAGGGGGTTAAACCTTTATTAGGTAATAAACGGCGGGTGCCCTGAAACTATAAAAAATAAACTAACCAGCGTCACCCGTAACACTTATACGGTGATCACTGGTGAAAGGGTTAACTAGGGGGCAATCGGGGTTAAAACCTTTATTAGGTAGTTTATGGGGGTCTCTGATGCTATAAAAAGCTGACGGCGAACCTATATACTTACCTCCCTAACTAGCGTCACCTGTGACGCTAATACAGTAATCAGAAAAACGATTGCTTAGTGACACTGGCGACAGGGGGTGATCAAGGGGTTAACCTTTATTAGGGGGGTTAGGGGGGTATCCTAGACCTAAAGGGGGCTACCACTAACTGCCCTACCAGTTATAACTGTCACAAACTGACACCAATGCAATAATCAGAAAAAAAAAATTGCTATTGGTGTCACTGTGACAGGGGGTACAGGGGGGTGATAGGGGGATGATGGGGGGTGAAATGTGTGCCTAGAGTCTTCTACTGTTAGTGTATGTGTTTGGTGCACTTACTTGTGTCTTCTCTCCTCGGCGCCGGAAGGAAAAGACCTGCTAGAGGAGAGATGACATCACTTCCTCTGCCGCTGTTTACATTTCAGAGGCAGAGGAAGGATGTCATTGGCTGGGAGCGATCGCGAGGGGGTGGCCACGAATGGATGGCCTCCACCTCACCTCTGATCGCTTGGGGACAGAAGCCGACCGCCTCGGGCACCGTGGGGGGGTCCGATAGGACCTCCCGCCTGCGGGAGGCAAGTAACGTACTCATATGTTACTTTGCCTGCCCGTGCCATTCTGCCACAGTATATCTGCGTGAGGCAGCCGGCAAGTGGTTAAGTGCAGCAGAAATGTTTTTGTAACCTTGGCCAGATTTGTGCCTTGCCACAATTCTGTCTCTGAGCTCTTCAGGCAGTTCCTTTGACCTCATGATTCTCATTTTGCTCTGACATGCACTGTGAGCTGTAAGGTCTTATATAGACAGATGTGTGGCTTTCCTAATCAAGTCCAATCAGTATAATCAAACACAGCTGGACTCAAATGAAGGTGTAGAACCATCTCAAGGATGATCAGAAGAAATGGACAGCACCTGAGTTAAACATATGAGTGTCACAGCAAAGGGTCTGAATACTTACAACCATGTGATATTTCAGTTTTTCTTTTGTAATAAATCTGCAAAAATGTCAACAATTCTGTGTTTTTCTGTTAATATGGTGTGCTGTGTGTACATTAATGAGGAAAAAAAAATGAACTTAAATGATTTTAGCAAATGGCTGCAATATAACAAAGAGTGACAAAAATTTAAGGGGGTCTGAATACTTTCCGTCCCCATTGTGTATATATGTGTATAATATATATACTCAACATTATCAGACCCCTATAATTCTACTCAGGTCTCATAACAGTTCTAAATTAAAGTGGTTGTAAACCCCTAACATGAAAAATAAACAAAGCATATCCTTCTCTAGTGTGTACTAGCTTCAATACAGAAAACTGAGTGTAATTTCTCTCTGCTGCTGCTTCCCTCTGCTATCTGCATGAGTCATTGATTAAAGTCCAGGCCAAACCTAGAGCATCCTGGCTGATGCCATCTCCCCCCTTTCCCTTCAGTACACAGTAGCTGGCTGATAGCCACAGCTGTGTATGTTTCCCTATGATTCTGAGCAGAGGAGGATGTGCCCATTCCCTCCACTCAGGTTTACTGAGCTCTGTGTTCTAGCTGTGCAGTGTCTCCACCCCCACCACTTACTGCTGAGAAATAGCCTTTTATCTGTATGTTTTAGGAGGATGTGTAGAAGAGACAGGGCCAGGACAAGGAGGTGGGGGGTTGATGGTGCTGGAGAGGCAGGTGCCCTGGGTGCAGCGTGAGAGGGGGCACCAGGCTGTGAGCATGAAGAAGAAAATGGCTGTCTCATCCTATGCCCTATTCTCTGTTGCCGCTATAGCCTGCCCAAATATGGAGCTGAGCTTGCACGCTTACTCATTGCCTGCACCTCTCTGCAGCAGCAGTCATGCTCCTTTCCAGAACTCACTTTCTCATGGGCTTGTGTTGCTGTTAGTTTGGCAGCTGGATCAGGGCTGTCATAATCCTGGAGGTAGTTCAGGTGGGCTGAGCAAGAAGAGAATTTTTGCACTGCAGGCCCATTCACTGCTTCCTGTCCAGCACACACCAGTGCTCTTCCCAGGGCACGATGAAGATGTCGGGGCGAACAGCAGACTGCATGTTCTCCCCCTTTTGAGTGCCGACCTGCTCTGTATTAAGGACTGTACTATGCTGTACTGTAAACCTGCCCTGCACTTTTGTAGTGCAGGTTTACTGAAAGCACAAGTAACATTGCCCTTGCAGTCTTTTTCTGTGTCTCTTGGCCAAACTCTTCTTGATTTGTATCTTTTATCCATGGGGTTTGTCATGTGGCACCCCCGGGCATTCTTTATTGCCACCGTTGGACCTGAAACTGGTTCGTTCAGTTGCCTTCTTTTGGGAACATTACAAAAATTCCCTGGCTTACGTTTTCTCCAGTTGTCACCTATCTTGATTGCGATCTCTTCCGTGCGCTGCATGTTGGAGCTAGCGCCCATGTCCTGTAGGTTTCCTTATTGGGCATACAGGCATAAGGTGGTTCTTCATTCGCGTCCTTCTTTCCTTCTGATGGTGCTCTGATTTTTATCTGATGTTGCATCTGATGTGGCCGGAGCTGTGAACGAGGACCGCTGCGGGGGCTTCGATCTAAGGTAAGTTATACATAATGAGCTAGTATGCTATGCATACTAGCTCATTATGCCTTTGTCTTGCAGGTTTTTTTTGTTTATTTTGTTTGTGGGCTTACAACCACTTTAAGTGGGCAAACTTACAAAATCTGTAGGGGATCAATTAAGTATTTTCTCCACTGTACGTTCATGACTCCGTTGATGTCGGCTTTGGTCGTGAGGTTCGTCAAGTGGCTCTGTTTGCTTTGTTGAGCTACCTCCTTTTAACCTCTTGGTTTTCACTGGTCTCTTAACCATTTTTTCACTGTGCCCCTTCACCTAGACTGCTTGTGGGCATCCCTATGTAGCACTTTTTAACTTAATACTTATCATGTGTGTCATAATATGCAATTGTAGCACCCCTCAGACACCCCAAAGGTAGGATAGCACCTCCAAAGGCCAGAGGCAGGCTAGCATTTCACTCCAGAGTCCATTGGTAAAATAGGGGGACTAAGAGGAGATTAGGTGTCAGTTGCTTCTTGTCTTTTTAAAGTTTAGGTTAGGGTTAAGGGGTTCCAGATACCGTAGCAGATCACTTAAAGATTCTACATATTGATGTTCAGCTTCACAGTGTCCGCTCCTGGCAACACTGTAAGCACGTTCCCAAATTTCAGTGCGTCCTCCAAGTGAGTCACCAGGCTCTTCTGAGAGACCAGTCTTATTTCTGGCTCTTTCCAGCAAGGGGCCTCCCCTGGGTCTCCTGCTTGGTACAGCTTCCTCCAGACCAGTCAGGACAGTTTTTCAGGACCACTTCAGCACACCTTAGGCCCCAAACTAGGCTAGTGGGCCTAGCAGCAGAGCTCCATCTAGTAGCACTTCCCTAGGCCTCAGCCCCAGGAAAGAGGGAGAGCACATGGCCTGTGCCAAATATTTGTATCCTCCTCCAGCATACACCAGTGACCTACACCTCCTACTGGATTGGCTGAAAAAAATTAAATATTCATAACTTAGTTTTGTTTGTGAAATCTCATACTATATCCAGTGACATCTGCTGGCGACAGTGAACTCCCAAGCCAACTTAAAGGCTTAGTTCACCTTTTTTTTTCCAGCTCCCCTATGCACCAATATAGCATTCATGTACTTTTTTTTTTTTGCAAAAATATCAAAGCTTTCCATAAAATCTACAGACATGTACCTTATTGTCCTAAATCAATGATTCCAAACGTATCTATTGCTTTTGTCTTACATCCTTACAAACTGTAGGTCATGACACAGGAAGGAGTTTACCAGCTGACCTCATTAGCACACACCCTGCATCATCCACCCTCCCACTCCCAGGTGAACATTTTTTAAATGAAATGCAATCAATTAGTGATCACCCTTCTCACTAAATACCCAGATTGTGTAGTGTATGACCATCTTTATCCCCTTCCCGCCGACCGTACACAGATATGCGTACTCGGCTTTCCGGGGTTATACCGGAATGATGCCCGCAGCTGCAGGCATCATCCCGGTACCGTTGTTTACAGCGGGCGATCGGCTACCCGTGTATAACAACCGATGTGGCTAAAAGCCGCTCGGTTGTTATACCGGAGGTGCGGGAGGGGACATGCTCCCCCTCCCGCCGCCTCCCGCCGCTGTTACCGGGCCTCCCGTGCGATCGGGAGGCCCGGTGTCCAATCGGGTACCTTCGGCGGCTGGGGGCGGGCTGGAACGAAGCTGTGAGCGGCTTTGTTCCAGCCTTCTTGTTGTAAACGCGGAAGCGACGTCATGACGTCACTTCCCGTTTACTCGGCTGCCAATGGCACCGAATTTAAAAAAGTACTCAGTATTCAGAATCGCCGTTTTTGGCGATCTGAATACTTTAAAGTGTAAAGGAGGGATGGGGGGTCTTTTAGACCCCCCATCCCTCCATAAAGAGTACCTGTCACCACCTATTACTGTCACAAGGGATGTTTACATGAGTAACATGAGTGATGAGGGGGCGGGACGTCAGCACAGGTGCTTAGACTCCCAATCAGGCCAACTGCAGGCTATTAAGGCACTCTGTACAGGTGCACACAGCCTTTGGAGGGACACAGAGCTGACGGTCGCATGTAAGGTGGGACACAGGCATTCTCCTAGGCTGCATTTACTAAGGTAACACCAGACTGAGCAGTGGGTAGCAGGGCTTTTAGCCGGACTACATCGCTCAGCAGTCGGTGTTCATTTTGTGATACCTCCACCTTGTTGCTTTGCACTATGGGTAGAAGAGGTTCAAACGCCCCCAGAACCAGAGACACTAGGGGATCTCGTTCAGGTTCTGAGGGCCCCCTGTCTGCAGCATCCTCCCCCCCGAGGGGCCAGGGACGGCTAGCCAGGGAGAGCCGTTGGGGTCAGGGGCTACACCTGCCTCTGGCACGTCAGCCCCTGTATACATTACACAAGAGGTTTTTTCCTCAACCATTAATGGTTTAGAGGAAAGATTATTGGCCGTGATTACATCTTCACTCGGTGGAAGAAAACACACTAGGCCTTCCTCTGTTCCCCAAGACCCTCAGGAAGAGGAGCTCTGGGATAAAGGAGACAAATCCCTTTGAGAGAATCGGGATGGGACGGATGATTCCTCTTCAGAGGAATCAGGTGGAGAGGGACCCTCTGTGACTTCCCAAGAGGAGAAAGTCTTAGTGCAGATCCTTACTGGATTGGTCCGCTCCACGTTTAAGTTGCCCGTACCTGAATCAGTTAAAGAACCCTCTTCTGCTTTGGGGTCACTGAAACCTTCCCAAGCAGCACAGGCTTTTCCTGTTCATAATTTACTTGAAAAGCTCATTTATTCTGAGTGGGATCACCCAGACAAATGTTTTTTTCCGCCGAGAAAGTTTTCAACACTTTATCCGATGGAAGAAAAGTTTGTTAAAATGTGGGGAATACCGGCCATTGATGCCGCCATTTCCTCCATAAATAATAATCTGACTTGTCCTGTAGACAATGCTCAGATGCTCAGGGATCCTGTAGATAAAAAGATGGAATCCTATTGAAGGATGTTTTCTCCTTAGCAGGTTCAGTGGCTCAACCTGCAGTAGCAGCGATTGGAGTTTGTCAATACTTAAGAGACCATGTTAAACAGGTCATCAAAGTATTACCTGAACAACAGGCCCAGGGGTTTGCTAACCTTCCAGCGGCCTTATGTTATGTGGTTGACGCAATTAGAGATTCTATCGTGCAAACCTCTCGTCTTTCACTGGGGTTGGTGCATATACATAGAATCCTATGGTTGAAAAATTGGTCAGCCGAAGCACCATGTAAGAAGCTGCTGGCTGGGTTTCCATTTCGTGGTGCAAGGTTGTTTGGAGATGACTTGGATGACTATATCAAGAAAATCTCTGGTGGGAAAAGTACTCTCTTGACAGTACCTGTCAAGAAGAGTAAGCGTCCCTCCTTCAAACGGACTGTTTCCCCAGTGCCAGGGGCTTCAGCCTCCAGGCAGTCTCGACGGCCTCCTCCATCTGGGTTCAGAAACAAGAGTCAACCCCAGGAACAAAAGAAATCATGGGGGAAGAAGCCTACTAGACAAAACACTAAGACCTCTTCATGAAGGGGCGCCCCCGCTCAATCGAGTGGGGGGAAGACTGCGACAGTTCTCAGAGCTCTGGCAGGAGGACTTCCAGGACAGATGGGTAATCTCCACGGTAACCTTAGGGTACAAGCTAGAGTTTCAGGAATTTCCCTCTCCTCGGTTCCTCAGATCAAGTGTCTCCAGAGACCCAGAGAAGAAGCAGTCGCTCCTTCTAGCGTTAGATCGACTTTTGTCGCATGAGGTCATTATGATGGTTCCCGCAAAGGACCAGGGATTGTGCTTCTATTCCAACCTTTTTACGGTCCAAAAACCAAATGGGGATGTCGGACCCATTCTGGATTTAAGGGATCTGAACCGATTCCTAAGGATTCAGTCCTTCCGCATGGAATCAATCCGGACAGTAGTCTCTACCCTGCAGGGAGGAGAATTTCTGGCATCGATAGACATCAGAGATGCATATCTGCATGTGCCCATTTTTCCTGCTCATCAGAAGTTTCTGCACTTCGAGGTAGGAGGGCACCATTTCCAGTTTGTGGCTCTGCCTTTTGGGATAGCCACTGCACCTCGGGTGTTCACAAAGGTCTTGGCCCCTCCTCTGGCCAGACTAATGGCTCAGTGTATAGCTGTCATAGCATACCTAGACGACCTGCTATTGATAAACCGGTTGGTAGCCTCCTTGAACGGGAACTTGAGATCCACGGTCAAGTATCTGGAACACCTAGGTTTGATCCTCAACCTAGAAAAATCTTTCCTAAAACCAGTAAGAAGACTGGAGTATTTAGGTCTGATCATAGATACAAGCCAGAAGAAAGTATTTCTACCTCAGGCAAAGATCACGCTTTAAGGGAGCTGATTCTGGCAGTCAGGACCAAGAAGGGTCCTTCTGTCCGCCTTTGTATGAGGCTGCTAGGGAAGATGGTGTCTTCATTCGAAGCAGTTCCCTATGCTCAGTTTAATTCAAGAATGCTGCAACACAGTATTCTGTCGACCTGGAACAAGAAGGTTCAGGCATTAGACTTTCCGATGCACCTGTCTCATGTGGTGCGTCAGAGCCTCAATTGGTGGCTCATTCCTGAAAACCTGCAGAAGGGGAAATCCTTTCTGCCAATTACCTGGATGGTGGTAACAACAGATGCCAGTCTGTCAGGTTGGGGAGCAGTTCTGGAACAGTCTGCGGTTCAGGGGATATGGTCCAAGACAGAGAGGACCTTACCCATCAACATTCTGGAGATCCAGGCGGTATATCCAGCCCTAAAAGCCTGGACTCTCAGGTTACAGGGCTGCCCGGTCAGGATCCAGTCCGACAATGCCACAGCAGTGGCTTATGTCAATCATCGGGGAGGCACCCGGAGCCGAGCTGCTCAAAAGGAGGTGAACCAGTTCTTGGTCTGGGCAGAGAGAGACTGGGAGGACTCCACTGCCGCCATTTTATACATTCAAGCGCTTTTTTACTTATGAGATGTAAGTGTTTCTCTTTAATAAAAACTTCTCATGTTTTACGCAATTACACTATTGGCCCCTTCTTCATTCCATGTGGGTTATGTCTGAGGACACCTAAGACTCCATATGGAGAAGATTCCCCTGGGAAAGAACCGCCGGGATTCTACCTTCCATCTGCCCTTGGTGTCCTACCTCCATTGCCAGTGAGCAACTTAAGCCTGTTTGACTCATACAGCATACGCTCTGTAGGGCACCCAACTTTCCGGTAAGCCTCCAGTCATTCGGGTGCTGGTTTGGCACAAAGTATATATCAGCACATATTGGATTGTATTCAAAGGTTTCCACGATCATATGTTTTGAAGTTCACCATTATAGCAACAATTGTGTTTATCGCACGCTTTATTCATTTCTGGACAGTCTTGTCTTTATTTGCTGATATATATGGTGATCCTAAGGGTTCATGCTACAATGGACTTTTTATGTATGAACATTCACTAACATGCAACACTAATTTTTCTTTACTACATGTGTTATTGCATATTTATTCTTTATAATTTTGCATCACTTATTAGCGCTACACTTGGTTTTATTAGATTTATAGCAAAAATTCTATTTGTTGTGTTAGCTGCTTATTTTTTTGTTTGGAGCAAGCGCATGGTTTATGGGTTTTTTTTGTCTGGGCAGAGATGCATGTGCCAAAAAATGGGGGGTCCCAGATGTAGATCTCTTTGCATCCCGATTCAACAAAAAGTTAGACAGATTTGTGGCAAGGACGAGGGATCCTCTTGCATGCGGGACGGATGATTCCGTGGCATCAGTTCTCACTGATTTACGCATTCCCTCCTATTCTGCTACTGCCACGACTCCTTCGCAGGATCAGGCAGGAAAGGAAGTCGGTACTTCTGGTGGCCCCCCCTTGCTATGCAGAAATAGTAAGGATGACGGTGGGTTCCCCGTGGACCCTACCGGTACGCCCAGACCTGTTATCTCAAGGTCCAGTGTTCCATCCTGCCTTACAAACGCTAAATTTGACTGTTTGGCTTTTGAGACCCACGTTCTGAAGAGTCGTGGGCTTTCAGGTCCTGTCATATCTACCTTAATTAATGCAAGGAAGCCAGCTTCCAGGTTGATTTATCATAGAGTCTGGAAAGCTTATGTATCCTGGTGTGAATCCAGAGGTTGGCATCCCAGGAAATATGTCATAAGTAGAATTCTTGATTTTCTACAATTAGGATTAGAGATGAAGCTGGCCTTGAGTACCATCAAGGGCCAGGTCTCAGCTTTATCAGTATTATTTCAACGGCCACTTGCTTCGCATTCTTTGGTCCGAAACTTTATGCAGGGGGTGATGCGTCTTAGTCCTCCGGTTAAGGCGCCCCTAAACCCCTGGGACTTGAACTTGGTCCTGGCTGTGTTACAGAAACAGCCTTTTGAACCAATAAGTCAGATTCCTTTGGTCTTGTTGACAAGGAAGTTAATTCTTCTGGTGGCCATCTCTTCTGCTAGAAGAGTTTCAGAATTAGCAGCCCTTTTCTGTAAGGAGCCTTATTTGATTATACACAAGGATAGAGTGGTACTGCGCCCTCATCCTAGTTTTTTGCCGAAGGTGGTTTCTGATCTTCATTAAAACCAAGACATTGTTCTGCCTTCCTTTTTTCCAGATCCCTGTTCTCCGGAAGAGACAGTGGCGGAATTACCGGGGTCGCAACAGTCACAGTTGCGACGGGGCCGGCATTCCGCCACTGTGGGGGGGGGGGGGCAGCGGGGTTGCTCTTCACATCGCTGAGGCTGAGCGTGTCTCTCATCTAACAGCAGAGAGACACCGGCATTGTTTGTTTTATTTCCCTGCTCTCCGTGTGTCCTCTCTCTCTCACGGCATGACAGAGGACACACAGCTGATCTCCCCCCTCCCCTCTCTGTGTGCTCCGCGGGCAGTCAAGTGTGAAGCTAAGGAGCTCACATTTCCCGCGGAGCACAGAGAGTGGAGGGGGGGAGATCAGCTGTGTGTCCTCTGTCATGCCGTGCGAGAGAGAGGACAAACGGAGAGCAGGGAAATAAAACAAACAATGCCGGTGTCTCTCTGCTGTTAGATGAGAGACACACAGGCGTACAGCGGAGCGGACCGAAGCCGCCTCCCCCCCCCCTCTCTGGTTACGGAGGAGGAGTCCGAGGGAGAAGGCTGTTCTGAGGTCTGTAAACTTTGTATCCAAATAGACATGTGCTGGGGGAACGCTATGGGGTGGGGGTCTGCATTGATGAGGTGGGGGTCTGCACTGAGGGGGGGTCTGCATTGATGAGGTGGGGGTCTGTACTGAGGGGGGTCTGCATTGATGAGGTGGGGGTCTGCATTGATGAGGTGGGGGTCTGCATTGATGAGGTGGGGGTCTGCATTGATGAGGTGGGGGTCTGTACTGAGGGGGGGTCTGCATTGATGAGGTGGGGGTCTGCACTGAGGGGGGGTCTGCATTGATGAGGTGGGGGCCTGCACTGAGGGGGGTCTGCATTGATGAGGTGGGGGTCTGCACTGAGGGGGGTCTGCATTGATGGAGGGAGGGGAGTCTGCACTGAGTGGGGTCTGCATTGATGGTGGGTCTGCACTGAGGGGGGGTGGTCTGCATTGTGGGGGGCCTTCACTGAAGGAGGGGGGTCTGTACTGAGGGGGGTGTGAACTGATGGAGGGGGGGTCTGCAATGATGGAGGGGGGGTCTGTACTGAGGGGGGATGTGAACTGATGGAGGGGGGGTCTGCACTGATGGAGGGGAGGTCTGCACTTATGGAGGGGGGTCTGCAATGATGAATGGGGTCTGCACTAAGGAGGTCTACACTGATAGATGGGAGTCTATGCTGATAGAGGGGGGCTATACTGATGGGGGGGTCTGCAATGAGGGGGGCTATACTGATGGATGGGGTCTGTACTTAGTAAGGAGGATCTATACTGCGAGATGGGGGTCTGTACTTAGTGGGGGGTCTATACTGAGAGGGGGGTCTGCAGTTAGTGGAGGGGGGTCTGTACTGAGGGGGGGCTATAGTTGATGGAGGGGGTGACACCAATTTTTTCCTCACTGGGTGACACCAACCCTAGTGATGCCACTGGAGAGACGCTCTCCGCTCCGAGCCGTGCTGTCCTGAGGAGACAGGGGACTCTGATAGAGGACTCTGATGGGCACTGATAGGGGGCACTGATAAGATTTACTGATGAGCACTGAAGGGGAGGCACTGATAGGGGACACCGATGGAAGGCACTGATAGGGGACACTGATGGGCACTGAAGGGGAGGCACTGATAGGGGACACCGATGGAAGGCACTGATAGGGGACACTGATGGGCACTGAAGGGAGGCACTGATAGGGGGCACTGATGGGAGGCACTGTTGGGCAATGATGGGGGGCACTGAGAAGGCACTAGGGGGCACCGATGGGAGGCACTGATAGGATTTACTGATGAGTATTGATGGGGGCACCGATGGGAGGCACCAATGGGATTTACTGATGAGCACTGAAAGGAGGCACTGATAGGAGGCACTAAGAAGGCACTGATAGGGGCACAGATAGGAGGCACTGAAAAGGGGCACTGATAGGAGGCATTGATGGTCATTGATGAGCACTGATAGGCAGAACTCATAGGCTGCACAGATGGGCACTGAGGAACACTGATAGGCAGAACTAAGGCAGTATTGATGGGCACTGATGGGCAGTATTTAAGAGTACCGATAGGTGGCATGGATGGACGCTGCAATAATGAGCACTGATAGGTGGTGCTGATAGGCAGATTTGATGGGCACCAATAGGCAGCATTAATGAGCACTGATAGGTAACACTTGTAGGCGGCATTGATGGGCACTGATAGGTGGCATTGATGGGCACTGATGATTGTGGTACTGATTATAAGTGTAAACAATTTACTGACATTCTTGACAGTTAATGGCAGTCCTTTCCTCACACAGACACCGCGTGGGAGGGAAGGGCTGCGGATAACCGGCAAGTCTGTTTACATGTGATCAGCTGACATCACATGGTAAAGGGCCACTGTGATTGCGCTGGATGCACGTCCCAGGGGGCATGCAGGAAGCACGGTTTTGGGATGATGTCCATGGATGCCCTCCCAAAATTGGAAGCCTGGAGGTTCTAGTTACGCCTCTGGGAAGAGAGATCACTACATTCATTAGATGTAGTAAGAGCAGTCGAGGCCTATCTCGAGGCAGTTGCTCAGATTCGCAAAACGGATGTTTTGTTTCTGCTGCCAGAGGGTCCCAATAGAGGACAAGTAGCGTCAAAAGCTACCATTTCTAAATGGATTCGACAATTGATCATTCAAGCTTAAGGTTTGAAACAGAGGATTCCTCTCTTTCAGATCAAGGCACATTCCACAAGGGCTATTGGTGCTTCTGGGGCAGTGCATCACCAGGCCTCGATGGCTCAGATCTGCAAGGCCGCAACCTGGTCTTCAGTTCATACATTCACCAGATTCTATCAGGTGGATGTGAGAAGGCATGAGGATATCGCCTTTGGGCGTAGTGTGCTGCAGGCAGCGGTACAGGTCTGATTGCACCCTACTTGGTCGTGGTTCCCCCCCCTCAGGTAGCATTGCTCTGGGACATCCCATCAGTAATTACTGTGGCTCTGTGTCCCGTGATGTTCGAGAAAGAAAATAGGATTTTTTAAAACGGCTTACCTGTAAAATCCTTTTTTCGAAGGACATCACGGGACACAGAGGTCCCGCCCCTCTTCTAATACACTATATTGCTTGGCTACAAAACTGAGGTATCCCTGCAAGGGGAGGGATTATATAGGGGGTTGAACTTTCTGATAGGGTGTGCCAGTGTCTAATCACCAGTGATACCCTATATAACCCATCAGTAATTACTGTGGCTCTGTGTCCCGTGATGTCCTTTGAAAGAAAAGGATTTTACATGTAAGCTGTTTTAAAAAATCCTATTTTTGCTGTCCTTATACCTCGTTTGCAAACCCAATGTACCTGAATATTCATCCTGTGTTGTAATGTAATCCAAAAAAAGGATTTTAGGTTAAGTCAGAAATCCTTTTTCTTTTTTTTTTCTGCTACGTATTTCTTTTGTGTAAAATATATATTGAGAAACCACTGGGATTATGATACCTTTAGTGTAGAATCAAAATGGCAGATACAGAGTGCATGAGAAAGGTAAAAAGCAGGGAAGACTAAAAACTGTAGCCTCTACGTGTAAAAAAAAAAAATATCTGTTCTAGAAAACGTGTTTTTTTTTTTTTACCATTGCTATTGCCTTAGCCTAATGTTATACATTCAAAAACCTTTTGTTTTATAATAGTCTGAATGTTTTTCTTTACTTTCGATTTTCAGCTGGTGGTTCATATTTCATGATATCACGTTCCCTTGGTCCTGAGTTTGGTGGAGCTGTTGGCCTTTGCTTTTACTTGGGGACTACATTTGCTGGTGCCATGTACATTCTAGGTGCAATTGAAATCTTGTTGGTAAGACTATAATGCTATTGCTTGGTTTCTATGCATGCTTTGTATTTTATAGTTAATTTTTTAGAAGGTTAGTTCACCTTTACCAAAAAACTGCATACACCGCTAAGAGGCATCTGCAGTTTGACTACTTCGGTGGTTGTTTAGCTGACATGTAGGGCTCACCAGTGAGTTCGGTCCACAACAGATAATACCTTTTCATTTATTTAAACACAACAGAATACGTTCACAGCGATTAGCTTTCCTCACAGGGGGTTTCCACATCTATATATGAAATTAACAATATTCAGCCTTCTGGCTCTATTTGGCAGCCCTGCTGCTCAGGTCTCATGCCTTGGTCCTTCTGACCATCTAACACAACACCCCTGTACTCGCATACAAACACTGTACCTCTGTCAACTCTCTCCCTCTTTCCTGCAGCTCCCTGCTTTTTCATCTGTTAGGCTCAGGCCTCTGTCTGTCCTGTCCCAGACAGCACCGTACAGACTCGCACACCTCTCTGGCTGCTCCTTTGCAACCACACACAGACTCCTTGGGAGGGTGGAGCACAGAAATCTAGTTCTGATTACCCTAAGAACCCAAAACACAACTGCACCATCAGCGTGCCTATTGTCTACAAAACCTGACTCAGACTGCCTTTCAACACCATGACAGGGCACCGCACTGTCACAGTAGATAAAAACAAACTGAGCTGCTCAGACTAAAGCTGAATAATACTCTTGTTATAGGTGTACCTCCATGAAGCCTGACTGGATTACTTCTAGAAGAGAAGAGAAGCCTAGCTCTTACTGCTCACCTTCATCACAGGAGTTCTTTCTTTCTTATTTTTCCCGCTTTCCCTTATCTGCAGAGGCAGATTTTTTTGGTAAAGGTGGACTAATCCTTTTAAACATTTGTATAATTTGAGGTCTAAATCTATCAGTAAAGTAATGTTAACGCTACTGTTTACGTTACAATATTACCTGGTAATCCTTCGAAGAAATTGTTTGTTCAGGTACTTCTTATCATGGGTAACTTGTGCTGCTACATCGCCACCCTGTCACACACTCCCCGGATTAAAGCCTAGTACACACAGGCCGAATGTCAGGTGACATTGGCCAGTTCAATAAAAACCGGCCTACGTTCAGCCCGTGTGTATATCAGCCAGTCCAACAGAAGACAGCAGTTCGGCTGGCTTCTGTCAAAAGAGCATGCTGGAAAACCAGCAGCCAAATGGCTCCCAATCAGCACTCACAGCCAATGGCTGTGAGCACTGACTGGAGTGTTCTGACAGGGGATAGCCCCCCCACCACCACCATCAGAACACACTAGCTCAGCAGGGAGATTGCTGTACTAACATTGGACTGTTAGTGCAGCGGCTCTGACCTGAGCTGTCCTGCTGGGTTGAAAGGAAAAAAAACTGACAGTGTGTACTAGGCTTTAGACTACGAATAGCTTTGCTGAAGCCCATTGCACAGGCGTCTACCGATGTTGCTAGCATGAAGCCAATCCAGAGCAGTGATGTGCAGCCTGGATGCTTGAGTGCATATTAAGTTTATGTTGACATTTTCCCTCTTATGACTGAGAGCTGGTCTCTAGTATATTTGATAGATTGTACTGAGAGTTTCTAGGTTACCATCAGGTCTTTCTGTGATTTTCTATGGGCTCCTTCCATTGACTGTTTTGTGGATTGGCGTAGTCTTCATTACAAGATATATATTGGAGATTGCATCAGGAGTTTCACCCTAAATTATGTTTTCCCCTTTTTCTCAAGCAGATGTTGCTGACATTATGAGTCAAGTATTTTGTAGTAACGAGTTTTGCAGGATACACAGATGTTGGAGAGGAGAGTCATTAAACGGGAAAAAAAATAAAAACACTTTGGATCTAAATGCTTGAACATTATTATCTGAATACTATCAAGATCAATCACGTCAGTCCGCTGATGTTTCAAGGACGTGAACTTTTTTCGCTACCTGGGAACTGATCTGGAATAGAGCATTGTTTGATGGAAGGCTATTAATGACTGAAAAGATTAAGCAGGAACTGACTTTTAATTTCCCCCAAAATTGCGGAAATGCAAACCAAAAGCAACATGAATTGCCCATGGGACTTTAGATGAGGTGCAACACACTCAATAATAAAATTAATAAAGTAAAGATTTATTGGTAAATACAATTTCCAACAGATCAACAGTGACATAATTGCCATATAGTCAAGCAAATAGGTCAATATATTATTATTATACAGGATTTATATAACAGTTTGCGCAGCGCTTTACAACATGAGGGCAGACAGTACACTTGCAATACAAATCAATACAAGAGGGTTCAGAGGGCCCTGCTCGTTAGAGCTTACAATCTAGGAGGGAGGGTCAATTGGAACAAAAGGTAATAACTGTGGGGGATGAGCTGATGGAGAAAATGAAAATACAGTTGTTAGGTGTGGGTAGGGTAGGCTTCTCTGAAGAGAAGGGTTTTCAGAGATTGTCTAAAAGCTAATAGAGTAGGAGATAAGCAGACAGATTGGGGTAAGGCATTCCATAGCATTGGAGAGGCTTTGGAAAAGTCCTGGAGGGAGAATGGGAGGAGGAGACGAGGGAGCTAGAGAGCAGAAGGTCTTGAGAGGAATGAAGAGAACGAGTAGGTTGTATTTAGTAATGGTGCAACGGATTGTCATCGATCCGTGATCCGATCCGCGGAGGTTGATCCGTACGGGACACCCGCGATCCGCGGAGCGCTCTGTGGCCTCGGCCATAGGAAAGGCCGCAGCTTTGGCCTAGCTCCGGAGCGGCGGCCATCTTGGTACACCCGGCGGCCGTTTAGCACGTGATCTCTCCCCTCTGTGTACTGATCTGTACAGTGGAGGGGAGAGATCGGATGGCAGCAGTGCCAATACTCTGCAATGCCCTGCCAATACTCTGCAATGCCCTGCCAATACTCTGCAATGCCCTGCCAATACTCTGCCATGCCCTGCCAATACCCGCCAATACCCTGCCAATATACCCGCCAATACCCTGCCAATATACCTGCCAATATACCCGCCAATACTCTGCCAATACTCTGCCAATAGGGAGATTGTGGATATTACAGTGGGGGAGATTTTTTTTTGTTGATCCGAAAATGATCCGAACCGTGACTCCTGATCCGAGGAACGATCCGAACCGTGAGTTTTTTGATCCGTTGCACCCCTAGTATTTAGAGACTAGGCTAGTGATGTAGCTGGGGGCTAAATTGTGGATGGCTTTGTAGGTAGTTGTTAGTATTATGAATTTAATTTGTTGGGTGAGCGGAAGCCAGTGGAGGGATTGACAGAGAGGGGTAGCAGACACAGAGCGATTGGTAAGGTGGATGAGTCTGGCAGCAGCATTCATGATGGATTGAAGAGATGATAGACTATGTAGAGGTAAGCCAATGAGAAGCGAGTTGCAGTAGCCGAGGCGAGAGATGACCAGGGAGTGAATTAAGAGCTTTGTTGTGTCATTGGTTAGAAAGGGGTATATTTTGGGGATTTTGTGGTGGCAAGATTTGGACAGTGATTGGATGTGGTGCTTGAAGGAGAGTTCAGAGTCCAGGACTACACCTAGAACCTTGGCATGCAGGGATGCGTTTATAGTTGTGCCATCGATTATGACAGAGAGATCAGGGGAAGGGAAAAGGGCATATGGGGGAGGAAAAATTATAATTTCAGTTTTGGATAGATTGAGTTTGAGGAAGTGGTGTGACATCCAGACTGATATATCTGATAGTAAATTAGTGATACGTGAGGAGACAGAGTGGGTGAGCTGAGGGGTAGAGAAATAGATTTGGGTGTTGTCAGCTTAGAGGTGATATAGGAAACCATGAGAGGCTATCAGCTGACCCAGGGAGGAGGTGTAGATTGAAAATCGGAGAGGTCCAAGAACAGAACCTTGGAAGACCCCAACAGAGAAAGGAAGAGAGGAGGAAGTAGACTTGTAGGAAACGCTAAAGGTGCAGTTAGATAAGTAGAAAGAGAACCAGCGAAGAGTACAGTTACGGAGACCAAAGGCGTGGAGTTTTTTGAGGATTAGGGGGTGGTCAACTATATCAAAGGCAGCAGAGAGGTCCAGGAGTAGGAGTACAGAATAGTGTTAATTGGTTGTGGCCGTTGGTAGATTGTTTGTTTTAGGAGAGCAGTTTCTGTGGAGTGTTGAGGACGAAATCTAGACTGAAGGGGATGAAGAAGGCTTTTATAAGCAAGGTGGATGCCCAGTTGGTTGTAGACCAGACGTTCAAGGAGTTTGGATAAGAAGGGAAGCAAGGAGATGGGGCGTAGGTTGTTAGGATTGGATGGGTCCAGTGAGGGCTTTTTAAGTATGGGTCTGACAAGTGCATGTTTTAGAAAGTTGGGGAAGATGCCAGAAGAGAGGGAGAGATTGAAGATGTGGGTTAGAGAGTGTAGCATAGAGCAAGAGGGTGAACGTAGCATTTGCGAGGGAACAGGATCCAGAGGGCAGGTGGTAAGGTGGACGTTAGCAAGTAGTTTAGCAACCTCGTCTATAGTGGTGGGGTTGAAAGAGGGAAGTAATGATTGTACCTGTGGGCATGAAGTGTAAAGCATGGAGGATATCTGAACAGTAGAGATCTCCTCACGAATTGTATCAATCTTCTGTTTGAAGTGATTGACGATCTCCTGGGCAGTGAGTGAGTTGGCGGTCGAAGGCAGTGGAGGACGAAATAGAGAGTTGAAGGTAGAGAAGAGTTGACGGGGACGCGATAAGTTGCTAAAGAGAGTGATAAAATAGGTCTGCTTGGCAGTGAGGAGGCTGGAATTGTATTTCGGAGGGCAGATTTATATTGGTTGAAATCTTTCTGAGACTTAGTCATACGCCACAAGCACTCATGAGCACTACTATGTTTTTTCAGACTTCTAGTACCATCTGTTTGTCAAGGTTGAAGGGGTCGGTTCTGTGTGTAGTGAGGGGGGCCAGTGAGTCCAGTGATGCTAGAAGTGAAGTGGCTAGGTTGGTGCAGGATGGGGTGAGATTTTGTCTTATGCAGCGTACACACGGGCGGACTTTTTGACCGGACTGGTCCGACGGTCTATCTGACGGACTTTCGACGGACTTCCGACGAACTTTCCCAACGAACGGACTTGCCTGCACACCAAAGTCCGACGGATTTGTACGTGATGACGTACGACCGGACTAAAATAAGGAAGTTGATAGCCAGTAGACCATGGCACTTCCACCACCATGCTTGACTGTAGTCAAGGCACACCTGTCTTTGTACTCCTCACCTGGTTGCCACCACACACGCTTACCACCATCTGAACCAAATAAGTTTATTTTGATCTCATCAGACCACAGGACATGGTTCTAGTAATCCAAGTCCTTAGTCTGCTTGTCTTCAGCAAACTGTTTATGGGCTTTCTTGTGCAAGATCTTTAGAAGAGGCTTCCTTCTGGGATGACAGCCATGCAGACCAGTTTGATGCAGTGTGCGGCGTATGATCTGAGCTCTGACAGGCTGACCCCCCACCCCTTCAACCTCTGCAGCAATGCTGGCAGCACTCAGTACATCTATTTCTCAAAGACAACCTCTGGATATGACTCTGAACACGTGCCCTCAAGGCCTGTTCTGAGTGGAACCTGTCCTGTTAAACCGCTTTATGGTCTTGGCCACTGTGCTGTAGCTCAGTTTCAGTTTTGGCAATCTTCTTATAGCCAAGGCCATCTTTATGTAGAGCAACAATGCTTTTTTTCAGATCCTCAGAGAGTTCATTGCCATGAGGTGCCATGTTGAACTTCCAGTGACCAGTATGAGAGAGTGAGAGCGATGACACCAAATTTAACATACCTGCTCCCCATTCGCACCTGAGTCCTTGTAACACTAATGAGTCACATGACACCGGGGAGGGAAAATGGCTAATTGGGCCCACTTTGGACATTTTCACTTAGGGGTGTACTCACTTTTGCTGCCAGCGGTTTAGACATTAATGGCTGTGTTGAGTTATTTTGAGGGGACAGCAAATTTAAACGGTTTTACAAGCTGTACACTCACTACATTACATTGTAGGAAAGTGTCATTTCTTCAGTGTTGTCACATGAAAAAATAGAATAAAATTTTTACAGAAATGTGAGGGGTGTGCTCACTTTTGTGAGATACTGTGTATGTGTATGTGTGTGTATATGTATATGTATATGTGTGTGTGTGTGTGTGTGTGTGTGTGTGTGTGTGTATATATATATATATATATATATATATATATATATATATATATATACACACACACACACACACAGTGGGGACGGAAATTATTCAGACCCCCTTAAAATTTTCACTCTTTGTTATATTGCAGCCATTTGCTAAAACTATTTAAGTTCATCTTTTTCCTCATTAATAGCACCCCATATTGACAGAAAAACACAGAATTGTTGACATTTTTGCAGATTTATTGAAAAATAAAAACTGAAATATCACAAGTATTCAGACCCTTTGCTCAGTATTTAGTAGAAGCACCCTTTTGATCTAATACAGCCATGAGTCTTTTTGGGAAAGATGCAACAAGTTTTTCAACACCTGGATTTGGGGATCTTCTGCCATTCCTCCTTGCAGATCCTCTCCAGTTCTGTCAGGTTGGATGGTAAACGTTGGACAGCCATTTTTAGGTCTCTCCAGAGATGCTCAATTGGGTTTAAGTCAGGCTCTGGCTGGGCCATTCAAGAACAGTCACGGAGTTGTTGTGAAGTCACTCCTTCATTATTTTAGCTGTGTGCTTAGGGTCATTGTCTTGGAAGGTAAACCTTCGGCCCAGTGTGAGGTCCTGAGCATTCTTGAGAAGGTTTTCGTCCAGGATATCCCTGTACTTGGCCGCATTAACCTTTCCCTCGATTGCAACCAGTCGTCCTGTCCCTGCAGCTGAAAAACACCCCCACATCATGATGCTGCCACCACCATGCTTCACTGTTGGGACTGTATTGGACAGGTGATGAGCAGTGCCTGGTTTTCTCCACACATACAGCTTAGAATTAAGGCCAAAAAGTTCTATCTTGGTCTCATCAGACCAAAGAATCTTATTTCTCACCATCTTGGAGTCCTTCAGGTGTTTTTTAGCAAACTCCATGCAGGCTTTCGTGTGTCTTGCACTGAGGAGAGGCTTCCGTCGGGCCACCCTGCCATAAAGCCCCAACTGGTGGAGGGCTGCAGTGATGGTTGACTTTCTACAACTTTCTCCCATCCCCCCAACTGCATCTCTGGAGCTCAACCACAGTGATCTTTAGGTTCTTCTTTACCTCTCTCACCAAGGCTCTTCTCCCCCGATAGCTAAGTTTGGCCGGACGGCCAGCTCTAGGAGGGGCTTTGGTCATCCCAAACGTCTTACATTTAATGATTATGGAGGCCACTGTGCTCTTAGGAACCCTAAGTGCAGCAGAACTTTTTTTGTAACCTTGGCCAGATCTGTGCCTTGCCACAATTCTGGCTCTGAGCTCTTCAGGCTGTTCCTTTGACCTCATGATTCTCATTTGCTCTGACATGCACTGTGAGCTGTAAGGTCTTATATAGACAGGTTTGTGGCTTTCCTAATCTAGTCCGATCAGTATAATCAAACACAGCTAGACTCAAATGAAGGTGTAGAACCATCTCAAGGTTGATCAGAAGAAATGGACAGCACCCGAGTTAAATATGAGTGTCACTGCAAAGGGTCTGAATACTTAGGACCATGTGATATTTCAGTTTTTCTTTTTTAATAAATCTGCAAAAATGTCAACAATTCTGTGTTTTTCTGTCAATATGGGGTGCTGTGTGTACATTAATGAGGAAAAAATGCACTTAAATGATTTTAGCAAATGGCTGCAATATAACAAAGAGTGAAAAATTTAAGGGGGTCTGAATACTTTCCGTCCCCATGGTATATATGCTGTGGGAGGGGGGGATGAATGAGAGATAGTTTAAGGATAAAGGACAGAGCTGTCAAAAGGAGTGGTAGAGAGTGCATTTTACAAGGTGAAAGAGCTAAAGGGGTAAACAGGGTCATCTGATGTCTGTGTGGTGTTTTTCAAAGAATTTTCTTGTGTTTATTTGCTTTGTACATTCGCTGAAGTGTATAGTCAGAAGTGCTCCCACTTATAGAAATAGCCCCACTTTAAGAAAGAGCCCCAGTTGTAAATGCTTCCCCCAAAAGATACGTATATTTATACTAATAGGGATGGGGGGTGGGTGCATTTCAATTATCAATCAGGAGGTAATAAATGTTGGCTGGTCAGCAGGGCAAAATTCTTACTTCTTCAGAAACAGACTAGCAAGAGGGCACTAAAGTTAACGGGCCATCATTTTTGGTAAGACAAGGGAGATAATAAAGCATTGTAATGTGGACAGGTCTACAGACGGTTAAGCAAAAATAACATACCAGCATTATTAAACAGGCATAAGCGAAAGCAGATAGCAGTGTTTCAGTTTTTGGGTGGATATGTTTCAACAACACATACCTGTGAAATGATAGAAGACGTTTTCAGATGAGACATTCAGATGAGGAATTCAGATGATGAGTGCAGAGTTAGAAGTGCTCCCACTTTGAGAAAGAGCCCCAGTTGCAAATGTGCCCCCTGCAAAATCATGAATATATACATATTCATTCCATAGCAGTATACAGTGTTTCAAAGATCAATTCATAATAGGTGTGAACTTGACACATCCAACCATATTTCGTTAGCTGAAATACAAACCCAATTGAATATTGGTTCTATACCGGTACTTGATGTCAGAAACAGAGAATCTAATTATGGAACATAGGAATACATAGAGGTCACTGGGTGACACAGAAGTCGCAAGAATGTATGAGACACCAGTAAAGAAATATAAAAAGGAGTGAAGGATTACTGCAGCAATTAGGTCTGGATACACAGGACAGTGACGTGCCCAGTAAACACACAGGGGCAGGAATGCTGGAATCTGGCTGAAATACACAGGGGCACACAGGTGCCAGAACACTGGAAGCTGACAGAAGTGCACTAGTGGCACACAGGTGTAGGTGGCTGGGTTAAAGGATACAGTAAGTTCACTTTTGGGTACAAGTTGCATGCTCAACCCGTTTTTAGGGTGGAACATGTTCCCACTGCTGTCCGCTGCTTGTTCTCCCTGTACTGGAGAAATTCCCCGTACTAGCTGTCACTTTTTGAAAACCCTGTCATTCATACACAGCGCTCTGCATCTGATATCCTTTTTGGCTTTCGCCTTGTAGTTTTTAATGAACTATCACTGAGCACTGTGATAGTTCATTGATTCTTCCTGTCAGAATGTATCAGCTTCCTTGTACAAGGTACGAGCAAACGGATACACTGACAGGTTTGTAGGAGACCTGCATGGTATCAGTGAATTGCTGATCGCTGATGCAATGCTTTACAGGCTTCTGGAACAAAAAATACATTTATTTTTTTTTACATGCAAAAAAAGAACAATTATTATTATTTTTTATTTTTTAATGTGAACTTATCCTTTAACATGGGGCAAACAAGTGCTAAAAGGAGAGATGCAGGAAGAAGTGCACAGGAGAGACACACTCTGGAGCTGGAACACTGGGCAATAGAGGCACTGGGGAACACAGGAGTCAGTGACAGAAGGCAGTGAAGCAATAGTCACTGGAAGAACTGGAGTGTAAGTGTCTTTGAAGGCTCATGAAGGCAGGAACTAAGAACAGGGACACTAGGAACACAGGCTTTTGGCAATATTTAATTCTGCTGGGATCATGGGAAGTGGAGCCTAGGGTTAGAAATACTAGCTATTTCTTAGGTTAAAGTGCGTTTAGTGGGGAACGGTCTCAAGTTGCTGGTTGTGTCTTGCTGTAAGTATTTCAACCCTTTCCTTCCAAGCAGGTGGCACAGGCTTATTTGAGATGCAGAGTTTAAACACACTAACTGGTTTTTACTAGAGCTCCGGATCTTGGACGTTGGTTTTGCTGCTTGCTGGTAGTAGGTTGTGACCCCCAGGCGATTGCCTCAACGAAAGCCAGAGATGAGTATGGACAAGGAAGGCTACGGTGTGGAGATTTTACACTAGGGGATCTGCAAGAGGATGTCAGGTCCAGCCATGAGTCAGGGCACGGGTCCTTCAAGAGAGAATCTGATTCCAGCCAGAGATTGAGGCAGGCAGCAAACAAGAGAATGGTTGGGTCAATCCGTGTCATCAAGTAAACAGTAGCTGGCAAGAAAACACAGCGCCAGTCACTTCCAGGGCTGATGCTTAAATACCCCGTGTCAGGACCCAGGTCTGAACCTGCGATCCCTGCTGATGATGTCTCTTCTTGCAGAGCCTGTCCCCTGACGGTGACATAATACTTTGGCCCAAGCATAGCTAATGCTGTGGCTCCTTTCAGGCAGCTAATTTCAGAGCTGCAGGAGTTAGGCGTTGCCCACCAAGACAAATTTGACAAACTGGAAAGTGTGGTGAAAAGGCAACAGGAAGAAAACCATGCTCTACAGAAAAATTTCTGGATGTATGTTTCCGAGATGATGCTAACGCATGCATGCCTCTATCACTCAAATGTAATGGAGGCCGCCACCATTCGAGAGGGTTCCTTATCCAGTGTTTCATATATTTAAAAAGGTAACCAGCTGCATTTACTTCTGAGGAAACAAAGATACTATTTATCAACCTTCTGACTGAGGAAGCCCTAGCTTGGGCCTCTCCTTTTCATATAGAACAAAACAGTGCTACTCTGAATAATTTTGAGACCGTTGTGACCGCTAGGAATCAGATTTATGATCCTAACCGCAGCACTACTGCCGAAGCAAAGTTGCGTATTTTGCAGCTGGGTATACTTTCTGTTGCTGAGTACACAGCTGAAATCTGATGTTGGTTCTCAGATACCACTTGGAACCCAGCAGAACAAAAGAGTCAGTTCTGCCAAGGGCTCTCTGAACAGGTAAAAGATGAGCTTGCCAGATTGAAGACCCCTAATGATTTTGAGGCATTCATACATTTATATATCTGAATTAATCAGAGGCCTTACTCAGGGATGGAAGGAGAAACTGGGAATGTTTGTAGGTAATGGTGGCATGCATTTCTCTGCTAGTCAGTTTGTTCAGAAGGATCCAAAAGATTCCCCGAATTTTAACATTCCTGAACCTATGCAGGTTGATGCTATTAGGAGATCTGTTTCTGCTCTGTTCTGCTCAGGAGAAAGTGAAAAGGCATTTGGAGAACTTTCATATTTCTATTGTGGGGACTCTGGGCATTACGCAATTAATTGAACCAACAAAGTCAAAAGGACAATTGCTGCGACTGATGTTAATGCCTGAATAAATAAACTCCATTACTCAGTCTACCTTTCCATTGCTCCATGAAGAAAATATGGTAAATTCTCAATTTCTTTTCATTTTGTTACCCCTATTAAACTTATCACAGACGGCTGTGAATTTTTTTTGCCTTGCTATGCTGGGCTCAGGGGCCTGGGGGTGGGGGGTGGGGACATTATGGACATGGAGTTTGCCCAAAGCAAATATAATCAATAAATAAATCTGCACCGATTGATATGGAGACAATTGATGGTTCACCCCTATCAACAGGACCTGTTACCCATGAAACAGCTGCTCTGGTACTCCAATTTAAGACTGACCATTGTGGGTTTATGAACTTTCAGCTGATTATGTCACCAAAGTTTCCTGTCATCCTGGGTATTCCTTAGTTTTCTACCCAGAATCCTTCCATAAACTGGGAAAGGATTGTGCCCCCATTGCACAAAACTTTGTCTAGAACCTTATCTCTGAAATATTGGAAAGACTCTGTTCTGCCAAGGTCTTTAGAAAACCTGACTTACAGGGATCGTATTTGTCTGCATTCATCAAGGAGACGAATGGAAAACTGCCTTTAGAGCAAGATATGGGCGAGTCCTTGTTTATGCCTTAGGGCCTTTGCAACGCTCCCGCAACTTTTCAACACTTCATCGCTGATCTTTGAGATCTGTTGGACCAGTTTGTGATTGCTTATCTGGATGATGGTCTCATGTTTTCTGATAACCTGGAGGAGCATTGCAGGCATTGTTGCACTGTCTTTGAAAGAGAAAGAATTGACATCAAACTGGAGAAATGTGAGTTTGAAGGAACCCAGATCCAATTCTTGGGATACATGATTTCTCCAGAAGGTGTGAGCATTAATCCTAAGATCAAAGCAGTAGTGGATTGGCCTGCCTCTAGAAACATTAAAGAAGTATGATTTGTTGGATTTGCCAACTTCTACAGAAAATTCATAAGAAATTTTTCCAAGGTGATAGCACCAATTACCCAGCTGACAAAGAAAGGGGTGCCCTTTGTGTGGTCAGCTGAAGTGCAGACTGCCTTTTAGTAAGCTAAAAACTTTTTACTTCAGCACCAAAATTGGTACATCCTGAGCCTGAACTTCCTTTTATTGTGCAAGTGGATGCTCCAGACTTTGTTGTGGGAGCCATCCTTTCTCGGCAAAATGGAAAAAATATGCAGCTTCGTCCTTGTGCTTTCTGAATGTCTTCAGCCAAAATGTAATTATGTTTGGAAAATGTAGTTGCTGGCATTTGTTTTGGCCTTTTCCGAATGGAGGCATTTTCTCTAAGGGGCTAATAATCCTGCAACTGTTCTCACTGATCATAAAAAATTGGAATTCATTTTTCTGCCAGGAAATTGTCTTCTAGATAAGCATGTTGGTGTCTCCTCTTTTCCAGGTTCAATTTTATAAACTCGTATTGACCTAAGTCAAGACATAGTAAGGTTGATGCCTTATCGAGGATGTTGTCTGAGCCTCTCCAGGAAGACCACTTTAAATGTACAATCCAGTCTCAGAAGAACTTTCTAGGGGCCACAAGACATTCTTGAGTCTCCACAAAGAGGGGTATGAGAATGACCCACTCCTCAATCATCCTCCTAAGGACATTTAACCTTGAGTACAAGAACGGCTTTTGCAAGCACATGGTCTCTATGTACCTGAATCTGTGTTGAAGCCCTCGAGTTGGTTCATGACTCCAAACTTGCTGGTCTTTTTGGGGCTTCTAAGACAGAAGAACTTTTATCACATTCCTTTTTGGTGGCCTGGTTACAAGAAAGATGTCAAAAGCTACAGTATCTCACAAAAGTGACTACACCCCTCACAATTTTGTAAATACTTTATTATACCTTTTCATGGGACAACACTGAAGAAATTACACTTTGCTACAATGTAAAGTAGTGAGTGTACAGCTTGTATAAGAGTGTAAATTTGCTGTCCCCTCAAAATAACTTGACACACAGCCATTAATGTCTAAACCGCTGGCAACAAAACTGAGTATGCCCCTAAGTGAAAGTGATCAAATTGGGCCCAATTAGCCATTTTCCCTCCCTGGTGTGATGTGACTCGTTAGTGTTACAAATTCTCAGATGTGAATGGGGAGCAGGTGTGTTAAATTTGGTGTTATCGTATAGTTATGGGTGAGGACCCCTCCAAACTTATATCAAACCTGTATTAAGCTCTTAGACACCAGAAAACTATAGCAATTACACAGAAGATGAAAACGGCATGGGAGCAAGATACAGGACCAATTGCAGATGAGGACTGGGATGAAATATTGGAAGGAACCAAGGCAGTATCCCCCAAAATATCAGATAGACTGACACAACTATATATCCTACATAAAGTATACCGCTGAAAATGGCAAAATTTCAACACACACATAACCCAATATGCCTTCTATTTTGGGCTGATCCTGGTACGTTCTACCATTTAATTTGGAGTTGTCCAAACATACAGACATTCTGGACTCAGATAGTTCGCTTCTTACATGACAATATGGGATCTCCCGTAGTACTGGACCCCAAATTATGTCAGTTGGGACTATTGCCTGACGTAGAACTAGACAAATATCAAACTACATTATACACGAGACACTGTTTGCAGCGCGCAAAGCTACAGCAATGGAAAAAAGATGTCAATGATACATTACCATTCAAAAAGCTTATATACACTCACAGGGGATGTGCTCACAAATATTCTAAATAAGGGACAGATGGCTGGAAGACGGTGAAAATTATGTATGAAAAATTCCAAATGATACAGACTACCTACATTAAACCCTTAAATGGTACAAATACCACCCCAATAATTAAGAAGTATAGAACCCTGTACAATAATCCAATAGCATTTTTTAATCCATATTTTATTATATCTTTTTCACTGAAAACACTGAAGAAATGACACTTTGCTACAATGTAAAGTAGTGAGTGTACAGCTTGTATAAGACACCCCAAGCTTGTCTTTTGGGGTTGCTCCAGCCACTCCCTGTTCCTTTAAGATTATAGGGATCTTTTTCTATGGACTTGGTGGTCAATTTACCTCCCTCAAAAAAAAAAAAAAAATGCCAATATCTTAGTATTCGTAGATTGTCTCACCAAAATGGCTCACTTTATATCTGTTAAGGAGGTACCATCTGCTAAACAAACTGTAGAGTTGATGGTTCGAGGTGTCTTAAGACTACATGGAATTCCTAATGTTGAGGTGTCTGACAAAGGAGTACAGTTTACTTCAAAATTTTGGAAAAGCTTTTGTTTAGCTTTAGGTGTAACAAATAATCTGTCTTCTGCTTTTCATTCTCAGTCTAATGGTCAGACAGAGGAAAATCAAATGTTAGAGCAGTAGCTTTGATGTTTTGTCAGTTATCTTCAAGATGACTGGATAAACTATCTTCCTACAGCAAAGTTTGCTTATAACCATTATAACCACTTGCCGACCAAGCCACAGCGTGGTCGGCTAATTCTGGGGGGTGTACAATAACGCCCTCCCAGAATCGTGCTTCCTACGTGCCCCCTGGGGCGCACCCGGGAAAGTCCGTGGCTGTTGGGTCATTCATTCCCACCCATCCCTCATTCGTGCTCATCCATACCCGTCCATGCTACATCCGTGCCCATCCATGCCACAACTGTGCTCATCTATGCCACATCAGCGCTCATCTATGCCACATCAGTGCTCATCCGTGCCACATCAGTGCCACATCCATGCCACATCATTGCTTATCCGTGCCACATTCATGCCACCTCAGTACTCATCCGTGCCACATCAGTTCTTATCTGTGCCACATCAATGCTTATCCATGCCACTACAGTGCCCATCAGTGCCTCACAAAAGTGTAATAGGTAGTCAAATTCGATATTAAATTTATGCCCTTAGAACACCTGATGGTGCTCCCTGCACATTGGGCCTCTGTATGTGGCCAGGCTGTGGAAAGTCTCACAAGTGGTATTGCCATAGGAAAGGAGTAGCAGAATATATTTTGGGGTGTAATTTTTGCTATGTACATGCTATATGTTAGAAATATCTTATAAATGGACAACTTTGTGTAAAAAAAAAAAAAAAATGCGTTTTCATTTTCTTAACACATTTTCCAAAAAACTTGGGGATAAAAATCACATGTTTTAAAGACTCATTATGCCTCCTAGAATATACGTTGGGGTGTTTTCTTTCCAAAAATGGGGTTATTTTGTGGGTAATTCCACTGTCCTGGTGCCCCAGGACCTTCAAAAGTGTGATAGGTTGTTAGGAAATATGTGTAATTCATGTCCCTAGAACGCCTAATGGTGCTCCCTGCATGTTGGGCCTCTGTATGTGGCCAGGCTGTGGAAAAGTCTCACACATGGTATCGCCATACTCGAGAGGAGTAGTAGAATGTGTTTTGGGGTGTAGTATGCACATGCTGTGTGTGAGAAATAACCTTTTAATATGATAATTTTGTGAAAAAAAAAATATATACCGTATATACTTGAGTATAAGCCGAGTTTTTCAGCACATGCTGAAAATGCCCCCCCCCCGGCTTATACTAGAGTCAAGCACTTTTCTGCAGCAGAGAATGACATTTTCCAAACTGACTTTGGTGCTAGGGCCCTCAAATTTGGTGTGCAATCCCAGTGGAACTAGCACTACAACATATCCAAAGCTGGGGTTCCTTGCACCAAGTGGCCCAGAGATACGGGGCCCCAAATTCGGTCCAGCAAATGCCATTCTTTGCTGCAGAAAAGTGCTTGACATTTTCCGAATCTACTTTGGGGCCCCGTATCTTGTGGCCACTTGGTGCTAGGAACCCCAGCTTTGCATGCCAAATTTGGATTTCCTAGCACCAAGTGGCCCGAGATACGGGGCCCCAAAGTCGGTCAACTGTGTCTATCTGCAGCAATGTCATTTCCGGACCCTTTGGGTCCAGAGACCCCTAATTTTGGCTGCAGCTAGGGGGCATCTAGGAACCCTTAACTACCGAGTTTGAAGTTCGGGGGACCTATGGCTGCAAATGGGCACAGTGAGGCTGCAAATGGGCATTGTTGACCCTCTTTTCCACTTACAGTAGCTGCGCATTTCTCACCCTAGGCTTATACTCGAGTCAATACGTTTTCCCAGTTTTTTGTATTAAAATTAGGTGCCTCGGCTTATATTCGGGTCGGCTGATATATGCTATCTTCATTTTGCAAAGAATTTTGGGAAAAAATTACAACTTCAAAAAACTTGCCAATGCCTCTTACTAAATACCTTGGAATGTCTACTTTCCAAAAAGCGGTCATTTGGGGGGTAATTTGTACTTTCCTGGCTTGTTCGTGTCAAGAAATGAGATAGGCCATCAGTACATCAGGTGTGATCAATTTTAAGTTATTGGTACCATAGCTTGTAGACACAGACCAAATAATATACACTGATTTTGGTTATTTTTACCAAAGATGTAGCAGTATAAATTTTGCCCAAAATTTATTGAAGAAAAATTACTAATTTGCAAAATGTTATTACAGAAACTAAGAAAGGTGCATTTTTTTTACAAACTTTTTGGTCTTTTTTCATTTATAGAGGGGGGGGGGGGAGGAAAAAAGACCCCAGTGGTGATTAAATACTACCAAAAGTAAGCTCTATTTGTGTAAAAAAAAAAAAAGACAAATTTCATATGGGTACAGTGTTGCATGACTGAGTAACTGTCATTCAGAATGAAAATGCCTATTTTATTGGGATTTTATTTGATAGACCAACGCAAAGTGGCACATAATTGTGAAGTTGAAGGAAAATGATAAATGATTTTCAACATTTTTTTGCAAATACAGTTGTGCTCAAAAGCTACCCTGGCAGAATTTATGATTTCTTGGCAATAACACAAAAACATTTCTTTCACTCATGGTTAGTGTTTGGCTGAAGTCATTTATTGTAAATCGACTGTGTTTACTCTTTTTAATTCATAATGACAACAGAAACTACCCAAATGATCCTGATCAAAAGTCTACATACCTTGGTGATTTTGGCCTGATAACATGCACACAAGTTGACACAAAAGGGGTTTGAATGGCTATTAAAGGTAGCCATCCTCACCTGTGATCTGTTTGCTTGTAATTAGTGTGTGTGTGTGTGTGTGTGTGTGTGTGTACAAAAGGTCAATGAGTTTCTGGACTCCTGACAGACCCTTGCATCTTTCAACCAGTGTTGCACTGACGTTTCTGGATTCTGAGTGATGGGGGGAAAGCAAAAGAATTGTCAAAGGATCTGCGGGAAAAGGTAGTTGAACTGTATAAAACAGAAAAGGGATATAAAAAGATATCCAAGGAATTGAGAATGCCAATCAGCAGTGTTCAAAATCTAATCAAGAAATGAAAAATGAGGGGTTCTGTTGAAACCAAACCACAAGGTCAGGTAGACCAACTAAAATTTCAGCCACAACTGCCAGGAAAATTGTTCGGGATGCAAAGAAAAACCCACAAATAACTTCAGGTGAAATACAGGACTCCCTGAAAACATGTGGTGTGGCTGTTTCAAGATGCACAATAAGGAGGCACTTTCCAGAAGAAAGCCATTACTATGCAAATGCCACAAAGTATCACGCTTACAATACGCCAAACAGCACAGAGACAAGCCTCAAACCTTCTGGCACAAAGTCATTTGGAATGATGAGACGAAAATTTAGCTTTTTGGCCACAACCATACATGCTACATTTGGAGAGGAGTCAACAAGGCCTATGATGAAAGGTTCACCATTCCTACTGTGAAACACGGCTGTGAAACACGGAGGTGGATCACTGATGTTTTAGGGATGCGTGAGCTACAAAGGCACAGAAAATTTGGTCAAAATTGATGGCAAGATGAATGCAGTATGTTACCAAAAAAATACTGGAGGAACATTTGCATTCATCATCAAGGAAGCTGCGCATGGGACGTACTTGGACATTCTAACATGACAATGATCAAAAAAAAACACTAGGCCAAGTCGACCTGTCATTGACTACAGCAGAATAAAGTGAAGGTTCTGGAGTGGCCATCTCAGTCTCCTGGCCTGAATATCATTGAGCCACTCTGGGGAGATCTCAAATGTGCAGTTTATGAAAGGAAGCCCAAGAATTTACAGGAACTGGAGGCTTTTTGCCAAAAGGAATGGGCAGCTTTACCATCTGAGAAGATAAAGAGCCTCATCCACTCATACCACAAAAGACTTCAAGCTGTAATTGATGTTAAAGGGGGCAATACACGGTATTAAGAACTGGGGTATGTAAACTTTTGATCAGAGTCATTTGGGTAGTTTCTGTTGTCATTATGATTTAAAGAGAGTAAACACAGTTGATTGATAATAAATGGCTTCAGCCAAACACTAACCATGAGTGAAAAATGTTTGTGTCATAATATTCTCAGAAAAATGGCCAAGAAATCATAAATTCTGCCAGGGTATGTAAACTTACGAGCACAACTGTATGGGAAGTGTGGCGTGCATTTGTATTCAGCCCCGAGTCAATACTTTGTCGAACCACCTTTTGCTGCAATTACAGCTGCAAGTCTTTTTGGGGATGTCTCTACCAGCTTTGCACATCTAGAGAGTGCAATTTTTGCCCATTCTTCTTTGCAAAATAGCTCTGTTCTGTCAGATTAGATGTAGAGCGTCTGAACAGCAGTTTTCAAGTCTTGCCACAGATTCTCAATTGGATTCAGGTCTAAACTTTAGAGTCTTTTGCAGACTCTAACAGGTTTTCTACTAAGATTGCCTTGTATTTGGCTCCATCTATCTTCCCATCAACTCTGACTAGCTTCCCTGTCCCTGCTGAAGTAAAGCATCCCAACAACATGATGCTGCCACCCCCATGTTTCACAGTGGGGATGGTGTGTTCAGGGTGATGTGTAGTGTTAGTTTCTGCCACACATAGCATGTTGCTTTTGGGCCAAAAAGTTCAATTTGGACTCACCTGACCAGAGCACCTTCTACGTTTGCGGTTTCCCCCATGTGGTTTCTAGCAAACTGCAAATTGGACCCTTTGGCTTTCTTTCAACAATGGCTTTCTTCTTGCCACTCTTCTGGTCAGGATCCGTACAATAGACAAATGCTTGGTGGGCACACCCTAAAAAATGCATTAAAGATGGTGCAGCCATAAGACCATACAAACGGAACAAAATATTACAGCACACACATCCAAAAATGACATTTAACTCCTGCAAGACTATATAAAACACCTGAACATTTTCAAAAAATATGGGGATTTGGTCACACCATATAGCTATATGGTGCTTAAGCCCACTTACTCCATCAAAGTACCCCATTATCAGTGGGTCCTACACTATTCATAGAATGAAAGATCCTGCTTCTCTGAACCATGGGCTGAATCTGGGCTGACAGTTTATCTCTAAACATTGCAGATTTCATCCGGCTGCTTCTGTCTTCTGTCACATCATCAATAAACACCAATGACCCAGTGCCACTGGAAGCCATGCATGCCCATGCCATCACACTGCCTCCACCATGTTTTACAGATGAAGTTGTGTGCTTTGAATCATGAGCTGTTCCAAGCTTTTTCCACAATTTTTTCTTCCCGTCATCCTGGTACACATTAATCTTAGTATCATCCAGCCAAAGAATGCTTTTCTACAACTGGTCTGGCTTTTTTAGATTTTTTTTTGGCAAAGTCTAATCTGGTTTTTCTATTCTTCAGACTTATGAATTGTTTGCACCTTGTGGTGAACCCTCTGTATTTGCTCTTGTGAAGTTTTCTCTTCTTTGTAGACTTTGACAATGATACACCCACATCCTGGAGAGTATGCTTCACTTGTCTGGATGCTATGAATGGGTTTTTCTTTATCATAGCGAGGATCCTGCGATAATCCATCACTGTTGCCTTCCATGGACGTCTAGGCCTTTTTATGTTGCTGAGTTCACCAGTGCGTTCTTCTTTCCTCAGAATGCACCAAACTGTTGATTTGGCCTCTCCTAATGTTGCTGCTATCTCTCTGATGGATTTGTTTAGTTTTTGAAGCCTTACAATGGCCTTTCACTTGCATTGAAAGCTCTTTTGAACTCTCGATGTAGGTTCACAGCAATAGATTGCAAATTCAAATACCACACTTAGAATCAATTCTGGACCATTTACCTGCTTAATTGATGAAGAAATAACGAAGGAGTAGCCCACACCTGGCCATGAAACCACTTTCAATTCAATTGTCCAATTACTTTTGTTCCCTTGAAAAATAGGGGATAAACCCTTCCTCCGATTTGGATGTACATACTCTCAAATGAAACCTGAGAGTGTGCACTTTCAGCCCATATCCATTATATTACTATAGCTTAATTATGTTTTGGTATATACCTGAAAAAAACTAAAATTGTTCCTGTGTCCAAATATATATGGACCTAACTGTGTATGTATGTGTGTGTATGACATATAAACGTACATACACACTTACCAGCCACTTTTGCCATCAGAGCTGCCTTAACTCTTCGTGGCATAGATTCAGCAAGGTGTTGGAAAAATTCCTCAGATTTTGGTCCATATTGACATGATAGCATCACGCAGTTGCTGCAGATTTGTTGGCTGTGCATCCATAATGCGAATCTCCTGTTCAACAACATCCCAAAGGTACTCTATTGGATTGAGATCTGGTGACTTTGGAGGCCATTGAAGTACAATAAACTAATTTTACTGTTCAAGAAAACAGTTTGAGATGATTTGAGCGTTTTGACATGGTGCATTAACCTGCTGAAAGTAGCCATCAGAAGATGGGTACACTGTAGTCATAAAGGGATTGACATGATCAGCAACAATACTCCGGTAGGCTGTGCCGTTATACGGTTGCCAACATCATATGACTTCAGCATTTTATATCCAAACAGGGGGAGGGGTGCTTTTAAACCAGTGTTCCAAGCCAGGATTGCGTACTCACATATCATAAACAACGCTGTGAACAATGCACCCATTATGATCCAGAATAAGAAGGGAAGGAGGGCCATCAACAAGGCATTTTAGTCTACACAACATCCGCTCACTGGATATTCTCTCTTTTTCAGGGCATTCTTTGTGATCCCGATAGAGGGTTGTGTGTGAAAATCTCAGTAGATCCACAGTTTTTGAAATACTCAGACCAGCCCTTCTGGCACCAACAACCATGCCATGTTCAAAGTCCCTTAAATCCCCATTCTGATGCTTGGTTGGAACATCAGCAAGTCGTCTTCGCCACGCCTAGATGCCTAAATGCATCGAGTTGCTACCATGTGATTGGCTGATTAGCAAATAGTATTAACCAGCAAGTGAACAGGTGTACTTATAATATATATATATATATATATATATATATATATATATATATATATATATATATAATTAAATTGGTTTATAGTGCAGATTGCTTTTACGTGTGCGACGTGTATTTGCTATTGCACTTAGAGCATCATAGAGTAGTTTTATGATCAAGTTTTATGCACAATATACTGTAAATAAATATTTTTGTTTTCATATATCACTTTTGCAGTACACTTTGTTTTTTTGTTTGAGTTTTATACCAGTTAATAAGGTTTCACTTAGGTCCCTAAGTGTTTGATATCCTTTTATATGCACATTTATTTATTTCTAATATTTTAATCTTGGTGTAAGATGCAGGCCAATGCATGCTGTTAACATTTGTTAAATTATAAAGTATAGAATGAAATTTTAGCACTATATTGAAAAGTATATGTTAGTATTTTTGTACATATTGCTAGTACGGCTTGTACATTTTTAAATTTAAAGTGCAGTTTTTTTCATTTAAAACAGTTTTTGACAACTTTTTCTATTTTTCCTAGGTTTATATTGCGCCTTCAGCTGCCATTTTTCATTCTCTTAATGAACATGGGGAATCAAGTGATAAAATGAACAATATGCGTGTTTATGGCACAATTTTTCTCATCCTGATGGCGCTTGTCGTATTTGTGGGGGTCAAATATGTGAACAAATTTGCCTCTCTGTTCCTGGCATGTGTCATCCTTTCCATTCTCTCCATCTATGTGGGCAGCATAAAATCAGTCTTTGACCCTCCTTGGTTTCCGTAAGTAAAGAATACATAGCAAATATTGGTGCAATTGTAAATTAATTATTCAGCGTTGTAGGGGACCTTTGCTTGTTTTTAATGTGTTTTCTGGAATCTGACAGTGGAAAAAATATTCAAAAAAGTAACCGTTTTTCAGAGCTGTATAACCAATTGGCCTGTGCTTGGTTTAAATGTGTTTTGCCAAAATCTGTTTCTTCGGAGTCAAATCCTGAGAAGACGGAAACAAAAATGGGATACAAACTGACTCCAAATGTCAAAATGGCAAAAACCTACAAGAGCTAGAGCTTTGGGTACTTCTTCAAAATTCAGGCAGAATCCAAATAAGTAATCAGGAGAAAATTAGTTAAAGGAGTTGTAAAGGCAGAAGGTTTTTTTTATCTTAATGCATTCTTTACATTAGGATAAAAAGCCTTCTGTGTGTAGCAGCCTCCCCGGCACCCACTAATACTTACCTGAGCCCCATTTCTGTCCAGCGATGTCCACGAGTCCCTCGGCCGTCCGAGACTCTCCCTACTGATTTGGCTGAGACACAGCAGCCGTGCCATTGGCTCCTGCAGCTGTCAGTCAGTTAGCTAATCAGAAGAGAAAGGGGGTGGGGCGGAACGGCAGCTCTGTGTCTGAATGGACACACGCAGCTCGGCTCGGGTGTGCCCCATAGCAAGCTTCTTGCTGTGGGGGCATTCAACATGAGGGAGGGGCCAGGAGAGCCAAAGAGGGACCCGAGAAGAGGAGGATCCAGGCTGCTCTGTGCAAAACTATTACACAGAGCAGGTAAGTATAAGATGTTTGTTATATCTTCTTTTTTTTTTTTTTCTTTTTTTTTTAACTAGACTTTACAATCAATTTAATGAAATGATGTTGAACTGAAATAAATGACTACGTTTTAACTTGCCTAATAAAAAATGCATCTGATGGCACTGCAATCAGGTATATACTGTATACGAACATCAGAAGCATGGGTTAGGAGCAAATCCAAGTCATAGCGTGTCCTATATCTTTCACTTCAAAGAGTTATACATCAGGTAAACCACATTCCATACATCTGTTGATAGCAGTTTGAAGTGGAAGATATGACACCCTGTGACTTGGATTTGCACCCAACCCAACCTGATTGCAGTGCTATCATATGCATTTTTTTATGGGGTCTGTCTGTCTATCTGAGGTACAACTCTGGATAAAATGAGAATAAAACAAAAAGTGCCAGAAAAAGGATTAGTCTTCAACCACTTCAATACAGGGCACTTTCCACCCTTTCTGCCCAGACCAATTTTCAGCTTTCAGCGTGCTCACAATTTGATAATGACAATTACTCAGTTATGCAACACTGTACCCAAACAAAAATGTTATCATTTTTTTCACACAAATAGAGCTTTCGTTTTGTGGTATTTAATCACCACTGGGTTTATTTTTTAATTCTTTAGGCCCTGAAATGTCAGAACAGTACAAATACCCCTCAAATTACCCCTTTTTGTAAAGTAGACAGTCCAAGATATTTAGTAAGAGGCATGGTGAGTTTTTTGAAGTTGTAATTTTTTCCCACAATTCTTGGGAAAATGAAGAAATTACATTATTTTTATTTTTTTTACTCAAAATTGTCGTAAGTTATTTCTCACACATAAGCATACTTCCAATTACACCCCAAAATACATTCTGCTACTCCTCCTGAGTATGGCGATACCACATGTGTGAGACTTTTACACAGCCTGGCCACATACAGAGGCCCAATATGCAGGGAGCACCATCAGGCGTTCCAGGAGCATAAATTACACATATAATTTCCTGATGACCTATCACACCTTTGAAGGCCCAGAAGCACCAGGACAGTGGAATTACCCACAAAATGACCCCATTTTGGAAAGCAAACACCCCAAAGTATATTCTAGGAGGCATGGGCTGCATATAGGTACTCGGGTACTCTGATGAGCTGGTGACAGGTACTCCAGTACTCTGATGGGCTGGTGAAAGATACTCGGGTACTCTTATGGGCTGTGACAGGTATTCTGGGGCTAGTGACAGGTCCTCTTTATTTGGGGGGAAATCGGGCACTGTACTTTTTTTTTAATTCCAAGTCTCCTCTTTACACACTGAGAAGGAGAACCTGGAAACTGCATTATAGCTGTTTGTTGACATTTGTGACCGACTGTGATTGGACACAGCCGGTCACGTGGTAAAGAGCCAATTTTATTGGCTCTTTACCCTGATTGGGGATGGGCTGTGTCCGAGGGACACGCATCATCCCCGATCGCTGCGCTGTGGGCCTCCGGGGGCCCGCAGGAGCTGCGAGAACCGGAGGACATCATATGGCGTCCACCCGGAGGGAGGAGATGTTCCTGCCGGCGTCATTTTACAATGGCCTGGTATGGAAGTGGTTAAAGAGGAACTGCAGTCTGCTCACATAATGTGTAACAAAACATATTTGCCATTCTGAAGCTTCCCTCTAACCACCTTGTATATTATTTTATATATACTGTGATTCTATACTTGCCAAATATGCTGCAGAAATCTCCCTCCACTGAGTCTGGCTGCAACCATTTTAACTGTGGGCAGCTGAAGCTGCTGCCTGTTTAGTTCCTGAATTTACACAGACCAGCTTTTATTTAAGAGGGATCCAAGCGGCTCTACAGCTGCCTGACCATATTTACAGAGTATCGAAGCAGTCGGGTCAGATGATAACAGAGGGGGATGTTAGAGGGGGGAGGATTAGCATCTGTTCCGCCCCTCCACTGTGATGAACGAAGCTGTAAATGATGTGTACTATGTCACTTTTGGTTTTGGCTCTTTGTTAATGTGCCAATATGGGCCAGTGAGGCAGTTGATCAAGCTGATCTATGTTTGATGGCCAACCTTGGAGGGTAGAGGAGAGATCAGGGGTCTAATAGACCCCCGATCTCTCAAATAAGTACCTATTACTGCATGTACTGTATATGTAAACAGTGATTTCACAACACAAGTGAGGTATCACCACAAATGTCAGAGAGCGAGCAATAATTCTGATGCTAGAGCTCACATTTAAGTCTAAACGGGAAACTTCTTCTAAAGGCTTATAAAACGTTACATATGGAGATTTTTAGGCTTAGTAGTTTGTCATCATTTCCTGGGCGTGCAAAATTTTTAAAACATGTTTGGTATCCATTTACTCAGTGCAACATAATTGTTAATATTTTACCAAAAGATTGGGTAATATAATGTATTTGGGTGCACTAAAATTAATTCAAGTGTATTTTTTTTCCCTGACATTTGTGTTTGATAAATTGTTGTGCAAATATCGAGCAACATAAAAAATTGCAACAGCCACCATTTTATTTCTCTAAATTCAAGGGAGGTCCAACATCATGGGTTGTGAATTGCATTAAGATATATGGATTGAAGCTTGTTCTAGGATTTTAAGCATGAATTTATTGACCTGCCTCAATAGTGTCCAGCTTTTGCAAAAGACAACATATCAGATATAGGCTCTGATCATGCTTGAAGCATTGGAAGCCTTTTTGGGTTCCTTGTGGAGATATTTGCTTTGAATCTTCAGCACTCCCTTTACAGCTATGTCTCTGATGCATGGAAACTAGTGTATTCATCTTCAATTTTAGATGCTGTGTTTTAATACATCACACCTACCTAACTGGAACATACAGATCCCATCCTTCAGCTGTCTCCATCATTTGAATGTATCTCTCTTTATTATACTATTTAGGACATATTTAGAAATTTACTTCACCTTTTTTGTGTCAAACTTCAGTATCAACACTCATTAACATGGAGGCGATAGTATATTGATTTTTTCCATCATTAACGGTCATAGGGAAACAGGGCTAATGTTGCTTTGTTTGCTTTTTGAATCGTTTTTATATGTTTGGGATATTTTATAAGTTGCTTTCCTAGGATAATTGACTAATAAAGTTAGGTTTTGTGTTTTATATTTACGTTTTTCCTGACTTAATGCTTTATTTGTCTATTTCTTTCTTGATAGAGTTCCAGAGAAGTACACAAAGCCCTCACTCTTTATAGTTTTTGCCATTTTCCAGAATCTGACAGTGGTAAAAGTACTGATGTAAACATAGGCTTACTGAAAATAACAGTCTATTTTTTTAACACAGGCTAGGTTTACACTAGCCAAGGTGTCTGAGCAGCTGCCTCCTCCAGCTAAATTTTACACTTTAGGTGGGTTTTGCCACAATTGTTTAATAATGAATAAACATTCTGGTATCAAGGAGGTTTAAGTTCACCCCTGTTGGGTCTTCCAATCTGCACTATTTTTTAAGTTTTTGTCATCCATATGGATGCTTCTGTTCAGTGAGTTAGATCTGTTTAGGACCTTATGCTATTTGGTGAATGGCATGTAATTGTGAATGTAATTCATATGCTTTGAATTAAATGCTGGTTAGCTGAGCTCCCATGCAAGAAATGCCTTGAGAGATTACCCTGTGGAAGTAAATGTCTGCTTGGTCCTTCCTTGGATAAGTACATCAAGAAGATCACAAGAGGTAAGAGTACTCTTCTCTGGCAGTAGGATGTCTACTCCTGAGTTTGCAAAAGGTTCCTTTCCCCTTTCTCATTCTTTCAATGCCAAGGCTAAGGCTAGAACTGGAATGTACTTTTGTAAGAAGACAACGGCCTTTCAAACCAGCCAAGACTGGTTCCAAGGCCTCTTCCTAGTCACAGGGCGGCCCCACTTCTAAGAGTGAAGGAACATCTGCTGGCCTTCTGGACCCAGAAAATCTCAAATGCCTGGGCCCAGAGTGTCATTACCTGAGCCTACAAACTGGAGTTTAGCACTCTGCTTCCTCCCTTCTTGTCTTTTCCCCTTCACAGTGGGGGGGATCTGCTTGCTGCTGTGGGGAAGCTCTTATCTCAAAGGGTCATTCACCCTGTACCAACAGAAAAACGCTTTTAAGATTTCTGCCCAAACATGTTCCAAAACCAGAGGAGTCTGGCCTAGTCTATTTGAAGATTCTAAATTTTGTTCCTACGGGTTTACACGTTTCATATATAAAATACCATGTTGGTCATTGTTTCCCTCCTCCTTGGGGTTTTTTTTTTTTACCTCAATAGACATTCAGGATGCCTATCTGCGTAATCCCATTTTTCTGCCTCCTCAACGCTATCTGCATTTTGTGGTAGACGATCAGCATTACCAATATGTCGCTTCTTTCCTTTGGCCTGTCCATGACCCCCCAGGGTTTCGCTAAGCCGCATACTCCAGTTTTGGTTCTGCACTATCCCAAGGGGAGTTGCATTGTGAAGCATTTTGACCATCTCCTGGTAAACGGCCAGTCTTCCCTATGCCTCTTAGCCAACATCCACTCAAGACCGTTGCATTTAAATATTCTGGTTACTTGGAACAATTGCACTCGGCCCTTCCATTATTGCATACGTCTACCCCCAAAGGCCAGACCCTTCGCTTACTGGGGTAAAAAATTGGAAACTACTCTTTCTACATCTCCAAGGAGGATGCTTCCTACACCAGGATGTGTGTCATTATATTTATCACTGGTGTGGATTCCAAACGCTGATCTAATGGCATCTATCACAATAAGAGAGGCAAAAGGTTTGTAATGAGGGTTAAATCCACTAAATTTAATATAATTAAATAAATATTTTCAAATTTTTTCACACTTCTTAAAAATGTTTATTTTTTTGTAATGCACTGATACGAGTAATTTCACAAGTACTTGTACTCGTGAAAATGCTCCTAATAACGAAATCGATACATATATAACATTCTTAATACACTGCCCATTGCTGCACTAGATGGCGCTTCCCTTTCTATACTGGGTTCACACACACACAGGAGCAGTGGGGGAAATTGCATTTGATTTGGACAGGAATCTGAACTGCATGCTAGCACATTATGACACTTACCTATAAAGCGGATCCTTCCCACGCAGCGCTGTCACAGATCCCCGGTGCTGCCATCTTTGCCTGGTCTTCCTTCCGGGTTCGCAGGGTCTGGCTGTATAAATTGCCAGGGATGTGATGACATCATTCCCATGCATGCGTGACATGGGGATGCAATCAGAGCATACGGCAGTGGCGTCACTGACAGCATCCATCGTGAATATCTTCTAAACAGTGCAAGTTTAGGAGATATACATTGTACCTACAGGTAAGCCTTATTATAGGCTTACCTGTAGATACAAGTTCAAAAGTGGAGTTCGCCTCCACTTTAACATTGTTATTTTAAAGTCATTCTTCTGGTTTTATGCTTAGGTTCGTTTTCTTGCTGCACACCTGATGATAAAGCACATCGTCCTGCATCTCGAAATGATTATTGCCTCTAGGTCGCTTGGGCTGTACTGGACACTCTGACAGTCACAAGAGGGTGGTTTGCGCTTTTGAGAGAGGAAGCACCGCACCTGCATGAGACTTCTGTTGAATAAGCGCACACTCTTCACGGTTGTAGATTTCTGCATTCTGAGGAACCACATCTTGCTCTTTTGATTGAACACGAGATGGCTGGGGGTGCCAGTCCTGTACAGTTTGTACCTTAGCTGGAACTGGAGGGACCCCTCCAGCTTCTACAATGTTCCCCAGGTACTGCATCCTCTGCCTCATTGAGCTGCATTTACTAGGCTTGAGTTTCAACCCATACTATGCACCCGGTCCAAGTGCTTAGCATGGTCCTCAAATGTCTTGGCGAAAATAATAATATAGTCCAAGTAGACTAGCACAGCCTCAAAGTTGAAGTCTCCCAGACATCTCTCTTTTAAGTGCTGAAACAAAAAGTTTAAAAACTCATGTAGCTTGGCATGTAAATTGCCATCATCCCTGTATATATGATGTATATCATCTCAAGCTGTTCATGTCATGCCGGATGCGTGTGTCATTATCGCGTTACGTTTCGTGTGACATCATTGCGCCGTGTCACGTGTGGCGTGACTTTTGGCATACATGGGGCATATAAGGAGACACTGGGGACCACATTGGCAGCATTCCTTCCTTCACTGAATCCATGCGGACGTTTGTGCAGTGGAGCAAATCTTTTCTTGCGGGGGGCATTAGAACAACTTGCCTGAATCCACTTGGATAAAGCCTATCTCTAGCCCTATTGTTTGTACCTTGGCTAAACATATAGGAGGATCTACTCAGTAAGTATTTGTTTTTTATCCCTTCATAGGATGATCGCAATCCTTACAGATTAGCGATCCCCTGTGAGGTATACATACAATACATTTTTGAACTGAGTATATTTTCCTTTTTTTATATATATTTTTTTAACTTTTACAGTTCATAATCTTTGCCTCCCTCCTTTCATGTTTTGGGTGCCCTTATGGGAGTTCATCCAGTGGTGGTATGTGGTGAAATGCTTGTTCTACAGACATTTATGACCCCCATTTTTGTTGAAGTGCCCTCTCCAATAATATAGCAAGATATGCAAGTTTGACACTTTATATTTTTCTAAAATGTTATGTATAATATTTGTTTATCGGGATTCTAAATTGCATTTATGTTCTATACTTGGTATTAGTCCCTGAAAAAGAATATAGTTTATACATAGAAAAGAGGGGGACACTCAGAGAGATATGGTAGAAGGGCTGCGCACCCCACACGATGCATGAGAAAAACAAGAAGACCCCCTAACGGGGCTTTAATGCAGCCAATAATATACTTCGCAAAAAGTGATAGAATGGTCGAATATAATTCTTATTGGTACAAAGGTTATAAAAATAACGACTTCTGACATTAAGAGTCAAGACATGAGCTGTAGTACAAAAATTTGTTAAAAAATCGGCAACAGTATACAGTACAGTATATCAAGGCAACAAAATCAAAATTTGTTATTGATGTACTGACGCGTTTCGACCCCAATGGGTCTTCTTCAGAGGACAGATGATTAACGGCTGCAAAGATGTAAGCATGTATCACAATCTTTTTTTTAAGAAAAGGAGAAAAACAGCACAAAACAGACCAAACAATATGGAATAAATTAAGTTTATGTATATGCATTAACATCTTCATATATTGCATAGTTACCTGTCAAGTTGCTTCAAATGACTGTAAATAGCCATGATGTGAGAAAGTTGTCCCCTCCCTTTACTCCTCTGCTTCCTAGACGGTAGGCCAGCCCCCCAGAGAGCAGACGTCGAGTCAACTTGCCTTGCAAGGGATCACACAGAAAAACCACCCCCAAACAACTGGAGGATGGAGGGGAAATGTGTGTGCACCGCACCTTCTCATAGTTTATACATATTTCAAAACGTGTTGGCTGTTCCCACTACCCATCATCATCTGTAACATGTATGGATAGTATACTCGCAAGTAGTGGGGAAATACCGCTTTAGGATGATTATTTGTGCAATATTACAATACTTTCATATTTCTTTTTGTATTGTTTGCCATGTGGGAATCTTTTAATCATGTTGAAATTTTGTAAAAATAAACTTTTTTTAATGAATATATCCTTTTTTTCTTTTTCAAATTGCCTTAATCACATTAAGTGCTGAAACATGTTGGGGGCATTTCTTAGCCCAAAGGGCATGTGGGTAAATTCGAACAGTTCCAGGGGCGTAATAAAGGCATTCTTTTCAGGACCTTGATCTCTCACCAGGACTTGCCAAGCCAAGGGTGGAGAAGTACTTGGCTTGGTGCAGTGCCATATGCTATTCCTCTCTCTGGGGCAAAGGGCAGGCATCCCAGTGAGTTCATGCACTAAGCTTGCAGTAATCTACACAGAATCGTAGACTTCCATCCTTCTTTGGCACCAGGACCACGGGAGCTGCCGAAGAGATACGACTCTCCTAAATTACCCTGCTTTGTAGCATGTTGAAGACTAAGTCCTTGAACTCCAGGCACAAAGCTAGGGTAATGTGATGGTACCGCTCCCAGATGGGTGGAGCATTCCCTGTGTGGCTTGGGTGGGTGATGGCCTCTGTGTAACCGTAGTCTTTTGGACTGGTGGCAAAGACCGGTAGATGCTTTTCCAGCAGTTGCTGAAATAGCCATTGTTGTGGTAGAAGATAGTCCCAGAACGGGATGTCCAGCTGTTCTAGCTGTAGCTTGTATTGTGACCCATCTAACAAGGCCATGGCTGTTTGTAGAGGGGCACATATGGCTTCTATCCTGGGCTGAGCCTCCCAGATACAGTGATGGGGGCACTATGTGCAGGTTTGCTGGGTGCCATGGTTGGGGAATGAGATAGGGGTCATCCCCAGGTTGAACCAGGACATTCCCCTAGTGGACCTTGGATAAAGTGTGAGCGACCAGCCACTCCAGATTTCTCTCGGGGTTTCACAATTACAATGAGCCCCTTGAAGTTTCCTGTGAGCCCTGATGGGAAGAGACTAGACTATATCTTGGAGGGATGACAGAAGTAATTTTTGTTTGGGAGGGGTGCGAACAACCCCCACCTGTTCGGGCTGTTTTCATGCTGCTCTTTGCTGGCTTTCAAAGGCCTGTATCATGTAGATCCACACAGCTTGCAGGCTGCAGGCCACAGTCCTGTGCACACCAGCCAGTAGGCTTGAATTTGGACAGTAAGTAGGGGTAAGTCCAAGTCCTTCAACTTGTTCATGCCCAGAACAATAAGCACAGCTGAACTTACTGGGCCCTGTGTCACCACCCTCAACTAAGTTCTTTGCTGCCTTGAGGGATAACCAGGAGGGGTCCAGCTGGTATCGCATCTCGAACCTCTGGGAGTAGACTTCATACTCTGACAGTAACCATCAGCACTTCGATCCTCTTCTGGGTCCCCAGTAACGGATTCTCACCCTTAGAGGGAAAGGCCGAACCCCCTTGATTGAGCACATTTCTTGCCTCAGGAAGGCCATGTCTAGGGTGAGTTCCCTCTAACACTTTGTGTGTGGCTGACAGAAGTGAAGTGAAGGAACCAATGCCTCCTCTTTCAGGTGCAACAGATCATACCTTTTTCTCACCACCACAGTTGCCTCCGCATCTTCCTGTTCCTGTGCAACCGTGTCCACCATTGTTTCTTAAAAGAGAGTTGAGAGCGAGTTGTGCTCTGATTCCCTCCTGCAGGGCACTCCTGACTGGGCCAGCCTAAACTCCTACCACAAACTGGTCCAGCAGTAGGTGATCTGAGGCAGTCATATCGGCACAGCCATGCACATCCCTCTTTTCCAGGCGTTTCCAGAGATTTAGTGCTACTACAAAAAGGCTATCCTCCTCCAGCTGCCTCTGGACAAGAAATCAAAGAATCTCTGCCTCAACTCTGGGACCAACACATTTTTTCCAAACAGGCCCTCAAGACACACCACAATCATCCTCAAAGGAATTAATAGCCAGCTCTATAATCAGCTGGGCGGCAACCTGATACAGGCGTGCAGCACTTTCTAGTCCTTCCTCCCACTCAACCAGAGGAATATTGGAGCCATTAAACTTTGGCACCAGAGTCATGGCCGATCCTAACCGTGCTATGATGATTACTGCTACTCCTTCCACACCTGCTGCAAGAAGGCACATATCCTGGTGACTGCCGCCAAGTGTGGGGAGGTGCAGCAGCAGTAAACACTCCAGATGCAGTAACAGAACTGTATTGTAAATGTAGTTCAGACCAGTACAACTACCCACTGGGGGGGAAACCTGACTGGGCGCACTCAGTGTGTTGCAGCGAACAGTGTAGCAGCAAGTCTCGGATGCACTGACAGTTTCCATCTCAAGGGATGGAATGCAGTTTTGCAGTCTGGCTGGTCTGTGCCCAAACGGGATGGTTTCCAGGAAGGTTAGCATGTCCCTGCTTTTTCCCTACTCATCTGAAACTTCTCCCTACTGTAAATACTGTCCCTGACAGATGGGTTATCTGACCCTACACTAACCACATGTGATATGCACACCACGCCTGGGAGCCAGGTTCTTAAATAGACTCTGTCTGACCCAAGATAACCGCCAGAGTCACATGGGACGGCATCATTCAACCGGATAGATTCCCCAGTGACCCAGAAAACCATAGAGGAACCATGTTCCTCTTCGCATCCTCCTCTTCTGCAATGCCGCTGCGACTGACGAGAAAGTATACTGCATACAAGTAGTCAATCAAAGGTATATAGTAAGAGGCATATCAAGTATCAAGTTTTTTTAAGTTATTTTTCCCGCAAGTCTTTGGAACATTCTAAAAGTTAAAAAAAAAAAATTATCCTATATTTGAGTGGCCATAAAGTGCTTGATGATAATAGGGCAATCAGCTAAGACATTAACCTCCCTGGCGGTTTTCCCGAGTGTGGCTCGGGGTTAAAATTCAGTACCATTAGCGGTAACCCCGAGCCACACTCGGGATCACATTGCAGGATCCTGGGGCGGCATTACTTACCTTGTCCCCGGGATCCTGCGATGTCACCCGCAGTGTCCGAGGGCTCTGTCCTCCTCCGAAGCCTCTCCGTGCCAGGCTCCGTTCCCTGCGAGCGGCGCGACGCACGGGGGCGGAGCCTGGCGGCAAATTCAAAAAAATGTCAAAAGCATAACACAGTACTGTAATCTTACAGATTACAGTACTGTATGAAATGATTTCACATCCCTTTTGTCCCCAGTGCTTTGTCCCATGCCCTGCATGCAATTTTACATGATATACACTGTTCTTTCTGCCTGGAAACTGGAGATTGTCCATAGCAACCAAAAAGTGTCCCTTTACGTCAAAAGTGGCTTTAGACCAGCTAGAAAACAGCGATAGTAAATTAGAACACTTGCAGAATTGAGCGATAGTGAATTGTGGGGAAATTTATTTTATTACTATTTTTTTTTTTTTTTTTTAATTATTTATTTTTATTTATTATATTATAATTTATGTTTTTGTGTTTCAAACTTTATCATACCCGGGATATCTACTAGACTCTGGTTTGGACAGATTTAAGTGTGTTATTGTTAAGATTTACAGACCTACAATATAAAACGCCAAATTTCCATGCAAAATAATGGTACCGCTTTCAGCACCTAAAATCCGAAATAATCATACCGCCAGGGAGGTTAAGGCTGCATTCACACCTGAGCGTTTCAAAGTTGCGCATTTTTACTGCGATTGTGCCGCGTTTTTGCAGCGATTTTGTTCAGGTCACCAATGTAAAAGGCAGAAAAATGCCTGTAATCTTCCTCAAAGAAGCTCATGTTCTTTTCTGAACTTAGGGCGTTTTTCAGGCCTTCAGGCGTTCAGGTGCTTCAGGTGACAATACGCTCAGATGTGAACAAGCTTTTTATGAGCTGAAAACGCCTAGCCTTGAACAGAGCATAAAGGAAAAGCTCCTGCTGTATATTCTCCCACAATAATCCAGGAAACCGATATGCAAAATAAATCAACTTGCATAGTGAGTTCTACAATACCTCCTGTCTAAATCGGCCCTAGTATTTGTATGTATGAACATGAGTTAAGCCTAGTACACACAATGTGCACACAAACTGACTGCTCCAGTCGGAGCAGCTGTACTAAAATCAAATGTTAGTACAGCAATCTCCCCCGCTTAGCTGTTGTGCTCTGACAGGACACTGGTCAGTGCTCTCAGCCATTGGCTGAGAGCGCTGATTGAGAGCCGGTCGACTGCTGGTTCTCCAGCATGCTTGTCTGACAGAAGCCGGGCATGGCTGTCATACACACGGGCTGAATGTCGGAGGTTTTTATTGAACCGGCTGATGTCACCACCAGACATTTGGCTCGTGTGTACTAGGCTTAAAGTGTTACTAAACCCACAACAGTAAAATCATTCTGTATATGCAGCATAGCATGCTGCTTATACTCACTGTGAAACTTAAGGAGTTAATCCTCTGCATTGTGTAAAAAGGCTGTTTTATCCTGTATGCATAGATCCTTCCCTCCTACACTATCTATCTGGGGAAGGCCAGCTAACACAGGCAAAGTAGCTGACCTGCACATGCTCAGTTGTGTCTTTTATGCTGGAGAGTACAGTTACTTGTTCTCAAAGATAGCCAGCTCACATGATATTGACATCACACATGTGGGCGTGTATACATGTATGCTCGTATAATAATAATAATACAGGCTGCAGTAAAAATCTCTTCCTTTCTGAACTCTCAGCACTGGAGAAACTGTGCAGTTTATCATGTAACCGTGGTATACAGATCATCCAAAAAGGTATATAGTTGCAGTATTTTAATGTAAAAAGAAGATTTAGAAGCTGTGGACACTGTGGTGGTGGGGGGGGGGGCACAGAAGAACTATTTTTATATTACTGGGTTTAGTAACACTTTACCCACTTCTTTCCCGGCCTATAGCAAAATTACAGCTGGGCGGTGGTTCCGTTTATCCTGCGTGGACATCATATGACGTCTTTCAGGCTAACAGCTGGCGCGCAGCTATCAGTAGTGCGACGTGTCAGTCTGATACACTGCAACACTGATCTCGGTAAAGAGTCTGACAGAGACTCTTTACCACGTGATCAGCTGTGTCCAATCGGTGTAAACAGGAAGAGCCGTGTATCGGCTTTTCCTCACTCGCGTCTGACAGATGTGAGTAGAGGAGAGCCAATTGGCTGCTCTCCTACGCCCCTGAGGATGCCGAGGACCACCAGAGATGGCCACCAGTGATGGCCACCAGGTATGCCACCCAAGGCCACCAGGGATGTCAATCTGTGCCCAAAACTGATGCCAATCAGTGCCCATCAGTGCCTGACAGTGTCTCATTTACAGTGATGCCCATCAGTGCCACCCATAAGTACCCATCAGTGTCGCCTATCAATGCCCATCAGTGTTGCTTATCAGTGCCAGTTATCAGTGCCCATCAGTGCTACATATAAGTGCCCATCATCGGTGCCACCTCATTGGTGCCACCTCATCAGTGCCGCCTTATCAGTGCCCATCAGTGAAGGAGAAAATTACTTATTTACAATATTTTATAACAGAAATGAAGAAAAACTTGTTTTTTCAAAATTTGGGGTCTATTTTTATTTGTTTAGCAACAAATAAAAACCCCAGAGGTGAGCAAATGCCACCAAAAGAAAGCTCTATTTGTGGGAACAAAATTATGAAAATTTAGTTTGGGTACAGTGTCGCAATTGTAATTTAAAAAGCGATAGTGCTTAAAGCTGAAAATTGGCTTGGGCAGGAAGAGGGGAAAGTGCCTGGTATTGAAGTGGTTAAGGGATTTTAGATTGTAGCCCCCTAAGGTCCAGGGACTGATGTGAATGTACAATATATATGTAAAGTGCTGCGTAATTTGACAGTGCTATATAAAAGTACCTGTGTAAATAAACAAAAATTATATGGAAAACGGCATAATAAAACATTGCACAATCAGAACACAAGTCAACCAGAGTTGTCATGAGAAGACGACAGAAATAATACTCGGGTAGGATGTGTGCCTCATGTTCTAGAAGAGAGGAGAAATATATTTATTTTAAAAAATAGGAGGAAAAAAATGGACCGGGGGAGATAAATTAGTTTCTCAATGCCTGCACAGCCTGCCCTGTCTTAAAATCTTAAATTTTTTTTCTTAGAATATGTGTGCTCGGCAACAGAACCCTTTCAAGAGATCGGTTTGATATATGTGCCAAAACAACAATAATTGATAATGTTACTGTGGCTACAAAGTTGTCAGAACTGTTTTGTGGATCTTCAAATTTTACCAGTAGCACATGTGATGAGTACTTTCTTCAAAACGAGGTCAGTGAAATCCCTGGCATACCAGGAGCAGCCAGTGGTGTTTTGAAAGGTAAGTCATAATGCTAATGCATACTGATGTAGACACTTTACATCAGTAGATCACCTATAGCACACTTTTTTTTTTGTATACCTTGAACATGTAACTTTAGTCAGAAAATTAAGTCTTGCTAGATCACTTCAGGCTGGACCCTAAAGTGATCTATTTTTAATGTAAAAGTTTAAAAATAAGTGTCTATACTGTTTAAAATCCAGTAATACACGGTCTCGCCCTCCTCTGCACATGCACAGTTGCTCTCCATTTTTAGGCACTGCTGAGTGTGTAGAGACCAATCTGCTGACAGCCTTAAAGCGGAATTTAACCCTCCTATCCTTTATAGCCAAGGAAGTTGGTTCTATTTGAACTGCAACTGCCATGGCGCTGCACATGTGATCAGTTATGACACCAGCTATTTGACAGTTTGGTTGAGGACACAAGCAAATGTGACAGTTTGTATTTCTAGCATTCCAGGAATGTAATTGTTTTTTGAAACTGGTAAATTAATGGGATTAGTCCTGCTTTATGATTTACTACTGGGGCTCTGGTCTTCAGCAAAATGGCAGCTTCCAGCAAGAAGAAACAGGAGAAATGCTGGAGTCAATTTACAGCACACACTAATTTTGGTAGCATAATTATTAATGTGGAATGTATGGTCCATGCCAAAGAGCATTCTTTTTTATCAAATTGTTATAGGTAACGTTCCACTTTAAGTTAATTACCATTTAATTTTAAACGTTTATCTTTATTGTTTAAAATGGGTGGGGAGGGGCAGGAGTATTTCCGAGACAAGATGGTTATGCTAATGCCTGCTGATGCTGGAGATTGGGATATTCTATACTGAAGATGTAGGGTCAGCTTGTAATTTGACCCCAGAGCATTGGGCTCTGCTTGGGGCCCTCTCCAGACTCCCAGCAATCTATGTCCTGAAACAATGGAAGCAATCAAAACTACGATTTGGAATAATTTCAATCAAAAGGTAATCTTTCAAAACTTCAGCAGCGCTAAAGATTTTAAATAGAAGCTCAAAAAACTGTATATTCAGCTGAAAACTGGAGAAGCCATAGTGCTTTACAAATAAAAGTTTGTATATGATTCATCTGTTGTTTAAAACTGGAGAAGCTAAAGTGATTTGTAAATGAATGTTTATAAGCGATTCATCAGTTGTTTAAAACTTCAGCAATCGATACATCTAGTGCCTGAGATCCCTCTAGGAATTGCACTCACCAGAAAGAATATCAATTGAAAGCCTTGTGGTCTAAGTGGCTGCGATCGCTGCCAAACGAACATCAATCCAATCCACAGTGACTGATAAGCAAATAGGGAGGCCAGCACTCTTGTCTTCTAATTCACCCAAATCCAGTCAGCTGAAAGCTACCCTTAGTACTCGGGTGTGCCCGTAGTCTGACCAGTCTTTGGTTATGTAGTAAGTGTCCTTCCAAACGCAAACACTTTGTATCCAAAGTTAGGAAAAACAAGCAGCCATGCTCCTAGTTGCCTCCTCACATGGAGGCACACACTCTCCCTCTAGTGTGAGAGAACATTACAAACTCAAAGCATGTGCTATCAACACAGCATTCATACATGTAAAAAGCATTCACAGTATTCAAAAATTATAATAAAGATAAATGCAGTTAAAGTCCAATGCAAAAGAGTCCAAAATAACTGATAAATATAATTGCAAAGAAAGTGTCTAATATAGTGTAGTATATTTATTAAAAAGTATAGATTCCACATAAAGTGAGAGGTTTCATCCAAATACTAGTAAAACGATTGTCATGACAAATAAAACGGTGCACTTACAAAGAGAGCCGCCAGTTCTAAGCATGGAAGTGGCAGCAAGATGTCAGAGAGTAGCTCATGTTCCAACGTGTTTCATGCGAATTCACATCTTCAGGGGACGCTAGTATACCGACATTCATACATCACCTCTCTCTATATATATATATAGATATATATCTATATATATATATATAGATATAGATCTATATATATAGATATAGATATATATCTATATATATATATAGATATATATAGATATATATCTATATATATATATAGATATATATATAAAATGTGTGCAAGACACCCACCGGCAAAATCTAATGTAAAAAATAGAAGATATTTTAAAACTGGCACAGATACACAAAGGGGCTGATACTAGCAATATACTGTATATTCAGCCATAAAAAAAATCACTGCAGACCCTTTAAATAAAGGAATACATATAACATATAAACAATGACAATAACTATTATCAATAAAACAATTGATGTCAACAGTCACATATTTTTAAATTATAAATCCAGTGAGTCTCCATTTTATTGATCTCCATGGAACGGTTGCAGCCTCTCCAGTGTGGTCTCAATTTATCAATGGCTATGAACTTTATTCTTGCTGGGTCCCTATTATGATACTTCCTAAAGTGTGCAGACAGGCTGTGGGTATGTATGCCCTTCCTAATGTTGTATACGTGTTCCCTCAACCTATCTCTGAGCATCCTGGTGGTCCTTCCTACATACTGTTTATAGCATGAACATTGAACAAGGTACACTACATGCATATTGCATGTGATAAACTGATGTCATATTTAACCCCTGTACTTTTAAATGTAAATGATGTACACTTCCTTCTCCTCTGCCTATCTACCTTGCAGATCATGCATTGATAGCAAGGGTAAAAAAACATTAATTTCTTTAAATAGTTTCACGTTCATTTTATGTTACCTGGAATTGCTCTATACGTGAAGTTTGATTTTCTACACAGAGGTGCCATTGTTTTACCATTTACTATATATGGCCCCCTATCTTTCCCTAAGAATAATTATCCATACTTCCTTCTTTTTTGGTAGACAACCTGTGGAGCAATTACTTAGATAAAGGTGCTATTATTGAGAAATCCAGCAAGCATTCCATAGATGTTCTGGGATCAAAAAGTAACCTTCATCTGTACGTCTTGGCTGACATCACAACCACCTTTACTGTACTTGTTGGTATCTTTTTTCCATCCGTGACAGGTAAGCATTTTGAGACCAAAAAAATATAAAACAAAAACTGCATTTGCCATTTCCCCAAAATTGCCACCACTGTTGATGGGGTGCGTTCCTCAAGCTTGTATAATTCCAAAACAATAAAAAATAGGTATACAGGGAACTGATGAGCACACTAATTTATCTAATACAGTTTATTAATATTAAACGTCCTAATAAAAAAAAAATATTATTCCTCCCCATTACATACAAATAGGCAATTGTAATAATTCTTCCAAGAGATTCACATCAGTAGTCTGCATACCTCACACACAGTGATATGAATATCAGCAGAGCTGTATATATCTTGCCAGGACCTAATCAGTTTCCTTAAACAGCTCTCCAGAGGTCATAATCTGCTGCACAACTATACATGAAAATTGCCAACAATCACGTATATAAAGGATTACAGTGCCTTGAAAAAGTAGTCATACCCCTTGAAATTTTTCACATTTTGTCATGTTAGAACCAAAAACATAAGTGTATTTTATTGGTATTTTATGTGATGGACCAACACAAAGTGGCACATAGTTGTAAAGTGAAAGGAAAATGATAAATGGTTTTGTTTACAAATATCTGAAAAGTGCGGTGTGCATCTGTATTCAGCCCCCCGAATCAATAGTTTGTAGAACCACCTTTCACTGCAATTACAGCTGCAAGTCTTTTTTGGTATGTCTCTATGAGCTTTACACATCTAGAGTAAAATTTATGCCCATTCTTCTTTGTAAAATAGCGCAAACTCTCAGATTAATTGGATTTAGGTCTGGACTTTGACTGGTCCATTTTAACACATGAATATGCTTTGATCTAAACCATTCTATTGTAGCTCTGGCTGTATGTTTAGGGTCGTTGTCCAGCTATAAGATGAAGCAGTGGGGATGGTGTGTTCAGGGTGATGTGCAGTGTTAGATTTCCACCACACACAGAGTCTCATCTGACCAGGGCTTCTTCTTCCACATGTTTGCTGTGTCATGGCTTTTCGCAAACTGCAATTGGGACTTCTTATGGCTTTCTTTCAACAATGGCTTTCTTCTTGCCACTCTTACATAAAGGCCAGATTTGTAGAGTGCATGACTAATAGATGTGCTGTGGGCAGATTCTCCCACCTGAGCTGTGGATCTCTGCAGCTCCTCCAGAGTTACCATGGGCCTCTTGGCTGCTTCTCTGATTAATGCTCTCCATGCCAGGCCTGTCAGTTTAGGTGGACAGCCATGTCTTGGTAGGTTTGAAGTTGTACCATACTCTTTCCATTTCGAATGATGGATTAAACAGTGCTCCATGAGATGTTCAAAGCTTGGGATATTGTTTTCTAACCCAACCCTGCTTTAAACTTTATCCCTGACCTGTCTGGTGTGTTCCTTGGCCTTCATGATGCTGTTTGTTCACTAAGGTCCTCTAACAAATGATGGCTTCACAGAACAGCTGTATTTATACTCAGGGCCGTCTTTAATATGGTTTGGACCCCGGGCAAACATTTTTTTTGGCCCCCCCCCCCCCCCCAATTCAATTTTTCTCTTCACCCCAACATCTCAAAAAACAGATACACACATAGATTTATCTTTAAAAAAAAAACTTTAATAATGTAAACATAAAAGAACTGGTCCACAAACTTATTCTTAGCGCGATCTGTAACAGTACGTACTCACCAACTGTAGTAGCACTTATATGTTAATATATCTTAATAACTTTCAGTAATAAAGTGCAAATCAACAATATGTTTTGTGTGTAAAACAAAGAGCCATGTTGTCTAGTAACACAAACATAAATATTCATAAATAATAGAACAATTAACAACAACACATAGCAATTAAACAAACAGTATTAAAACTTACAACCCGTAGAATCCAAAATCAAACATTCAAAACAAAGTGCGTATGCTCCACTCCAATTTAGAGAATAGGTAATCAGGTAGCAGAGTTACATAATATACTACACTAAATCTGGAAGCTATGTGCTTCTGTGCTAAATGGGTAATAAAACCACCCTTTCATCAGCTTTCGGTCCACAAAAAAGCCAAAACAAACCATTAAAAAAAAAAAAAAAATCAGGATTTTCCGTATAGCAGCCTTATGTTAACATTCCTATTAGGCAACAGCTGCTAGTATAACAGACTATTGTCAACCACTATTATAAAAGTGCAGATAACTTTTTACATAAAGTCAAGAAATACGTTAATACAATTTAAACCACCAGTCTACGTGCTTTTTGAGCAGCAAATGTCTTTGTAATGTTGGTGAAGTCAAGACTGCGAAGTATATCTGATTCAGCAGACATTATAGACAGTTTGGTGAGACGACTTTGGCTCATGGTTGTGCGTTGTAGATTTTTGATCCGTTTCATTTTTGAAAAAGATCGTTCACCTGAACAGTTAGTGATCATTAAAGTGAGATACATTTTTAAAGCAATTTCTGTGTTGGGAAAGGTATCTTTTACATCCTTGTCAAATATGGTATTGTACATAAATTGCTCTATGCTGCAGTCATCTGTTTTTTTATCGAGAAACAAAGAAATGAATGACTGAAACTGAATTAGCTCGTCACCAAAGGTTGTGCCCAGATCATGCTTGTAGAAAGCGGACAACTTTTCTGCTGCAATTTTAATTGAATCAAAGTCCATCACTGGAAAGTTTATAAAGAATCCAAATAAATCACACACTTCACTGTAAGCTCCTAGTCGATGCTCCAGACACACTAAAAGTTTGTCAACACATGGGAGAAAGGCCTTAACATAAAAGGTCTCCTTGGGTGTTAAGTGTGCTTCTTCACTGTGTCCATAGTCAAGTGGCTGCTGACGGACATTCCGGCGTTGAAGTCGACGATGTTGCACAGTATATTCTTCAGTATCTGTGAGACGCTTGCCAGCTTCTTCAAATGCATCAAATTTAGTACGTTGTTCATTCATAAAATCTTTTAATGATTTCAAAACGGCAATTGCTGAATTTAGGTTGAGTTGAACGGACTGCAAAGTTTTGCTGCTGCTGTTAAAGCGCTGTAAAACAGTGTTCCAGAATTCTGCAAAAATCCCGGTCTCAAGTTTGCTCATCTGATCAAACAGTCCTTTTGCCATATTACGGCACTCTGACCTTTCCTCACAGTCAGCTGAAATTTCCAACAAAATGTCCATTATATTTTGATAGCCATGGACTAGTGCCTGACAAGCATCAGCACGACATGACCAACGTGTGTCACTTAGCTTTTTCGGCATGGACACAGAGAGGTCATTCTCATCAAGCTTGTCTTTAAGCTTTTTGTAGCGCTTGGTTGAGCCAGTAAAGAATGCATACAGAGCTTGTATGAAATCAAAAAACTTGACAGCCTCACTACACGAATTTGCAGCATCCTTTCCAACAAGGTTTAGTGAGTGTCCAAAACAAGGTATATACATTGCATATTTATTCAGGGTAACAATTTTTGCTTGCATACCCTTGTAGTGACCAGACATGTTGCTTGCATTGTCGTAACTCTGTCCACGGCATTCTTGTATGGAAAGTCCAACATTGTTAAGGAATTTTAGAAGCGCATTCGCCATCTCTTCTCCTTTGTGCCCCGTTGAGGGTAAGAAGGTTAGAAAACGCTCCACAGGTTGATTCCCTTCTAAGTAACGTAAAATCACTGTGAGCTGATCAGTATGGGAATAATCTTCAGATGAATCTACAGATACTGAGTAGTACTTTGCCATTTTAACCCGGTTGATGACATCTTCCAAAATTTTTTCCCCTGTAATCTGTATAAGTTCTTCACAGACATTTGCTGATAGATAGCTTGTAAATCCTTTGCCCTTGTTTGCCTTGGTTTGGATGTGTTGTGCTAGGAAAGCATCATACTCCGACAGTAATTCCAAAATTCCAAGATAGTTGCCATTGTGTTTGGATCCAATAACTTGGTCATCTCCTCTAAAAGCCAATCCTCTTTCGGCAAGAAAAATGATGACACTAAGCAACCGATTTACTAGATTTTGACCATAGCTTGTCAGCTCTTCAATCTCTTGTTGCATTTTATGGTCAATCCGACCCTCCAGTTTCGAATATTTGGCTGTATCAATCACAGCATGAATATGGTTTTGAGACTGTTCGTGTGATGAAATTCGTTCACTGGCATGTTTCCAGTCGCTGAAACCATCATTGGAAAATGCATTTCGTGATGCACTAAACAATTTGCAGTCAAAACAGTAGATTCTACCCATGTTTTTTGAGTAGCAAAGCCACTTTCTTTCAACCTTGTCTCCATTGGGACAGTTACGCATAAACATGTCGATAGTACAGCAACGTCCGTCTTTAAATGACGTTGCAAAACCTTCTTTCTTCAGTTGTTCCAGAGGCTTTCTCACTGACATTTCCATTTTTTGACCAGTACTCCCGCATCTCAATAGTAGATATGTTGGGCCACAAACCAATGTCAGTCATGAAACCTGACTGTTCCACAAATTCAGGCACTATATCAAATGCTTCCACAGTAGGCTCCACAGTATGGAGGCTAGGCAGCAAACCAGTATTTTGGAAAAGGCTTGGTTTCTCCATCTCCATGGGCACTGGTGTTGTTTCTAGTGGTGTTAATGGATCAGAAGACACTACTGCAGCAGATTCAGAGACTATGTCAGAGGTACTTTGAGCAGGAATCACTTCCTGAGAAGATGTACCAGCAGGTTCCTCAGAAGATCCACTTCTAGGTATAAGAAAACCAGTAATTCTTGGTATTCTGCATAGTTTTTCCTCCAACTCCTGCTTCTTCTTTCGCTTCTGTGCACCACTCAGAGATTTTGACATATTGAGGGCTAATAGGCTCTTCAAAAAATAGATGTGACTGACACCTGCATTATAAAAATAAATTATGCTCTGTGCAGTCTCTTATTACCTTATAATAAATGCTTATATGTTGTAGCGTTCAGTAGTAAAATGCTAGACTCCCAAACCACTTTTTTCCCCCTCATGTTCAAGTCATGTACACTGCTCTATGCACATTACCCATCCAATAGTCCATCTTAGGAGTGAGCAAATGAGGGTGGCTACATTCCTTCACATAGTACAGTAGGACCATGAAGAAGGAACTCATACATCCTCTAACAGAAAGTCACATCATAGCATCCACAAAAGGGAGATTTGGAGGAAGCTGAGAACAAGAGAATGATTTTTTTTTTTTGGTTCAGAATATAATGTATATACCAGGGGTCTTGAATTAAAATTTATGGAGGTCCAGTTGTTAAAATATTCATTAGTCAGAGATCTGAATATCATGTTTGTACTATAACATCTCAGCAGTGCTTACATCACATTCGCAGACCCCCTTCACAGCAGTCCCAAGGTGTCCTCAGTTCCTTTTCATGTCACAGCGCCCCATTACATTACAGCCTCATCACATCACAGCCCCCATTACATTACAGCCTTGTCATATCACAGCCCCCATTACATTACAGCCTCGCCATATCACAGCCCCCATTACATTACAGCCTTGTCATATCACAGCCCCCATTACATTACAGCCTCGCCATATCACAGCCCCCATTACATTACAGCCTTGTCATATCACAGCCCCCATTACATTACAGCCTCGCCATATCACAGCCCCCATTACATTACAGCCTTGTCATATCACAGCCCCCATTACATTACAGCCTCGTCATATCACAGCCCCCATTACATTACAGCCTCGTCATATCACAGCCCCCATTACATTACAGCCTCGTCATATCACAGCCCCCATAACATTACAGCCTCTTCACATCACAGCCCCCATTACATTACAGCCTCGCCATATCACAGCCCCTATTACATTACAGCCTCGTCATATCACAGCGCCCCATTACATTACAGCCTCTTCACATCACAGCCCCCATTACATTACAGCCTCTTCACATCACAGCCCCCATTACATTACAGCCTCTTCACATCACAGCCCCCATTACATTACAGCCTCTTCACATCACAGCCCCCATTACATTACAGCCTCTTCACATCACAGCCCCCATTACATTACAGCCTCGTCATATCACAGCCCCCATTACATTGCAGCCTCATCACATCACAGCCCCCATTACATTACAGCCTCATCACATCACAGCCCCCATTACATTACAGCCTCGTCATATCACAGCCCCCATTACATTGCAGCCTCATCACATCACAGCCCCCATTACATTACAGCCTCTTCACATCACAGCCCCCATTACATTACAGCCTCTTCACATCACAGCCCCCATTACATTACAGCCTTGTCATATCACAGCCCCCATTACATTACAGCCTCGTCATATCACAGCCCCCATTACATTACAGCCTCTTCACATCACAGCCCCCATTACATTACAGCCTTGTCATATCACAGCCCCCATAACATTACAGCCTCTTCACATCACAGCCCCCATTACATTACAGCCTCGCCATATCACAGCCCCTATTACATTACAGCCTCGTCATATCACAGCGCCCCATTACATTACAGCCTCTTCACATCACAGCCCCCATTACATTACAGCCTCGTCATATCACAGCCCCCATTACATTGCAGACATTTCCACATTATAGTGCCCCTTTACACATCACAGCGCCCCTGTTAGAGTCCCCTTCATGTCCAGGGCTGGACTGGGACAAAAATGTGGCCGTGGACTTCATCCAGACCGGCCCAGGGCATAACACATCAGGGGACAGCACATCAGGGCACAGAACACAGAACATCATGGCACAGCACATCAGGGCACATCATGGCACAGCACATCAGGGTACAGAGCCCAGCACATCAGGGCACAGGGTACAGCACATCAGGGCACAGAACCCAGCCATAGGTGTGCGCAGCCTCTTGCATTAGGGTGTGCACCCCAAAGCTCAAATACATATGCGTGTGTATATGTACTGATGGTGTCAGTAGGGCAGTGGACAGTGTAATTTTGTTAATTTTCTTTTCCAAAAATTTTTGGCTTGTATAACATTTTTGGGGGGGATGAAATATCAGTGGTCTAAACAGGGGGGAATATGCAGCACACAAGGCAATTAGGGTGTGCCCAGGCACACCTGGCACACCCTGTGCGCACACCTATGAACCCAGCTCATCAGGGCACAGGGTACAGCACATCAGGGTACAGGGTACAGCACATCAGGGCACAGGGTACAGCACATCAGGGCACAGGGTACAGCACATCAGGGCACAGGGTACAGCACATCAGGGTACAGAGCCCAGCACATCAGGGTACAGGGTACAGCACATCAGGGTATAGCACATCAGGGCACAGCGCATCAGGGTACAGGGTACAGCACATCAGAGTATAGCACATCAGGGTACAGGGCACATCACGGCACAGTACATCAGGGTACAGTACATCAGGGTACAGTACATCAGGGTACAGTACATCAGGGCACAGTACATCAGGGCACAGTACATCAAGGCACAGTACATCAGGGTACAGTACATCAGGGCACAGTACATCAAGGCACAGTACATCACGGCACAGTACATCAGGGCACAGTACATCAGGGCACAGTACATCAGGGCACAGTACATCAGGGCACAGTACATCAAGGCACAGTACATCACGGCACAGTACATCAGGGTACAGTACATCAGGGTAGGGCTGGGAAAAAAATCGATTTAAATCTTGAATCGAGTTGAGAGGTCAAATCGATTCAAAATTTAAGCAAATCGATTTTTTTGGATTTTTTTTTTCACCGCGCCAGTCCCGAGGCGCTGCGGGCATGAGTTTTTAGGCGAGGCCGCGGCTTCGGCCTAGTCCGCGGCTACGGCCGGACGCCGCGGACTAGGCCGAAGCCGCGGCCTTGCCTAAAAACTCATGCCCGCAGCGCCTCCAGACCGGCGCGGACACCGCGCCGGGCCTGAAGAGCTGCGGGCAAGGAGTTTTTAGGTGAGGCCGCGGCTTTGGCCTAGTCCACGAGGCCGGACGCCACGGACTAGGCCGAAGCCGCGGCCTCGCCTAAAAGCTCATGCCCGCAGCGCCTCGGGACCGGCGCGGTTCCCAAAAAAAAAAAAAACTTGATTCGAATCGTGAATCGAGTTTTTTTTAAGAGAATTGAAGATTTTTTTTTTTAAGAAAATCTCCCAGCCCTACATCAGGGCACAGTACATCAGGGCACAGTACATCAGGGCACAGTACATCAGGGCACAGTACATCAGGGCACAGTACATCAGGGTACAGGACATCAGGGTACAGGACATCAGGGCACAGGCCACAGTACATCAGGGCACACGACATTGGGGCACAGCACATCAGGGCATGGGGCACATCAGGGCATGGGGCACATCAGGGCATGGGGCACATCAGGGCATGGGGCACATAGCACATCAGGACACATCAGTGTACATTGGGGCACATCAAAGCACATGGGGCACATCAGAGTACTTTGGGGTACATCGCCGCGGACCTCACCGCAGAACAACTGGGAAACCCCAGTTAAGAAACGATGTAATAGGCAAATTATGCGGAACCGGCCCACTGAGCCATCGGCCCACCGGGAAACTCCCGGTAGTCCCAATGGCCAGTACATGCCTGTTCATGTCATAGTGCCCCTTTACACATCACAGCACCCCAATTACATTGCAGCCATTGTCACATCACACATTCACATGTATGTGTTTTGGTGGCCCACATTTGCGCAGGCACAGCAGCCCATTCATTTGAATGGGCTGCCATGCCTGCGTTTCCTGCAGAAAAAAAAGGTGCATGCAGCATTTTAAAAATGCAGTGGCCTTGAAATTCATTCGGCTTTTGCACCATGCGACTTACCTGCAGTTCCTGCGCACACAAACGTACTGTGTTTTTAAAAGCGTGGCCTAAACATCTAAAAATGCAGCAAGTTTGCCGGAGCAGGAACTGCAGGTAAGTCACATAAAAATGAACAGACAGTGCTGTATTTCATTGCTTGATGTGCATAGGTGTGTGCAGCCCTATTAAATGCTGCATGCACCTTTTTTTTGCAGGAAACGCAGACATGGCAGTCCATTCAAATGAATGGGCACTGTGCCTGCGCAAATGTGGGCCACCAAATTACATACATGTGAACCAGCTAGGCCCAAAATATACCCTTTAAGCAGTTCACACTGAGGCGCTTTGCAGGCGCTATAGCGCTAAAAATAGTGCCTGCAAAGTGCCCTGAAACAGCGGCTCCATTCACTCCAGTGTGAAAGCCCCGAGGTCTTTCACACTGGAACGGTGCCCTGGCAGGACATCAGAAAAAGTCCTGCCAGCGGCTTCTATGGAGCGCATTAGGAGCGGCGAACTCACCGCTCCTAAAGTGCCCATGCCCATTGAAATCAATGGGCAGCGCCGCTGAACCACCAGCAAAGCGCCGCTACGGCAGCGCTTTGCCGGCGGTTCAGCGGCGCTGCCCATTGATTTCAATGGGCAAGGGCGCTTTAGGAGCGGTGAGTTCTTTTAACCCTTTTTCGGCTGCTAGCAGGGGTTTAAAGTGCCCCGCTAGAGGCCGAAAAGCGCCACAAAAAGGACGGTAAATCGCCACTAAAAATAGTGGCGTTTTACCACCAATGCCTGGGCGCTTTCAGTGTGAAAGCAGCCTAAATACAGTATGCCATGTTCCTGTAAATCATGCTGTGTGTGCTCTCCTCTGAGGCCTCACTCAGCCTGGACAGTGGACTGCAGATCTGCTCATTTTTTTTAACTTTAATACACAAGACATGGCATGGGGATAGGGGGAGTGGGAGCCAGGGGGGGAGAAAAGACCTTACCTGGTGGTGAACGGTGGAAAGCTCTGCTAAATTCTCCACACTGCTGCTCCACACAGGCTTCAGTGCACTCTCCACTCCGCGCTGCCCAGGGCCCTGTCTCACTCCTCCTCCGCTTCTCCGCTCCTCCGAGTCCGATCGCTGGTACACAGCACTGTCTGCACACATAGCAAGGGGCGGGGCCAGAGCGTCAGTGGAGCTCAAGGCCCCGCCCACCCGCGTCCCGCTCCTCAAATTTAAAAAAAAAAAAGGCACTGGCACTGTGGGCGCCGTGCGAGCCGCCGCGGCTGACATTTTTCAGCGCCGATTTGCGGGCAGCACGCAGGGTTAACGGGCAGCTCTGCTTTGGGCCCCAAGAAATGACAGGGCCCTGGGCAGCTGCCCCGTTTGCCCTGCGCTAAAGACGGCCCTGTTTATACTGAGATTAAAATACACACAGGTGGACTCTGTTTACCAATTAGGTGACTTCTGAAGGCAATTGGTTCCACTAGATTTTAGTTGGGTATATCAGAATAAAGGGGGCCGAATACAAATGCACGCCACACTTTTCAGATATTTATTTGTAAAAAATTTTGAAAGCCATTTATTATTTTCATTTAACTTCACATTTATGTGCCACTTTGCGTTGGTTTATCACATAAAATCCCCCCAAAAATACATTTACGTTTTTGGTTGTAACATGACAAAATGTGGAAAATTTCCAGGGGTGTGAATACTTTTTCAAGGCACTTTATATTTTATAAATGATCTTCTCACAACCTTATCCACTTCCTCCATCAAATACTTGAACCCTTGATCTATCACAAGATGAGTAGAATCATGGCGCATTGAATGTTTTACAAAGAATTATCTTCTATAAATGCAGAGCTGCATCAGTATTCTGAAACAGATTATCATCATGTAAAATGTGTTGATCATAAATAACCCCCTCTCACATGTTATCTCAATATTCATCCAAAGAAATATCATCATTGATTATATCACCATCTTCTTCCACAATGGTTCACTCTTCCCACACATGGGTCTTGGATTTATTTTACCACTTTTTAAATAGAATACGATGGAGGGAAAGGTTTAAAGCTTTAGATACTTCAAACTTGTGTCCTCTGTCCACTGGGCAGAAGGTTAATGCCCTACCTAAAGCAATTATATGGTCTTCATTTAACAGATATTCAGTTAAACTTTCCTTTGTTTCCTGTGCTTTCTGCTCTATTGTCCTTGCCTTCGCTAATATTTGCAACTCCCCTTTGTTTTTTTTTCCCCCTCTTCTAGTTGGTTAGCTTCCTGTCTCTTTCACACTACTACGACTTGAAAGTCGTGCTATTTTACCGTGATTTCAGGGAATGCCTGTAAACTTGAGGGCTGTGGACCTCAACATGCATCAAAGTCGGACCAAAGTAGTGCAGGGACTATTTTGAAGTTGGTGCGACTTGAAATCGCACTGATATGAATGGTACTCATTGGAAATCATGGGGTACAACTTGTCATGCGACTTTGCAGTCCCATATCACAGGACAAGTCGCACAAGTATGAACGAGGCTGTCGTTTTCAAAAGTCCTAGATGAGTTTCACATTAAACTCTGTTTCAGTTGTTGAGGTATCCTCACTCAAGTCATTTGAGGTACCTCTCCAACTGTTGATTCTCATTCTTCTGTGATAAGGGGGTCATTGAAATGTAAAAATGCCCCCTCTTTGAAAAACCATAATGTCACACTTATATTATTTTTGTTTTATTCATTGTTTCGTTTGAGCTCTTTTCCTCATCTTTAATTGGGCATTTAACCACCTCAGTACCAGACATTTTAACCCCCTTGCTGCCCAAGCCAATTTTCAGCTTACATTGCTGTCACTGTTTGAATGACAATTACTTATTTATGTAACACTGTACCCAAATGACATTTTTATGATTTTTTGAAACAGAGCTTTCTTTTGGTGGTATTTAATTTTTTTTTTTTTTGCTATATAAATGAAAAAATACCTAACGTTTTGGAAAAAACATCCTGATGTACTGACTGCCTATCTCATTTCTTGAGGCACTGAAATGCCAGGACAGTACAAACACCCCCCAATGACCCCTTTTTGGAAAGTAGACAGTCCAAAGTATTTAGTAAGAGGCATGGTGGATTTTTTAAAATTGTAATTTGTTGTCATAATATTTTGGAAAATGAAGAAAGTAAACAAAAATTGTAAACAATTTTTTTTTTTCTTTTTTGGCATACTGTTACCAGTGCAGTACAGCATCATGATATAACTTGAGTGATGAGCTGCTACATTGATCAGTCATTTTGCTGTGTCCAGTGGACATAGCCGGTGACGGATCACTCCACGAGCATCACTTTTTGAGAGGACGTCATATGACACCCATTTGGAGTGGTAAAGCCACCGCCCAGCCGCGATTATGCTATAGCAGGGGCGGGAAGGTGTTAATACATTTACCAAAGATCTTAGCCCTTGCCCCAGGTATTGACTGCAATGTTTCAAATACAGGAATTCTAAGCCCAGCTTTAAAAATTAGGTGAAATCCACAGAGGTATTACATCATTTGAGAAACTATGTACTAATAAGGAATGGCCTTCTTGCCTCATTTAATTGTCTTATATGCTTCTAATACGTTGCGCTAGTCTCACCCCACTCGATGTAAAAAAGTTGGGAGAGAGAACTGTGCAGGCGGCTTAAAGTGTAAGTTTACCTTTACAGAAAATCTATAAGGTAAACTTACACTGGACCCTGTCCCCATTGCACCTGGAGAGCGACAATCACCGCTTTACCAGCCAGGGGATTTAAAATCCTTGTGGCATTCTCTCTTTGCCCACGGTGACAGGACAGGCTACTAGCAGAGGCTGCTAGGAAGAGCATGGCTGTGATTGTGCGGATGGGGGGATCAGGAGTTGTGGAGGTGTGTTTGGCATGGGGTGAGGGAATGGGGATGTATGCCTGTCAGTAAGGTGGGAAGATAGCTGGGCAGAGTAAGGTGGCCAGAGAGGTGTGTGAGTGTGTGTGGGGGGGGGGGGGGGGGGGGGGGGTTGTTGGTAAGGCAGGTACCACAGCTAATCACAATAAAGCTTGTTGTAAGCTGATTTAGAAATTATTCAGTTTATCATTTGTGTAAAATAAAAGATTTTATCTTATTGCTTTAACATGAAGTGTGACATAAATACTTTGTCTGTTCCAGGTATAATGGCAGGAAGTAATCGATCTGGGGACCTAAGAGATGCACAAAAATCAATTCCTGTTGGCACCATTTTAGCCATAGTCACAACTTCCATAGTCTGTATCCTCAAAATTTGTCTGGGGCTCAGTTGTATGTAGTCATGTCGGTGGGGTAAAAAATATAATTGTTAAGAGTATTAAATTGAATACATACTGTTTTATATATCATCTTTATTATGATTACAACTAAACAATATTTTTGAGAAAATTTATATTGGATTATAACATGTGCATTGGAATAATTTATAATATATGCAGCCAACGGGCAGAGTTAATTTCTATGTGTTTTCTAGAGTCACTGAAGCTCATATGTCAGAAAAAAATATATTTTTTATTTTTTTCATTTTTTATTTATGGATATTAAAAATATACTTTTATTTATGGGATCCAATAGCTCTAGTACAGGTGTCAAACACAAGGCCCGCGGGCCGAACCCGGCCCTCCAGGCCATTTCATGTGGCCCTCACACCTCTCCTGGAGCTGCAGGAGAGCTCCAGCCCTCCTCTGGTCCACCTCCAGACCCCTACTTTCTGCTTTCAAGCAATGCATCCAGTTTCTTCCCAGCAGCAGCATACGGAAAGGGGGTGCACTGCGATGTTAGAGAGAGTAGGGGACCCAACTTCTGATGGTGGGGTGGCTCTTGACATCTACTGTAAGGGGAGGGGATGCGCTGGACATCTAATCTTACAGATACAACTGGCCCTTTTGAGGACAATCATAATGCTGATGCGGCCCACGATGAAATTGAGTTTGACACCCCTGCTCTAGTGGAAGTTTAAAGGTATAACGATTAATTCAGCAGTGACTCATATTCACTTTTCTCCTACTTCTAATTTCATACAATCCAAAGATTATGAACCTTGTGACAAACTGCATCAAAGTCAATAAGGGGGGGGAGGGGGATTGTGCGTGTTGTGTGTTGAGTTATTTTGAGGGGACAGCAAATTTACACTGTTATACAAGCTGTACTCTCATTACTTTACATTGTAGCAAAGTGTCATTTCTTCAGTGATGTCACATAAAAAGATATAATAAAATATTTACAAAAATGTGAGGGTTGTACTCACTTTTGTGAGATATTGTATATTTTAACCGCCATAAACACTACTACTACTTGATATGAACAGATCAGCAGCAAAAAATGTCTGCTGTCTTCAAGTTAACCAGAAAATAAAATTAAAGAAAAAATAGACCCCAATAACCAGAATACCAAAAAAAAAAAAAAAAAGACCGTTAGAGAGGTGATTGTGATTTGCTAGCATTCCAACTTTCTCTCAATACAGATGTAGCAGTTCTGAAAAGAACTTTCAGATTTAAGTAAAGACCTGTGAACAGCACAAAGGATAATGCACCCAACCATTGCAATTTACAGAATTCAAACATAGCTTTGAAAACTGATTTATCTAATGGCCCCTTATACGGTTTTCAGCTCTCCCACTACAGCTGCTCCCTTACAATGATACTATGGCTGCTCTCAACCCATTTTTTATTGAGGGAATGGGTTGTCAAGCCCCCCTATAATTATTATCTGCTGACAGGGTTGAAAGGCTGCACAGGTAATTGAGTGAGCACCATAGTTTCAGAAGTTTTAAAGGGAAATGCAAATCCTGGTAAGTTGCTGCTTATTTATGTTTGTGAAAATTCAAATCTCATTCCTACCGCCTACCAAGTTTCATTCATATAATAGCTTCTGCTATGCTTTCTTTGGAAAAACTCTTAATTTTATTTTTTTAAACATCAGTTTAGAAATGTATTAAAGTGGTTGCAAAGTCAGGGTAGGTATATTGCCAGTCCCTCTGTTCTACCAAGGTATACTACACAGTGTAAATGTTTGCATAAAATTGTTCTGTTAAATATCTTATTTCAAATGGTTTCTGTGCAGTCATGTGACCACCAGCCGCTCCCCTCCCCCGATCTAAGGGCAACAGTGGGAGGGGATGAGATCCCTCTGATGTCAGCTTGGAGGTCATCTGACCTCTGTGCTGTCTGCTCAGCCCCTCCATCTGTAGCCCTTAGATTGTGGGAGGGGAGCGGCATGAGGTCACGTAACCGCAAAGGGGCGATCTGAAAAAAAGTATTTACCGGCATAATTTTAAACAAACATTTTACACCGTGTATTATAACTTGGTAAAACAGAGGGGCCTGCAGTAATCCTACTCTGACTTTACTGCCGGCTACTAATAACGGCAGGAGGGGCGGGGAAGAGATCATTCACACACAGGAGCTGACAACAGGCAGTGAAGGAGGGGGAGAGGGGAGTGCAGCGGGATGACAGAGGCACGTAAACTGAACATGGTATTATGGATCAGCAGCCATGATTACTGTGGTCAGCTTACATAAGGGGACACAGGAACAGGCAGGATCAACCTGTTTTTTTACAGCATAGAAAGGGACAGATTAGACAGCACAGCACTATGCTGTTTAACCTGCTTTAAAGGAACAGAATCTCTGGGTTTTTTTTTTTTCTTCTTCTTTGGGTTACAACCTCTTTAATGTCAAAAAATATTGAACTAAAATCATTAGTTTCCTATTACCATGGTTCTCTATAATATTTGTTGTGAAATATGTTCACTGAGTAGTTGTTGTGCTGCAACTTATTTATTATCTTACCTTAACTATTTAGATTTAAGCACTGTGATTCTTTTTGGAGCTTGCATCGAAGGTGTCGTTTTACGTGACAAGTAAGTTGTTCATAGTTAGTAAGGTTGAAAAAAGACACAAGTCAATCTAGGTCAACCAAAAAAAAAAAAAAAATACAATCCCATATACACAATCCTTTACCCACAGTTGATCCAGAGGAAGGCGAAAAACCCAAGCAAAGCATGATCTAATTTTCTACAGCAGGGGAATAAATTGCTTTCTGATCCCCCGAGAGGCAATCGGATTTTCACTGGATCAACTTTTTTTTACTTCAATACTTTTTATTTGGAGTATATATTTATCCACAGAATAACACTGTTTACATAATATATAAAAACGTTACAAAAGAAGACATAGATAAATACAACCAACCACTTTTTCCCTTACCACCCCCACCCAACCACTCCATCCATTCTACCTCATTTCCACCCCACGCACACCAACCTTTCAACCTTCAATCACTCCCACCAGTCTATATGTCTATCTTGTTTCTACTTGGAGTGATCCAGCTTCCATCTATTCTCAAATTTCTTCATATTACCTCTCTTCCTATAAATACATTCCTCCTTCTTAATCACATCTTTAACCTCTTTCATCCATTCTGCTATCGTCAGGGGATCCTTGCCTGCCACCTCCGTGCAATTAACATCCTTCCTTGGAACAAGCATCTAATTATTGCAGTTTGGGTGTCTCTTAACATACCATTCTTCTTCATCAAGCCCATAAGACAAGTCCTAGCCTCCATGCCTAGCGATGCCCCAAACACAGAGTTAATTTTGTTAATTATATCTTCCCAATACCTATGCAATTTGAGACATGGCCAGAACATGTGTATCAAATCACCCCTCCTATCCCCACACCGTTGACATTTAGCGTCGGGCCTATTTCCAAACATGTATAGTTTCAATGGTGTGTAATATGACCTATATATCAGATACAGGTGGGATACCCACTGCGACGGGGAGATAGAAGCTCTGAGTCCCAATGCTAAGGCGTATTTCCATTGTTCCTCCGTTATTGGGCCAACATCTCTCTCCCATTTAATTCTGTTTTTGAACTCCCCCACACTCTCCTGACCTGCTGTATTTATACTCCCATACATATCGGAGATTAATCCTTTAGAAGTTCTGGTGTTCACCAATTTCCTGAGCAAGGGCATTTCACTCCACTCTGGCACCTTCCCTCTGAATTGTACATCTAGGGCGTGCCTGACTTGCAGATAACTAAAAAATAATCGGTTAAGAACTGCATACTCCTCCCTTATCTCCTGAAATGATTTCAGCCTGCCTGCCCTGTACAACTATGCCAAACTATGGATGCCCCTCTTATCCCATTCCTCTATTTTATTTTAGGTTTTTATTGTTCCATATTGGAGAGAACTCAGAGAAACCGGTATAACCTAACATGGCCTTAACGGTCTCCCAACTTCTAACCATTAACTGGACTGTAGGAGAAAAGAATTTGCCTCAAATAAAATAAAAAATATTGTACAATCCAATATACCCAATTTTATACCCACAGTTGATCCAGAGGAAGGCAAAAAACCCCAACAGAGCATGCTCCAATTTGCTACAGCAGGGGAAAAAATTCCTTTCTGATCCCCCAAGAGGCAATCGGATTTTCCCTGGATCAACTTTACCTATAAATGTCAGTACCCAGTTATATTATGTACATTTAGGAAAGAATCCAGGCCTTTTTAAAGCAATCTACTGAGCTGGCCAGAACCACCTCTGGAGGCAGTCTATTCCACATTTTCACAGCTCTTAATGTGAAGAAACCTTTCCGTATTTGGAGATTAAATCTTTTTTCCTCTAGACATAAAGAGTGCCCCCTTGTCCTCTGTGATGACCTTAAAGTGAATAATTGAACACCAAGTTCACTATATGGACCACTTATGTATTTAAAAGTATTCACCCCCCCCTTGGCTTTTTACCTATTTTGTTACAGCCTTTGGTTCAATGTTTTTTAAATCTGAATTATGAATTTAATCTGAATTATATGTGATGGATCAGAACACAATAGTCTAAGTTGGTGAAGTAAAATTAGAAAAATATATACATAAAACTATTTTCCAGAAATAAAAAACTGATAATTGGCATGTGCGTATGTATGTATTCACCCCTTTTTTTATGAAGCCCATAAAAAGCTCTGATGCAACCAATTACCTTCAGAAGTCACATAATTAGTGAAATGATGAAATGATGTCCACCTGTGTGCAATCTAAATGTCACATGATCTGTCATTACATATACACACCTTTTTTAAAGGCCCCAGAGGCTGCAACACCTAAGAGGCACCACTAACCAAACACTGCCACGAAGACCAAGGAACTCTGCAAACAAGTAAGGGACAATGTTGTTGAGAAGTACAAGTCAGGGCTAGGTTATAAAAAAATGTTCAAATCTTTGATGATCCCTAGGAGCACCATCAAATCTGTCATAACCAAATGGAAAGAACATTGCACAACAGCAAACCTGCCAAGAGAAGGCCGCACACCAAAACTCACATACCGGGCAAGGAGGCCATTAATCAGAGAGACAGCACAGAGACCTAAAGTAACCCTGGAGGAGCTGCAGAGTTCCACAGCAGAGACTGGAGTATCTGTACATAGGACAACAATAAACCATAAGCTCCATAGAGTTAGGCTTTATGGCAGAGTGGCCAGAAGAAAGCCATTACTTTCAGTAAAAAATAAATTAGCATGTTTTGCGTTTGCGAAAAGGGAGACTCCCAAAATGTATGGAGGAAAGTGCTTTGGTCTGAGGAGACTAAAATTGAACGTTTTGGCCATCAAAGAAAACGCTATGTCTGGCACAATCCCAACACATCACATCACCCAAAGAACACCAGCCCCACAGTGAAACATGGTGGTGACACTATCATGCTATGGGGATGTTTTTCAGCAGTCGGGACTGGGAAACTGGTCAGAGTTGAGGGAAAGATGGATGGTGCTAAATACAGGGATATTCTTGAGCAAAACCTGTACCACTCTGTGTGTGATTTGAGGCTAGGACTGTGGTTCACCTTCTTCCAGCAGGACAATTACCCCAAACACACTGCTAAAGCAACACTTGAGTGGTTTAAGGGGAAACATGTAAATGTGTTGGAATGGCCTAGTCAAAGCCCAGACCTCAATCCAATAGAAAATCTGTGGTCAGACTTAAAGATTACTGTTCACAAGCGCAAACCATCCAACTTGAAGGCGCTTTAGCAGTTTTGCAAGAAGGAATGGGCAAAAATCCTAGTGGTAAGATGTGGCAAGCTCATAGAGACTGATCCAAAGCGACCTGGAGCTGTGATAGCCGCAAAAGGTGGCACTACAAAGTATTGACTTTAGGGGGGTGAATAGTTATGCATATTGACTTTTTGGCTGCTTTTACACTGAGGCATTGGGGATGTCAGCGGTAAAGCGCCGCTATTTTTAGCGGCGCTTTACCATTGTTTTAGCAGCGCTATTCGACCCCCGCTAGTGGCCGAAGAAGGGTTAAAACCGCCGGCAAAGCGCCGCTGTTCGGTGGTGCTGCCTATTGATTTTAATGAGCAGGGGCACTTTAGGAGCGTATACATTGCTCCTACAGCGCTGCAAAGATGCTGCTTTTATTTACCGTCCTGCAAGCGCACTGCTCCAGTGTGAAAGCACTTGGGCTTTCACACTGGTGTGAGAGGAGAGGCTCTTTACAGGCGCTATGCTACTCTATTTTTCGCGCTAGAGCGCCTCAATGTAAAAGCAGCCTTTCTGTTATTTTGTCCTATTTGTTGTTTGCTTCACAATAAAAAAAAAATCTTCAAAGTTGTGGGCATGTTCTGTAAATTAAAGAAATGATGCAAATCCTCAAATAATCCATGTTAATTCCAGGTTGTAAGGCAACAAAACATGAAAAATGCCAAGGGGGGTGAATACTTTTGCAAGGCACTGTACATGTTGATGTACATGTTGATCATATCCCCCCTTAATCTCCTCTTCTCAAGAGGGAATAGATTCAGTTCCTTTAATAGCCGAGCTCCTGTCATGGTTATGCAATGGAGTTTGTTAATCAGCATACCTGTCTCCATGTGTTCATCTCTAGAGACCAGCTGACCCTCACCTGACTGCTTTTGTAACCTCTCCTCTAAGCATAGCCCCACCCCAGGCCCTATCAGGGAACCCTATATTAACCTGTGCGCTGCAAGCCAGCAGTGCTGATCAACCATTGTGTGTTAGCCTCTGTGTGTACTTGCTGTGTTTCCTACATCTGATTCCTGTTACCGACTTTGGCCTATTCTTAACTATTCCTGTCTGCTCGTGACCCTGACCTTTGGCGTGTTCCCGACCATCCCTGTTTGCCTGTGACCCTGAACCTTGGCGTGTACTCTGTTGTCCTTGTCTGCTTGTGGCCCCAACCTTGGCTTGTCCCTTACTTTTCTTGTTGTTCCAGCCTGCTGCCTCCTTCCTATTCTCCTGTAGTCTACCGTGAGCGTGAGCTGTGAGACCCTGGGGGCCGCGACCTGGAGCCAGACTGCAGCGCAGTCCGTCCTTACCATTAAAGGCTCTGGTGAACACCTGCTGGCTCTTAGACTCCGCGCCCTGGGGAATCTATGCTCTAGTTCCCAGTGGGATCTGTGTCTGTGATCCAGTAGACCTGCTTCCTGAAACCTCCCAGGGTTTAATCCGCAGCAGTCAGCCGTAGGGTCCACTACCTTGCGGTGCACTCCTGATCCCAACGGTGTGCATCTGTCACCCAGCCTCTAGGTGACCTGACAGCTCCCTCATGCCTCTTATCAGTTTGGTTGCCCTTCTCTGCACTTTCTCCAGTTTCCCTTTTTGAGAACCGATGCCCAAAACTGAACTGCATATTCCACATGTGGCCTTACTAATGATTTGAACAGGGGCAAAATGATATCTCGCTCTCTGGAATCCATACCTATCTTAATACAAGAAAGGACTTTGCTGGCTTTGGAAATGCAGCTCGGCATTGCATGCTATTATTGAACTTATGATCTTCCATAACCCCCAGATCCTTCTCCACTATGGATTCCCCCAGTTGTACTTCACCTAGTATGTATGATGTATGCATATTCTTAACCCCCAAGTGCAAAACACTGAACCTTGGGGTACACCACTGATAACCTTAGACCATTCATAGTAAGAATCATTAACCACTACTCTCTGAATTACGTTTTTTAGCCAGTTTTCTATCCATTTACAAATTTATCTTTCCAAGCCTGTAGACTTTACCCTACACATTAGTCATGTTCCTGTTTTATTTTTGCTTTTACTGCCGTGTTCTTTGTGCACAGCCTTGTTTTAACTTTTTTGGCCTAAATGTTAGCTTTACAATTTCTTCTTAAATCTGTATTGCACAAAAATATTTGGGTAACGCTAGATTTGGGGAGACACGATTTGACTATAAATGTGTTTAAAATATGGTTTACATTATATCGACAAACAAATTGGGTACACAATTCACCATTAATTGCACTCACTGGAACAAATTTTTTTTGCCCAGGGAAGGGGACACTTTTGGGTGTTAAAATGGGGAACGCACAACTTAGGGACATCACTATACATGGGAAGATGAAAACACTGTCGGAACTAAAGGAAATAAACAGTTGGAAGATAAGCGATTGGGAATACTTTCAATTAAAACACTTGGTAAATACACTACCTCAACCAATTAGAAATGGAAAGAATTTAAATCCATTGGAAAAGCTCTGTTGTGTACAAACTCCACTAAAACATGGTATATGAAAAGTGTATGGAATATTGACAGATTTGGAAGAACAAGAGACACCTCTCTACATAGAGAAATGGGAAAAAAGAAATAGAGTGGGGCAAAAAAGTATTTAGTCAGCCACCAATTGTGCAAGTTCTCCCACTTAAAAAGATGAGAGAGGCCTGTAATTGTCATCATAGGTATACCTCAACTATGAGAGACAAAATGTGGAAACAAATCCAGACAATCACATTGTCTGATTTGGAAAGAATTTATTTGCAAATTATGGTGGAAAATAAGTATTTTGTCAATATCAAAAGTTAATCTCAATACTTTGTTATATATCCCTTGATGGCAATGACAGAGGTCAAACGTTTTCTGTAAGTCTTCACAAGGTTGTCACACACTGTTGCTGGTATGTTGACCCATTCCTCCATGCAGATTTCCTCTAGAGCAGTGATGTTTTGGGGCTGTCGCTGGGCAACACGGAGTTTCAACTCCCTCCAAAGGTTTTCTATGGGGTTGAGATCTGGAGACTGGCTAGGCCACTCCAGGACCTTGAAATGCTTCTTACGAAGCCACTCCGTTGCCTTGGCGGTGTGTTTGGGATCATTGTCATGCTGAAAGACCCAGCCACGTTTTCATCTTCAATGCCCTTGCTGATGGGAGGAGGTTTGCACTCAAAATCTCACAATACATGGCCCCATTCATTCTTTCATGTACACGGATCAGTCGTCCTGTTCCCTTTGCAGAGAAACAGCCCCAAAGCATGATGTTGCCACCCCCATGCTTCACAGTAGGTATGGTGTTCTTTGGTTGCAACTCAGCATTCTCTCCAAACACGACGAGCTGTGTTTCTACCAAACACTTCTACTTTGGTTTCATCTGACCATTTAACATTGTCCCAATCCGCTTCTGGATCATCCAAATGCTCTCTAGCAAACCTCAGACGGGCCCGGACATGTACTGGCTTAACAGGGGGACACGTCTGGCACTGCAGGATCTGAGTCCCTGGCGGCGTAGTGTGTTACTGATGGTAGCCTTTGTTATGTTGGTCCCAGCTCTCTGCAGGTCATTCACTAGGTCCCCCCGTGTGGTTCTGGGATTTTTGCTCACCGTTCTTGTGATCATTTTGACCCCACGGGGTGAGATCTTGCGTGGAGCCCCAGATCAAGGGAGATTATCAGTGGACTTGTATGTTTTCCGTTTTCTAATTATTGCTCCCACAGTTGATTTCTTCACACCATACTGCTTGCCTATTGCAGATTCAGTCTTCCCAGCCTGGTGCAGGTCTACAATTTTGTTTCTGGTGTCCTTCAACAGCTCTTTGGTCTTCACCATAGTGGAGTTTGGAGTGTGACTGTTTGAGGTTGTGGACAGGTGTCTTTTATACTGATAACAAGTTCAAACAGGTGCCATTAATACAGGTAATGAGTGGAGGACAGAGGAGCCTCTTAAAGAAGAAGATACAGGTCTGCGAGAGCCAGAAATCTTGCTTGTTTGTAGGTGGCTAAATACTTATTTTTCACCATAATTTGCAAATAAATTCTTTCAAAAATCAGACAATGTGATTGTCTGGATTTGTTTCCACATTTTGTCTCTCGTAGTTGAGGTATACCTATGATGACAATTACAGGCCTCTCTAATCTTTTTAAGTGGGAGAACTTGCACAATTGGTGGCTGACTAAATACTTTTTTGCCCCACTGTAGGTATGAAACTAGGGGACCAACAAGTGGAGAGAATGGTAGGTGCAGTTTATAATTACGCAACAGATATTAACACAATAGAAATGAATTACAAGCTATTGGCTAGATGGTATTTGACACTGGACAAAACTCACAAATATCAACCAGACAAATACCCACAGTGTTGGAGGGAATGTGGACAGAGGGCCACAGTGACATGCATCTGGTGGGAATGCTCAAAAATTAAGGAATATTGGCAGGAAACCTGGAATATATAGAAGAGATAATCAGAGAAAAGATAATAAACAGCCTGCAGACGTGTCTATTCCATGAATCAAAAGTTTCAAATAAACAATATGGAAAAACATTAACTCCAATATTGCTGAATGCTGTAAAAGGAATAATCCCAAAGAAGTGGTTAAGCATAGAAAAACCAGATGTAAGGCAATGGTTCGAGCAAATAGAATACTACAGCAGAATGGAATACCTATGCAGCAGAGAAAAAGGGCAATCAGGAAGATATAACAGTACTTGGAGAAAATGGAGAAAAGGTTTAAAACCTCGGAGAAATACTGAGAAAAAATGACCGAGGGCGGCAGAGCCTAAGTAGGCTCGGAAATGAGAAGGAAGACCGAGAGCAGACCAAATGGGAAGGGAGAGCGGGTGGGAGGGAGAGAAGTAGGGGGGAGGACGTATGAATAAGGGTAGGGAAAGAACAGATTTTTGTAAGACAGATATAAAAATTAGAGTTGGTGAATAAGATTTAAAAAAAAAAATGTAATTTTGAAAAATGTGGATAATAGAAGAAACAATAGATAAATAAAGCTTTGGGAAAATACCACAATGATATGAAACCGAGAAGGAGACAAGAAATGAACGTAAAGTTGAATAAGTCTCTTGATAGTGTTGCTGAAGTGGTAAAAAAAAAATCTTCTTTAAAAATGCATTTTAAAAAAAAAATTCTGTATTTTAATTTTTTTCGAAAAATACACAAAAATCGGAAGGAATTATTTTTTATACAGAAAGTACAAGTTTGCAATAATTTCTTGATATTAAGACAAGACAGTTCATATATTCATGTGAGGATGAAGTATACACGGTTCTCGGTAGAGTGAATCACAAAGAGAAAGCGTGGCGCTTTGCCGGCGGTTCGGCAATGCTGGCCATTGATTTCAATGGGCAAGGGCGCTTTAGGAGCGCTGTAGTCTCCGCTCCTACAGTGCTGCAAAGAAGCTGCTTGCAGGACTTTTTGTGATGCCCTGCCAGCGCAGCTCTCCAGTGTGAAAGCACTCTGGCTTTCACACTGAGATTGCAGCTGAGGCTTTTTTCAGGCACTTTACAGGTGCTATTTTTAGCGATAAAGCGCCTGAAAAATGCCTCTAGTGTGAAAGGGGTCCAAAGGAATACTGCTTCTTGACTAGGTGACAGACCCAAACTAAAAAGGTAAACGAGTATGTACCATGTCACCACTTTCCCTAAGTGTCTGCAGGAGACCCCAGAGCATGATATTCTGAAAAAAACTGTTTACGAAATAATTCTTCTTTCCCATTGGCGGATGCCACTATTTTTTCCTATAGTGCAATTTTGTTAATTTCACGTAGCTGAAGACTAAGGCTTCATGTACACGGGACGTTGTTCAACCTCTCCTGAAAGATTTAACTTGACAGATAGAAACCGGCGTCTAAAAACGGCCGTTTAGGCGCGTTTACATGCCACGTTTGCGTTTGAAAATTTTTTTTTTTTTTTTCAAAATAGCCAAAAATGAAAAATGCCTGTAAACGAAACGCTAAACACGAGTTGCCACGTTTGGCGTTTGATATGCCTCTAAACACAGCTTCTGAATGCATTTTTTTGGGTTCCAAAAAAGCCTCTAAACTCAACTGCCTAGAAAAGACTATAAACGAACCAGTGTACATGTACTGATAAGATAACATAGAGGAGGGTTCAGGAGCAGTTGAAAAAATGCCCAACTGCTCCTAAACGTCCGTTTAGCAGCAGCAGTGTACATGAGGCCTAATTGGTGGTGCCAGTAGTTTCCATTAAAAGGAGATTGCTTGTATTGTATGAAGAGTGATCAGTTGTATTTTTTTTTTTGAGTGGGGTTAGATGCAGAAGGAGCAGTTAAGTTACTTCCCATCAGCTTAAGAGATATATCCACCATTGCAGACGGAGTTGCAGTTTCAATGGGCTCTGGGGGTACTGATGAATGCTCTTGTAGTTCACTGATATGCCCTTCAGCTTTCAAACAGCAAGCCATTTCAGAGGTATAGGCTGAAAGCCGAAGGACATGTCTCCAGGAGCCCACATTGCACCCATGATCTACTGATTATGGCTGCAATGCTTTTCTAGGCTCCTGCAGGAAACAATAATAAATGCACATTTTTTTTTCTGCAAAAATATGTGTGTTTACTATTTTTTCTGTAAGCCCGGGTTCACACCTATGTGAATTAGATGTGCGTTTCCCCACATCTAATTCGCATAGCAGGAGAATGTGACTGGCTCCCTATGGAGCCGGTTCACATATCTCCGGGGCGGCTGCGGAGCGCACTGCACAAAAACGCTGTGCATCTTTGGCTCCGTTTCAGGGCCGAATTCAGGCATAGAATCGGCCCTGATTCGTCCCTGAAACGGGGAACAGGGGCGCACAGCGCTCCTGTGCGATCCGCAGCCCGTTATAGTGTGAACCTGGGCTCAAGGTGAACTTGGCCTGTAAGTTCTGCTAGCCCATTCACTTAATGGGCTGTTGTACAACCAGGTCAAGTGTTGCATCAAGCAGATGCCTAAACTTGAAATACGAGGGGAGATTTACTATTGGATTAATACTGGAGTACTTAGAATCTCCAGCTGTGCATGGTAGCCAATTAGCTTCTAACTTCAGCTTGTTCAATTGAGCTTTGACAAATAAACCTCAAAGCTTATTGGTTTCTATGCAGAGCTGCACCTGATTTTGCATGTTCCAGTTTTAGTAAACCTCCACTATGCCTTAGCGTATAGTACACATATAGCTCTCTTATATTGATGTGTAGCAGTCTTTGCAACATTTGATTTTTTTCTATGATAAAAAATTGTAACGCTTTGACTTTCAAAATCATTGTCTTATCCTTTCTGCTAATGGAGAAAAGGTGGATAAATTCTTATTGTAAATGGACATGTTTTCCATTGAAATGTTAAGCATTGTAATATATATATATTTTTTTTGCACAGGTATGGTAGTGCAGTGAACAAAAATCTGGTGGTTGGAACCCTTTCATGGCCTTCTCCATGGGTCATAGTTATTGGTTCTTTTTTTTCTACATGTGGAGCTGGATTACAGAGTCTCACTGGAGCTCCACGTTTACTGCAGGCCATTGCAAAGGACAACATAATTCCATTTCTTAGAGTAAGTAAACTTTTAGAGCATGTATATTTTTCTTGTAGTCATGCATTGTGGGTGACAAAACGGGGATGATTTCTTTTTGTGCATGAAAATTAATTGTCAAATTATAAATATACAGTGGGTGCTAACTATTTCATTTTTAAATATTTACTATAAACAATAGCAAATGGTTTTACCTTTTTTATCGTTCTATGATTTCATAACAAATTGTGAGTCTTCCTTTTCAAACAAGCTGTCCAAATTAGGGAACCTTAAAATGGTCAAAATTTCTAAATGAGGTTCGGGTTCAAAGCCACCTTGGATTCGAGGTGGTTCAGAAAAATGTTAAATTCATGGTAGAAAATTTGCACATGAACACACAATGCACTAAACAACTTTTGCCCCTGGTCATGTGGGCTCCAATGTGAAGGAATGAACAAGTCAGCCCCCTCACTATTAAATGGTGGGCTCCCACTAGCCATGTTGTCAGTGTGAGTTGGAGCTGGTTAAAGAAAGCTGACAAATCTGTTTAGGGAGAGATGTTCTGCTATACAGTGCTGTGGATTGTTGTGTGGTGGACTATATACCCTTGTGTACCCCCTGTATTCACATTATCCTATATTATAGATCCAGCTGTCCTCCTTAGGTTTTTGTTTCCTGTATCAGCAGTGAAGAATGCTTGCTTGCTAGCCCTTTGCAGCTTTTTTTTCTTTTGTCATTTATTAGGGTATTTTTCTTTCATTTAAAAATGTTCTATTTTATATTCTGATAGAGTTAAACATGTGCTTTTGTTTGGGGAGCACGGGGAGTTGTCATTTAGGGTATATATATTTATACTGTAGGTGAGGGATATTTTAGTGGATTTTGTCCTGCTGGAGTATGTAGCCTACATTTGTTGCTGAACAGTTGTTGGAGCTGCTCTTTGTACACAACATGCCACTGACTTGCTATTCGGTAATTAGTGTGCACTAAAAGTAGCACACATTCATCCCCATATCACCACCAATAGTTTCTAGTAAAACCTAAGCACTCCAATAACCTCCCAAAAAATACTCTCATGAGATGCAGACCTAAAAAAACTACGGGGAAGCAATACTGTGCATGGATGTAGTAAAGGCCTAGTTGGTCCTACATGACACAGCGGTTGTAGGGCCACACATACTAAAGGTAGAGCACATGTGCCATTTTCCCCCAAAGTGGCTGACCAGTATACACCCAGCAGATAGTAGACTGGCTGACAAATCCTTCCACACATCTACATCCTCCCAAAAACACTGTATTCAGTTGTCTGCCAGCCTTGTTAATGCACCCTCTCCTCTTCTCTTTCCTCTTCTACTAATCCCATCATAGCCCCATAAACAGCAGAGTCTGCAGGCTTTATCGTAGCAGCCATGCAGCAAGTGGAAGATTTGAATGATGTGCAAGCCATATTCTATTCTGACTTAAAGGGAAATAGTGATATGAACATATTAGAAAAGTATGACTCAGGCAGACAGCGGCAACAGATGGCAATTTTGCAGAAGCTGAATTTGAAGTGGCAGACTGCATGTGGGTTCAACAAAGGGGAGAGGAGGAAAGCTCATAGGGAGAGACTGAAGAGCACCGAGTAAGAAAGTTGTCAAGGAACAGGGGGATCTTGCAGAAGACAGCTGGCAGCACCCCTCCAAATGTTTCTGATGGTCCTGCCCCAAAGTCAAGGGTTACTGTTAATCCCAGGGCCAATCAAGCCACATCTGCTGACACTTTTTACAGAGTCTTCTGTCAAAATTAGCATTGGGAACTGCAACCTCTGCTTGAAGCACATGCTTTGGTACTGCCATGATGTACAAGCACATGATTCGGCAACACAGAAATCAGTCAGGAGTAGTACATGATCAAAGTAAGGCAGATTCATCATATATTCATGCCCCAGTTGCTGCTGCAAAGAAAAAGTTGCAGAAGCATGGCCAGCATCTTAATGCTAGCTTACTAAAATTGCTGGCACTACAACTGCTCACATACAAGCTGCTAGATACAGCTCCCAGTTCATGACCTGTGTTGCCCCAGAGAGGCAGGTACCCAGTAGCCATTACTTTTCTGAAAATGCGATCCCTGTTCTCCACCTTCTTGAGGAGGAAACGGTGTCGCCAGCAGGGTACACATGACCACAGAAACTTAGTTCAGTAAGTGCGGCCAATACTGATATACATTGTTCTCTGCACACTAGGTTAACTGTGTAAGATGCATGCAGCACAAGGCATACCATTGGACTTTGTGGTGCCTCCTTTGATGTGAGCTTAAAGGAACTGTGTGAGATCTATTCAGTCCTCCTGTTTTCCACATCCTCCTCAGCTTGGCCCCCACAAGTGCCCGAAAGCCTATGCAACACCCAAGGAAAAACGCTCCCATGCAACACTGCATCTTGTGTACCTTGGGGAAAGAAGCTACACTAAGCCAGAACTACTGGAATTTCTCCAGGCCCAAGATAAGAAATTTCTTACCTCATCGAGTGATAATGGTGCAAACGTGCTCTCTGCCTTTTGCCTGGATTCTGTCCTTAACCTGATAGAGCAAACAAGATATTTTGGGGGCACACCCTAAAAGATGCATTAAAGATGGTGCAGCCATCACCTGGAAATGTTACGGATATTAGAGGAAGTGGCTGCAGGGGGGAGGATGCCTTCCTCGATGTCAGAAGCTACAATTGTAGTCCTGCCAAAAGAGGGGAAGACCCATTGGAGACCTCATCATATAGACCAATATCATTAATATGCCTGGATGCTAAAATATTGGCAAGAGTGCTCGCGGCCAGGCTGAACAAGTATATACAAAATATTATACATCCGGACTAATCCGGGTTTATCCCCAACAGAGCTACTAGCATTAATATAAGGCGGGTATATCTCAACCTCCAGACAGGATGCCGCTAAGGCATTTGACAGCCTGGAGTGGGACTATCTGTGGCGGCTCCTTGAGGTATTTGGGTTCGGACCTAACTTTGTCGGTTGGATAAAAGCCCTCTATATGGCGCCAAGGGCCAGAATAAGGATTAATAATATCCATTCTGACCCGATTCTGCTTGAGAGGGGAACACGACAGGGATGTCCCCTGTCACCCCTGCTATTCGCCCTGGCAATAGAGCCATTAGCAATTGCGATTAGATCTGCAGGGGGAATACAGGGATTTAAACGAGAGTCAGTGGATGAAAGGCTTGCATTATATGCAGATGATATCCTGCTTTTCCTGGGGGACACGGATTCATCCCTTGCTACAGTTATGAGTATCATAGAGGACTTTGGGCAGTTCTCAGGTTTAACAATCAATTGGGATAAATCCGCCTTGATGCCTGTAGATATAGTAGAGACTTTACCGTCTTTGGCTGGGCAACTGAGGGTGGTGGACAGGATGAAATACTTGGGAATATGGCTAACAAAAGACCCCAATCAATACATAGAGGAGAACCTCGCCCCCCTTGTGCTAAGGTTTAGACATAAGTGCGATATCTGGTGCCGCCTCCCCCTGTCAGCAGCTGGCAGAATTAAGTTGATCAAGATGATCTGGATGCCCCAACTGCTGTACCAGTTACGTAACTTATATAACTCCCCAGTTTGGATCAGAATGGACTGGTTTAAGAAAATTGAAACCCTGTTTAGGGAATTAATTTGGAAGAAAAGACAGGCACGAATAGGCTTACATTGCAGCTACCAACAAAAGGAGGAGGAGCGGCAGTTCCACACCCCCGTAACTATTTCTTAGCTGCCCAGCTGCAACATCTAAGGGGAGGCAGTATATTGGGGGATAGGAACATAAATATACGACTGATGCTGCAAGGAGCTTTGCATAGTAATCTGGTCGAGTCTTTGGAGGCAAACTCTCTCTCGCCCGGGCCCCCTACACTAAAATTAATGTGCAAGGTATGGCAGGCAGCTAAAACAATTATGGGATATAATGGGGTATCAGATTATGCCCCGATTTGAGATAATGAACATCTCCCAGAGCTGATCCCAGTGGGTAAAATAGAAAAATGGGAGGTCTGCGGTATCAGAAAACTCGCTCAACTATATAAAGGGAATATTCTGTCATTTGCCGAGTTGAGGTATCCCAAACCACTCATTTTATCGTTCTCTCCAAGTTAGACACGCCCTGAATGCTCAGTTTAAAACACAAACGGTGGAATGGTGTAGACTCCCCCTTATACAAAAAATAGTTAACTCTAGCTTGTCCAAAGGTCTGATATCCGAGATATATGAACAAATATGTGGGAAAATAATTAATGGGGAAAGACTGGCTAAAAATAAAAATAGATAGGAGGAAGACCTGGGAGAAAAAAATCACTGAAGAACAATGGAAAAGGATAATGGAGATGAGCCCCCAGGTGTCAGTCTCCCCTTCACAAAGAATGTCGCAATTATTTTTGTTACATAGAGCTTATTACACTCCAAAGAAGCTTTTTCGGTATGGATATAGAGCGGATGATAAATGCCCAAGGTGTCAAGGAACAGGTGATTTAATTCATCTGATGTGGAGGTGCCCAAAGCTATTCAGGTACTGAAATGATATACTTGAGGAAATTAATAGGACCTTTGGGATTAAGCTGGAGATGGATGCTATATTATGTTTGCTGGGGAAAATAGAGGTAAACAGTATATCTAAAAATATTAAAATGACAGTAACAAGATATCTATTCCAAGCACGAAAGATAATTGCCCAAAATTGGCAATCCGCAAGGCCCCCTACATTGGAAGAATGGGGTAAGGTGATTGATGCCAATGTATGGAGGGAAAAAGTGGTATTTACAAGACGGAAGAATTTGGATAAGTTCTTAAAAATGTGGAAGCTCTGGTTGGATAAAATAGGGTGCCCACTATAAAGGATAATAGAGAATATGCCTAAAGAAAATGTGGAGTAGGATGTGTAGAGAGGGGTGCGGTGAGGACTGGGGTGGGGGGAAAGGTGAGGGAGAAAGAAAGGAATAAAACACGCTATACTTAATGATCACAAATAATGAATAATGTGTATAGAGAGGAAGGCTTATAATGCACTGGGGGGGGGGGGGGTTCGGGGGGGATAATGGGGGGCAGAGAAGAGGGAGGGGTGGAAGAAGGGGTGGAAGAAAGGGGAAAAAAAAAAGGGGAAACGGTACTAACAGAGGGAATGGAATCACGATCAGGGTAGTACATACATTTTTCATTGTCCCTTTCTAGGGGACCATTTCCTGATATGCTGTATAATAAATCGCTCCCTCCATCTTTTGAAAGAGGTTGAGCAAATAGTAATGGCTTACAATAAGGTATAGATAGGTAACCAATTTCGAGAATTGATGAGGTGATGTAAATATGGTTGACAAAATGTTTCTGAATTGTATGAGCCTCTTGGGAGGCGGTGTATTTATATGTATGAAAAAGTATAAAAAAAGTTTAAAAAAAAAAGATGGTGCAGTCATCATAACCTCATAGAGCAGTGCTTCCTGACAAAATGCCCTGGATTGCAAGACATGTTCTGTCACATCATAACTATGCGCACACACTTTTGGAGGTCCTACCCAGCCATGACCCACCTGGCAGTAACAGCACCAACATCAGCTGCCGGCCAACAAATAAATATGTGATAACCCCACTTGCTAGAATTAGACTCAAAATATGGTGCAGAGGCTATGGCTGCAAGAATAAGTGATCCACTGGTACCTTTACTAGTATCGACAGGCTTTAGGAAGCTTGGAGATTTTTTTACCTCAACAGTGGCTTCTCATCAGGGATGCAGGGGTTCAGCAGATTCTGTTTCAAATTCAGTGAACCTGAATTTAGCTGCAAACGCTTATTGAAGTTTAATGTGGGTGAATTTTTTTTTTTAATTCTGGCCTTCTTTAGGGCTAACAGGCAAGCTATTGTCAAAAAAAGCATGGTTAACTGGGCACTACATGGGGGACATGTAGCAATTCCAAAAAAATTATTTTAAACTTGTCATACAGCAGAGAGAGGGTTCATCTCGTGTGGTTTTGAGGGTGACATTGAAAATGCACAAATCCTTTAAATTACATGCATGAGATGCCTTAAAGCTTGTAGTGTAACCATGTAATTTGTTATTGACCCCTTCATTGAGTGCTTAGTTTGTCAGTACAAATTTTGGCTGTGAAATTTTGTTTTTTCAGATAGCTTGGTTTACATACAGCAACAGAACTCCAATCTGATTAATTTTAATAAAAAATTTCATTTTTTTTTTTTTTTTTTAAGGTGGTTTCAGGAGCGACACGTGTTTTTTTTTTAAGAAAGTATTACTAGGACCACTCAGGTTGTTGGATAGAATTTGTCCAGTGGTTAGGTGAAATTGTCCCTTTTCTTGCTGATGCAAAAGTTTTCTGCCACTGGTGAATTTCTATCAAGCTCTCATTAAGAATTAGGAGGGGAAGGGGGTGACTTGACACCCTGTTACCTGTTACACCCTAAATATGGGTGAAACATTGTATGAAAAGGGGACCTGGCTTTTAAAGTACAAGCTAAATTGGTCCAAAGGAATTTCACCCTGGGCAATCATAAGTCCTGTGAAAGAGTTTTTGCATTCATTCTATCATGCACATCCAGATATTCATAGTATACTGGGTGGACAATTCTTGCCGCGGGCTCCTCCTCTTCTCGGTGTGCCACCATGTGAAACTGCTTCCTATTGTGGCACACCTGCAGGCTTGATTGCAAGCTATGCTGTCTACAGCCCTGCTCGGCTGTTATAGGACTTGATTGTCAGCTCCCATTGCTTCCTCCCTGTCCTATGAAGAGGGAGAGAGCGGAGAGAGGCACGTTTCCTCGAGCACAGTGCTAGATCGAGAATGGGCTCAGGTATATATAAGGGGGCTTTGCGGGGGGGGGGGGACTGCAAACAGAAGGTTTTTACCTTAATGCATAGGAACTTCTACTTATACAAACACTTTAAGCCTGGGGAGCCCCAGATTACAGCAAACAATGGGGACAGAATCACATAAAAATTAGTCTGGCTGTGGTAATAGTTTACGCAGAACTTGGCAATAGAGAGGTATGAGTGCTGGCAGCTATAGTGCAGTCTGAGCCATCAGGTTGGTATGGGCAGACAGATGCTAGCGGGAGGTGGTTGCACAGGGACAGCTGCAAGTAGATAAGTTATATCCAGAAACAAGCCTGTGTCAACAGTGAGTGGTCAGGGAAATACTGGAGCAGTAGGCAGAGACAAGGTCTGGTGTAAAGCTGAGATCATTAACTTGTGAACAGTGCATTACAGAACAGCATGCAGGAGCAGGTAATTTTAACAGGAGAAAGTCAGCAACTAGAGAGCAAAGGTTCTGGTAACAATCAGGAGTAATCAAAGAGCAGGTCAAGAACATAAGCCAGGCCAAATGCAATTCATCCACAGGTCAGATCGGGTAAGTGAACAGCTAAAGACTACTAGGCTAGGTAGCTAATTATTGCTGTGCCTTAAATAGCCTGCTTGATACTAGTACAGAGATTGAACGTGCACTCGAGCACCCATTTATGCTGTGCAATGCAAATTTATTACCCCTAATGCAAAGTGTCTAGCCCAGTCCCCTGATGGTAATTCATGTAATGGAACATGTTCATGTGCAGGTTCTCTGGGCATGCAAGTCTTCTCCTACAGCTGTCAGTGACTTGGGCATAGCTACATAGAAAGAAATTCAGGGATTTATGTACATTGGTTTTGCTGTGGTCATGCAGAACATAAATGGCTTTGCTAGAAAAGTAGCAGCAGCTGGTTATCTCCCACTTAAAGGTGGAACATTGCATACATTGGTGGAAGGTAGGATTCCACTGGATTTAAAGGCAGGAGCTGCAGTGTCAGCACCCTGGCCAGATAAGCATTTAGTGTACAGCCCAATGAATGAGTGGGTGCTTAATTACCCCCACTATTACCCCCACTATGGGGGAAAAATATCAACTGTAATATTTAGCAGAAGAAGGTGGAGAAAAGTAGCATGTTCTTGAGCCTAGTGTTTGCTCAAGGTGTATCTATAGCCAAAATGTTTTCCTTTTTTAATTCTCTAGTATTAAAGGATCAAAATAAAACAGGAGTAAAAGTCAATTCACCACAAAAAAAAAAAAAAATGCATGTGATAAATAAGTAGTGGCATGTCTTATTTTAAGGAACTGGCATCCCTAATAACCTGGTTGTTAAGGAGCAGGCGGCCACTGCATCCTTAAAGCAGACCTTCAGTAATTTTTTCAACTTTCCATCTATTAAATCTTCTTCCCTTGTTTTAATTTTGGATAGTAATTTTTTTTTCTGCCAGTAAATACCTTATACAGCCCACTTCCTGTTTCTTGACTGGTCATTTGCCTAGGCTTATGACATTATGCACAGCTCTCTCTCTCACTCTTTTGAGAGTTTGCCAGGAAGAAAGAGGGGATGAGTCATAAGAGGACCAATGAAAGCTGCAGCGCTGGAGGTGTGTGTGTGTGTGTATGTGTGTAAATCCAGGAAGTGAACAGGCAGCAGCTTCAGCTGCCCACAGTTAAAATGGCTGCAGCCATACTTAGTGGAGGGAGATTTCTGCAGCATATTTGGCAAGTACAGAATCACAGTATATATAAAATAATATGCAAAGTGGTTGGAGGGAAGCTTCATATTATGGGATTGTATTTTTTTATTTATTTTTTGGTTGAACTGGATGGACTTGTCTTTTTTCAACCTAACTAACTATGTTCAGAATGGCAAAGATGTTTTTATTAGCTGACAGCTGAATGTAACAAAAAAAATTGCCGGTAATAAAAATTATCATTACCCGATAGCCCATCACCACAGTCAATGATACATAGTGTATCAGCCAGTGCATATTGGAACTGGTGTTTTGTGGTCATGTGCACCCTGCCACCAAGAGTGTTGTCCAGTGATAGAGAACAGGAATGGTCCTCTGGGAAAAGTATTAGCAGCTGGATACTTGCTAAACGAGGGCTACACAGGCTGTGAACTAGCTGAAGAGAGCTGTTTCTGCTATCCGCTATATGAGCATTTGAAGTGTAAACCATCTGAGAGCAATGAGACCTGACAAGCTTGCATTGTCTCAGTCAGATATTGTTACCACTGAGCTCTTTGTTGCCTAGTTGTTCATGACATTAGCCTTTCCAAAGCACATACACTTCTGGCAGAAGTTACAGATCAAAATGCTCATGTGCATCGTATTAGTAACCAAGTCGGTGTTAGGCTTTCCATAATGCATACACTCGTGACATTGGTTGTAGATCAAAAGGCTAATGTCAGCAGTGACACAGTAAAAAAAGACCCATTTTGCAGCGACAACTTGACTGGCCTTGAGGATAAAAACTTTGCCTGGTAATGCCACTAGAAGAATTTGGACAGCTGCTCCCTGCTCTCATCTTCAAGGTACCCTTATCCCTCGACCATTTTCTCCCTTAATGCTTTTCACCCTCTCCCTCTGAGCTTTCCACCCCTCTCCCCTTGGGTACCCATGTGCAGCCTACCACCTTATCCTCCACAGGCTTTTCCTTACTGCAAACTGCTTCTGTTGGAAATTCACAATATTTTGCTGCTTCCTGATTGCTGTCCCCTGCCTGTAGTGTGACTGAGCCACCCTCTAACCCTATGTACATGCCATCTTTCTCAATATCAGAAGAGTGTATGACATGGACATTACTCAATATTGCTTCTTTTACAATTCTGCTATGGTATGGTTGAATAGTTCTGCAGACTGCTCAGTTGATGGGGCTATGGTGGGATTAGCAGAGATGGAGAAAGAAGGAGCGTTCTTAATGCTAGCAGACAACTGTCGCTCTGCATCTGGGATGATTTATGTGTGGTTGTGGAACAATCTGCTGGCTGTGCTTTATCTATATTGCCTAGGCCACTCTGTTGTTTTAGTATTTTTTAGTTAAATGTAAAGCCTTGCTTTACTTCAAACTATGGCAATTGTGAATTGGGTAAATGTGTTATGCTTTTTTTTTGTATTTGGGTTACTGCAGAGCAGTGTGGTAGTGTCCTGCATACATAGAGCATCTGTTTGACAAGTATATGCTGCACACTCCAAACTTAAAAAAGGACCTAAGAACACAAAAAATATGCATGCAATATAAAATAATATACAATATAAAACGAACCCCCAAGGCAAAAGCCCATTCTGTATTTTTAACAATAGCAGAAAATAGAAAAATATTAAACTAAAAAAAAAAAGACCCTTGTAGATGACAAAGGAAACAGGAAAAGACTGTCGCTCACTGCACTTTACATTATATTTACATTATAGTACAGTATAGCATAGTATCTCTCCCTACACGTATTTGTCAACTTTCTGGAATCCACTTCAAAACTCACTGACTGGCTGCTGGGAGCCCACAATTTTATTGTGAGGGGGCTGGCTTGTTTATTCCTTGCAATTACTGGCTCTTGGAGACTCATCTGGCCATGAGTAAAAGCTATGCAGTGCATTATGGGTTCAGGCATGAATATTTGTCATTCAGACAAACTGTAAGATCTGCCTCAAACCTTGAGTTAGTGACGAATCAGAATCTCATCACTACCCATCAATGTAACAACAAATGCACGTGTGTCAACAGGTTAAAATAATGATGGTTCTGATCATTTATTATCTATAGGCATCTACCTTGCGCAAAGCCTGCAAAACCTCATGAATTCTGACTCATTTGGCTTTGTTTACTCAGAATCATTCCCTGATGGTAACAGTACTCATTTAAAATTTTATTGCCTAGGTGAGAATGGCATTTCGATATTCTCCCACAGCCCCCCAGTGTCATAATAGTTTACATACTGTTGTATTAATGGAGTGCCATGCTTCCATCAGCTCATGATTCATCATGAGCTGATGGAGGCATGGCCGTGCTTCCGAAACGCGTTCTGATTGGCCCACCACAGCGGTAGGTGGCTCCCTTGTCTGACAGCCCTGGATCACCTCTTTGCTGAGTTACCAGGTTGGTGTCCTCCCGACTTTCCTCAAGGCTACAGTTCCCCACTGTTAGACGGCGCTCGTGGATCATACATCACAGGGATTCAAGCGGCAGTGTTGTTCTGCTGTACTGCTGGAAGTGACAAGCCTCTACCTACTGAGCACTATGTAAGTGCATCTTTTACTGGAATGAATTAGATTTTTTATAATAAAATAATGAGGCACTAGGACTGACCTGGCGCTTCTATTTTTTCTCCTTCCTTCTGGTCTTGGGTAACTCTTGTTGACAGTGAACCTAAACCGACTTTAGGGTCTCCGCTTCAGTATCTATGTCCCCGATTCAGTGTGTTCCACTGAGGGTGCAGGTCAGGTTAGGAGTTCTCCCTGACTACATGTAATCCGGAGAACAAATGGAGAAAAATCTCAGCCACCGCACACCATACAAGCCTAGTGTGTAATAAGTGATAGGAGCCTCAGCCTAACCCCATTCAGGCCACACACCCTGACATGTTTTGCCCCACCCACTGGGCTTAGTCATGGAGCTTTTTAGAGCTGACATGGGGGTTTGTTTTGCCCTTGAACGGGCAGTATTGCTATGTGCAAATTAAGTTTGTGACTGAGATGCAGGGTTTGCCTATAAGCAGTGATCTTATCTACCACTAAATCGAAATCCCTCCTTATAACTGCAGATAACAATAAGTTGTTCTCCAGCATTTATGCTGCGTTAACTCTGAGTTAAATTGCTTAACAGCACTGCTGTATAAAAAGCTGGCTTTTATGTTTAAGAAGACGTGGGCAAACATTTGGATGAGGCATCCTGATATGGCCATAACCTTTAGAAATAAAATTATATCCGGTAATTGAAATATCTACACCATATATAGTATACTCCCTCCTGATTGTTTATTGTGGGGAAGATAGATGAACCAGGTTGTCATAAAGGTCGGGCAATTTCCCTATATCCTATGAGGATGTGGAAAAGTTAGATTTTTTTTTGGTTTGAGGTTACAGAAGATATAGCAGAAAATTTCCAACTTTTTGTCTGTAATCATTTGACATGTTTATTGGGTATCACTGAGGATATAGAAATGGACCATGTCACAAAAATGTTCCTTAGACTTTTATGTGTTGTACATGCAAAATGAATTGTGATAAAATTTATGAATATTAGCCCTAAAAGTCTTGGAAATTGGAAAGCGCTGATTAATGCTGTCATACCACCTTAAAAGGTGATGTGTATAACTAGAGAATGCCTGAAAATATTTGCCAAAATATGAAGTGGGTTGAGACAAGAAGTGGTCAATACATTTGACTGAGACATGAGAAATATAAATAAGTTAACATAAACAAGGCTGTTGGATCTCTGTAACACTGTATTGGGAAAAAGTTATGTGTGTGCGTAAGGTCACATAACCTGTTGAAGCATTCCAAAGTTCTGCATTCTTGGTTCTTTATTTTTAATGTTTACTTATACTCACATGTGCAAAAGTATAAATTCTAAAATTATTGCAAATGCAGAAAATAAAAGCTGCAAAATAATAGACTGTTTAACCACTGGCCTACAGGGCACTTACACCCTCTTCCTGCCCAGGCCATTTTTCAGCTTTCAGTGCTGTCGCACTTTGAATGACAATTGCGCTGTCATGCTACACTGTACCCAATGAAATTTTTATCATTTTCTTCACACAAATAGAGCTTTCTTTTGGTGGTATTTAATCATTGCTGGTTTTTTTTATTTTTTACGAAAAAAATTATTTTTTTACGTAGTTTCTGTCAGTAAATTTTGTAATGAAGTCACTTTTCTCCTTCACTGATGTGCACTGATGAGGCGGCACTGATGGGCACTCATAGGCTGAACTGGTGGGCATTAATGAGGTGGCACTTATGGGCACTTATTAGGTGGCACTGATGAGGAGGCACTAATATGCTGCTCTGATGAGCCCTGATGGGCGGCACTGATTAGGTGGCACTGATTAGGTGGCACTGATGAGGAGGCACTAATATGCCGCACTTATGGGCACTGATAAGTAGCACTGATATGTGGCATTGATGTGCACTGATGGGCGGCACTGATGGGCACTAGGTGGCACTGATGGGCACTAATAGGTGGCACTGATAGGCGGCACTGGTGGACACTGATAGGCGGCACAGATAGGCGGTACTGATGGGTGGCACTGATGGTCGATACTGATGGGCATTGATGGACAGCACTGATAGGCAGGACTGATAGCCAGCACTGACTGGCATCACTAATGGGCACTGATTGGTGGCACTTGAGGGCAGCCGTGGGCATTGATTGTTGGCAGTGGTGAGCACTGATTGCTGTCACTGGTGGGCACTCATCGCTGGCACTGATTTGTGGCATTGGTGGTGCTATTGTAATCAGAGCACTGATGATCAGTGCCCTGACTACATGCATAGATGTCTCCTGTGAGGAGATGCCGCTAATCGGCTCTCCTCGCCACGCGCTCTGTCAGTGTGAGGCGAGGAGCGCCGATTACCAGCATTTCTGTGTTTACATGTGACTGGCTGTGATTGGACACAGCCGATCACATGGTTAAAGAGCCGCGGACGCAGACATTCACTGTATTGTTCATTTAAGCACAATAGACTCCATTCTACCCATTTATCTAGGGGCTCAATATAGGCGGAACCGTACCTTTTGGTTCATATATTCTCTAGGGCTCATCTTGTGCTGGGCATTTTCTGAAGGCCTTTCACCCTTCATTCGATTATTTAATTTAATGCCCATAATGACCGGCCAGTCTTCTCTACTTGTGCCTATACCCTCCTGCCGCTAAAACAAATAGTACAGCAAATCTGCAGACACGGCGTGACGATCAGGGTCACGGCGTGTCCTAGCAACACAGCGCAATCGGCATTCTGGGACGCCATCATATGGTATCCCTTTTGTACTATTGTGTATGTCTGAAACTGATACAAAGCTGTTTCATATACCAAACCTGCTACGCTATGAATGGTGATCTGTGTACTAATAAACTTCTGCATTTTTGTAAATGTCTATTTAACAGAATGATCTCCCTATTGCTGCAAAACCAAGGCTAGTTGGGAGTGGGAGGGGTATCCCTCAGCTTTTTTTTTTTTATTTGCCATAGTCTTAAAGTGGATGTAAACCCGAAAAAAAGTTTTTAATTAAGGCTGGCACCTTCTACTGTATAGGATTTCATGTCATCTGTGCCAAGTCTTGCCATGAAGAGTTAATCCAGCTCTGGGCAGTCCTCTTATCTTTTTTCAGTGAGATGAAAACTGACACACAGAGAAATAGGAGTCAGTTCTTCCCCCTTGCTGTGAGTGACAGGTGATTTACATATCTCATACTGAAGCCTTAGAGAGGCATATCTTTGTACTTCAGATCCCCTCCTCCTTTCTTCTCCAGCTCTCCCAGGATTGGCTGCTCCACGCCTCAGCATGATTGGGCATACTGAAGTCATGTTGTGACTTTTCTGGGTTTTGACTGGATGTTAGTGATCATAGCAGAAGTTCAGTGTAAGAAATACACAGAGAAAATGCATATTGACAAGGGGAGTGTAGAAGTGGGCGGGGAGTCTACTGACATCACGACTCCACCCACTGAACAAAAGACCCACCCACAGAGTCTGCAGTTTTTCGTGTCTCATAACAGACAGAGGGGAGACATTTGACAGATAAGGATACATGCAGGAGGCATATATAGCCTTATAGATAACCCCTATGGCAGTAGTTTATAAAGGATGAGAGTGGGTTTACAACCACTTTAATGAATACTGAGTCCTGTACTGCAAAGTGAAAAATCCTACATCAGAAAGTTTTGGTTTGTATATGTCTTTCTATGAAAATTGATGTTTTCAGTATTTGTTCTATCAATGTAGATTTGGTCAACTTGTTCAATAACAAAGCAGATTGATTATTTGGGAATCTTCTTTTTATAGGTCTTTGGCCATGGTAAAGCAAACGGTGAACCAACCTGGGCACTTCTTGTGACTGCTTTGATTGCAGAGCTGGGGATTCTCATTGCTTCAATGGATATGGTAGCACCTATCTTGTCAATGTAAGACTATATATGTTTATAATGGACTCAGTTCTAGCTTTAGATACACAAATTAGTGAGCATATGTAGTTTAAACCAGTGCTTTCAAAATTAAATATTAAGAACTGCTATAATACCGTACAGCTTTCACGGTATTGAAGCTGATGATCATTTCATGATTTTATTTGTTCTTTTACATGTATGCAGTTAACCTAGGATGATTAATGCATAGTAATTAAGTAATATGTGTTTTGTCAACAGGTTTTTCTTGATGTGCTATTTATTCGTTAACTTGGCATGTGCTGTGCAAACTCTCTTGAAAACGCCACACTGGAGGCCAAGATTTAAATATTATCACTGGTGAGAAAATCCTGAGAGAAAGTTGTATCTGTTTTATCAATTCTGTCGTAGCCATCTTACGGGAAATCAGCAAAGCAGGCATGCTAAAAGGAATACCATCAATGGTTATATTTTATATATTTTAAACAAAAAATCTTTTTTTATGAGCACATATAGACCAAGAGTAAAACAAGTAAAATGTTTATCTAGATGTATAAATGCATCTCGTACATTTTGCAGGACATCAGGGAATTTAGCAAACAGTAGAACAATGTACAAACACAGAACATGCAGGTGAACTCACGGTGTCTGCGTTCAGGGTGGTTACATTTTGAAATGTGGCTGTGTCTGTGAAGCCAATGCTCCTGGACTCACTTTCATAGACTGCCAGTGCACAACTCGGGTTCGATGCAGATGAAAAAACAAGCCTTGTGTATGCAATATGTGATCCAGTGCCTGCTCGAGGCCTTAATGGGCAAAATTATACAGGTGCATCTAAAAAAAAAATTAAAATTGCATCAAAAAGTTAATACATTTCAGTAACTCAATTTAAAAAGTGAAACTCCTATATTATATAGATTCATTAGACCCAGAGTGCTATATTTCAAGCATTTTTCTTTTAATTTAGATAATTATGGCTTACAGCTAGTGAAAACCCGAAATTCAGTATATCAGAAAATTTGAATATTACTTAAGACCAATAAAAAAAAAAAAACAAGGATTTTTAATACAGAAATGTTGGCTTACAAAAAAGTAAGTCCATGTACAGTATAGAATGCTCTCAATACTTGGTCGGGGCTCCTTTTGAATGAATTGCTGCATCGATGCGGTATTGTGTTACGGATGTGTTTAGGGCCGTCTTTAATATTGATTGGACTCTGGGCAAACATTTTTTTTGGGCCCCCACCATGCAATTTTGCTACCCACTTACGCTCCCTGATTGATTGCTAGAGACTACCGCACATCATTACTGCTCACTCATTGGCTTTTGGAGCTGTGGGTGGAGGGACGTGTGATCAATGGCAATGGGGGGTGGGATTAGTGGTAGTGCTGGGGCAATAGGAGGAGTTGCAGTGCTGGTGGGGGATGGGATCAGTGGCAGTGCAGAACCCCCCCTCTTTACATCAGAGTCCCCAGAGTTTCCCCCTCTGAAATCATGGTCCCAGAGTCACCTTTCTTCTATTAAGAGCCCCCAAAATTAAATCAGGATTCCCAGAGTTATCCTCTCCCAGAGTTTTCCTCTCTATATATCGAGGTCCCCAGTGCCCCCTCCTTACTTTGGGGTCACCAGAGCTCCCCTTCTCACATCAGTGTCCCCAGAGCCCCCCTTCTCACATCAGTGTCCCCAGAGCCCCCCTTCTCACATCAGAGTCCCCAAAGTCCCCTTCTTACATTAGTGTCCCCAGAGAGCCCCCCTTCTTACATCAGTGTCCCCAGAGAGCCCCCCCTTACATCAGTGTCCCCAGAGAGCCCCCCCCTTACATCAGTGTCCCCAGAGAGCCCCCCCCTTACATCAGTGTCCCCAGAGAGCCCCCCCTTACATCAGGGTCCCCAGAGAGGCCCCCCCCCTTACATCAGGGTTCCCAGAGAGACCCCCCTTACATCAGGGTTCCCAGAGAGCCCCCCCCCCCACATCAGGGTTCCCAGAGAGCCCCCTCTTTACCTCAGGGTCCCCAAAAAAACCCCCTCTTTACCTCAGGGTCCCCAGAGAGCCCCCTCTTTACCTCAGGGTCCCCAGAGAGCCCCCTCTTTACCTCAGGGTCCCCAGAGAGCCCCCTCTTTACCTCAGGGTCCCCAGAGAGCCCCCTCTTTACCTCAGGGTCCCCAGAGAGCCCCCTCTTTACCTCAGGGTCCCCAGAGAGCCCCCTCTTTACCTCAGGGTCCCCAGAGAGCCCCCTCTTTACCTCAGGGTCCCCAGAGAGCCCCCTCTTTACCTCAGGGTCCCCAGAGAGCCCCCTCTTTACCTCAGGGTCCCCAGAGAGCCCCCTCTTTACCTCAGGGTCCCCAGAGAGCCCCCTCTTTACCTCAGGGTCCCCAGAGAGCCCCCTCTTTACCTCAGGGTCCCCAGAGAGCCCCCTCTTTACCTCAGGGTCCCCAGAGAGCCCCCTCTTTACCTCAGGGTCCCCAGAGAGCCCCCTCTTTACCTCAGGGTCCCCAGAGAGCCCCCTCTTTACCTCAGGGTCCCCAGAGAGCCCCCTCTTTACCTCAGGGTCCCCAGAGAGCCCCCTCTTTACCTCAGGGTCCCCAGAGAGCCCCCTCTTTACCTCAGGGTCCCCAGAGAGCCCCCTCTTTACCTCAGGGTCCCCAGAGAGCCCTCTCTTTACCTCAGGGTCCCCAGAGAGCCCCCTCTTTACCTCAGGGTCCCCAGAGAGCCCCCTCTTTACCTCAGGGTCCCCAGAGAGCCCCCTCTTTACCTCAGGGTCCCCAGAGAGCCCCCTCTTTACCTCAGGGTCCCCAGAGAGCCCCCTCTTTACCTCAGGGTCCCCAGAGAGCCCCCTCTTTACCTCAGGGTCCCCAGAGAGCCCCCTCTTTACCTCAGGGTCCCCAGAGAGCCCCCTCTTTACCTCAGGGTCCCCAGAGAGCCCCCTCTTTACCTCAGGGTCCCCAGAGAGCCCTCTCTTTACCTCAGGGTCCCCAGAGAGCCCCCTCTTTACCTCAGGGTCCCCAGAGAGCCCCCTCTTTACCTCAGGGTCCCCAGAGAGCCCCCTCTTTACCTCAGGGTCCCCAGAGAGCCCCCTCTTTACCTCAGGGTCCCCAGAGCCCCCCTCCTTACATCAGGGTCCCCGAAGCCCCCCTCCTTACATCAGGGTCCCCAGAGCCCCCCTCCTTACATCAGGGTCCCCAGAGCCCCCCTCCTTACATCAGGGTCCCCAGAGCCCCCCTCCTTACATCAGGGTCCCCAGAGCCCCCCTCCCTACATCAGGGTCCCCAGTGAGCCCCCAGGAACCCCTCCTTACATCAGGGTCCCCAGAGAGCCCCCAGGAACCCCTCCTTACATCAGGGTCCCCAGAGAGCCCCCAGGGCCCTCTCTTTACATCCGGGTCCCCAGGGCCCCCTCCTTACATCTGGGTCCCCAGGGCCCCCTAATTAAATCAGGGTCCCCAGAGTTCACTGAGCTGGCACTGGACTGGCAGCAGCTGCAGCAGCCAGGTCTGGAGGGAGAAGCCCCGTGCTCCTCCACTGAACACTGAGGGGTGGAAGGGCAGTGTCAGACACGCCATGTGGCGCTGGCAACAGCCGCTGCAGCCCAGTCTGGAGCAGGAAAACCCGTGCTCATCCATTGAACATGGTGGTCGGAGTCAGACAAACCATGTGGTTGGTTACTAGCTGCTGAGTGATCGTGACCTAGCAACCAACCACCACTGACAGCTGCAGGGGGAGCCTGGAGGTGTGGCAGCAGCCAGGACTGCAGGAGAAAGTTCCGATCTCCACTGAATGCAGGGGTAGAGTCGGAGTCAGATTAGCCACATGGTTGCTAGACGTCGGGCGGTCCTAGCAACTAACCACTGTTGTCAGCAGCAGCAGGAACAGGAGCCAGGAGGTGTCACTGTGGCAGGCAGAATGTCAGATCTATGGCAACACTGGCGTGGGCTCAAGGGGCTGCTGCTTCGGGCCCCACAACAATAACTGGGCCATGGGCAGCTGCCCCTCTTGCCCTGCGTTAAAGACGGCCCTGGATGTGTTATGGAAGCCCAGGTTGCTTTGATAGCACCCTTCAGCTTGTCTCCATTGTTGGGCCTGGTGTCTCTCATCTTCCGCAATCCATCTTCAATACCCCCACAGCGTTGCACGACTGTGCAATTGTCAGTTAAAGTAATGCAGTGCATCATCGCAAAAAAAAGCCTGGTCAGAAAGTGGGGTAATCTTTCGGGGGGGGGGGGAGTGGTTAAAGCAGTATTAAACCCAAAATCAAAAATGTAATATATTGCAACTTACGAATCCTTAAATGGGGTGGTTGCATTTTTTTTAATGCTTTTTTCACCTGGTAACCTGGCCAGTAATACACCTCATGTATCAGAGTGCCCCCAATCTGGATGAATGAGCACAGGGGGCACATTTGGACAGCAATATTGTCAGTCTGGAGGGAGGGGGAGGGGGAGTGTTAGATTTACTAGCAGATTTAAATACACTAACACATTGAAGCTGAGCTCAAGCTCACACCGTATAAACACACATTTTTTTTTCATTTTGGATATATTATAACCTCAGTCAATTTTGTTTAAAACATCTGTGTCCCATTAGGGAGATTTACCTTTACTTTCTGTCCAATAGCCAAATAGCAAATGAGAGGAAATCCCTTGTTGTTATCAGGGTTCCTATTGAAAGGTTTTCCCTCTATCAATGTTCTGAGGACAACCCAAAATTTTGATCTTTCTTTTACTTTCAATTTCTAACCTCATCTTTCAGGACAGCACCTGAAGAGAGCGCAGCTCCACCCCTTTTCCCAGGAAACACTGCAGTCAGTTTCTTTATAGACCGGTCACATCCACCATGGCCTCAGTTGTAATGTTTCCTTCGCCATTGTGGAAGCGCTGCAGGGAACCAAGGGTGTGCTACACTCTCTCCAGGTGGGCATTGTATAGGGCATACCAGTGGTATACTCTGTGATACAGGCCAGCCCAGCATCCCCCCTTACAGGAGGGGGGTGCTCCGGTGTCTCCTCCTATTCATACCCGGCGAGGGTTCAGGCTGCTGTGGGTCCCCGCTCTCTTCAGACCGACGGCTTCAGGCTGGAAGGAGGGATGGCGAGCTCCACAGCGGTGAGAACAGTGTCTCCTCTGTTTTCAGCTTCCATGCTTTCCGGGTCCCAGATGGCCAGTGCGTCATTTCCGGCCAGGGGTGGGATTTCCGGCATTGCGTGCGGCTTCAGGTTCTGGCCGTTGGAATGCAGGGGAGAAGGCGCCATTAACTGGTATCACTTCCGGTCCTCGCAGCGGAGAAAGGTCCGAGAAAATAAAAAAAATTGTCAGCCAGATGTCACTAGGACCTCGGCAGCATGGATCCAGAGGAACAAGCAGCGGTGGCAGGAGCAGGAGCCACTAACACAAGTCAGACCCAGGTAATCAGGGGCAGAGGTCCCTGTATATTTTCCTTTAGGGGTCTTGTGTTTTCCCTCTCTCACTCCCCTGGGGGGAAGGAAGGGAGCCTGCATTACTCTCCTTGGACCAAGCACTAAGGAGAGTGTGTTTTGTTTTTAACATTGTGACTCAGTGGGGGAGTCACTAGAGTTGTAAAGCTACGGTAACAAACAGGGGCTAAAGGGTTAGCTCTTCTATTTGGCAGCTGGTTATTGTTTCCCTAAGGGTTAAAGGGCTTTAACTGTTTATCTGGTTTTATTGTTTAGATATATGTTTTTAATGGAGTGGGCTTTTGGTGTATTTCAGACAAAACCCAAGGAAAAAGCCAAACATTCCTCTCCTCTTCCTAAGAGGAAATGCCCGTCTTGCAAAAATACACTTGGGGAGTCTTGGACCAAAGTGTTATGCAGGACCTGTATAGCAGATCTAGTTAAGGAGGAGACTTCCTCATCTACATCCACTACTCAACCAGGAGAACTACTAAGCTCCTTCTGGAAAGAACTTGCAGACACGTTTGAGACGTTCTGTTCTTATCTGGACAAATGACCGACTACACAACAGTAGAAGCAGCTCGCCATCCTGTTCTCGTCCAAGTATTTCTGCACCCAGAGGGGTCAGTGATTCAGAGGATGAAGAGGGAAGTTTTTCTCCATGTTCTGAGGATGAAGAGAAAGAGGATTCTTCTTCACGCTATAGATCATCTTTGGAAGAGGTGGCTGATCTATTAAAGACTATCCATACAATTTAAACATTAGAGGACAGAGCCCAGTTGTCTTTACACGATAAAATGTTCCAAGGCACGGGGGTGTGAAACATTGGGTAATCCCATTGCATAAATTTCTATCTGAAACTGTGAAAAGAGTGGAAGGACCCAGAAAGGGCCCCTTTCTTCTCTAAATCTCTCAAAAGGAGATTTCCATTTGAGGTTGAATATTGCTCAAGTATGGAATAAGAAACTAAAGCTTGATGCAGCTTTTTTACAAGTGTCAAGAAACACAGGCCTGGCTTTTGAGGATATGGGTGTCCTAAAAAAACGCCATGGATAAAAGGCCAGATTCCCTATTTTAAAAAAAGCCTGGGATTCAACCTTAGCCAATTTAAAACCCAGCTATGGCGTGAACTGTGGTGACCAGGAAGAGCATTGGCTTGAACAGTTGAAAACCCATATTGAAGCAGAATCTTCCCGCAAGGACCTGTTAGACACACTGCCAGTACTACAGAAAGCAGTAGGGTACATGGCAGATGCCTCCGCTGAATCTATCAAAATGTCTGCAAAATCCTCGGCCTTGTTAAACTCAGCTTGTAGAGCACTATGGGTTAAGATGTGGTCAGGGGATACGGCCTCAAAGGCGAAGTTATGTGGTCTTCCCTTCGAGCAGAATTTAGTGTTTGACCCTGATCTTGAAGCCGTGCTAGATAGGACGGCAGATAAAAAGAAGGCCTTCCCAGTAAAAAAGGTGATCCCTCAGGGCAAGAAAAATGTTCGTACTTTTCGGCAAGCCCAGGACATGAACGAGACAGGTTACAAAAGTCCCTGGAGGTCCCAAAGAGGGAGGGGCAAGCCAGGGGTACTATTCCAACCTCCTGGCCAAACCACAAGAAATCAGTGACAGTCCTTCAACTGTGGGAGAAAGGCTGCAAGCTTTTTTTCCCTCAGTTGAAGACAACAACCAGTCCGTTTGTCCTCAAAACAATATTGGAGGGCTACAGACTGGAGGTCTCTCAGTCCCCACCAAGTCGGTTTTACATAACCCAGGCTCCCTGAGACCTAGAAAAATCTCTAGCAAAGTCATCTCTCCTGCAAGAACTCATTCAACAGAAAGTGTTCATAACTTTTCCCTCCTAAAGAGGAAGGACAAGGGTGCTATTCGCACGTATTCCTAGTAAGGAAACCATCAGAGAAATTCAGATTAATTTTCAACCTGAAAACATTAAACAAATTCATCCGATACAAGAGGTTCAGGATGGACACAATTTTTTCATTAAAGAGTCTTCTAAAGCCAGGCTATTTTTTGGCGTTCATAGATCTGAGGGATGTGTACCTTCACATGCCTATAGCACCAGCATCACAGAAATGCCTACGGTTAGCGGTCAAGATGGGAGAGTCAATCTCACATCTACAGTTCCGAGCCCTTCCTTTCGGGCTGTCTTCCTCACCGAGGATATTGACAAAAGTTATAGCAGAAGCCTTAGCACCCCTCAGATTGAAGGGAATATTGATCATACCATACCTGGACGACCTCCTGCTATTTGCCAAAACGGGATCTGTTGGAGAAGGATCTGAAAGAGACACTTGGAGAGTCTTGGCTGGAACATAAACAAAGAAAAATCAAACAATAAGGTTTCTGGGGTATATGCAGGAAAGAATTTTTCTCCCAGAGGAAAAAATAGAGAAAGTCCAAAATGCTGTAAAAAAGACCCAAACAAATCTGCCAATCTCAATCAGGGCAGCCATGTCATTACTAGGACTCCTCACATCATCAATACCAGCAGTGCAATGGGCACGTTTCCATGCAAGAGATCTCCAGCAGGCAATTCAGAGGAATTGGTCCTATGGGGAGTCTCTGGAGAGGTTGATCAAGATGTCCCCTCAGGTTCAGAGAAAGCTGTGGTGGTGGAGGAGACAGTCAAACTTGGACAAGGGCCTACTCTGGACATTTCCTGTAGAAAGGAGGTTGACAACAGACGCAAGCTTTTGGGGTTGGTGCACCCATCTGGAAGGACAGATGGCCCAAGGAGCATGGACAAACAGAGAGACCAAGAGATCCTCCAATTGGAGGGAATTGAGTGCCATTCTTCTGGGACTATGGACCTTAGAGGATCAAGTCTGAAGTCACCATGTTTAGGTGTTGTCCGACAACACCCAAGCAGTGGCCTACATAACAAGACAGGGAGGCACGAGAAGCAGAGTGTTGCTGTCCTCTGCCCTTCAGATTCTGTTCTGGGCAGAAGGCAACCTAGCATCCCTGAAGGTGGTACCTGAATCTAGTAGCAGATTTTCTAAGCAGGGAAAGAATACTGGAATGAGAGTGGAGTCTGAATTCAGAAGCATTCCAGATGCAATAGGAAAATGGGGAGCCCCCAGAACAATCTGTTCGCATCCCAGGCCAACACAAAGGTGGAGGTTTATTTCTCCCTGAACAGGCGAGATCAAGTGGACGGACTGGATGCGCTAGCGCAACCGTGGACCTTCCGCTTGTGCTAAGCCTTTCCAGATGATCCCGTTGATACTCAAATTGCAAAGGGATGCTACAAGCGTAATTTTAGTGGCTCCATTTTGGCCCAAGAGGGCATGGTTTTCAACCATACAGAAGATGGCAGTGGAGCCCACTGGTTTCTTTCATTACGAAGAGACCTTCTAACTCAGGGGCCCCTTCAACATCCCAGTATCGAACACCTCAGATTGACAGCCTGGTTACTGAGGAGCAAATCCTAAAAAGAAAGTGCTTGTCTAATAAACTAGTTTCAACAATATTAAATAGCCAAAAAAGGCCACTAGAGTAATTTACTTTAAAACATGTAAATGTTTCAATTCCTGTTGTGCGACTAAAGTTTTTTCGCCACAGGAAGTTATTTCTGTTCTAGAATTCCTCCATGAGGGAATGGAGAAGGTGTTGGCAGCTAGTACCTTAAAGGTCCAAGTGGCCCCTCGGTCCAAGTGTTATATCAGTGGCCAAATGCACATCAAAGTAGTACTATTCTGACGTACATTTGGCCATTGATATAACACACAAAAGAAAAAGAAGCTTTTTTTTTTTTATTATTCTTAATGAGTGTATATCTTTAAACCACACTTACAATTCTGTTTACTATACTTTTCAGTAGATAACCCCTATTGCTTCAATTCTTTGTCTGCGGGGCTTCTGCGCCCCCCGCTGGGGCGGACCCACTCTTTTGGACTGCGGCTCATGTTGCTTCTCTGGGTAAGGGTCATGATCACCTCTTGGGAGGGATACCATGCTTCCCACTACCTTGTCATTATTTAGTGATGTTGTTTGATGTTTAATTAGGTTTATTATGAATAATATATTTCTTTTTCTTATCTCTGTAGTACTGTATACTGTTTCTGTTCTTTTAACACCATATTATGCAAACAAAGCTCCTGAAGAAGTGGTGAATATCCGTGAAACATGTCGAGCATGCCAATATGCCTTTCAGTTGCACCTTCTTTATCTGGACAGACAGAGCTGTGTTTTTGTAAACCTGTATGTTTTAACATTTTAATGTTAATTTTAATTATATAAAATTCTATTTGTTTTATATACTTGCCTGCTCTATGCAATACCCTTGCACAAAGTGGGTAAGTATAACATCTTTTTTATTTTAGTAAAAAGAAAAAAAAATAACACTACAACAGCTTAAAACCCTTGTTGGGCCTGTTGGCACAGTTCTGCTTATCTAGTTGTCGCCCACCCTTCTCATTCATTGCTTAGGGGTTGTGCCAGGGTTTATGAATACTCAGCCTGTCTCCTATACTGTCCAATTAAGAGGAATTTCAAATTGCCTTTAAATTCCATATCTTATGCTGCGTACACACGACCAGACTTTCCGTCAGAATAGACTCCAACGGTCTTTCTGATGGAGTTTCCGACGGACTTTCCTACACATGATCACACCAAAGTCTGATCGTTAAGAACGCGATGACATACAATCGGACTAGAAAAAGGAAGTTCAATAGCCAGTAGCCAATAGCTGCCCTTGCGTCGTTTTCGGTCCGTCGGAATAGCATACAGACGAGCGGTTTTCCCGACAGGAACTGATTCAGTTGGAAAGATTTGAAACATGTTCTATTTCTAGGTCCGTCAGAATTTTAGAAAGAAAAAGTCAGATGAAGCCCACACACGATCGGAATGTCCGACGGAATGATTCCGTCGGACCTTTTCTGCCAGAAAGTCCGGTCGTGTGTACGCGGCATTAGAGTACAGAACAGAAGCCACCCTTCTTTCTATTTTTTGGTTAGTCTGCATTTCTTGCTACAATATCGAGGACTCATGGATTGTGGTAGGGTTACAGTGGGGACTCCCAGGGGGTATGTCTTCAGAAGCTTGCCAGTGTCCAATCACCTGAAGTACAAACTTATAACCCAGGGTCTGTGCATACTCTAAAGTCTTTGTCCTGTTCTGTACCTCAAGATTTGGATTTTAGAAGTCAAAATTGCTCTTTTTCCTGCTTCCACCCCTGGTAGGCACAAAGTATATGATTCCAGACACATGCAAAGCACAGCAAAAGCCACTATAAAAGGGCAGAGCATCTTTTTTTTTTTTTCTCCCAGTTGCTTTTGTATGTGAATGAGTATGGTGATCAAACTTTTTTTAAAGGAAATGCCCATGTGATCAGTATTGTAGGTAAGGGTTCTGCTCCTTGTGGACTGTTATATAGGCCCTGCTTGTAGATCTCCCTGTACCATAACCTTGGCATTGTAGAATACCAAAAAGTGCAGCGCAACAATGTAAATAATACAAAAAATTTTAAAAAATCAAAACATTAGCGAAAAGTCCATCAATATTTAAAGTCCATAAATAACCTAAATCAAAAAATGCTTCATAGTGTTCATTCTGTGATTGTCATATATATGATCCATAAGTGATCCACTTAACATGAAAACGACAGTTTTCCACCGCAGTGCCCACCACCTATCACTGTAGCCTCTTACCTCCCAATTAATCTACACTCAGGTCTATCACGCTTTCCCAGACACTGGGAAATAACTGTGCAGTAGATCCATCCAACCATCCTCAGACTCCAGATTCAGCCCATATAGGAAGTGGAAAAGAACAAAAAAACTATCTTGGTGTAGTACCTAAACACCCAGTACTTTTTTATAAATCTACAAGACAAAGGACTACTCACAAGCAGGTGCACTAAAAAAACACCAGTGCTTAAGCTAAAACACCAATATGAATAAAATCAAGTTTCCCCCTTAAGGATAAACTGGATGACATCACAAACTCCGTCTCCTACTGCTGTTGGCGGCATATATTATATATATATATATATATATACATATACATATATACACAGTGGAACCTTGGTTTGCGAGTAACGCGGTTAACGAGCGTTTTGCAAAACGAGTACTGTATTTCTAAAAATCCTAACTTGGTTTGCGAGTGTTGTCTCGCAAAACGAGCAGGATTCAGGCCAAAAGCCGTGTGCAGCCGTGTACCTCTTTTGGCCTGAGGTGGGGGGGCGTTGGAGCCGAACAGCCCCGATTGTTGGTTTGCCGAGGTCAGCTGAAGTGTGCTCGAGCCTTTTCGGCCATTTCCAAGGCTCTCCGGTGCCCCCCGCCTCTGGCCGCATGCGGAATTGCATTTTATTGAAGTCAGTGTGGAACAAATTATTTTAGTTTCCATTGACTTCAATGGGAAAACTCGCTTTGATATGCGAGTACTTTGAATTACAAGCATGCTCCTGGAACGGATTATGCTCCTAATCTGAGGTTCCACTGTATGTGTGTGTGTGTATGTATATGTGTATATATATATATATATATATATATATATATATATACATATACATATTTTTTAGCAAGTGCAGGGTTTTTAGGCCCCTTTTCTTTTTAACAGCTGTCTTAGGACGGCACTTTTACTGGCAATGAAGGTGATTGAAATTATGAAACAGGGAAACAGATGGTAATAAAAACCTGATGAACATTTTAGCCTTCATCAACTCTTCTTTTAACTGGCATTCCTCTTAAACTTCTTTTCTAGGAGAGTACATTTTTAAATGCAGATTAGATACAATAAAACGCCATTTGATAAATATTATGTGGCTGTTCTGCCTGCTAATCCATGACCACATAGCCATCATTAGGTAGCACTGTGCACAGGGACAGTGTACCGAGCCAATCCGATGGACTTGCTAACTTGATGATCGCTGTAATGGCTAGATTGTTTACATGGTTGATCCCTCTTCTTCCTGCTACAACAGAGATGGCAATTTGTAGCAATTTCTGAATAGGGAAAGAATGAATGGATCATCAGCCAGAGATCCAATCATTTTGTTTCACTGGCTGTGAGATTGTTTTTTTAGCCAGCTTATCACCCTTCCCCTTTTACACATCTGATTTGAATTTTGCCTCTGTATAGTAATCTTTTAACCTTTTATAATGGGCTTTATTAGATAAACCTTTATAATAATCACCCCTTCAATCAACCCTTCACCCCCTATCCTGCTCATTAATCCCTTCAATGCCATCATGCCATTCCATGTGGGGGGTGTAATAACCCCTTTACCACCTCCTTCCATCGGTGAATTACCTATACAATAATGCATCTTGTTAGCGTTTATCAAGTTCCATGTTTTAACTCCTTCAATTCCACCATGTTTCTTTGCAAAAAATCTGCCTTCTAAAAGGGAGTAATTTAGAGGATTTTTGTAATGTCCTGGCATTTTTATTTTAACAGAAAGTAGTTTTTTTACTTACATTTAAAAAAAAGGTTTTTTTTTAAATTGTCACCAAAAGAAAGCACCATCTGTCTCAAAAATGGATACTAAAGTCATTTGGATACTTTGTTGCATGAGCGAGTAACAGTCACTGTGACAGCACAGGAAACCAAAAAATGGCCTGGCGTTAAAGGAGTATTACAGGCTGGTACACAAGTGGTTAGCCACTTCCTACCTGGTCTTTTGAAAAAAAAATAATCGGGCGGGTGCTCTCCTATTCCAGGTGGACATCATATGGCATCCTCCCAGTCTTGTGCTATGGACACAGCAGAACTGAGTGATCAGTACCTAGTCTCTGTGTTTGGGCAAGGTATCATGTGATCACTGTGACCAATCACAACGATCACATGCTCACTAAGTAAATAACGGTCATAATTACAGACAGATTACTGCAGCAAGAATCTGCAGAATCTTGCTGATAGAATGACGCAATCAGTGGGCTGACAGCAGCCGCTGCTGTTCACATGTAGCTGCACGCAGAGTGGTTAGCTGTGGAAAGGGACAGACGTCAGAGCCTGGACGGCATCAGCTACAATTTTTAACGTGTATCGCAATCAGCGTTTTCGTGTGTCGTGCCCTTGACACGTTTGTTTTTATGTACTTTAATGTGTTGAAAAAAATGTTTATATATTTTCCTGATGTCACAATATAATATGTTATTACAATACAGTGTGGTCATACAGAGATGTCTATAGTTTTAAATGCATTTTGCCCTTAAAGTGTTAATAAACCCACAACAGTAAATTCAGTCTGTATATGCCGTAAAGTATGCTTGTTATATTCACTGTTAAGGGTTTAATCCTCCGCATTGTGTAAAAAGGTTATTTGATCCTGTCTTCTCTGATCCTCCCCTTCTTTTACTTTCTCCAATCCATCTGCTGATAGAGCAGAGCCTTGGAGACACTCTCCGCATGCTCATTTTGGTGTATATTGTTTCGTTTTGTTTTTTTTGTGTTTGTTTTTTGGGAGGGTGCATGTGATCAGCACAGGGCCAATGTAAAGTAGTGAGTGTATAGCTTGTATAGCGGTGTAAATTTGCTGTCCCCTCAAAATAACTCAACACACAGCCATTAATGTCTAAACCGCTAGCAACAAAAGTGAGTACACCCCTAAGTGAAAATGTCCAAATTGGGCTCAATTAGCCATTATCCCTCCACGGTGTCATGTGACTCAGTGTTACAAGGTCTAAGGTGTGAATTGGGAGCAGGTGTGTTAAATTTGGTTGGGAAAGGAAACACAAGGCGCCACTCTAAGTTATGCAATTAATAAGCAAATGGTGCATATGTACTCACAAGAGTAAGTTTAAAAACAGGCATATCAGAAAGAAGTGAACAGCCGTCTGGGTGGGAGTCCATCCAAGGCAGAATGCTGGTGGAGTGGAGCAGGTTGTGCCAGTGGATGCCGACCTTTCCTGGACCAGAGGCCTGAAGGAGCGCATGCTCCACAAACGCGTCACCTGCTCACTGACACACCGTCCAACCGGAAGTGACGTCATCCCCCGGCATCCTGTGTGTGCGAGGTCCAGGAAACATCGGCATCCACCGGCGCAACCCGCTCCACTCCACCAGTGTTCTGCCTTGGACGGACTCCCTCCCGGACGGCTGTTCCCTTATTTCTGATATGCCTGTTTTTAAACTTAATCTTGTGAGTACATATGCACCATTTGCTTATTAAATTGCATAATGTACCGCACTTAGAGTGGCGCCTTGTGTTTCCTTTTCCAGCCTTTCCAGAGCATTGTTTCTCATCTCCACTGGGCTGCCTTCAAGTGCCATACTACGGACTTTTTTTTGGACACCCATTTGCTATCATTTTTGCCATCAGTCCCTTGTTCTTTTAGCTGTGTAATAGTCAGGTGGATTCCCACCAAGGTAGATGCAAGCGCCAACTTTTTCTTTAGTGTATCTCTGTGTTAAATTTGGTGTTATCACTCTCACTCTCTCATATAGGCTACTGGAAATTTAACATGGCACCTCATGGCAAAGAACTCTGAGGGTTTGAAAAAAAGAATTGTTGCTCAACATAAAGATGGCCTAGGCTATAGGAAGATTGCCAAGACCCTGAAACTGAGCTGCAGCATGGTGGCCAAGACCATACAGCTGTTTACCAGGACAGGTTCCACTCAGAACAGGCCTTGCCATTGTCGACCAAAGAAGTTGAGTGCACATGCTCAGCATCCTATCCAGAGGTTGTCTTGGGAAAATGGACATATGAGTGCTGCCAGCATTGCCGCAGAGGATGAAGGGGTGGGGGGTCGGGGTGGGGGGTCAGGCTGGCAGTGCTCAGACCATACGCCGCACACTACATCAAAATGGTCTGCATGGCTGTTGTCCCAGAAGCAATCCTCTTCTAAAGATGATGCACAAGAAAACCCGCAAACAGTTTGCGTTAGAGAAGCAGACTAATGCCCCATACACACGGTCGGACTTTCCGACGTAAAAAATGTGCGATCGGAGCTTGTCGTCGGAAATTCTGACCGTGTGTAGGCTCCATCAGACAGTTTCAATCGGAATTTCCGTCGCACAAAATTTGAGATCTGATTCTCAAATTTTCCGACAACAAAATCCGTTTCCGATCGTGTGTACACAATTCCGACGCACAAAGTGCCACGCTTGCTCAGAATAAATTACGAGACAGAAGCTCTCAGTCTGGAAGAACTAGCGTTCGTAATGGACATAGTACATTCGTCATGCTGCAAATTTTGAAATCTTTTAATGCAGAGCATTCTCTTCTTCTTTAGAATGCTAGAAGAATTAAGTTGTTTTGCTGCTCATATTCACACAGAGTTCTCACAAACTTCTTTCTTTATAATTTCTCGTGATCTCATGAATATTAATTTTTTTATCATCTCCATAATACTTTTTTTATTTTTTATTTTTTTTGTTTTTTTTTATCAAGATCGGCATTTTTTTATTTTTCTAGTGCTCTCAATAATATTATTTCTCGTTTTGTGTATCAAGTTACCACAACACCATTATTATCTTGTATTTTTTACCTCAAGGAGGTTGGTTGGTGTCCCTAGTTAATTTGACGCTGTATTTTTGAAATGTACCTGCCTTCTCACAAACAAACTGTCCTTTTTGAAGTAAAACACATAGGCAAGTATTTCTGAAAAATAAATATCCATTTATTCTGGGTCATAACAAAATAAAGAAGAAGGCAACGCTGGAGAAACTGCTGAAATTTGCAAAGCCTTTGTACCCCAGGGCAGACATTAATAATTTTACAGTCAAAATTGGTGGCCTGAGGAGTCCATATAATAGTGAGCACAATCCAGTCCAGCATCTTTTGTCAGACCAGACTGAAACCAGGCCATCACTCTCTGGTCTTCCTTAGACGCTTCCTTCCAGGCTGTGGCTCTGGTGTTGGTGTGGCAGGAGGACCTGGAGGAGGAGGACCATGGTTCAGCTCACAAATGTTGCTTTGGCTTTTGAGTTCGCCCCTCAACCCCATATTTAGAGCTTGCAAGATCACTTCCTCACATAAGAGGTGCTGGCCCTCCTCCATTTCCAGCATTTTGCAGGCTGTCATGTAGGCATAGTCCTCTTGAACACTGGGGGGGGGGGGTTCTGAGGGCCGCAGTAGCCTTCAGAAATAGGTCAATTGCTGCCTCCTTCAAGTTACTCCTCTTCCTGGCACTTTTTTGTGGAAGGCCGATGGGAGGGACCTGGGATTCGGGCAAGCTACTGGGCCTGGCCGCCTCCTGGCTGCCACTTTCCACGACCTCCTCCTGGCTGAGACTTTCCTGTGTATGAAAAAGTTTTAGTTTTTTGTTCATCAATCACACATAATTTTCTGCTCATGACTGTTGCAAATTGAATGTTAATAAATAGAAAAGACTATCATTCTGACCCCAGCATTTTTCATTCTTGTCACAATCATTTGTGGCCACTACTGTCTATTGATATGTAAAACACTTTGGGAAATCAGAAATTAGTTATCAAAACTAACATATATTTAACATCATTAATTTGACAACCAGAAATATTTTGAAGAATGCTATACCTGACTCAAGCTGGGCTCCTCCACATGTGTCTGCCTGGAAGGCCCAGGTTGGTCGTCGGAAGCCTCAGCTGGGGGGGAGGGAAGCCTTGAAGCAAGACTGGAGAGTGCTGGCCTGGGTTCAGACTGGCCTGCCAGAAAATGCAGTCTGTCATAGTACCACAGCCTGGGTACATAAATGTCATCTGCTGCAGATCCTTTTTTTTTTTTTTTTTCTTTTTTTTGCCACTTCAGAAAATTCTTAGAGAGACTAATTCAGCTTTCTCGCTCATAAGTATCTCTTCTTATCTCTTCATCACTGTGGCGTATTTATTTTTATTTCCCGCGGGGGGTCAAAACAGGGGTTTACATAGAATAATTATATAAAACTTAGCCTCACCTATTGAGGCGTAACCCTTAATTCTCCTTCTCTAAAATGTTATCTTTATTTATGAAATTCTCTGTTTCACCTATCTAAAAGCAAAGAAAAAGCAAAGGCAAAGAAACCGTACACGTATATCTATATATATATGACCCCTCCCCTCCCTCCCCCCTCCCTCCCCCCTCCCCCTCCCACCCCTGTGCACTGCCCATGGTCTTATTTAGTGGGTAGTTACATCTTGATTTTTTCCGCATAACTCCATGTTTTTTTAAACTCCTTCCAACATTTCCAATTGTCTACTTCTCTCTTTTCCTCTTTATACAAAGAAAACTGCTCCATGGTGTGGGTCTCCTCCACGGCATTTATCCAGTCCCACACCTCTGGACTTTCTTTTCCCCACCAGTTTTTGGGGATTAATCTTTTTGCTGCATTCAATAGATGTGGAACCAGAGATGTTTTATATTGTTTCACACTTCCTTCTATGCCGTGGAAGAGAACCACCCATGGGTCCTCCTTCACCTCTATTTTTGTAATCTCCTTGATCAAACTCAAGATTTTTTTCCAATATTTCCCAATTACCGGGCAACTCCACCATAAGTGAGCCATAGTGCCCATCTCTCCACATCCCCGCCAGCACTCTGCCGATTTCCCCTGTTGGAATTTACTCATCCTATCTGGTGTTGCGTACCACCTTGCCATACATTTATAATTCATCTCGGCCGTTTTTGTATCTGCCGCTGAGCTATGGGCTAGACGGAGCATTTTATTAATCGTGTTCGTGTCTTTTTGTGTTCCCAACTCTTTTTCCCAATTTCTGATGAATGTGGGTACCTCTGCTTCTTCTACTTTTAATAATAGTTTATATAGCTTAGATATTGTGTTTTTTGTCTTTTCCGCACAACATAATTTTTCTATTTCTGTTAAGTTTTCTCCAGATCTTATTGGTTGAGGTAAATTTTTCACGAAGCGATCTAGTTGCATGTACCTCCATTCATCTATCACCCATGTGTCTGTGTTTTCTTTCAATTCAGCTATTGTGACTATTTTCCCTTTTTTAAGTATTTCTCTAAGCTGTACTTTATCTTTTTTTATCCAGTTCCCCCCTATGTCTCTTTTCCCTGGTGCAAAATATTCATTCTCCTTTAATTCTATCAGAGGAGAATTAAAAGTCTTATCTAACTGTTTATATGCTACCTCCCATGTTTTTAAAACTATTTTTGTCAAACCGTGTGTTTCCTCATCTACCGTTCTGTGACTCGGAGGGTTCCAAATTATAGATCCCAAGCGTGTTTTACTGTAGTGATTCTCTATATTCACCCATCTTTTTTCTTGATTATCCCTAGCCCATTCTATTGCTCTTGACAAAATTATTGCTTTGTAGTATTTTAGGATATCTGGGACCGCGAGGCCTCCTTTGGCTCTGTCTTGTTTTAGTGTCTTGAGAGATATTCTTGATCTTTTGTTCTTCCATATTATGTTAGAGATTATTGATTTCAGCTTTCTAATATATTCCTGTGGGAGTCTAATGGGCAACATTTGGAGTTTATACGTGATCTTAGGTAAGAGGACCATCTTTATGGCGTTAATACGCCCCATCCATGAAAGAGGTTTTATCTGAAGTTTTTTCCCTTCCCTCCTGATTTCCTCTAAGAGATGGATATAGTTTTTCCTATATAACTTTTCCGGGGAGTTCGAAAGCATTATTCCCAGATATTTAATCTCTTTTTTCCAACAAAATTGGAAATCTCTCTTTAGTTTTTCCTCCTCTATTTTACTCACTTTTATCTTCAGAATTTCTGATTTCCCCATATTGATCTTAAAGTTTGTTATTTCTCCATATTGTTTTAATATTTTGACCAATCTTGGTAGTGTATTTCCGGGGTTACTTATATAGAAGAGCACGTCGTCCGCATAAGCAGCCAGTTTGTGCTCCTCTTTTCCCACCTTGAATCCTTCAATATCAGGGTTATTTCTAATTGTTGACAGGAGGGGTTCTAGGGCCAACACGAAGAGAAGGGGGGACAGGGGACATCCCTGTCTTGTCCCTCTCTTCATCTCAAAAGGTGGTGACAGGGTTCCATTGATCTTAATGGCCGCCTTAGGTTTCCTATAGAGTGCTTTAATCCATCCTATCATCTTGGGGCCGATTCCAATTATTTCTAGGGTTCTAAACAGGAACTCCCAGGCCACCCTGTCAAACGCCTTTTCGGCATCACTTGACAAGAGCAGACCTGGGAGTCCCTCCTCCCTTCTCTTCTGGAGCAACAGTAGGGTTCTCACCCCATTGTCTCTTCCTTCCCTTCCCGCTATAAAGCCTACTTGGTCCGGATGAATCACCCCATTCATCAGTTCTTTTATCCTTGTGGCCAATACTTTTGAGTATATTTTTGTATCTACATTAATCAGTGATATCGGTCTGTAACTCGCGCATAAAGTTGCGTCTTTGGCCTCTTTGGGGATTACGGTTATTGTAGCGAAAAGCGCCTCATTACTTAATTCATATTCACTTCCCACCCCGTTCATGTACTTACACATTTTCGGAACTAGTATGTCTTTAAATTTCTTGTAGTAATATGTGGTGAACCCATCCGGACCCGGACTTTTCCCCTGTGTACTATCTGCTATTGCTCTATATATCTCTTCCTCTGTAATTGGTTTCTCCAAAGCCTCTCTCGCATTTTTTGTGATTTTGGTTAATTTGGCGCTTTTTAAGAATTCCTCTATCTTCCTGTTTTTGCTTTCCTCCATTATCTGGTCTCCATTAATCTCCTCCGTATATAGTTCACTATAGTAGTTTTTAAATACTTCCCCAATCTCTTTGGTTTCATACACCATCTTCCCATGTTTATCCTGTATCTTTCCTATAAAGTTAAGGGCTTTTTTTTTCCTGAGCATTCTAGCTAAATGCTTTCCCGCCTTATTTCCATACAGATATCTTTCTTTAGCTATTTGGTTAAATTTTTCCTTTGTTTCTTGTTCCATCAGCTTTTTTAATTCATCCCATTTATTTATCAGTGCGAGGTATGTTGTTTGGTGGTGTCCTCTGTGTTTTTTATGTTCTTGTTCTAAGTTAAAAATTTCTTTTATAACATTTCCCATCCTGTTTTTCCTTTCCCTCTTTCTCCTTGCTCCCTCTTTTATTATTATTCCCCTTATGTAGGCTTTATGTGCTTCCCAAGTCACCGATCCCGATGTATCTCCTGTTTCATTTGTTTCAAAATAGTATTTTAGCTCTCTCTATTTTTTTGGAGATTTCTTCGTTTTGTAATAGATCTTCGTTTATTCTCCACAGTGATTGCCTCCCTTGTGCCCTATTAATCTGCATCTCCATCTCAATAGGGGCATGGTCTGATATTGTGATTATTCCTATTTTTGAACCTACTATCCTATCTAAAAGTCTATGGTCTACTAATATGTAATCAATCCTAGAGTACGTCCGGTGCACAGGGGAGTAGAACGTATAGTCTCGTATTTTACCATTCATAATCCTCCAGATGTCCATCAGTTGATTTTTATGTAGTTCCTGTTTTATCTTCCTCATCTGTCCGTTATTCGTCCCCTGTGCCCCGGACGTACTGTCGATCTCTGGTTCTAAACACACGTTAAGGTCTCCCATTACTATGAATTCTCCCTTCTTGAAATCCATTAATTTCTCTAATGTGCCCTTGAGAAACCTTACTGGGTTTTTATTGGGGGCATATATGTTGGCAAGGGTACATTCCATTCCTCCAAGTATTCCTCTGAGGAATATAAATCTCCCTCCTGGGTCCTGCATCATACCTCCTAGTTTAAACTGTACCCCTTTGGCCAATCCTATTGCCACTCCCCTTGCTCTATTCGATATTGCATCTCCATAAAACCAATTCGGGAATTCTTTTGATCTTAATCTAATATTTGATTCATGCGTTAAATGGGTCTCCTGCAGGGACACCACCCCTGCTCCATAGGTTTGTAGTTCCCTCAAGATTTTATGCCTTTTTAAATTAGAGTTTAACCCTTTTACGTTATAGGAAAGAAATTTCAGTGTTGTCATTTTTCTAAGTTTGCTATCTTTTGTGCCTTTAACCTATCTTGAACTACCCCTTTTTCTATCGGGGCTAGTGCACACTGTACCCCCCCTACTACCCGTTCCCCTTCCTCCCCCCCCCCTCCCCCCCTCCATCCTCCCCCCTCCCTGAGCCACCCCTCCCTCTATCCCAGCATATGCATCATGTGCCCCCCCTCCTCCCCATCCCCCCTCCTCCCACCCCCCCCCCCCATCCATCTCCCCCCCTCCCTCCCCCCTCCCTCCTGGCCCCCTGTGGGCCCCTCGTTTGTTCGGCGCCCCAAACATCAGGGCGACCAACAAACCTATTTATCCCAAGGTATGGGACCCAGTGTACCCTCTCGCCCCTTCCTTAGATTGAAAAATTTGAAGGGGTGTTGACCTGCTATCTTCTGTTTTACGTGATCTGTGTGCTCTTCCCCCCTAATCCCCCCCCATCCAGCCCGGTATATCTGGTATTTGCAAGTCTAGTTTTCCACAGAACCCTTCCAGATCTTCAGGAAAGCGCAATTTCGCTGATCTCCCCTCTTTGTATCCTATCAGGCAGGCTGGGAACCCCCAGCTATATCTGATGTTTTGTTGCCTCATCTTTTCTAAGAGGGGTTTAAGGTGTCTTCTTCTTGTTAAGGTTTCTTGAGATAGATCTGCGTACACCTGTATCTCCGTACCCTCATATACCAGGGGTGATTTTCTCCTTAACTTTCCCCAGATCTCCGACTTATCTTCATAAAATCTAAATCTAATAATAATGTCCCGTGGTCTTTCTTCTGAGTTTCTCCGGTGTCCGACTCTATGTATTCTTTCTATCCTTAGGGGTTCTTCGTCCTTTTTATCTATAAGGGGACCAAATACTATTGAGCACATTTTCCTTAGATCTTCTCCCTCTTTTTCTGGGACTGATCGTAGCCTTATATTCTGTCTTCTGTTTCTATTTTCCTGATCTTCTATTTTATAAAGGATTTCCTTCTGTATTTGTTTTGCTGTTTTCAATTGCTGTTTAAGGGTTTCCAGTTCTTTCTTTTGATTCTCTACCGTTTTTTCTGTTTCTTCTACCCTGTCCAGGAGGCTTCCCAGATCTCCTCTCATCATACTGATGTCTGCTTTGATCGACTTTTCTAGCCTCAATAGCATCTCGTTCATCTCTCCCTTTGTAGGGGGGAGAGACTCGGGTGGTCTCCCCTCTATCCTACTACTCTCCAACTCCCCTTCTGATGTAAACTCTTCCCTGGAGTGTTCTGGGGTCTCCCCCCCCTTTTTGTCCGTCCCTTTTTTATCTTCCACCTTCGCTTTCCCCTGCTTCTCCGCTTCTAGGTTTCTTGGGCTAACTCCTTGTGTCATATACTGCTTCAATGTACTAGTCCCTAGTTTATCTTTTGGGGATTTAAGGGCACCTCCTCTTGTTGCTTTATTTGTGCTTTTACTCATTTTTGCCTTCTTTATTACTCTTATTCGTTTACCCAGTCTTATTTCCTTGCTCCCCCTTTTTTAGTGGGGAGGAATATACCTGACTGTATGGAGGGGCCGCGGGCAATTTATGAGGGTGGGCGGTAAGGATGGTGGCTACGAGCGTTGCTCCAGGTTACCCCTATCCGGGGGTACCCGTATATCAGTCCTGTTTGTGTTTTTATAGTAATCAGGTGTAATAATCAGGTGGTCCCCAGCTAAATGTGTTTTTTGCGTGTTTTACTTCTGCTGGTTTTTTTTAAACTTTTGACCGTTTTAACCTTTAAATAGATGTTGTTCTTTCAAATCTGCCTCCCAAATACTTTATGCTGACAATGCAGGGGACTGCTGGGGTTCAAATATATTCCTTTTTACACATAATCCAGCTTTAAGTCCTTACAGATAACAAATCCTCTGATCAGCCACTCTGGATGCAGAGGGAACAGGAGAGGGGGGGGGGACAGGGGGGGGGAGACCAAAAGAGGAGGGGGGGGACGGGAAGCCACGGCTTGCAACTGTTTTACAAATTACTTTCAGACACAGTCCCTTGACCTTCAGTCACCTTATCAGCTTTTTCAATAGTGTATTTCTCAGATGTTTCCACTCATATTTAAAACTTTCTTCATTTCATAGTACGCTTGGCTTCTATAGATTTACATGTCATTTATCCACCTCCCTCTCAACCATCCACTTCTTACCCTCTCCACTCTTTGCGGCTGGCTCCGTGTCTCTGGCAGTTTCGTTTTTGCTTCCTCCGGTGCTATAGCTGTAAATCACTGCAAACAATAAATCTTACCAGCCGCCCGAAAGGCAAGGGAGACGGAGGGGGGGAGAGAAAGGGGGAGGGGAGGGGAGACGGGGGATTGAGGCTTGTTGCTGTTTCACAGATCACTCACGGTTCTTGTTTTTGTCTTACTGCTCTGGTCGCTTCTCTGGAGGTATGCTTTTTCATGGAGCTGTCATTTTTCCTCATTGACAAGCTGGGGGCTGAAGCTCTCCTCCTGTTGTGTTGTGAACGCTGACGGCTTCACAGAGCATTCCTCGAGGCAGCGTCTTGCTGGTACACTGGGATCCCTCCCTCTGTGACGGACGTTACGTTCTCACGTCCTCACTTCCCACACCCATCATCCTCCTATGCCCTTTAAGCTCCGATCTGCTGCAGATCCTGATCTCCACGGTAGACATCCCCTATTTGAAGGCCCTAACTGGTGGCATGAGGCGCACTTATAATAGGGAGCGCAAGAAGGTCCAGGATTCCCTGAGATCTGCTGCAGATCCTGATCTCAGGGAATCCTGGACCTTCTTGCGCTCCCTATTATAAGTGCGCCTCATGCCACCAGTTAGGGCCTTCAAATAGGGGATGTCTACCGTGGGGATCACCGGCTTCACAAATTCCAGCAATTGATCCAGCACTGCCTTCCTCTTTGGTTTATTGTTATAAAAGGGGTGGTTTACTGCCACAGACAGAGCAGCTCCCTGTACATATCAATGAATATGGGGATAAAGTCCTCATTGTTGAATAGATCCATTTTCTCTGCAAGATACAACACAAGACAAACCCTAATGTCAGGCGAAACTCTCCTAATCTTGACCCAATATAGGCCTCAATCTAGAAGCAGTATAGGCCACTGATGCACCAACTTAATATTGTACCTTCATTAGAACGATCGTCGTTTCCATTACTTCGTCCCCTGCTCACAGATCGTACATACGACGCACGCGTGTTCCACTTTATATACACTGCGCATGCTTGAAACTCCGGCCGCCCCTGACGTTCTTTCTAGTGTATTCCCCGCCCCTTGTCTTCAACGCGGTGGGAGAGAACATGGCGGAGAGACAACATGTGCATGCAGAGAAGAGCAGAAAAGACAAAAGGCCGGAGTCCCGAACCTCACGATCCCGGAGGAGATTGAAGGCCTCAATTATATCCTTTATAGAGATGGTGGAGATGGTGGACATCTTGAAGAGGGCCGACTATGATGGGAAGCATGGACCTTACCCAAACCCAAATGTTAGAAAGGCCAAGATCATGCCTAAAGTTGTGAAGAGCCTGCACAGGACTTTTGGGGTATGGCGATCCAAGGAGAAATTGAGGAAACGCTGGTCAGACCTCAAATTGAGGGAGCAGGATCAGTGCAGAAGAATCAATAGAGTGCTGCAAAAAAGTAAGTATTTTGTCGTGTGTTCCTATTCTTCTTCTTGACGTTCGTGCTGCTCCATGTGCATTTCTGTACTGTTGTACATTTTAAAATGGCAACCTTCATGTTCATGGGCGCAGTAATCGGTCGTAGGAAATATAGTTCGCCCACTTATAAGATGTTTTAGGCAGATACAGGTTAACTACATTTGTTCATGCCTATTTGTCTTAAAATAAGTTTGTCGTCTAGATGGGCTTGTAACTAGAATGAAATGGAAACTTGATTCAGTGTAAGGAGAGGACGCTCAGCAGCTGTTTACATATCTGGACGCAGGAGCACTAGTGTGGGACACCAGAATCCAAACTTTATAGGGTGTCCCACACAGGTGCTCCAATGGGTATACTATAGGGGTGTCTCCATGTGTGAAAATTGAACAAAAAAGGTAAGTATTCCAGCTTTGGAAATTAAATAAAAATGTCTTCAGCTTGGAACTCTGCCAAAACAGACAATTGTACGACACTTTCAAGCAATGTTTCATATTCCTATTTCTGCCCTCCAAAATCTGTGTGCTAAGTATACCTTTTTTTTATTCACATGGGGAGAAAAGACTCGGGGCATCTGAGGACACCAAGGACCCCCCACCTCCGAAATAAGGGGAAGTCACCAAAACACAAGCAGAGGATGAGGAGGGAGAGGTTTTTGAAGTGGGAAAAATTGTCACAACAGTTGAGTGTCTGAGACCACAGCTTCAGGTAAGAGCTCTCTTCCTGCAGATTTATAATACATAGTGTGTTTTTTTGTTAGGTGATGTGGATATTGTGGAAGAAGAATCTCATTTCACCAGTGAAAGTGCCCAGGTCCTCAGCGGGGAGAGAATGGGGTGCAATCGCAGTTTCGAAAATCTAAACCAAAACATCAATGATGTTCAAAAAAAATGAAGAACATCATTGATGTTTTAGGCAGAATATAAAACACAAAAATGTTACCCTTTTTTTTTCATGTATTTTGGTTTTTAAAAAAAGTTTTAAAGTATTTTAAAAGCCAAATTTTGAAGATGCACACAGTGTGTCAACATGTGCTATCTGCCATCAGGGGATATCAATGTATGCGTTTTGTGGGTGCAACCCCTTCCTCGCTTCTAAAGTAGCTGAGAGGAACTGGTTGCACCCCCAAAACACGTCCATTGATCCCCCATGATGGGAGCTAGCACATGTTGACATTAGGCATGGGATCAGGAGGGAAATACCCATTTTGAATCCCAATTTGTGTGCATCTTCATAATTTGGCTTTTAAAGGGGTGACATCACCCCATCTGATGAAGGCAATATCAACACATTTTGGACATAATGTCTAGCATTGCCTTCACTTTGTCAAAGTTGAACTTTGTAAGTTTCTGAGTTCTGTATATTATGTTTTGAAACATGCCTGTTTAACCAAAAAAGGCTATTTCTAATTAATGTGACAAAAAATAATGTTATACACCAAAGATGTTTGTTCAAAAACACTTTTCAAAATGCATATGTGAATGTGCTTTGAGTAAAAAGTTTTCTACTCAACAATGTGTGGCTTCTTATTTCAATGATCAGAAGCAGTTTTTGGAGTAAGAGTTGGTGTTTACAGTGACAATGGGGGTTATTTACTAAAGGCAAATCCACTTTGCACTAGTGCAGTTTCAGTGCAGTTTTAAGTGCACTTGGAGAGCAAAGTGGGTTTTCCTTTAGTAAATAACACCCACAGTACTTTCTAATTTGCCTCAATCATGCCATTTTCATGACTCCACAAAATTCATTCATGGTGCTGAAAATTATGAATATTTTTGTCAGTAATGCATTACATACATTAACAACAAAAACAAGGTGTGTGTAGCAGACCCACAACATAATAATAGTTCACTGAAGAAGAGATTGTCACCTCATGTATCAAATAAATTACATTTACACTATTGAAGAAAATGTCCAAAAAGAAAAGCCCATTGGAGAACCCAGGAGACAGCTAAAAGATACCCAGGCAGTAAATCAAAGGAAATCTTATTTCAGTTTAAGTTCAAAAATTGTTGACAAAATGTTTCTTAAACAGTTTCTGGCATATCAATGGCCCACCTACCCGCAAAGTACTCGACATACTTCTGTCTTACTTCTCGGCCGCTTTGGGGGGGCAAGCCAGGACGGCCAGCTTCAAGCGCCGTCAGGGTTTCTTGTTGAAGTCCAGCCTCAGGCCCAACTGAGGCCACATAGTTCATTGAATTTCTCCTTAAATAGTTGTGTAGAATGCAACATGCAAGGATTATATGGTTAAGTTTATATTCAGCCATGTTAATTGGCGTAAGGAATAGGCAGAACCGGCTGGCCATTATCCCGAAAACGTTCTCCACCACTCTTCTGGCTCTGGCCAAACGGTAGTTATAAACCCTCTGGTCCAGGGTGGGGATCCTCATGGCTTCAAAATGGTCAGCTGGTCAGAACGAACTAACAGAAAGCACTAAAAAACAGAAAGACCGGAGCTGAAAATCACATACGAGCGGACAAGGACGCACTGGAAATCAAATACGTAATATAAATACGAACTCACAAGCACAAACTGAAGAGCAGTAACGATTGTAAAAGCAGGAGGCTGAAAAGCGCGAATCGTCTGTCACCAAACTTCTACTACCACGAGATTAGCGGAAGGAGCCCAAAGGGTGGCGCACTTGGTATTGAGCTTCCTCTTTCTAGTGCCGTCATACATGTTGTACGTCACCGCGTTCTTGACGTTCGGAAATTCCAACAACTTTGTGTGACCGTGTGTATGCAAGACAAGTTTGAGCCAACATCTGTCAGACAAAAAAAAATGGATTTTGTTGTCGGAATATCCGATCAATGTCCGATCGTGTGTACGGGGCATAAGGACATGCATTACTGAAACCATGTCCTGTGGTCTGATGAGACCAAGATAAACTTATTTTCTTCAGATGGTGTCAAGCGTTTGTTGCGGAAAACAAGGTGAGGAGTACAAAGACAAGTGTGTCTTGCCTACAGTCAAGCATGGCGGTGGGAGTGTCATGGTCTGGGGCTGCATGAGTGCTGCCAGCACTGCGGAGCTACAGTGCATTGAGGGAACCATGAATGCCCACATGTACTGTGACATACTAAAGCCGAGCATGATCTCCTCCCTTCAGAGACTGGGCCGCAGGGCAGTATTCCAACATAACGACCCCAAACACACCTCCAAGACGACCACCACCTTGCTAAAGAAGCTGAGGGTAAAGGTGATGGACTGGCCAAGCATGACTCAAAACCTAAACCCTATTGAGCATCTGTGGGGCATCCTCAAAGGGAAGGTGGAGGAGCGCAAGGTCTCTAACATCCACCAGCTCCGTGATGTCGTCATGGAGGAGTGGAAGAGGACTCCAGTGGCAACCTGTGAAGCTCTGGTGAACTCCATGCCCAAGAGGGTTAAGGCAGTGCTGAAAAATAATGGTGGCGACACAAAATATTGACACTTTGGGCTCAATTTGGACATTTTTATTTAGAGGTGTACTCACTTTTGTTGCCAGCGGTTTAGACATTAATGGCTGTGTGTTGAGTTATTTTGAGGGGACAGCAAATTTACACTGTTATACAAGTTGTACACTCACTACTTTACATTGTAGCAAAGTATAATTTCTTCAGTGTTGTCACATGAAAAGATAAAATATATTTACAAAAATGTGAGGGTGTACTCACTTTCGTGAGATACTGTATATACAGTGCCTTGAAAAAGTATTCATACCCCTTGACATTTTGTCATGTTACAACCAAAAAACGTCAATGTATTTTATTGGGATTTTATGTGATAGACCAACAGAAAGTGGCACATAATTATGAAGTGGAAGGAAAATGATAAATGGTTTTCAATTTTTTTTTACAAATATATGAAAAGTGTTGCATGCATTTATATTCATCCCCCGAGTAAATACTTTCTAGAACCACCTTTCGCTGTCATTACAGCTGCAAGTCTCTTTGGGGATGTCTCTGTCAGGGTTGGGCTCTCAGCCCTACCCTCTGTGCTCGGATTGCTCAGCTGTTGGTTAATTGCCAGTACTCATGGTTCCACAGTGGCTCACCTGTTCATGTCCTGCTCGTTAGTCAAGCCCACAGCCAGCCCCTTCTGGCTATTTAAACTGCCTGGTTCATTTCATCAATTGCCTTCACCTTGGTCAACATATCTAGATACTCTCTGCTGTGTTCCTGTTGCAGACTTGCCTGGCTGAAGTCCCTTCTAGTTCCTGATACTGTTTGCTGACTACGCTGATCTCTGGCTTTCTGATTTCCTTGCTTATTCTGACTACCCGATTTGGCTAAAGAACCCTAACCTGTTTTGACTATGTTTACCAGTTGTATGTTTTTTTACTATTTTATTAAAAGGTGTTATTTTTTTACTGAATTTTCTGTCTTCGTCTATTTCATGGTTCCTGACAGTAGGCGAAGACCATAAATTCAGAAGATGAAGGCAATCCACCTAGTGGTAATATTTTTTCAGGTTGAATGCGCAGGCTCACCGCATGGATCAGTTTGCTATAGCATTACAGATGCTCCTGATTCACACTGCTCACCTGAATCCTCCCACTGTGGCTGTTCCGGTACAACCTGTGCTGCTGCTCCAGTTTGTGCAGACATCCGCCTCAAATATTACCTCTGTAAGAGGTATATCTGGTTCCACTCCGCTTCCCCAGCGATTTGGGGGCGATCCAGTTCAATGCAGAGGGTTTCTGAACCAGGTTGGGATATCCTTTGAGATGCTCCCTCCGGGCATTCCTCACGGACAGAAGCGAAGTAGGCTTCATCATTTCTTTGCTTTCTGATAGAGCCTTGGCCTGGGCAAACCCTCTGTGGGAGATGCAAAAACCCATTGTCCTGAGTTACCCAGAGTTTGTGACTTCCTTTAAAAGGGTATTTGACGTTTCTGCATGCTCCACTTCTGCTGCTAAGAGCCTCATGTCCATCAGAGTACGAGACTTGTTGCCGATTACACCATTGAATTCCATACTCTGGCAACAGAGGTCGCTTGGAACAATGAGGCCCTTGTGGGTTTGCCATTCTCATTGACTTCAGGCTCAGAGAGAGACCTTCCTTTAAGGAGAGCTTACAGAAGCCTCCTGTACATTCGGCTCTGAACTTTGCAGTCCCACCCTTGCCTCCCTCACCTCCCATGCCTCCTGGTACCAAGTCAGCCAGTGAAGTAGAACCCATGCAGTTGGGCTTCACACGTCTCTCTGCGGATGAGAGGGCCTTTAGGAGGAGGGAGAGATTGTGCCTTTATTGTGGCCAGGCAGGTCACTTCTTGAAGTCTTGTCCTACCTGTCCGGGATACTCTTGCACCTAAGGTCCTGTAGGGGACAGACCTTAGGGGGCATTGTTACCTCCCAGGTTACCTTGCAGGCTAAGTCTCTAGTTTTGTTGGCAAATGTAGATTGTCTAGGGATATTTTTAGACCCTCGATAAGTCTGCATAAGCGAAGTAGGCTTCATCATTTCTTTGCTTTCTGATAGAATCCCCACAGGCCTGTGAGATTAGCCCATTGAGACAATGATAAACTGCAAAAGTCTCGCCGAGCAAATCTAATCTTTATTCTTTGGTGTGAATATTTAAAGGGGGCTTTCAGAAACTACCGCCCCTTGACTGTATCATACAAATTATCCAATCAAATACAGAAACATTTTATGACAAAAGTGAAACTAATTATTTTTAAGATATCATGTGCTTTACAGGAAACGAAACAATAAAGATAACAGGGATGTGAGAAACAAAACTAGATTACATTACACTCCTAGTAATATGTGAAATAGAGTACAGGGAAAAACACAAAATGGAAACTAAATTATAAAATGGATGTGGTTAAGCTAAATATCCCTTCAATCCCCTCTTAGATCATATAAGATCATCATCTACATTCTATCTAGTGTTCTAGTACTTCTTTGGGATTGTGGCATAGATTGCCTGATGATTCTTCATGTATGTCATGTAGGATAGAACCTTATTATCAGGAGATTGAATGCGTGCAATTATGCAAATACAACACTTAAAGCAGAGGTAAAGAATCGGAGCAAGGATAAATATCATAGTAGTCAGGCACCTTGGCACTCGTGTTAGAGATCCAAGTACAGCATTCATAGTCCTCAGTCATTTCACATAAACCTGTGAGAGCTGCACTCATGCTTTCTATAGCTAACTCATGTAGTTCTAGCTGTTTTCTAATTGCTCTAGTTTCTATGTTTAACATAGCAATGTCATCTGAATTCCTCTCCATTATCTCATCCAATATACTTGAATAATTGTTCAACCTTTTCATCATGTCTATAGCCCATCCTGTCCAAGAAGGAAACCATGCACAGGCAATATCTTGTTTATGGAACAATTCCCTTTTGTCGCAGTGTTTGGGTATCTGGGGTGTATACTGGCCTCTAGATTCGCACATGGAGATGTTAAATATTGACCTACTACAAATGGAGGAGTTGGTCTGTGTCTCATTCCCTAAATTAAAACACCAATCAGGGGAATGGGTTTTACCTGCTATTGGAAAGGTAACAGTGTTATTTATGTACAGAGTGGATATGTTAGTTAAGAAGACAGGAGGAGCCTCGTTGAGGAAGGAGGAAATATTTAAAGGTACAGCCAAAAGGGGAATTTGGGCAGTGCTAGGATGTAATTTGCTACATATCCAACATTCTTCATACCCTGATTTTTGAGCATAAGCATACTTAAATTTTAGTAAAAGCATCTTATCAGTAAAACTATCTCCAATCTCTCTCTTTGTTCTAGCTTGTGTCACTGTAATGTTCTTGTGTGTGTGTGTGTTCCCACAGATACTTTTAATTGCACCCAAATCTTCAGGGTGGTAGATACAGTTAGTGATGATCCAGGTGGGCAGGAACACTATCAGAGAGATCAGGAGGCAAAATGCCTTGCCATAAGTCTGTGGTGAAATAAGTGAGGTCATCTTCTCTGGCCGGACCTGCTTTCCCAGGAACTCCTCTTTCATCTGCTTGGACTTCTGCTTGAGGGCCTCCTTTATCCAAGGTCTCCTTCCTGCTCCTGGGGCTTTGGGCAACCTTTTTTACTCGGCTGGCATGAATCCAGGACTGGCAGTTTTCCACTAGGATGGCTGTTCTGGTCACTGCAACCACTGTGGTAGGAGGTCCAAAGGGATACTCTTGCTTCTTATTTCTGTTCAGCTGTTGGACCACCACGGTGTCTCCCACCTTGAAGGGGTGAGTAGCTTCCTGTGAAGAAAAAAGGAGAGGTGCGAGCAACATTTCTTTCGACTGTATGCAATGTTTCAACCAGTTTTTTTACATATTCTTCCTGTATTAAGTCTAAATCTCCCTTTTCTACCATTAAAGGTGCTCTGGCCCATGGGGTGGGGAAAGGTCTACCCATCAAAACTTCAAAAGGTGAATACCCTGTTGTTTTGGAAGGGGTCATTCTTATTTCTGCCAGGACTGCTGGGAGTACCTTTTTCCAGTTGGCAAAGGTTCCTCCTGTGGCCTTTCTTATCTTCTCTTTTATTGTTCTGTTCATTCTTTCTACTATCCCTGAGCTTTGAGGGTGGTAGGGAATATGAAACTTCCATTCCATCATGAGAGTTTTTACCAAGTCCTGGCAGACCCTGGCCATGAAAGCTGGGCCATTGTCTGAGTTTATTTGAAGTGGGCATCCCCATCGAGGAATGATTTCCTGAGTGAGGATCCTCACTACTGTTTGTGCATCTTCTTTTGTGGTCACGAAAAGTTCGACCCATCTTGAAAATATTAAAATCTCTACTCAGAAGATCAGCAGATCAGCCGTGACCTGTATACCTGCGTGGCCTATTCTGTGGTACTGTGAGATGAAGAGTGATGCACTTGCCGCTGGTATACATGTTTTCCCCTCTTTGCAGAGAAGTCCAGTTTTTGGATCTTTCTGCACACCCTTTTTATCCCAGTCCCTTAACTCATTTGATGCATAATCCTGGAGATCTGCAAGTGACTGTTCAAATGGGGATAGGTCAGATATCAGCCATTTGGATGTCTGCTATCTGTGAGATAGCAGCTTGTTTAGCAGCAAGGTCAGCCAGGGCATTTCCCCTGGCTATCTCTGTCTGTTGGCCTATATGTGCTCTGCAATGTACTATAGCCAGTGTTTTAGGTAGCTGGATAGTTTTCAGCAGTGATATTACCAAAGAAGAATGTGAAATGTTCTTTCCATCTGCTGCCACGAAGCCACACCTACTTCATATCACACCGAAGTCGTGTACCACGCCGTACCCATACTTCGAGTCAGTGTAAATGTTTACATCCTGACCTTCAAAGAGTTGGCATGCTCCAGTGAGTGCAATTCAGCAGCCTGTGCTGATTGACATGAGATAGGCTTGGCCTCAAGTATAACATCTGGAAGCTGCACAACTGCATACCCTGCATGGTATGTGTGATCATTTGGCCTAGAGCAAGAACCATCCACAAAAACATTCTGTGTGTCTGGTAGTGCTGTGGAAGATAAATCAGACCTGGGTGATGCGTCTTGGTGAATGAGGTCAACACAGTCATGTTGTGGCACGACCTCATCCTGTTCTCCTTTTAATCCTAAAATGGCGTTTAAAATTGGAGCTGGACCTGCAGTGGGAGAAGCATATTTGATGTGCAATTTTGGATTGGACAGCAAAATCACCTCATATCCGCTCAACCTCTGAGCAGACATGTGCTGTGTATGTACATTTTTCAACAGGATTGACACATTGTGGGTGGTGTGAAGTGTGGTGTCGTGTCCCAGAGTGAAAGAAATGGCCATCTCAACCACCATTACACAGAACGATAGAGTTCTGAGACACACGGCATGCCCTGAACCTGCACCAGGACCATCTTTGAGAGAAAAAAAAAAAACTACAGGGCGCAGTCTCCCACCATGTTCCTGGGCCAGTACTTCCGCCATGGTTCTGCAATTTTCCCTGGCAAACAAGTTATACATTTTGCCATATTTCAGGGAGGCAGAGGCTCGGGCTGGTAACCATTGCACATTTCAACATGGCAAAAACATTTAGCATTTCATCAGACCATTTTACATTATCAGGCATTTCAGAGAGGGTTGCTTGTCTCAGTATATTCTCATAGAAAGAACAGTCAGGTATTTATTGGCGGCAGCAACCAATCATTCCAAGAAAGGTAAGCATGTCTTTCTTGGTAAGTGGGCGGGGCAAACCCACAAGAGCGACAGCTCTTTTTTTTTTTTGACTGACTTTCCTAACTCCCAGAGACAGCACAAACCCTAGGTACTCAACCTCCTGTTTACACCATTGTAACTTTTTCTTAGACACTTTGTGACCACATACATGTAACCATTTCAATAAGGATAGGCTATCAGCTCGGCAGTCCTCCTCTGAAGAACTACAAATCAAAAGATCATTAACATACTGCAAAAGAACAATGAGGGGCAGTCCAAGGCCTGAGGGTGGCTTGGAGTACTATAGAATAGACCACAGGTCTATATAACTCTGCGGCATTCTACACCAGATAAACTGACGACTGTTTTGGTCAATCAACACAGTAAAAACAAAGAGTGGCCGTGTCTCCTCGTCTACGCGCGCCTGCCGTGATCTCCGTGAGTTGGGTCGCGGGTCCCGCGGACTCAATCGTCGCGGGCATACCCGCGATCGCCTCACGGAGAGGACGAATGGGGAGATGCTGTTGTAAACAGCATCTCCCCGTTCTGCCTAGTGACAAGTGTCACACGATCTCTGCTCCCTGTCATTGGAGCAGAGATCAGTGACGTCACACACCAGCCCATCCCCCTGACAGTTAGAAATCACTCCCCTAGGACACACTTAACCCCTCCCCGCCCCCTAGTGGTTAACCCCTTCACTGCCAGTGTCATTTATACAGGAATCAATGCATTTTTATAGCACTGATTGCTGTATAAATGACAATGGTCCCAAAAATGTGTAAAAAATGTCCGACATGTCCGCCATAACGTCGCAGTCACAATAAAAATCGCTGATCGCCGCCATTACTAGTAAAAAAAAAATTATTAATAAAAATGCCATAAAACTATCCCCTATTTTGTAAACGCTATAACTTTTGCGCAAACAAATCAAACGCTTATTGCGATTTTTTTTTTACCAAAAATATGTAGAAGAATACGGATCGGCCTAAACTAAGGAAAAAAAATGTTTTTTTATATATTTTTTGGGGATAATTATTATAGCAAAATGTAAAAAATAACGCGTTTTTTTCAAAATTGTCGCTCTTATTTTGTTTATGGCGCAAAAAATAAAAATCGCAGAGATGATCAAATACCACCAAAAGAAAGCTATATTTGTGGGAAAAAAAGGACGTCAATTTTGTTTCGGTGCCACGTCGCACGACCGCGCAATTGTCAAAGCGTCGCAGTGCCAAATCGCAAAAAACGCTCTGGTCAGGAAGGGGCTAAATCCTTCCGGGGCTGAAGTGGTTAAGAGACTGTGCATGTTATACTGAACAAATCCTGCCTCTTGTGTCCAAACGTCTATAAATTTTTTCCAGCATTCTAACACGGATTCTGCTAACTTTTGCTTGCAAGCTGTTAAGAAAAAAAAAAAAAAATTGTTGCTGTGTGTCTTTATGTGATGAGGTCTTTATCTGGTTGTGGAATGTAAGGGGGAGGAGGGGGGAACACAGTACAAGCATAGAGAAGGTTGATTTAACCCATAAATTGACCATCCTATGATTCTGCTAAACCCATCGTGGACAATGTTTGGGCTAGGATGCTATAGGGAGCCTTGGTCCAGCCGGGGGATCTCCACAGCATGCATTTTTATTTTCATCTTTATTTTTCTTTCTAAACATTCTAAATTCTTGTAGATACAAAGTCTCTGTATGTTATTACTTTTCCTATGTTTATAACCAAACAATTTTTATTTAAATTTCAAATTTTTGGCCGAGTGCCAACAGGTTCAAACAGTGCCTTCAATTGCGGTAGTACTAATGCCGCAAACAATTCCCCACTATCTATCTCAGTCAGTAAGATATTAGCACTTGAACCCTGTTGGCAAAAAGCCAAATGTCCAAATTTTGCACCTGACTTTCTCTTCGCAAAAAAATGTCAGTAGCAAAAAGAATTATTCAAATAGCATGTTTTAAATAAAAGTTAGCCTCACCAATTTATGTATTACCTTAAGAAAGTGTTATTAACGCTCTACCCATATTTTAATTGGTAAAAACGTCCCTTAATGTCACAATACTTCAAAGACCTGGGACAGACTTGATAAGTCTCCCCTGCTCTTCGAATAAGTGACATTACTCCCTTCACTGTCAACCCTTCTTAAAACACAAATTTGTTATATAAATTAAACCTTAAAACTTGAACCCTTGGTTTACCTTCTCTAAATAAGGGTCCCTTTCCTAATTTAGAATGATACCCTCCTGTGACACTGGCTACGAGATATGTCCGAGGACCAGTATAACAGAATAACAAACCAATAATACAATCAAAACACTTTTGAGACATTTGTTAGTACATAAGAAAAAAATAACCTGGATACTCACCAATCCAGGGTTCCTTATAAACTCTAAAATTCTTATTCAACTCTATACAGATAAATCAGCAGAAACTAAACACCAATAAACCTTAAAACAATAATTCCGGTATAAAACTTAGTTCTGTCAGACCACCCAATATTTTAGTTCTCTTTTTAGTTCTTTCTCTAAAATGACACTGAACATCTGATTACTGCAAGGAAAAGAAAATATTTTTACTCACTGAAACAATACCAGAATCATTCTGCCAATTACAATACAATAAAGGTTATATCTTAAACTTTAGAGTCAAAGCATTCATATATAAATCATTAAAAATAAACAGTGCAGTGGAAAAGGTGTCATCTTACCTTACGACACCCGACAAATTCCACACAGACAAACATTACACAGATTACAAATCATCTTATAACAGCTAGCTACGCAACAGAAAGATAAAGCAAAGAGATCGGGTTTTGTCCGGCACACCTTATCAGACTTTTTCTTATAATTACAGTACTGTATAACTCATTAAGCTCTCCCGGAGCTTATCTCACTGTTTACCCGAAACAATGGCTGCAGTCTTATTCTATGGACTTCTCAAAGTCCTTAAAACCCACCCAGGGTTTTTTATTGCTTCTCAGAGCAATTTTCTGCCCACCCAGGGCTTATCTTACTGTTTCTCAGAACAGTTTCTTGAAGCCCACCCAGGGCTTATCTATCGAGGTCTAAAAAACGAATTACAGGTCCCTTAAAAGGAATCGATCTCTAAATAAATCACGGCAAGAGAAAAATAAATATAAATCAAGATCACCGGACATATTATGATCAATTCAGGACGAGCCGCCATCTGTTGGCAAATGTAGATTGTCTAGGGATATTTTTAGACCCTCGATAAGTCTGCATAAGATGTACCTTACAATCCCCACAGGCCTGTGAGATTAGCCCATTGAGACAATGATAAACTGCAAAAGTCTTGCCGAGCAAATCTAATCTTTATTCTTTGGTGTGAATATTTAAAGGGGGCTTTCAGAAACTACCGCCCCTTGACTGTATCATACAAATTATCCAATCAAATACAGAAACATTTTATGACAAAAGTGAAACTAATTATTTTTAAGATATCACGTGCTTTACAGGAAACAAAACAATAAAGATAACAGGGATGTGAGAAACTAAACTAGATTACATTACACTCCTAGTAATATGTGAAATAGAGTACAGGGAAAAACACAAAATGGAAACTAAATTATAAAATGGATGTGGTTAAGCTAAATATCCCTTCAAGTTTTGGTTACCCTTTCGTGGTCTGAGTCTCCCATCGATACATCGGCTCTAATCGACTCTGGGGCTGCAGGCCTGTTCATAGACAGTGCCTTTGTGTCTAAGTACTCGATTCCGCTGCAGCTTCGTGCCACTCCATTTGCCATTGAAGCTATTGATGGGAGACCTCTACAGCCTGCCCATGTAACTCATGAGACTGCTCCATTGACCATGGCCTTAGGGGCTCTTCACCATGAGATAATCCAATTTCTTTTTTTTTTTTTTGTTCTAAATTTTCCTTGTCAAAAGAAGTTTATTGAGTATACAATGTTATAAAGATACATAAAGATACATAAAGTAAGTTTACAAGGATCTATAAAGTAAGCTCATTGTTTTACAGTAGGGTTTTATATAGGTAAATATCATGAAATTTCAAATATTAAACATTGGGTTCACGTAAACCTAAATTAAAGATATATATCATTTCCTTAGTTACTTTTGTAGGTATTTAAATGATTTATACCTACTATACATATTGTTTACAAGTAGAGTGTATATAGGTCAAATAATTTCTGATAATGAGCTTTAATCGTAAGGTGGAGAAAAGGAAAGAGAAAGAAGAAAAAGGGTTGAAAGGTAGAGGTATGGTCCACAAGGTTGTCCCGCTCGTCAGTTTATTATTCTTTTTAGTTCTCTTTGAAGCCTTAGAATGGGTGTCTCTGTAAGTCATTTAATCTGTTACCATGGCAACAGGACAGAGTCATTGAAGTTTGACAGGAACTGTTGTTTTATCCAAGGATGCCAAAGTTTTTCAAATTTTGGAATTTGATTTTGATCGATGGCTACCATCTTAGCATGGGACATTGTATTATTCATTCTGTGAATTGTTTCTGCTAGTACCAATGTAGGAGATTTCCATGCCTTGGCCACTGTTTGTTTTGCAGCCGTTATTAGTTGGATCATAAGTTTGAATTGAGAGAGTGTTAACCATTCCGGTTTTAGATTAAGTAAAGTTAAATATGGATCTGGTTGTATTATTTTTTTAAATATTTTAGATGCAATCACGAAGACTTCCTTCCAGAAGGTTTGGATTACTGGGCACGTCCACCATATGTGTAAATATGTGCCTATTTCTGGGCATCCTCGAAAACAAAGAGTTGAGGTATTAGGTGAATATTTTGCCACTCTAGCGGGTACAAGGTACCAGCGAGTTAGGACTTTATAATTTGTCTCCAGTGCCAAGATGTTGGGTGAAGATGACTTAGATGTGAGCCATATATTAGACCAGTCCGTGTCTTCTAAAGTTCGTCCCAGGTCCTCCTCCCACCTCTGAACGTAAGAGGGTCTATTAAGATTTGCTACTCCATATAATTGATTATAAAGTGATGAAATTGTACCTTTAGCAAATGGATCTTTTGTACAGATTGATTAAAAAATGGATAATTGGGATAATGGTGTATCCCCCTTTAGGAATGGTGTATAGAAATTTTTGATTTGGAGATATCTAAATATCTCAGAGTTTGGTAGATCATATTTTTCTCTAAGCGATGGGAATGAAAGGAATGATTTAGATGCTATGAAGTCATTTAGTGTCTGAATGCCTGATGTTGTCCAAGCTTTAAAAGAATTTGGGTAGATCCATGCCGGATAAAAGGCCGGATTTCTGATAAAAGAAAGGAGAGGATTGTGTGGAGATTGTAACTGATATTTGGTTTTTAGTTTATCCCAGAGAGATAAGAAGTGTTTAGTTATGGGATTATGAATTTTAAAGCGGTCTTTAGGATCAAGCCATAATAAATTTGATATTAATAGAGGGTCATTTTCTGAAGCCTCTATAAATACCCATAATGGGATTTCCTGTTTTGCATGGTATTTGGACAGACTGGCCAAATGTGCTGCTCTGTAGTAGTTAGTAAAATTAGGGTATCCCAGGCCTCCTTTATTTTTGGGAAGATGTAGTGTGTGTATAGGTATACGTGGTTTAGAAGAGCCCCATATAAACGAAGTTGCTCTTTTTTGTACTATTCTCAAAAAATAGGAAGGAATTGGAATAGGGAGGACTCTGAATAGATAAAGCAATTTGGGTAGAATAGTCATTTTGATTGCATTAATCTTCCCTATCCAGGATAAAGGAAGTTGCGACCATTGTTTTATTAGATTTGTGATCTGTCTTAATACAGGAGGATAATTGGTTGAGAATAAGTCAGAATGAGAGGCTGTTAAATGAATTCCAAGATATGGGATTGATTTTTCTGCCCATGTGAATGGGAGTGCAGCCCTAGCCGGGATGAATTCCATGTTTGTGAGTGAAATATTAAGCACTAGGCATTTCTTAGGATTAATCATAAGGCCGGATAGGGCTGCAAATCCATCAAGAGCTGGTATTAAGTTAGGACCAGAGACCTGTGGTGATGATAGAAAAAGTAATATATCGTCTGCAAATATACATAATTTGTGTGTAATACCTCCTACTTCAATGCCAGTTATAGTTTGGTTTGTTCTGATGTATTGGGCCATGGGTTCGAGTATAAGGGCAAATAATAAGGGAGATAATGGACAACCCTGTCGGGTACCTCTTTCGATATTAAAGGCTTCAGATTTGTATCCAGCATATTTTATATAGGCTTTGGGTTTATTATATAATGCTTTGATCCATGTTAAAAAGTGGGGTCCAAAACCCCATTTTTGTAATGAATATTGCATATATTGCCAGGATACTGTGTCAAATGCCCTCTTAATATCGAGAGATAGAAAACATAAAGGGATTTTCCGTTTTTTAGCAATATGTGCCAATAACACTGCCCTGCGTATATTATCGCCTGCCTGTCTATTTGGCATGAAGCCTACTTGATCTCTATGTATTAATTTTCCTATAATGCTATTGAGGCGTTTTGCTATTATTTTTGCTAATAATTTAATATCGAGGTTTAACAGAGAGATAGGCCGATAATTCACACAGGAAGTATCATCAGAAAGGGGTTTTGGGATCATACAAACAATTGCCATTAGTGTTTCTTGCCGAAAAGAATGTCCATCTAGAAGTTTGTTAAAAGTTTCAGTGAGAATGGGAGAGAGTATTTCTGAGAATGTTTTATAGTATAAAGCCGAGTAGCCATCTGGGCCTGGTCTTTTGTTAAGTTTTAGGTCTTTTATGGCGTTAGCAACTTCATCTATAGTTATAGGCTCATCCAAACTGCTTTTTTGATTCTGAGATAACTCAGGTAAAGTTATTTTTGAGAAGAAGGATTCAGCTTCTGTAGGATTAAATTCATTGTTTGTCTTGTATAAAGTTGCGAGATGTGAGTGAAATTTATGGACTATTTTAACTGGATTACAAGTGTAAACATTTTTTGATAATTTCAAACGTATTGGTTTGAAAGATTTGTTAGTTGAATTTAATGCCCGAGCCAAATATGTACCTGGTTTGTTTGTATTCATGTAGAAATTGTGTTTGGAGCGTTTGAGGGATTTATCAACTGACTCAGTGAGAAATAGATCGTATTCCAATCTAGATTTTTCCAGATGAGATTTTGTATTCTGAGATGGATTATCTTGAAATGATATGTAGGCTGCATTAAAATTGAGTTCTAGTTTTTTTGCTAGATTTTTGCGTTCCCGTTTAAATAGTGCCATTTGTCTTTGTATTGTACCACGCAAGACAGGCTTATGAGCTTCCCACAGTGTTATTGGGGAGATGTCTGTTGTATTATTAATTGATATGTATTCCTTTAAAGCTTGTTCAATGGCCATCTGATGTAGTGGGTGTTTGAGCATTATGTCCGGTAAGTACCACGTTGGGTCATGCGCTTTTGGTATGGCTGAGGCTATAGTAGTGTATACTGCATTATGGTCAGACCACGGAATCGGAATTATATCTGATGCAATAATTTCTGGTATCATTCCTATTGTTAGAAAAATATGATCTATTCTGGTGAAGGTTTGATGAGGGTGCGAGAAATAAGTGAATTTCTTTTTCATTGGGTTACTTTCTCTCCATGAATCTACCAGATTGTATTTGGAAAGAAGTTGAGAAAAAGGTAATCTAGAGGTTATTTTGGATGGTGTAAAAGGTGATTTATCTAGAAATGGGAGGAGGACCTGGTTCGAATCCCCACACATTATCACTGTTCCTATTTTGTGTGTATTAATCACTTGTAATATATGTGAGAGGAATGGTGTAGGTTGTTTGTTAGGAGCGTAGTAGGAAATCACCGTGATTGCTGTATCCATTATATAACCCATGAGTATCAGGTATCTACCTTCTGGGTCTTTAATTTCTGATGATAAGGTGAATGGTGTGGATCGGTGAAATGCAATTAGAGTTCCCCTTTGCTTGGTACAGGCAGAAGCTGTGTAAATTTGTTGATAAAAAGGAGAAATATATTTTGGAGTAGAATCTTTGGTGAAGTGTGTTTCTTGGAGGCATACTATGTGAGCCTTCTTGTTATGGAAAGTACGGAAGGCTTTGGTCCTTTTTTGAGGGACATTTATTCCCTGAACATTCAGGGAAAGTATATTCAGTGGTGCCATGGCAATAGATCAAATAGTTTTGACTTACTTTTTGTTATGCAGAGCTGACTGCGCAGATCAACCTGTGTGGACTGAAGAGATGAATAGATAGAAAAGAAACCAGTGAATTCTGGAGTAAAGAGTAAACGAAAAACATATGAGATTAGATGATACATTGTATAAATTATTTTTTGCAAGTAATCACAATTTACCCGTGAAAGAGAATAAATATCTCTCTCAGGGGAATAAGTGCCTTCGTCACACTCCCACATAATATGGTTGGGAGAATGAGGAGGGCTAATGGGGGTACACGGATCTTCCGCTTACAGGAGAGAAGTGCTATGTCAAAAGGCATCAAAATGATGTTTCATTAATTGGAGTGCAGAATATAGTTTTTGTTGAAATTATTTATTCCAGGGTGGTTGTATATGGTTAGTCTTGCCCTAGGCTAAATAATTCAGTTAGAAAGGTACTGTTAATAACTTTGGTATTGATGAAGATAGTTTGAATTATTTTGGGATTTTAACCCTTTTAGAGTAAACAATTACATATTTTATTCATATGCAACTGTTTAGATATGTTAACTCATAAAATTGAGGTTGTATTGCTTCAGATTAGAATAAACAAAAACATAATTCTAGGAACTAGTTAGGTAATAATATATTTGTTTTAAGAAAAGAAAGAAAAAGCTTCCATTACTTCTGGATTATTGAACATATTTGTCCTAAAAAGTAATAAATCTATTGTTATTACCTGATAATATATAACTGAACAAGAATTTCCTTATTTCACTTATATATTCTAAGGCTATATGAATCAGAAGTAATAAGAAATATAACTGGAATGTAACATGATCCCACACAGTGTGTGACTATCAGAATGCAGTTACATTCAGTTATAAATATAGTTTTTTTACAGAGAACCATCTCTTAGTATAATAAATGAAGAGATATCAGGAATTAGGATGTCAGTCCATTGAATCTTCTTGGTCCATGGATGATGTGGCATAACGGCCTCTTTTGTGAGAATGATGATTCCCATTTTGTTCTGAAATTTTCTGGGTGCTGCCTGAAGGTGAAGATGACGCCATTCTTCTGCGTGTGGGAGTGTTGCTGCTTGTGGATTCTGTCAGATTTAATTGTAAAAGGGTTTGTTGTAGTTCATCTGCTGATCTGCTTCTGTAAATTGTACCTTGGTAGTTAAATCTGACTGAAAAGGGGAAGCCCCATTGATACATAATGTTGTGGCGTTGCAGTTCCATTAGTTGGGGTTTCATGGATCGTCTTTTAGTAATAGTAAGTTGGGATAGGTCAGCAAAAATTTGATAATTGTGTCCTTGAAAATTAAGTTCCTTTTTTTCTCTTGCAGCAATTAGTATTTGTTCTTTCGTTCTGTAATAATGAAATTTTGTGATTATATCACGTGGGGGTCCATCTTTCTTTTTGGCTGTGAGGGCTCTGTGTACTCTATCCAGTTCTAAACGTTCAATAGGGATATCTGGCTTTAGTTCTTGTAATAGAGCAGTAATAGTAGATTGCAGGTCTGTCACAGTTTCAGGTATTCCCCTTATGCGCAAGTTTGAACGTCTGGCTCTATTTTCGTAATCTTCGAGCTTAGTTTGAAGTATTAAATTCTCTTTTTTTAATTGTTCCAATTCTGTTATATTTTCTTGGGTTGTAATTTCAATTTCATCCATTTTTATTTCTAAGGCTGCGGTGCGGTTTCCCAGCTCTCTTATTTCTTTGGTTAGGCTTTTTGTTATTTGGTCTGAGGTTTGTTTTAAAGCCTTATGAAGCATCTTTTCAAATTGTAATAATATTACTGGTGATACTGAGGAGGCTTGTGGAGAAGTTTGTGAGAGGATTTGTTCTGTATCTGACTCAAATGGAGAGTCTTGCTGTGACATTTTCTGTCTGTGAGAGCGCCCTGATGCTGTGTATTGTGAGGTGACTGGAGCTGCTTCAGCTGCAGTGAGTGCCTGTGAGCTCTTTGTGAGGTGATTTTTATTTCTGCCACGGTTTCCTCCCAGTACCATATTTCCTGCCCAAACTTTCACAGTTTGTTCCCTGGGGCAAAAAGGTTCAAATGGATACCTTTTGAGCCTGCAGGCTCCGCTTTGTCCTTCTCTTCTCTCCTCAGCGGTGTGGAGCTCTAGCAATGCATGTCTGCTCTGCTAGGCTCCGCCTCCTGCCCCTCTTGAGATAATCCAATTTCAAGTCATTTCCTCTCCTCTATATCCGGTGGTTATTGGTTACAGAGTGTAAGATTGGGGTTATCAGACTCAAACGGTAGGTGCATTTTCCAGTGAGTACGCCAGTACAAAATTGTATTTTTAAGGGCCTGGTAGCCCACTTTTATTTAAAAGCACAGAAAAGTTTACAAAGACAGCCGTACCCACGCAGGGGAGTTCCACCATTACTGTATCTTGCACAATCAATACTTTAGCCTCCTGGCTTACATTCTTGTCATACGGCTGATTCAGGCCTGTAGCCTAGGCCTTAGGTCTGCTCCTCAGACCCAAAAGAGTTTCCTAGAGTAAGGCCCCTTTCACACTGGGGCGGTTTGCAGGCGTTATTGCGCTAAAAATAGCGCCTGCAAACTGCCCCTAAACAGCCTCCGCTGTTTGTTCAGTGTGAAAGCCCGAGGGCTTTCACACTGAAGCGGTGCGCTGGCAGGAGAAGAAAAAATCTCCTGTCAGCCGCATCTTTGGAGTGGTGAAGGAGTGGTGTATTCACCTCTCCTAAACCGCTCCTGCACATTGAAATCAGTGGGACAGCGCGGCTATACCGCGGTAATACTGCGGCTATAGCCGCGCTATACGAGGGGTTTTAACCCTTTTTCGGCCGCCAGCGGGGGGTTAAAACCACACCGCTAGCGGCCAAATACCGCTGTAAAACAGCGCTGTTTTACTGCCGACGCCCCCTACCGCCCCAGTGTGAAAGGGGCCTTAAGCTCTCTCCTAGTTCACTCCTGATCAGCGTCTTGCTGCTCTGTCAACAAGTACGTCTGCCTCCTGCAGACATGCATACTCTGGCTACCCCCTGCAGTCTCTGACTCCTCTCAGAGGAATGGGAGTCCAACTAACTCCCATGCACAGACTTCCTGTCTGTTGGGTGGAACCTTGAGCCATAGCCAGGTCACAACTAAATAGCCCAACATACAGCTGTGCAATCAGCGTGCCTTTCCCTCCACAATCTGGCGTAAACAGCAATCTTCCAGGTAGCACAGGATCCTACTGCCACATATTCTCCCCCCTTATTTTGAACCAGAGGGAGGAACACATAAACCCGTCACTATGAATGGGACACCTCTGTGCCAGCCATTAGCTGTGTAGGCCCATTTCTTTTTCCGGGTATGTTTCCACCAGCACTTCACCTTGGCACCTCTGTGCCAACTATCAGGAGCCGGAGTCCTAATCTGCCAAACCTTTTTTTCTAAAGGGGCACTCCACCCACATCTTGTTCCGGGTGTGCTTCCACCAGCACTTCCTCAACCGTGGGCTCCCACTAAGCTCTCTATCCCTTCTACATTCTGGCCACGGGATCCTCCCTTTCTTCTTTTCTCCCATAGACCTACTCTTTCGGGTCTGTTGGGGACCCACTTCCATGAAACCTGTCAGGGACTGACCCCTCTCACTACCTGACGCAACACTAACCAACAACATCCGTTTCTCAGGTTCACTAACCGCTGTGTGGTTACCCTTGGCAACCAAATCATCTGAGATCAACACCACATGCTTCTGTTTAACCTCAATAGCAATGTTCCACAAGGGGTTATTCAACTCAATATTATCATTTTCATCAGGACCTCTTGTCACCTTGTTTGCTAGGACAGTATCTAGGGAGGGACCATCTACAAGCAAGTAGTTACTCCCTATGGGACATTCCCGCAGTTTCACATCGCCCCCTGTTGTCCAACACTCCAATAGCGACTGTCCTACCAACGCACATTTTTTGCCACATTTTTTCACACCAATCTCTTTAACCTTTTCTGTGTCCATTGGTACCTCAACCAATACCTCTGAGCTGTCCGACCGTGCTCTACAGTGCTTCTCATACACTTTTTCATTACAGTTACCAACACTGTTATTTCCTGTTATGCCCCGTACACACGGTCGGATTTTCCGATGGACAATGTCCGATCGGAGCATGTTGTCGGAAATTCCGACCGTGTGTGGGCGCCATCGGACATTTTCCATCGGATTTTCCGACACACAAAGTTGGACAGCAGGAGATAAAATTTTCCGACAACAAAATCCGATCGCGTCAATTCCGACCGTGTGTGGCCTGTTCCGACGCACAAAGTGCCACGCATGCTCAGAAGAAATTCCGATACGGGACAGCTCGTTCTGGTAAACTTAGCGTTCGCAATGGATACAGCACTTTCGTCACGCTGCAATGTAAAAAATGGTTTAATACAGCGCACTCTCTTCTTCTTTATAATGTGACAAGAATTAAGTAGTTTTGCTGCTCATATTCACACACACTTCTCACAAACTTTTATTTGTGTTTTTTTAGTGGGATTCCCTCAATATATTGTTATTAGTTGTCACATCTGACAGTTTTATATTTTTTATGTTTTTTTAATTTTGTTTTTAAGCCTTTTTTTTTCTTTAATGTTTGGATTTTTTCCAAGGCTGATCTTTGTTCAATGTTATTTTTATTTTTACTCCAGAATATTTTTGTGTGTGTTTTGTGTGGCAAGTTACCCCAACACCATTGATATCTTTTATTATTTAATCTCAAGGAGATTGTTTGTTGTTGGTGTCCCTTGTTCATTTCACATTGTATATTAGAAATGTACCTGAATCCTCACAAACAAACTGTCATTTTTGAAGTAAAACACATAGGAGAGTATAATTCAAAACAAAAATCCTTTATTAAGGGATCAGAACCAAACAAAGAGGAAGGCAACACTGGATCAACAGGAGAAATTAGTGAAGCCTGGGACCCCCACGGCAGACATCAATTCTTCAACATCAAAACTGGTGGCCTGAGGAGTCCATATGTAAGGGAGGGCAGTCTGGTCCAGAATTCACAGAGACTTGGATAGCAGCAGATGACATCTGTGTCCCCAGGCTGTGGTACCACAAGAGGCTGCATTTTTTGGCCGACCAGACTGGATCCAGGGTCCTCACTGTCTGGTCTTCCTTTCACACTTCCTTCCGGGCTGTGGCTGTGCAGTTGGAGATGTGGCAGGAGGAGGAGTAGGACCTGGAGGAGGAGGAGGACTGGGGGGACCTGGAGGAGGACTGGGGGGACCTGGAGGAGGACTGGGGGGACCTGGAGGAGGACTGGGGGGACCTGGAGGAGGACTGGGAGGACCTGGAGGAGGACTGGGAGGACCTGGAGGAGAGGGAGGAGGAGGAGGACCATCCCAAAGCTGTGTGTGAGGTGTAATTTGGCCCCTCATACCTTTCTCCAGAGCCTCTGATATGAGGGCCTCACACATGGCTTTTTGGCCCTCCTCCATCCTCTGCATTTTATATGCTATGAAGGCAGCAATATTCTCCTGCCTGGTGTGGGGTGCTCCCAGGACCTCTGTAGCCCTCCAAAAGAATCTGATAGCCGCCTCCTCTAGGGCACTCGTCCTACTGCCACTTTCTCTTTTCAGGGGGGGGTGGAGGGACCTGCAGATCAGCCAGCCGGCTCGGCCCGGCCACCTCCTGGCTGAGACTTCCCTGTGTATGAAAAAGGGACATAGTTGTAATGTTTTGCATCATCAATCACAATCCTAAATTAGTACTCCAAACTAACATCTAGTTAACATCATTGATTGGACAAGCAGAAATATTTAGAGGAATGCTATACCTGGCTCAATCTGGGCTCCTCCACATATTGCCTGGAAGGCCCAGGTTGGGCGTCAGAAGCCTTAGCCGGGGGGGAAGGAAGTGTGGAAGGAAGACTGGAGAGGGATGGCCTGGGTTCAGTCTGGCCTGCCAGAAAGTTCAGCCTGTCGTAGTACAACATCCTGGGGACATAGATGTCATCTGCTGCTCCGGATCTCTGTGAATCCAGGACTTTCTTGCGCTCCCTTAGATATGTGCTCCTCAGGCCACCAATGAAAATCTTTAAATAAGTGATGTCTGCCGTGGGGATCACCTGCTTCACAATTTCACACAATTGCTCCAGTGCTGCCTTCCTCTTTGCTTGGTTCTTGAAATGGGGGTGGGTAATCTCCCACAGACAGGGCAGCTCACTTAGCATATCAATGAATAGTGACATGAAGTCAGTATCTCTCATTAAGATATCCATGTTCACTGCAAGACACAACACAAGACAAAGCCTAATGTCAGACAAAACTCTCCTAATCTTGTTACAATATAGGCCTCAATCTAGAAGCAGTATAGGCACAAGTTTGTCTCTTACCTTCGTTCTTACGATCGGCGCGTCCAATGCTCCTTCCTCCGCTCACAGATCGTACGTAATACGCACGCGTGTTACACTTTATACACACTGCGCATGCGTGTAACTCCTCCCGCCCCTGACGTTCTTTCTAGTGTATTCCCCGCCCCTTTTCGTTCGGCGCAGTGGGTGAAGAGCATGATGGCAGAGTTACAGCAGGTGTGGGCTAATTATAGCAACGAGGAGGAGGAGGAGGAAAGGCCGGATCCAGGCACGTCCCGATCCAGAAGGAGACGTTTTAAGGCCACAAATATGTCGTTTGGGGAGATGTTGGAGATGGTACACATCATGAGGAAGTCCGACTATGACGGAAAATATGGGCCTTACCCCAACCCCAACATCCGAAAGGCAAAAATCATTGGTAAAGTGGTCAGGAGTCTAGAGCGGAATTTCGGGGTACGAAGGTCTAAAGATCAGCTCAGGAAGCGGTGGTCGGACCTGAAGTTGAGAGAGCCAGAGCAGTACCGAAAGATCCGGAGAGTGCTGCAAAAAAGTAAGTAGTTGTGCTGTGTTCCTATTCTTTCTGTCTTTATTACGTTCGTTCTGCTCCATATGCTTTTATTAATTGTAACGTTTAAAAGGGCAACTTTAATGTTCATGGGCCCATTATTCGTTCGTATCAAACATTTTTATTTCGGCCTCTAGAACACCATTGTTTAGGCCATATGCATTTTCACACATTTTTTGGGGCCTACTTGGATGACAAAGATTTGTTTGTGTAGATGGGTTTGTTACTAGAATGAAATGACAACTAGATTGTGTGTAAGGAGAGGACACCGAGCAGCTGTTTTCACATCTGGACACTGGAGCACTAGTGTGGGACCCCAGAACACCATTTTTATTAGGGGGGCACACAGGTGCTCCAGTGTATACTATAGGGGGGGCTACATCTGTGAAGACTCGGAGGACACCCCTCATCCGAGGAGACCACAGACCCCCCACCTATGGAAGAAGGTGAAATACCCCCAAACGAAGAAGAAGAGCAGGAGGAAGAAGAAGACGTGGTGGAGATTGGCACCACAACAGGTGAGTGTCTGCGACCACAGGCTCAGGTAAAAGAGATGGATGGTGGCAGATTTTTGAGACCTTTTTTTTGTTCTTTATCTCTTTTTAGGTGATCGTGATGTGAGGGATCCCGAACGCTTTACTTCAGAAAGTGCCCAGATACTTATCGGGGAGATCATGGGGTGTAATCTCCAATTGCAAAACATCCAGAACCAAATCAGTGATGTTATTAAAAAAAATAATAACATCATTGATGTTTTGGGGCGAATTTAAACCCCACAAAATCACCTGTTTTATTAATGTGGTCCAATCTTCCAAAAATTTTTAAAATGTTTAGAAAAGCCAAATTTGGAGGATGCACACAGTGTGCCAACATGTGCTATCTGCCATCACGGGAGATCAATGGACGCGTTTTGGGGGTGCAACACCTTCCTCAATTATAAAGTCGCATTGAGGAAGGGCTTTCTCCCCCAAAACACGTCCCTTGATCCCCCCTGATGGCAGATAGCACATGTTGCCATTCGTAAATTAGTGTGCATCTTCCAAATTTGGCTTTTCCAGGGGTGATTTCCCCCCCATCTGAACGCTAGATCAAACCCAGTTCCTAAATACTGATGTCTGATCTAGCCTTCAGGTTTTACCTAATGTTAACTTTGTAATTTCAAGTTTTTTGGGTTTCTTGTTGGTTTTACACAGGCCTGTTTTATCTGAAATGGATATTTTGATTTTTCATAATGCTACTGCAAACATTGTTATACAACAAACATGTTGGTTTGTTTTAAAAACCTTTGGTAAATGCGCATGTGATTGTGCAGGTATAAAAAAGTGCCTTACTCAAGAATGTGTGGATTATTGTCTCAACACTACAACACTTTTGGGGTGATGTAATTGTTGTTTTATGCACAAATGGGGGTTATTTCCTAAGGGCAAATCCTCTTTGCACTACAAGTGCAGGTTCAGTGCAGTTGCAAGTGCACTTGTAGTGAAATGTGTTTTTGCATTTAGGAAGTACCAGCCAACACTGTTTTTTATAAGGTTACCCAATCACGACATTTTCTGCACTCAACACATTTCTGTCAGGGTCAGCTAAAACAAACACAAGCAGTAAATGTCCACCAAGAATTTCTTTTGGTTGTTTTTTATTTGAAAAAGGTGTCACAGATTGTCTGGCATATTGATAGCCCCCCTACCCGCAAAGAACTCCAGGTATCGTAACCGGACATCACGGGCATTCAGGGAGGGCAAGCCAGGACGGCCGCTTTCAAGTGCCGTCATTGTTGATGTATTTGGGATTCCGGCCTCAGGCCCAACTGAGCCAGCATAGTTGGCTGAATGTTTTTGTAGAAAATTATGGAGAACACAGCAGGCAAGTATTATATGGTTCAGTTTATACTCCGCCATATGGATGGGTGTCATAAATAATCGGAACCGGCTGGCCAGGATTCCAAATGTGTTCTCCACCACTCTTCGGGCTCTGGCCAGTCGGTAATTAAAAACCCTCTGTTCCGGGGTGAGGGTCCTCATCGGGAATGGCCGCATCAGGTGGTCCCCCAGCGCAAATGCTTCATCAGCAACGAACACAAATGGGAGACCTTCAACTTTGTCCTCTGGAGGTGGCAAGTCCAAGCTGCCATTCTGGAGACGCCTGTAGAACTCCGTCTGGGCGATGACTTCACCATCGGACATCCGGCCATTCTTCCCCACGTCCACATACAAGAAGTCGTAATTAGCCGACACCACCGCCAACATCACTATACTATTAAACCCCTTGTAATTATAATAGTACGACCCCGAGTTGGGTGGTGGGACGATGTGGACGTGTTTCCCATCAATTGCCCCTCCGCAGTTAGGAAAGTCCCACCGCTGGGCAAAGTGGGAGGCCACAGTCTGCCATTCCTGTGGCGTGGAAGGAAACTGTTGAGGAAAAAACAATAAACATTACTATTTTTTCACAGAAACCTGGCAAACAGATTAGACACAAACATTATGGGTCAACCTCCAGATAGCATTTATTAAGGGGAATTTAACAACAACAAAGTATAAGGTACACCTATCATATTCCCCCTCCCCCCCTCATGGGCCATTTCTAACATTATAGGGGGGGGGGAAACTCTTGGACAGGTAACCCTCTTCACTTCATTGAGAGATGAATGCATAAATACAGGGTATTACTTGGAACAGCCCCTCCTTAGTTACACTATTGGCAACCCACTGGACAGGTAAGAAGTGTCATAATACAAAGATATAAATACACACTGTACACATTTGAGGACATTTGGACATTCTGCTATGACCTATCAAGATCATAATAGGATACAAGAACTTTAAACAGTACCATTGGAAAGTATACAGGCAGGCCCTTGCACTACATGCTTTGGGGAATTAATCCATAAATCTGAGCACTAAAGAGGTGGGTATAGTGTGTATGGGTTTGGCAAAGTCAGCAGATAGATGATTGAAGATAGAGAATTGGGATCAGCTGATTTGGCAGTTGGGGGAGGGAGGGTTACAAAAAATTTGGGGACACCACAAAAAAAAGCCTCTGCCACTCTGCCTGAATTTAAATCAAAAATAACATTTCAAAACATTTTAGGGGGTGTTTGGGGTAAAGCACTACTATGGAGCTGCTAAAATACATTGTTAAGTGACTACATGAGGTGAATATAGGGCAGGAGACACCATGCTGGGGAGGTTATTGAAGGGCAAATATGTATGAAGGACCTAAAATAATAATTACATAAAAATCCAGCATGCATGAGGACAAAGGGGACATTCACAGCATATTACAATCATGGTAATTAGGGAATGAGGGAAGAAATACAATATATTATCAAACATTCAATACAATAAAATGTGATATAAAAGGATAAAAATCTTACCTTCATATACTCCTTCTGCAGGACCTGTATGATGGCAGAACAGGTCTCTGGGATAATGATCCCCAGAGCCTGGGGGGAGATGCCTGTCGAGAACTTCAAGTCCTGCAGACTTCTCCCTGTGGCCAAATACCGCAAGGTAGCGACCAGCCTCTGCTCCGGAGTGATGGCTTGCCTCATGCAGGTATCCTGCCTGCTGATATAGGGGGTCAGCGAAGCCAACAAACGGTGAAATACGGGGTCCGTCATCCGGAGAAAGTTCCTGAAATCATCAGGATTATTCTCACGGATCTCACGGAGCAAAGGCATATGACAGAACTGGTCACGCTGAAGCAACCAATTCTTGGTCCATGAACTCCTCCCCACCCTGTTCATGGACTGGACTTGTGTCAAGGTCAGGACCCCAACACCAAACCCCCGCACAGCACGAACTCTACGAGGAGTACGCATACGAAACATGGCTACAAAACGGTCGGCTGCTCAGAACGAAGTAACAGAACGCACTGAAGAACAGCAAGGCCTGTGAAGAGCGACCTGAAAAACAGCAACGAGCGGACAAGATCGCACAGAAAACTCCAATACGAACTGACTGCACGCACTGAAGAGCAGATACAAACCCACAAGCACAAACTGAACGTCAGAAAACGATCTGAAAGCCACGAGTCTGAAAAAGCGCAAATCGTCTCTCACCAAACTTTTACTAACACGAGATTAGCAAAAGGAGCCCAAAGGGTGCCGCGCTTGGTTCTGAACTGGCCTTTTCTAGTCTCGTCGTACGTGGTTGACGTCACCGCGTTGTTGGCGATCGGAAATTCCGACAACTTTGTGCGACCGTGTGTAGGCAAAACAAGTTTGAGCCAACATCCGTCGGAAAAAATCCGAGGATTTTGTTGTCGGAATGTCCGAACAAAGTCCAACCGTGTGTACGGGGCATTAGAGTGTCTCCGGGTACCTCAAACTGCACCTCCCTGCGAGTGATGGACCGAATCCCCACTACTGCCACGTCTGTTCCGGGCCCTTCCTTTACATGAGGACTAGCGGGTGAGACAGTACACACGCCATGTACCAACCACTGCTCAGCTGCACCTCGGACCGCACCAGCAGAAATGCACCCCATCACACCAGCATACGGAGAGACTTCCACTATTTCTATTATTTCTGTTTCCTCTAGCAGTTCCCCTGAGCGGCTTCTGCACATAACTGCTGCTGGAAGCACTCTCGCAGAGAACTGTGAGACAAATTTCCACAAAAGTAACCAACAGTGCAGTAACCAATTTTTATCAACATTGCTTAACATCACCTGTACCACCTGTCTTCACCGATTGGTACTACGCAGTACCAGGTCGCCCCTCTGCTTTGGATACATGCAGGTGTATATTGGAAAGATTTTCACCAATTCCAACAACATCTCAGTTATTTCTAGACATGCCGCATCTAAACACAGAACTCTAGGGAGTTTTCCTTTACCAACGATGTGGAGGGGCTCGTTTGCTAAGGCTTGAGAGGCCGAGACACTCAAAGAGACCTCCACCTCAGAGGCAACTGACAAAACTTGCGGCTCCCCATGAGCACTGCAAATCGCATGTGTCATACTCATCTTCTCATTTTCAGCAACACTGAGCCCTTCCAAGTCCCTATCCATTATTGCACCATCCTGACACTCAACATTACTCATCTCTTTTGCTGTGGACAAAACTTCTGCTATGTATGTGCCCTTTTCCGATCCTTCCGCCTGGAGGGGGTTAAGTTCTGCAACAGCCAATGCACTACTGCCTACTGGCTTTGCAGCCTCTCCAATTGTCACAGCAGCAATAGTGTCCAGCTTACTATTACCTTCAGAAATTTCTTTCCACCACGCTAACACCTTTTTGGCGAAACTATCCCAGTCTATCCTGTCTGTGCTCCAGTCACCAGCACTCCGTAGTACTGCTTCCTCTGCCCATGGAGTCACAAGTGGACAGAGTGGTTTAGCAGCAGGCATCCTGCACCAGTCACTGTCAACCTCATCAGTTTGTGATAATTCATGCTCCATCATTTGAGCTGTTTTCCCATTGTATGCCACCTGAGCAGTATCAGAGCTGTCCTGGACCCCCGCCGACTCCAACACAGGGAGTGCTCGTGAGATTTCCTGGGACAACTCTGCGGCACTGCCTGTGGTTACACTAAACCATCAGTGTTGTCAGTAATACACTTTTCAACATCATCATTATCCACCTTCCTGCCTTGTATAAGCTGTGTTAGCACATTAGCAGTTTTAGATTGTAGAATACTTAGTACATCGCTTTTCACCTCATGTGAAACATACTTGCCAGTTGGGGCAGCGGCACAGTTGTCCTGGGAAACCCTGAGCTCAGACACCATGAGCTCCTGGGCGGTCTCCAGGGACACCTCTGCTACACCTGCCATGGTTGCCAGGGGCAACAGCACACATTTCTCAGTGGTCACCCCTGACATTTCCGGATGCAATATCACATTTTTTATCGCATTAGCGAGCAACACATTATATGAATTTTTACCACTTGTCTTCCTGCTACACAGTACACTGCCTGAAGACAAGTCCTTACCAGTCCTCAAGCTTTCTGCAGGTTCAGCTTCAAACTGGGCTTTGCTACTACACAAGATATTCACCTGCAGCAAGTCTCTGAAAGCAATTTTTTTCACTGGACTTATTCCCACTTCACAGGGAAAAGTCCCATAACCAGTCTCTCTCACATTTGTAACAGCCTTACCATTCCATTTGGCAGGTGTTGAAAGCTTCAATTGAGGGCGTTGTCCCTTCTTTGCTGTGCTCTCACAAGCTAATGCCCCCACATGGACACGGGGCAGGGAGACCTCTACAGCCTGCCCATGTGACTCATGAGACTGCTCCATTGACCATGGCCTTAGGGGCTCTTCACCATGAGATAATCCAATTTCAAGTCATTTCTTCTCGATATCCGGTGGTTATTGGTTACAGAGTGTAAGATTGGGGTTATCAGACTCAAACAGTAGGTGCATTTTCCAGTGAGTACGCCAGTACAAAATTGTATTTTTAAGGGCCTGGTAGCCCACTTTTATTTAAAAGCACGGAAAAGTTCACAAAGACATCAGTACCCACGCAGGGGGGTTCCACCGTTACTGTTCTTGCACACTCAATACTTTAGCCTCCTGGCTTACATTCTTGCTATACGGCTGATTCAGGCCTTTAGCCTAGGCCTTAGGTCTGCTTCTCAGACACAAAAGAGTTTCCTAGAGTTAAGCTGTCTCCTAGCTCACTCCTGATCAGAGCCTTGCTGCTCTGTCACCAAGTATGTCTGCCTCCTGCAGACATGCATACTCTGGCTGCCCCCTGCAGCCTCTGACTCCTCTCAGAGGAATGGGAGTCCACCTGACTCCCATGCACAGACTTCCTGTCTGTTGGGTGGAACCCTGAGCCATAGCCAGGTCACAACTAAATAGCCCAACATACAGCTGTGCAATCAGTGTGCCTTTCCCTCCACAATCTGGCATAAACCAGCAATCTTCCAGGTAGCACAGGATCCTACTGCCACAAGAGGCACAACCCCTCTTTTGATTGGCTTTGTGCTGAGGTTCTTTCCTGGTCGCCACAATGCAGTAAGACATGTTTTCGGAAAGTGGCTAAGGTGTTGTGCACTTCTCCTTGCCAGAGGAGTACCGTGAATTTGACAAGGTCTTTGGCAAGGGTCAAGCCGGTAGTTTGCCTCCACACCAGTCATATGATTGCGTAATTGACCTTCAATCTGGTGCTATGCCTCCCCGTGGCCGGGTTTACCCTTTGTCTGTCTCGGGGGAATACAACTATGGAGGACTATGTTGCTGATGCACTTTCTCAAGGGTTCATTCGCAAATCCTCATCTCCTGCTGGTGCTGGCCTCTTCTTTGTGAAAAAGAAGAGTGGTGAACTGAGACCTTGTATCGATTATAAGGGTCTTAATCTCATCACGATTAAGAACGCCTACCTGATTCCGTTGACTACGGAATTATTTGACTGCCTCAAGGGAGCAACGGTTTTCACGAAGCTCAAACTGAGAGGGACATACAATCTTGTGAAGATCAAGGAGGGCGACAAATGGAAAAACTAGGTTTTAACACCTGGACAGGACATTACGAATACCTCGTAATGCCGTTTGGTCTTTACAACACTCCTGCAGTTTTTCTGGAGTTCATCAACAATGTCCTCCAAGATATGTTGCAGCAATGTGTGGTGGTTTATCTCGATGATATTCTCATAAATTCTAAATCTCTAGAGAGCCACCAGACAGATATCTCCCATTTTTGCCACAGAGGCTGAGAGATAACCTGTATTGTAAGTTGGAGAAGTGCGAGTTCCATCGTGAACAGGTTACATTTCTGGGTTATGACATTTCTATTGCCGGTTTTTAGATGGACCCAGAGAAATGATCTGCAGTCCAACAGTGGCCTTGACCCGTAGGTCTATGTCCATTACAACGTTTTCTTGGCTTTGCCAATTATTATCGGAAATTTATTCGCCACTTCTCTCCTCAAGCCTCTGACTGATATGACCAGAAAGGGGCGATAACCCACAAAATTGATCTCCGGATTCCATTAAAGCCTTTGAGTCTCTCAAGGCTGCCTTTATTTCAGCTCCTGTGTTGGCACATCCTGATCCTACGCTACCCTTCATTCTTGAGGTTGATGCGTGTGAGACTGGAGTGGGCGCCCTTCTTTCTCAACGTCCTACCTCCTGAGAGCGCTATGCATCCTTGTGGCTACTTTTCTAAGAAATTGCAGAATGCAATTACGAGATTGGAGACAGAGAATTGTTGGCTATCATTTTAGCTCTTAAAGATTCGAGGCATCTCTAAAAGCATAAAAGAAGAATATTGGGACTTTAGATAAAGCATGCCACTGCCAAATAAAACAGTGTATGGAGTATGTATATAGTAAAACATTTTATTTATCAGACGCAGTTACTTCGGTCTAGAGCTGCATGATCCAGTTTCAAAAACCTAAACACAACCATCTACTGATAAGTAGATATTGAATAAACATTTACCAAATGGACATGAAACATGATGGTCATACATACTGATATAGATATATACACAGTTTTGCTCATAATTTTACATACCCTGGCAGAATTTGATTTCTTGGCTATTTTTCTGAGAATATGAATGATAACAGAAAAACATTTCTTTCACTCATGGTTAGTGTTTGGCTGAAGGCATTTATTATCAATCAACTGTGTTTATTCTTTTTAAATCATAATGGCAACATAAACTACCCAAATGACCCTGATCAAAAGTTTACATTCCCTGGTGATTTTGGTCTGATAACATGCACACAAGTTGACGCAAAGGGGTTTGAATGGCTATTAAAGGTAACCATCCTCACCTGTGATCTGTTTGCTTGTAATTAGTGTGTGTGTGTGTGTGTGTGTGTGTGTGTGTATAAAAGGTCAATGAGTTTCTGGACTCCTGACAGACCCTTGCTTCTTTTATCCAGTGCTGCACTGACGTTTTTGGATTCTGAGTCATGGGGAAAGCAAAAGAATTGTCAAAGGATCTGCAGGAAAAGGTAGTTGAACTGTATAAAACAGGAAAGGGATATAAAAAGATATCCAAGGAATTGAGAATTCCAGTCAGCAGTGTTCAAACTCTAATCAAGAAATGGAAAATGAGGGGTTCTGTTGAAACTAAACCACGGTCAGGTAGACCAACAAACTTTCAGCCACAACTGCCAAGAAAAGTGTTTGGGATGCAAAGAAAAACCCACAAATAACTTCAGGTGAAATAAAGGACTCTCTGAAAACATGTGGTGTGGTTGTTTCAAGATGCACAATAAGGAGGCACTTGAAGAAAGATGGGCTGCATGGTCGAGTCGCCAGAAGAAAGCCATTACTATACAAATGCCACAAAGTATCCCACTTACAATACACCAAACAGCACAGAGACAAGCCTCAAACCTTCTGGCACAAAGTCATTTGGAGTGATGAGACCAAAATTGAGCTTTTTGGCCACAACCATAAATGCTACATTTGGAGAGGAGTCAACAAGGCCTATGATGAAATGTACACCATTCTTACTTTGAAACACGGGAGGTGGATCACTGATGTTTTGGGGATGTGTAATCTACAATGGCACAGGAAATTTGGTCAAAATTGTTGGCAAGATGAATGCAGTATGTTATCAAAAAATACTGGAGGAACATTTGCATTCATCAGCCAGGAAGCTGCGCATGGGACGTACTTGAACATTCCAACATGACAATGATCCAAAACACAAGGCCAAGTCAACCTGTCATTGGCTACAGCAGAATAAAATGAAGGTTCTTGAGTTGCCATCTCATTCTCCTGACCTCAATATCATTGAGCCACTCTGGGGAGATCTCAAACGTGCAATTCATGCAAGACAGACCAAGAATTTACAGGAACTGGAGGCTTATTTGCCAAGAGGAATGGGCAGCTTTACCATCTGAGAAGATAAAGAGCCTCATCCACAAATACCACAAAAGACTTCAAGCTGTCATTGATGTTAAAGGAGGCAATACACGATATTAAGAATTGGGGTATGTAAACTTTTGATCAGGATAATTTGGGTAGTTTCTGTTGTGATTATGCTTTAAAAAGAGTAAACACAGTTGATTGATAATAAATGGCTTCAGCCAAACATTAACCATGAATGAAAGAAAAGTTTTTGTTTTATCATTCAAAATCTCTGAAAAATGGCCAAGAAATCATAAATTCTGCCAGGGTATGTAAACTTATGAGCACAACTGTATATATACACACGCAAATGCATGAAAACATGTTAAATAAAATGAGTAAAAGCTGAACTGTCTTGGCATCCAATGAATAAAAATTTGCAGAAATGGCTGGTATGTCTGTATTAGATAAGGCACCTCATCCCAGTAATTGTTAAGAAAAGGGTAAAGCAGAGGGGGAGGATTATTGTGGTGCCAACACAACTCAATCAAAAAATTGTTAAAATGGTAAATTTTATTACAAAGTATCAAATGCAGATAATGCACACATAAATTACTAATCAAAGTTAAACATTAAAAAGGGGAGCACATAAAATTTCCTAGTGGCCAGATTGATAAAGGCCTATTTATGATTGCAGATCAAGTCTTCCCTACATGTTTTGCCAAGACATTGGCTTCCTCAGGGGAATGACACGTGACCAATATAGGGAAATAGCTCTATAATGAAAGAAAATATAACATAAGTAAGAGTACAATATAAGACATGAGACATGGTGCATGATATTGAGGGTTAAACTGGCAAGGCATGATATATCCACCCCTCTCACAACATGGGTGGGGATCAACACCCCAATACCCCAAAAGACCACATACCTACCCCAATGGTAGAAGGCGACCAATAAAAACTAAAATAAAAACTAAAATAGAAAAAGAGGATAATTAAATGGCCAATAATTGTCCCAAATAGGTGGGCCATCCTGGCCTCAATACATACCAAGATTAAATCTAGAAGATATTTAAGACAGGGGCGCTGAAAGAGCCAAAATTGGTCCAATCAGTCAGGGACAGAATTGAAATATTTGATGTGATTAGGGTAAGCTAGCTGTAATATAAAGCAAAAAATAAATAAGGAATAAATTAATGAATAAATGAGCTGCAGAACAAAAAAATTAAAAAAAAAGAGAAACTGAGAGGAGGAAATATCAAAATAAATAATCTCTATAGCTTACCCATCAAAGGTAATAGACGTATATAAGCTTCAGAAAATGGATCATAAGTTCAGTAGGCGATATGCAAAGAGGAGTGCCTGAGGTGATAGCCAAACCACTCCAAGGATATCCAGATCAAAAATCCTAATACGAAGAGATGAAAGAAAGAACATAACACATGGAGTAACCCAAAAGGAGACAGCTTAAATAGAAGAGACATGCAAAGCTACATGAGCCTCGGTAACAGCGCCCCTGGAACCAGAGATCTGTTGCTGGCTAAGCCAGCACTTTATAACCCACACCCTGTCGGAGTGTGATGTCACCGACCGGGAGCCAACAAAGGCGACCAACGCGCTTGCGACATCCAAAGTCAAAGGCTTGTTTTAACTGACAATTGTGTGGTCGTGCGACGCTGTACCCAAACAAAATGAATGTAATTTTTTTCCCACAAGTAGAGCTTTCTGTTGGTGGTATTTGATCACCTCTGGGATTTTTAGTTTTTGCACTATAAACAAAAAAACCCCCACAATTTTGGAAAAAAACACTATTTTTTTACTTTCTGCTATAATACATATCCAAAAAATATTAAAAAAAATGTTTTCATCAGTTTAGGCCAATATAGATTCTGCTACATATGTTTGGTAAATAAAATCGCAATAAGCGCATATTGATTGGTTTTCGCAAAAGTTATAGCGTCTACAAAATAGAGGAAAGATTTAAGAACTTTAAATATGTTTTATATTTACTAGTAATGGCGGCGATTTGCAATTTTTAGCGGGATTGCGATGTTGCAGCGGACAAATCTGACCCTAAGTGACACTTTTTGGTGACCAGTGACACCAATACAGTGATCAGTGCTATAAAAATGCACCGATCACTATAAATGGCACTGACAGGGAAGGGGTTAACACTAGTGGTGATCAAAGTGTTCCCTAGGGAGGTGCTTTCTAACTGCCAGGGGGATGGGCTCACTGGGAGTAGAGAGAGATTGCTGTTTCTGATCACTAGGAACAGCTGATCTCTCTCCCCTGTCAGAACGGGGATCCACCTTGTTTACAAAGGTAGATCCCCGTTCTGCCTCTTTCCCATGATTCCCGGTGGCCGGGGGACATAGAGTTCACCAGACCTGTGGGCGAGCTCCGCGACACGTAGCAGGCGAGCGCGCACGCAAAAGCCAGTGCATGAACCGATGTACCAGTACAGCGATTTGCGCAGCCGAGCCACCTTGCCACAGTATAACTGTGGTGGCTGGTCGGCAACTGGTTAGTGTGTCCACTGGCATAAAATCATGCGTTCGTAAACACTCTTTTTGGGAGATTTTCTTTCTGAACTGCCTACTAGTATGGTTATTCGTTTTTCTCATTACACTGACCGGCTATACTGAGACCTATGTCTAGTAACGTTACCTGGTGTCACCCAAGTCAGTATGTAAGCATCCAGTAGGAGGAGGGGTCTGTATACTGAATATCCTGAACGATAGCTCTCGACAAATCCCGCTCCACCTATAAATGCGCGGCACTAAAGCTTAAGCTTCTCATGACACAAACTGTGCGCTTACCAAAATGCAACCATGTTACTAATTAAAGCCACCAACATAGAACCCTTAAAAATTATACATTACATTTGATACTGGGATTACAGTTATGGTACAAAGGTACACTACTTTATCGGAGGTCTATGACAAAGAAAAATATACATTTGATGGATTCCCTTTGATGCGTTTTTTGGAATAGTATTTAAAAATAAATTTGTATATGTGTAATTATTTACCATATACGTATGCTAAATTAGTATTTTACATTTTTTTTCCACTAACAGGGCACTTTCTTTCCTGGGCATGAGCATCTGTTTGGCTTTGATGTTCGTCTCCTCCTGGTATTATGCACTTGTAGCTATGCTTATTGCTGGACTGATTTACAAGTACATAGAGTACCAAGGGTAAGTGTTTTTGGTTTTCATTAATTATCATGTATTTTTCCCAAACCTAAAATATAAGGTCCTGCTTGCTTCTGCTAGTAAAATGCTGTTAATGATTCAAAAACTGTGGATGCAGTTTGGCTTTTCTACTTGTCCCCTCTTTTTAAAATTATTATTATTATTATTATTATTATTAACGATTTATATAGCGCCATCAATTTACGCAGCACTTTACAATGTAGAGGGGGGACAGCATAATTACAGTACAGTTCAATACAGAAGGGATAGGAGGGCCCTGCTCGTAGAGCTTACATTCTAAAGGGAGGGGGTGGTGGTACAAAAGGTAATAGATGTGGGGAATGATTTGATGGGGTTGTTAGGTGGGTGTGGAATAGGCTTCCCTGAATAAGTGAGTTTTCAGGGATCTCCTAAAGGTAAACAGGTTAGGGGCTGATTGGATATACCGAGGCAGGGAATTCCAGAGGATGGAATATGCTCTGGAGAAGTCCTGAAGACGAGCATGAGAGGAGGTAACAAGGGAGCTAGAGAGCAGGAGGTCCTGGGAAGAGCGAAGGGGGCGATTTGGGCGATATCTGCAGATGAGGTTGGTGATGTAGCTGGGGGCGATGTTGTGGATGGCCTTGTATGTTGTGGTTAGCATTTTGAATTTTATACGGTGGGGTAGGGGAAGCCAGTGAAGGGATTGGCAGAAAGGGGCAGCAGTCACAGATCGATTAGTGAGGTTTATTAGTCTGGCAGCAGCATTCAGATTCATAGATTGAAGGGGGGATAGCCTGCATAAAGGTAGGCCATTAAGGAGAGAGTTGCAGTAGTCAAGGCGGGAAATAATCAAGGAGTGATTAAAATGACATACACCTTCTAGTATAGCCTTCTATTACAGAAAGGTTTACTCAAACTCCCCTCCCAAGACACTTCTGCTTCCTGTTTGTTTTCCATTGCACAGTAATAATACTCTACTCTTTCTCGGATTGCTAAAAGGAGAAGTATAGCCAAAGCTTGTTTGGCTGTACTTCTCCTGTGCATCACAGGAGTGCAAGCCGTTTTGCACTCCTGTGACCTGTTTTCAGCAGAGAGCAGGCTGAAGTCCGCTCTCTGCTGATGTCACAGAAGTCAGTCCAGGCACCGCGTCATCGCAACAATGGAAGTTGGGATCCGCCAGGTGCCTGGACTGACACCCCGCTCAGCCCCTCAGCAAGCCGCTGAAAGTCTGAGCCGGCCGCTTCTCGCACCTCCACAGCTCAGCGCTTAAGTGAACGAGGAGGAAGCAGAGCATAGAGCTGCTGATTGACAGTCTGCAGCTCTTTGCTCAGGGATGTTCGATCTTTTGTTTCTCAGTGTAGGGCGACAGATGCAGCATCGAACCAATGCTGCATCCACCTAGGTAAGTATAAATCAGTAAAAAAAACCTCCATACTTCTCTTTTAAATAATATTTATGACCAGTCTTCATACATGGTACAGAACTAGAGGGGACAAACATAGTGTAATATCCAACTCTAATGCTTACTCTTTGCCTATGCAGAATAATTACTCTCAATCAAAAACCACTGCAGAACACCTATCTATAATCCAAGGATGGAAAATAGTAGTATACCACAATTATTTCAATTTGAAAAAAGTGATCACAACAAAGTATCCATTTACTGTGTCCATATTACTTGTAAACATTCAAATCTTCTGTGCCAACTTCAAGTGATTCATGTTCAAAAAAGAAGAATCCAGTGATCCTGATTATTAGTGCTCCACACACACACACCTACACATATGAAAAACTCCCCAGATCTCTTGTGACCCATTATAACAAAAGAAGGTCTCAACATGCTTTTTCTGTGTGTACTGCTGCTCTTTCACACCTCCTGCTCTCTGCTTCGCAACCGGTTCCCTCTGTTGTAGCTAGAAAATAAATGTGGGGAAATCCAAATATTTTATTGAATATTATATTGCAGTAGAAGGTTTACATATGAATGTTTATGGTCGCAACATATACATATTGCTAGGCATTATTTTGAGCAGGTTTTTTTTTACTCCTATTTTTTTAACACAGAATGAATTTTCAGGTGACGCTATATACTATGTTTCTATTTTTGTATGGTATAGAGCACAAAGCATTGCTCCTCTTTCAATAACTGTTAGTGTACTATTGTCTTTAATATTATAATTGAAAACCTACAGCTACTTCCACCCACGTTTAGGGCTAAAGCTAGACACAAGCACTTCAAGATTTTCTGGGGCTTTTTAGAACAAACACTTTTTTTTAGAATCAAACACTTGACTACCCCTATCAATATAATAAATTCACAGCAGCCTTCTAGCTGCCAGCCTTGTTACTCACATTTTGGTTTGCATGCAGATGGGGAGACAGAAGGCCTTTAACCAAAACAAAAGAATGCGTGTAATAATAATTGCAAGTGTTAAGGACATATTGCACATAAGGTATCAGTAGTGGGTTATTAGTTTAAAAGTTGATTGCTTAAATTGAGTGTGGATGAACAATGAAGAAGGGCACAGGTGAAGAGGGGATGAATGTTAAAGACACTTTTACCTATACATTTGCAGAAATCTCAGTACATCCAAAAATGGATCAGGGAACAGGGTTTTCAAAATACTTTTCTGCCCTGCCAACTTAAACATCACAATAGAAAAAGGTAAATCGCTCATCTGTGACCATCCTAACTTTTACAAAAGCCAAACAGTGTGTAGAAATTATATAGACCATATACACCAATACATGGTCTCTGAAGTATTATAAAAAAAAAAACCACATATGGCACATACCGCCTAATGAATTAAAAGACTTTTTTGCCAGACTATTTCAACATCAATATTCTCATAAAGTATGTGCTTTTTAAAGTATTTTAGATATGTTATATTACTTGTAAAAGCCTCCTTTGTGTAGACATTTAAAGGTATTGCTGCTTTCTTGAATCTGATGTCAACACCCCCAGCTAAGAGCTTAAGTGACAATCTGTAGAATTCTCTTCACTTGTACCCTAGCTACCCTGCTACATAAAAATTTATGTAGGGAAGTGACAGGTGTGGCAGAGGAATTGGGCCAGCACAGAGTGTTAAGACACTCTCAAAAGAAAAAAGGGCTATGGCATGGCAGGAGGAAGGGAAGTGTGCTAGGGAATCGACTTGTCATATTTGCTAAGAAGTTCAGAGGCACATTGCAAAAAAATATATATAATTTATGAAAAGGAAAAATGCTGTAAGCAAGCTTTGAAAATACTTGTTTTGCTCTGTGCTTTTACCTGTTAAGTTTTTCAAGTTAGTGATAGTTTATCCATCAGGTTACACCGCTATCTGGCACCAGATGGAGCATCCTCAGGTGGAAATGGTTTGATTAACCTTGAATCCACATTATAGTGGATCACAGTCTCCCTCACCGGGACCACATTTTCATCCTTGGCCCAGGTTAGGTTTTTCTTGCACTCCCTGGGCTGCTGGCCACTGCCCTTACCCCTCTGCAGCACTGAAAAACACAACTAACTGCCGGGTGCTAGAGGCGCTTAGTACACAGTGCTCAACTAAGTAAGATTAAAGTTTAACAAATGTACAATGACCAAATAAATGGCATGCAATACTAAATAAAAAGCACAGTTACACTAAAATGCAACCAGCATGTCCCCTGATTTACCTATATCATCACTATACAACATTAAAGAGTTGCCAGTGTAGATCAGAAAAAAAATAAAGCCTGGTTGAGGCTCAACTCCTCTGCTGTACACTACGACAAAATTGTGCAAATTCAGGTAGACAGCTGAGAACATCGCAACCAATTGTTACCAAATAATCTTTATTATTCTATTGCAATGCAATACAAAAAACAAATATCACACAGGGCATGCACCTATAGATTTTAAAACCTTAATTGACAAATTATTAAAAACACAAAATAGCTGCAGCTGGACCCCTTTTTTACCACCCATGTATACCAAGAAAAATAAAGGGATGAGAGAGACTGCACACCACTAGCTCAACAGATGGAGAGGAATGTTAACAACCTCAGCCTAGAACTCCTTAGCCATGTCCCCCTGTTCATGCTTCACTGCTTTCTGGATCAATCACAAGACAGCCTGCACCCTTACACTGCTGTGAGACGTTTTTTTTTTTACCAGAAGAGCACCTTGAGCAGCTCTACAAGTGCTTACAAGGTTTTGTGAACTGGATAAGCATGCTACTCACCGCACATGTGTTTTTGGTGTAGTCAAAGTCAATAGGACAATAGTGTGGTTTAACCCTAGTCTTCAACTCAAGGGTACTGTGCTGCTAATAACTTTCTCATGGAATGGTCAAGCGAATATTTTGACTGTATTCTTCAATTTTTCATGACTAACCAGCCCTTGTATGTGAGGTGTACATTGCACCTGCTGATACTTCTCTATGACCTAGTGGTCCCTGAAAAACATTATTGCTCTCTTTGGATACAGAAGCTTTATATTCTTCTATACTACGTACTACAAGAGAATACAGGTTGTGGAGAAGGTTTTTATGGCTAGGGCCTTTAGTAAACTTAGACATAGCAAATTTATTGTGGAGCTTTTGTGGTTTCTTTAATCACATAATAAGTTTTGCGTTCAATGGTCGAAACGTCTGGCTTAGGGCACAGACCTCAGTATCCCCTTTTGCCCAGAAAAAGCAGTCCTTTCTTTCCTTCTGTGTTCAAGGACTTGTGGATGCTGTAGTTCTGCAGCCATTCAATTATATTGTACAGTGCCACTTTAAGACTACATTTCCCAGCATCCTCAGTTGTCTGCATGCAATCTTCTCCTCTCCTCACCTCTGATTCGTTCCGGCCCACCTGCTCCCTGATTGGCTCAGAGGTGGAGGCTGTCGATTTTACTGCTACCTCTAACAGTGACCCCCCCCAGTGTTAATTAGTAAATAGATTCAACTCACAGTTGCACAGAAAGGTTTGTAGGGGTTGAAACAGTGGTAATAGTGGGAGATTTTACGTACTCTGAAATTGACTGGAGTAATGTCGCTGCTATAATAGTAAATGGAGAAGGAACTTTTATAACCCTATTACAAGACAATTTTATGGTACATATTTTAGAATCCCCAACCAGAAATGATGCTGTGCTGGACCTGGTAATCCTAAACCATGAGGAGCTTATTACTAATGTTCATATAAAAATACACCTGGGTAGCAGTGACCATAACATTATTTTGTGTATACAGTAGTAGGCTGTAAACCTCATTCTTGAAAGCACATACTGGAAAAATAAAAAACATTTAATTTTAAGAGAGCAGGTTTTTCAAGGCTCTCCAGGACTTAGACAGGGAAGGAATATTATCTTAATATTATCTTAAAACAACACGGCATAAGAATGTTTTAAATCAACCAAGCAAACCCATTGAAAATTATGAACAGTCTAAAGATAGGCACCTTTCCTTCCCTTCATTCCTATCCCTTTAGTAATTATATATTTGGAATACACAAATCATAATAATAACAGTGTTTAAATCTTCCAGTATACATATAAAGAGCATCATCTTCTAATTCAAGTCTAGTCCATTTCATCCCACAAGTGTATTTAACAGCACATTTTTTGGAACAATATGGATATGGATTAGAGTTGAATTAGAAGATAATGCACTTGATAGGTTTACTTGACAATTTAAACACTAGTAATTATACGGCATATTCAGAATACACAAATCATAATAAAGTGATAGGAGTGAAGGGAAGGAGTAGCTATCTTTACATTGTTCACATTTCTAGTGTTTTTCAAACTTAAAGGGGCAGCTGCACCTTAAATTCACAAGTATTGCGTTGGCACCTTCTCTATCACATTTAAACACTTCAGTACCCAGCCATTGTCATATGACATCCGCAGATGGGATCTCCCATCCTGGGCGGGTGTCATATATCGTCCTCGGCTTTCCGCCGCTACTGAGGGCCCCCGGGGGCCCACAGAGTGGTGATCGGGGTTCCTGCGTGTCCCTTGGGACACAGCCGTTCCCCGATGAGGGTAATGTGCGGGTGGCGGAGTCTAGCAAGCATCGTGACCAGCTGTATCCAATCACAGCCGGTCACTATGCAGAGCGGCGTGCACGCCGCTCTTGCACGTCCCTGGGGGTGCGCAGCACGGCGATCGGGGTTGAGGCTTGTCCCTCGGACAAAGCCCAGCCCCGATCAGGGTAAAGCCAATGAAATGGCTCTTTACCAGTGACCGGCTGTGTCCATTCACAGCCGGTCACAAATGTAAACAAACCGTAGTGTAACAGCTGTTGCTGGGCTCCTCTCCTCACACACCAATCCAGTGTGAGGAGGAGAGCAAGCTAACCGTGAGTTACACTTTTACTGTGCCCAGATTGCCCCCCCCAATAAAGAGTACCTGCCATCAGTACCCATCAGAGTACCTGCCATCAGTACCCATCAGAGTACCTGCCATCAGTACCCATCAGAGTACCTGCCATCAGTACCCATCAGAGTACCTGCCATCAGTACCCATCAGAGTACCTGCCATCAGTACCCATCAGAGTACTTGTCATCAGTACCCATCAGAGTACCTGCCATCAGTACCCGTCACAGTACCTGTCATCAGTACCCGTCAGAGTACCTGTCATCAGTACCCGTCAGAGTACCTGTCATCAGTACCCGTCAGAGTACCTGTCATCAGTACCCGTCAGAGTACCTGTCATCAGTACCTGCCATCAGTACCTGTCAGAGTACCTATCATCAGTACCTGCCATCAGTACCTGTCATCAGTACCCATCAGAGTACCTGCCATCAGTACCTGTCTGAGCTCATCAGAGTACCTGTCCATCCATCCCGTCAGAGTACCTGTCATCCCATCAGAGTACCTGTCATGTGAGCCCATCAGAGTACCTGTCCTGTGAGTCCATCAGAGTACCTGCCTGCAGCCCATTACTACCAAGGTGCAGCCCATTAGTCCCTGATGTTCAACCCATTAGTCCCTGACATTCAGCCCATTAGTCCCTGACGTGCAGCCCATCAGCGTCATACAGCCATGTCCAGAAAGGTATACACGCCAGAAGAGGCATACCAAATACTGAGTCTGAGCGATGAGAGCAACGGAGAGCTCTCACTGCCCAGTTAAAGTTCTGATTCCGATTCTGGTTCAAAATATGAACCCGTCGAAAGCAGCACATCAGGATCTGAATAAGAGGAGGAAGCAGTCCGTCCAAAAAGACGACGGTCTGAACACCAGGCAGCTACTAGCAGTGCCTATGGCGCTAGACCCCAGGAGGAGAGGCCCAGTACAAGCGCTGCTAAACCCCAGAATGAAAGTACCAGAATTGCACGCCAAAGGGCCCAAACCCAGCTACCAGATGCCTTGGCAAACTCATTGTGGCTACCTTCTAGCACAGGGTCAACCACGATCCCCATTTCACAGCACAGCCAGGTTTGCAGGTCCGCACTGAAGGTTTTTCCCAAGTTGATTTTTTAAATGTATTTTTCCCTTTCAAATTAGTTCAAGGCAACGTGGACCAAACCAATCTTTTTGCCCAACAATTTATTAAAAACAACACCAGCTCAAGCTATGCCCGCCCTTTTGAATGGAGACCCCTAACAGTGGCGGAGCTTAAATTGTTTTTAGGCCTAACGCTCAATATGGAGCTTACAAAAAAAAAATTAAGTGCATAAATATTGGTCGACCAGTGAAAGCTCCACCGGATACGTGCACTCATTCCGCGTGTATGAAGGCAAAGACTCCCAGCTCCAGCCCCCTGAGTGTCCATCGTACATGGGAATAAGCGGGAAAATTGTTTGGGAGTTGGCATTCCCACTCCTCCAAAAGGGGTATCACATATACATGGATAACTACTATACCAGTTTGCCCCTTTTCCGCCACCCATACCTAAAAAACACTTTGGCCTGCGGTACAGCAAGGAAAAACAGAAAGGGCCTCCCACAGAGTCTAGTCACCACAAGGCTACAAAGGGGGGAATCGGCAAGTTTGAGGAATGAGGGAGTGTTGGCTGTGAAGTGGAGGGATAGGAAAGATGTGTACATCATGTCCACCAATCATGATGACACCTCGGTGGAACTTCGCAGAAGACGCGGTCCCGTTCGAAAGCCTTCCTGTATCCTTGAGTACAATCAATTTATGGGGGGGGGGGAGAGTGTGTATTTAAATGACCAAATGTTGCAGCCCTATCTTTCAACCCAAAAATCCCTCTTCTGGTACAAAAAAATTGCAATTTACTTTTTTCATTTGGCCATGTATAATTCTTTCATAATCTACCAAATATCGATGGAAACACCCACCACCTTCATAAAGTTTATTGAAGACATTGTCACTGCCCTGATCTATCAGCAAGTATCCCCCCCAGAAAGCATTCGCTCCGATTGTGTCAGTAGACTACATGAGCGCCATTTTCCTGACCATATTCCACCATCAGGATCCGGAAGACGACGCCAAAAAAAATGTCGGGTGTGTACCAAAAGAGGAGTTAGGAAAGACACCAGTTTCCATTGTCCCCAATGTCCCTCCCAACCTGGCCTTTGCATTGGAGAATGCTTCAAACACTATCACACGCTTGTAAATTATTAGCCCATATTTCTAATAGTCTGTCATTTCCCCCGTTTTCAATTTCTGTCCTGAATATTTCCCTGGTGCCTCAACCAACCATATCATTGTCTTCCATGTGAACTGACCCTGGCCTGTTTCTCGACTATGCCTCTGCCTGCCGTCTGCATTGTTTATAGACCATATTTCTGCCTTTCGCGTGAACTGACCCTGGACTGTATCAACCATGCCCCTGCCTACTGTCTATTTCTGTCTTTTACCTGCACTGACCTTGGCCTGTTGACCATGTTTTTGCCTGCCCCTTGCACTGATCCTTCACCCTGCTACATTGGGGTCTCACATATGTGAGGGGCTCCAGAATAGTGTTGTGAGTTGAGAAAAACAGTTTTTGGTTTTCTGTGTTCCCACAACAGGGTCTGCTTGTCCGGAGGCTTCAAAGCGATTTGGGTGGGAGAAGCCTCTACCCCTGTCCCCATTCTTTCCTGACCGATGCCCTAAGTTTGATGGATCCTGCCTGCTCCCTGGACAAATACTTTGGCTGTACTGACCATATCTCTGCCTGCTGCATGTACTATGGGCAGTATTCCTGCCTGCTGCATGGACAATCCTTTTGCTGCTGCTGACCACATCCCTGCCTGTTATCTGGACCAGTGCTTTGGTTGTGCGGACATCTCTACCTATACTGACTATTGACAGTATTCCTGCCTGCTGCCTGTTTTGCTGTCGCTGTCCACGTTCCTGCCGATGCTCTCCTCTGGACCACTGCACTACTAAAACCGCAGGTAATCTTTTCTTTACCCTTTCCTCAGCAGAATGTATTTTGGTTTGTAATTGGTATGTACAGTACATGCTATGTGTTAGAAATATGAAGGGCCTTCAACAATGTGATAGGTTGGCAGGAATTTGTGTGTAATTTATGCTCCTAGAACGCCTGACGGTGCTACTTCAATGTTGGGCCTCTGTATGTGGCCAGGCTGTGTAAAAGTCTCACACATATGGTATCACCATACTCAGGAGGAGTAGCAGAATGTATTTTGGGTGTCCTTTTTGCTATGTACATGCTGTGTGTTGGAAATATCTTATAAACTAACAACTTTGTGTAAAAAAAATGCGTTTTCATTTTTTTTTCACATTTTCCAAAAACTTCTGGAAAAAAATGAACCGTTCAAAAGACTCATTAAGCCTCATAGATTATACGTTGGGGTGTTAGCTTTCCAAAATGGGGTCATTTGGTGGGCGTTTTCATTGTCCTGGTGCTCCAGGTTCCTCAAAAGTGTAATAGGTGGTTGAGAAACGAGATGTGTAATTTATGCTTGTAGAACACCTGACGGTGCTACTTCAATGTTGGGCCTTTGTATGTGGCCAGGCTGTGTAAAAGTCTCACACATGTGGTATCGCCATAATCGAGAGGAGTAGCTGAATGTATTTTGGGGTGTCAGTTTTGCTATGTACATGCTATGTGTTGGAAATATCTTATAAATTGACAACTTTGTATAAAAAAAAATGCGTTTTCATTTTTTTTCCACATATTCCAAAAACTTCTGGAAAAAAATGAACTGTTCAAAAGACTCATTATGCCTCATAGATTATACGTTGGGGTGTTAGCTTTCCAAAATGGGGTCATTTTGTGGGCGTTTCCATTGACCTGGTGCTCCAGTGCCTTCAAAAGTGTGATAGGTTGTAATCAAATGAGATGTGCAATTTATGCTCGTAGAACGCCTGACGGTGCTACTTGGATGTTGGACCTCTGTATGTGGCCAGGCTGTGTAAAAGTTTCACACATGTGGTATCACTATACTCAGGAGGAGTAGCAGAATGTATTTTGGGGTGTCATTGCAAGTATGCATGTGCTGTGTGAGAGAAATAACTTGTTATTATGACAATTTTGTGTAAAAAAAAAAAAAAAAATATATATATATATATATATATATTCCCAAGAATTGTGGGAAAAAATTACAACTTCAAAAAACTCACCATGAATGAATGACTTGTATAGCGCTGCAAATGCGAACTGAATCGCCTCAAGGCACTTGGTCCATCCTGTGGTTCCAGTTTGTTAGAAGAGGTAGGTCTTGAGTTTCTTCCTGAAGGCCTGATGGTTTTCTTCCATACGGATGTTGGTCGGTAGAGTGTTCCATAGCCGTGGTCCTTGGCCTGCGAATCTTCGTTCTCCCTTTGATTTGTAGTGGGATTTGGGAACGTGGAGTAGGTTTTGGTGGGTTGATGGAAGACTGCGATTAGGTATGTAGTGTTTTATTTTCTCGCATAGGTATTGAGGCGCGTTTCCATGTAGGCTTTTGTGGGTGAGGCAGAGGGTCTTGAATGCGATCCAATCCTTTATGGTTAGCCAATGTAGACTCCTCAGGGATGGGGAAATGGGTTCCCAGGGTTTTTTTCCTGTTATCAGTCTTGCTGCGGTGTTTTGGATGAGTTGTAGGTGTGCAATCTGGTATTTAGGTAGTCGAGTCGGGAGTTAATGATGGTTCCAACTACTGCTGCTTTGTCCTCTTTAGGAATGAAGGGGATGAGTCTGCGTAGCAGGCGAAGAAGTTGGTGAGATCTGCTGACTACTGATCCAATTTGTGCATCCATTGACATTTGAGTCAAAAATGACTCCAAGACTTTTGACTTTGGTGCTTGGGGCGATGGTCTGTCCAAAGACGGTGGGCGGAGTCCAAGGGTTCTTGTTTTTTGAGTTTTGGTTTGCATGTAGTAGGAGAAGCTCTGTTTTGGATCCGCTGAGTTTGAGGTAGCTAGTGGTCATACAGTTGCCTATCAAAGTGAGGCATTTTTCTAGTTGATAGTGGTCTTTTTGTCCGGTGATCCGAAAGTAGAGTTGCGTGTCGTCAGTGTACGAGTGGTAGCGGAGGTCCGAATTTCTGATGATTTTGAGGAGCGGACGGATATAGATGTTGAAGAGGACTGGTGATAAAGGTGATCCTTGAGGGACTCCATACGATATTGCCCGGGTTTCAGAGGTGAAGGCTCCTAGTTTCACTGTCTGAGAGCGATTTTCCTGGAACAATGCGAACCATTGTAGCTCTGAATCTGTGACTCCCGCTACTTCTGTGAGGCAGATGAGTAGGGTGTTGTGGTCCACTGTATCGAACGTTGCACTGAGGTCCAGCAGTGCCAGGAGACTTGATTCTCCATCATCTGCAGCTTCGAAGGCGTCGTCCCATACTTTGAGGAGTGCCGTTTCTGTGCCGTGGCTTGGGCGGAAGCCTGATTGCAGGGGGTCCAAGAGATTGTGTGTGTCCAGGTGGAGTTGTAGCTGTTGTACGACTGTTTTCTCCATGACCTTGGAGATGGTGTTGAGACTTGTTATCGGTCTGCGGTAGTTAGGGTCTTTAGGGTCGAGGTTGGGTTTCTTTAGAAGAGGTTTGACGATGCCTTGCTTGAGGGCGATCGGGACAGTCCCTTCTTTGAATGACTGATTTATGATGTATGTTATAGTGGGAGCGAGGATGTTGGAACATTCTTTCAGAGATTTTGTGGGAATGATGTCATTTGGTGAAGTGCTGAGGCTTCTGATGATGTTTTTGGTGCTGTTAGTGGTGATTGGGATTAGTGAGAATTTCGGTCCTTGTGTGATGTTTGTGTCGATTTCCTCTTTTTGCTTTCGTTGATTGAGATTGGTAGTTTTTTTCTGTTGAATTGTTTTACGGATGTTATCGATTTTGTCGATGAAGAAGTCCGATAGCTTAATTGCAAAATTCTTGAGTTTCATTTGCTGGGGGCTCTAGGCAGGTTGGGTTCATAGTCCGGACGACTATTTTGAACAGTTCCCAAGGGCGGTTTAAGGCTGTTGAGATGGTGTTCGAGAAATGTTCTTTTTTTGCTTTGAAGATTGCTTTGTGATATTTCTCGGTGAGAGCTTTGTAGTTTGAGTGGTTTTCCTTAGTGGAGTTTCTTCTCCAGGCTCTTTCAGCTCTTCTGCGTTCGCGGTTCAGTAGAGTAAGGGTGCCAGTAAACCATCCCGAGTTTTTTTTTTCGGATGAGTGTTCTGTGTTTTGGGGCCACTGAGTCTGCTGTTTGTAGTAATGCCTTGTTTAAGGAGTTGAGTGTGTGTTCAGTTAAGTGGTTTAAATTTATCGTTGCTATTTTGTTTGATAATGTGGTTTTGAAGAGTTCGGAGTGTAGTTTCTTCTGAGTTCTAGACCAGTGTGTTGTTATTGCGTGATTCCGTTTTTGGAGGGTGGTGTTGGTGGCGATTTTGAATTTGATGGCGTGGTGGTCCGCCCAGGGTAGCGGTACGTTGTTGAATATGTTATGTCCATATTTTGTTTGGAGATGAGGTCTAAAATATGTCCTGAACCATGTGTAGGAGCATTTATCAGTTACTAGAGACCTAGTTCTTCCAGTTGGTTGATGCAGGCGGTGGCGATAGGGTCGAGGGTGGAGTTTGCCCAGAGGTTGAAGTCTCCAAGTACCAGAAAGTTTTTGGTTTTCAGGGTGAGTGTTGAGATGAATTCCGTGAAGGGTGTAAGGAGATTGGTCTTCGGCCTTGGAGGTCTGTAGCATAGTAGTATGTGAATAGTGTCTTGGGGTTTTGTTTGAAGATGAAGAGAGAGTATCTCCATGAATGGCACTGAGTTCTGTGATGTTGGTTTAATGAGTGCGAGCTGAATACCTTGGAATGTCTGCTTTCCAAAAAGGGGTAATTTGGGGGGTACTTGTACGTTACTGGCTTGTTAGGGTCTCAAGAAATGAGATAGGCCTTCAGTACATCAGGTGTGATCATTTTTCAATGATTTGCACCATAGCTTGTAGATTCTATAACTTTCACAGAGGCCAAATAATATCCACTAATTTGGGTTATTTTTACTAAAGATATGTAACAGTATTATTATTATTATTATACAGGATTTATATAGCGCCGACAGTTTACGCAGTGCTTTACAACATTAGGGCAGACAGTACAAGTACAATACAATTCAATACAGGAGGAATCAGAGGGCCCTGCTCGTTAGAGCTTACAATCTAGGAGGGAGGGTCAAGTTATACAAAGGGTAATAGCTGTGGGGGATGAGCTAATGGAGAAAATAGTGCAGTTGTTAGATGGAGGCAGGATAGGCTTCTCTGAAGAGGAAAGTTTTCAGGGATCGCCTAAAAGTGGATAAAGTTGGAGACAGTCTGACAGATTGGGATAGGGAATTCCAGAGGATGGGCGAGGCTCGGGAGAAGTCCTGGAGGCGGATATGGGAGGAGGTGATGAGGGAGCTAGAGAGCAGGAGGTCTTGGGAGGAACGGAGATGGCGATTAGGTTGGTATTTTGAGACTAGGTTAGTGATGTAGCTGGGGGCAGAGTTGTGGATGGCTTTGTAACTTATTGTTAGTATTTTGAATTTAATTCGTTGGGCGAGTGGTAGCCAATGGAGGGATTGGCAGAGAGGGGTAGCAGACACTGAGCGGTGGATGAGTCTGGCAGCAGCATTCATACTGGACTGAAGGGGGGATAATCTGTTTAAAGGTAAGCCAATGAGGAGTGAGTTGCAGTAGTCAAGGCGAGAGATAACCAGGGAGTGAATCAGGAGCTTTGTGGTTTCATTGGTTAGAAAGGGACGTAGTTTAGAGATGTTGCGGAGGTTGAGGTGGCAAGCTTTGGAAAGTGATTGGATGTGGGGCTGAAAGGAGAGTTCAGAGTCCAGGATAACACCTAGTACCCTGACATGTGGGGACGGGTGGATGGTTTTGCCATTGCTCTTGACAGAGAAGTCGGGGGAAGAGGAACGTGGGGGAGGAAATATTATAAGCTCGGTTTTGGACAAGTTGAGTTTGAGGAAGTGGTGTGACATCCATACAGATATGTCGGTTAGTAAGTTAGTGATGCGTAAGGAGACTGATGGAGTGAGTTGAGGGGTGGAGAGATAGATTTGTGTGTCATCAGCATAGAAATGATATTGAAAGCCGTGAGAGGCTATCAGCTGACCCAGGGAAGAGGTGTAGATTGAAAATAAAAGAGGTCCAAGAACAGAACCTTGGGGGACCCCGACAGAGAAGGGAAGAGGAGTGAAGGAAGTAGAATTGTAAGTGACACTGAAGGTGCGTTGGGATAGGTAGGATGAGAGCCACTGAAGAGCACAGTCACGGAGACCGAGGGAGTAAAGTTTTTTTGAGGAGGAGGGGGTGGTCAACCGTGTCAAAGGCAGCTGAAAGATCCAGAAGTAGGAGTACAGAATAGTGTCCATTGGTTTTTGCAGTTAGTAGGTCATTTGTGAGTTTTAAAAGAGCAGTTTCTGTGGAGTGTTGAGGGCAAAATCCAGATTGAAGGGGATCAAGAAGGTTGTTTTTAATGAGGTGGTCACTCAGTTGGTTGTAAACCAGGCGTTCAAGGAGTTTAGAGGAAAAGGGGAGCAAGGAGATTGGGCGTAGGTTGTTAAGATTGGTAGGGTCCAAGGATGGCTTTTTGAGTATGGGGGTGACCAGTGCATGTTTTAGAGCATCGGGGAAGATGCCAGAGGTGAGGGAGAGATTGAAGATGTGGGTTAGAGAGTGTAGGATGGGGTCAGAGGGTGACCGTAGCATTTGAGAGGGTATAGGGTCCAGGGGACAGGTGGTTAGGTGGGCGATAGAAAGGAGTTTAGCAACTTCATCTGTAGTAGTAGATTTGAATAGGGGGAGTGTCAGTTGTACCTGTTGTCATGGGGTCTTAGCTGGGGGAGATACCTGTAGAATGGAGATTTCATCACGGATTGTATCAATCTTGTTTTTGAAGTGATTAGCGATTTCCTGGGCAGTGAGTAAGTCAGTGGGTGGAGGCGGTGGAGGACAAAGTAGAGAGTTGAAGGTAGAGAAGAGTTTACGGGGATTGGATGAGAAAGTGTTAATAAGAGTTGTAAAATAGGTTTGCTTGGCAGTGTGGAGGAAAGAATAGTATATTTGGAGGGCAGATTTGTATTGGTTGAAGTCTTTGAGAGACTTAGTCTTGTGCCACAGACGCTCAAGAGCGCGACTACGTTTTTTGAGAATTTTAGTGTCATCTGTTTGCCAGGGTTGTAGGGGTTAAGGCCTGATTCTGCGTGTAGTGAGGGGAGCGAGCTTGTCCAGGGTGGAGGACAGAGATTTAGTGTAGATGGACATGGCTTGGTTGGGGCAGGACAGGGGAGAGATTTTGTCATAGAGGTGGTCAGTAGCAGAATAAAGGAGACAGGAGTTGAAGTTGCGAAAGTTTCTACGGGTGATGGTTAGGCGATTGGAGGGAAAGGTGGTGGAAGACAGGGGGAGTGAGAAACTAATAAGGTGGTGGTCGGAGAGAGGAAAAGGATTGTTTGAGAAGTTACATGGAGTGCATAGGTAGGAGAATACAAGGTCAAGGGTGTTGCCATCAGAGTGAGTAGAAGCCTGTACCCATTGCTTCAGGTCAAATGAAGAGGTTAGACTAAGAAGTTTAGAAGTAGCAGGAGTGTTTGTATTAGCGGGGATGTTGAAATCACCGAGAAGGATTGTGGGAATATCCGAAGAGAGAAAGTAGGGTAGCCAGGCAGAAAACTCATCAAGGAAAGTCGCTAATGGTCCAGGGGGCCGGTAGATCACAGCAATTCTTAGGGAAGTAGGAGAGAATAGACGTATACAGTGGGCTTCGAATGATGAGAGTGAAAAAGAGGGAGGAGGGTGAATAACCTGGAAGGTGCTCTGGGGGGATAGGAGGAATCCCACTCCACCTCCCTTGCGTCCATTAGGCCTAGGGGAGTGAGTCCAGTGAAGGCCACCCTGGGAGAGGGAAGCAGGAGAAGGGGTGTCATATTCGCGGAGCCAGGTTTTCCGTGAGAGCAAGTATATTAAAGGAATTAGTGACAAAGAGGTCATGAACAGCAGTGAGTTTGTTGCAGACAGAGCGGGCGTTCCAGAGGGCGCAGGAGAGAGGGAGGCTGGCGTTGGCAAGAAGAGGAATGGAGACTAAATTGTGTAGATTGTGACTACTGCCAGAGGGTATAGGGTGATGGTGATGGGTGTGTTGGGCACAGTTAAATAAGGGAGGCCCAGGGTTTGGGGAAATGTCTCCAGTGATTAAGAGAAGCAGAAGAGTGAGAGAGGTAATATGAGAATATGATTTGTATGATGGGACATGCTTTAGTATCCTGGGGGGGTATGTTAGCAAGTGGGCTTAGAGTTAGAAAGAGGTGATGAGTGCAGTAGTAGGGGGAGGGGAGAAGTGAGGGTGATATGTACAGATTGTGTGGTGGAGCAGAGGGATGTAGAAAAGAGAGCTTGAGGAGAGAGGCTGCAATTGTGAAGAGGAGGAGAGGTAAAGAGAGCATGTTTCAGAGAAGGTGAGATAATATGAAAATGAGATCACCTGCAATCTGCTATGGTTTGCTTTGTGCAAATCGCTGAAGTGCAAGAGCAGAAGTGCCACTTATTTTAAGAACCCCACTTCTTTGGAAGTACCCCCTGTATGTGCAACCCCCTGTAAAGAAGGCCTTGTTATATACTGTGTTGGGTGTGGATGGAATCTGGCAATTAATCAATTAGGAGGGGATATTAGGAACACAGCAAGCAGGGCATAACTTTCACACCACAATCAAACTGCAAGGGGACTAAAAGGCCAAAATTGTAAAGATAAGGAAACCCATAATTTAGGTAAGACTTAATGGCTAAATAAACATTGAAATAATGTGAGCATGGCTACAGATGTAGTTGAGACAGCGGTCAGTCAATTTTCAGTTTGCAGGACATGGGAATATAAACGCAGATTACCAAAAATGTCTATAAGCGGTCAGTCAATTTTCAGTTTGCAGGACATGGGAATATAAACGTAGATTACCAAAAATGTCTATAAGCGGTCAGTCAATTTTCAGTTTGCAGGACCTGGGAATATAAACGCAGATTACCTGTGAAGAGAGAAGAAAATGTTCAGATGGATGCTGTAAGAGCAGAAGTGCCACTTATTTTCAGAACCCCACTTCTTTGGAAGAACCCCCTGTATGTGCAGTATACATTTTGTCCCAAATTTATGAAGAAAAATGACTTATTTGCAAAATTTTACAATAGAAACTAAAAAAAAGTGTTTTTTTTTTTTTTTCTTTTTTTTTTTAATTTCTCTTTTTTCGCTTATATTGCAAAAAATAAAAAACCCAGCGGCGATTAAATACCACCAAAAGAAAGCTCTGTTTGTGAGAAAAAAATGATACAAATTTTGTTTGGGTACAGTGTAGCATGACTGAGTAATTGTCATTCAAATTGTGAGAGCAAGGAAGGGTGTATAAAAGCCCTGTATTGAAGTGGTTAACTGCTAAATATATTCCCATGGGCAATACGTTTAAAAAGATAGAATTTAAACCTATGTGGCTCAAATAGAATAAGAAAGGGATATTTAAAAAAAAATCAAGGAATACTATCATAGTTTGAAAATTACAAAAATAAAACAAAATATGTACAAAGGAAATCAAGACTGCAAAAAGGAAAAACCAATGACAAGTTATGAAAGAGCGTTGGACAAACCTTCAACAATTATTCACATCTAATAAGGACAGATCTGAGCATATAGGCCCTTTACAAAATAACTCAGAGTTGGTGACTGGGGACAAAAAGAAGGCAAATGTATTATAATAAATGCTAGAACCGCCGAAGGTAATGCCTGCAATAGCAGCGCTAAAATTAAAGAAAGTTCAGTAATGTCGTTGAGTATAAATGCTTTATAACAATCACAGGGCATGGTGAGAGTGACACACGCTAACAGCTGTAAGTGCATTATGTAAGTGTTTTTTTTTATGGGTAATAAATCTTTTAAATGGAATTATGCTATGTGATCATTCCTCTCCTTTGGTATCACCGTTGATGAGGTGCGGAACCTGCATCAGTGTTTTAAATCTTGGAGCTTAAGAGGTAGTCCTTACCATGATCCGCTGAGATGTGGGAGAATGAGATGTGGTATCTTCAATTATCTGAAGGCTTTCTTTCATTTGAATTCTGGTGAGTTTAATATCATAAGGGAGCGGTGCTGCACGAGGTGTGGTGATGGGAGGATCACATTACAATGTTGATTTCCTGGATTATCCGCCATTCTAATTTATCACTCACCTTTTCTGGGTTTCAATTCTAAGGTCATTGTGGTTGTTATAAAGAGTTTATACCCAAGGACATTATTGAACTTTAATTCTAGCTCTGCTAATGCGGGCATTTCCTTTTGGAGGTTCTAGCATTTATTATTATATTGTTTTATTTGATAGCAGCAGCTAATTGGCCTTTTACCTTCTTTGAATATTCCATGAGCGCTGAGGGAAAGAAGATACGTGTGTTTTATTTACGGTTCACTTTCTTATATTTATAAGAGCCCTTTCACACCGAGCCGCCCATAGCGTCGGCAGTAAAACGCCGCTAAAGCGGCGTTTTACCATCGGATTAGTGGCACATTTCGGCCGCTAGCGGGGCGCTTTTACTCCAGATTTTTTGCTCCAGATTCGGGGCTACAGCCTCAATAGCCACCCCCTGGCGACGCCTATGTTTGTGCATATAAAAAAAATGTATAAGAACAAGAGCAAACGGACATCAGAATATAAATATACCTATATGGACCATTTCATAAGTAAAAAAAGCAATTGGCTTGTTCATAGCCACTTATTCTTCCAGCATTCCTAGGTCTGCTAAAATCTCTCCTTTTTGGGCAGATCATCTGGCCTTTGGGAACGTCTGTGATGTGCTATTGCATGTCCCCATCTTGTCCGGTCATTTTGCCTACTCAAATTGCTGTGGGCTGCCAGTAGTTCTGGTATGTGCCATGGCACGTTCGGTGTGATCCCCTAGGCACAGGCCCTTGCTATCCTACATTCCCAAAGCTTCCACTTGCAAGCTTTCTCGATGACTTCATGGGCAGATGCAGTCAGCAAACATTCTACCTAATGCATACTGTTGATGTACTGGTCTTGTTGTAGGTTGGTGGGATACGTAATCTTTTGTTTTTGGCTTGGGATTCGGTTCATCACTTGGGGTATCTGGAGATCATGTAGATTATAGCTAGATGGGACAAGAGTTGTCCTAAAAACGCAAAGTAAGGGAAGGGTCAACCACAGCTTGAGATGTAATTAAATAGACTTTATTGATGAAAAAGATGCACACCCAATGATAGGGAAATATGTAAGGCAACACTATGTTCTATACAGAACTGTACCTCCCACTATACCCAATCAAAGTAATAAAAACATTCTGCAGTTAGCAATAGCGTTATAGTAAAAAAACACACAGAGCACTATAAGCACCACCACCCCAAGCTGTCAGTCTCCTTTCTCCAGATAAAGGTAGCGCATGCAACTACCGAGTAAATTGTCGTCTTGGTATAAAAACCTCAAATTGGCCTTATTGCTCAAGTATCCTGTAGCCATACAGTGTTATTGGCATAGTTCTCTCCACAGCGGGGAAAAGGTTGATAAAAAAAAGAAGTAATAGGTCTCTGCATATGAACGATCCTGTGTTCGTGGCACAACTGTCGTTTTTTATTTGGGACTGATTCATTTGGGACTTAGCAGTAGTCCTTTCATTTTCACTTGGTTGGGACTCATTTATGCACAGATTCTACCATTCATTTGGCTATTCATGTATTTACACAGTTTATTATATTAGCACTGTCCATTAGTACATGGTTATTTATTTACGCAGTTCACCAGCGCTGTTTATTCATTAGCGCTACGTTTCCACTCCCTCCCACTTATGAATGTGCAAAACAATGTTCTTTCAAAGAAGATGCTAGTGCTTCAAGTAGTATTCTTTTTTTCAATTCCGGTATCCACACTGTGTCTTTTCCCACCTTCTACACAAACTACTCACCAAACTCAATTATTATCAAGCTTTCCCTATATTCAACATATCCAAACCAAACTTTTCCAGCCATTATTGGGTTAAACCAATCCACTCTTCCGACATTTCCTTAGTAAATACTCTTGCTCTCCTGTTTTTTATTTTTTTTGTCAACTCATGGAACTGGAGACTATCGGTCAGACGGTAACCTAGTCTTTCTACCATATACGCAGCTCTGATTCAGTCAGCGGTGGACTTCACCCCTGGTTTTCTCTCTAGATGGGAATTTGATTTGGCCATGTAATTCACTGATTCACAAAAAGAGAAAATTCTCCACTTTTTCCAGAAGTCTTCTATTGCAACAGATTCTGGAGACCAATTACAAGATCTTAACTAGATGGTACAAGGTGACCACGACTCTGTATTGCTTCTTTCCTCAGGTATCAGACACCGACTGGCGATGTGGTGCTAGGCAGGGTACGATGCTACATAATTTTTGGGACGTCCCAAAAATTACTCAGTTTTAGCAAGCAGTGGTCGGGACTGTTAAACACCTGACAAATGTTGATCTGGCGGGGACAGGTCGTTCTGCACCTGCGGGAATGACCCATTAAAAAAATATAAAGCTTCTCTTACAATCCACTTGGGCGTGTATCCCTTTGTGCTGGAGTTCTGTGAACCCACCCTCAAAGTCTCTTTGGTTTTCCAAAATCAATGGCCTTCTGGACATGGAGGACCTCACAGCTACTCTACATAACAGGGAGATCTTTTGTCACACATAGAGGCGGTGGCAATATTTTGTATACACTGATGACTATTTGCAGGAGGTCTCACAACCTTACTGAACCCCCAGGGCTTGTGGTTATTTCTTGGCCACGGGTGAGAGAAACTGCTTTTCCTGGTTTCTTCTTTACCTCTTTTTCCCTCCTCTCCCTGTCCATTCCCCCTACCTCCTTTAATCCCCTCCCGTACCCTTTATGAAGTTTGGCGATATATCCCTTGCAGTTTCGGTAGTTACCCGGCCATTATATTTTGTTCATTTGGCTGTAGGCCCTGCCTGCTCTCCTCTCCTAGGTCACAATCATCCTTGCTTGAGATCATGAATGGGGAACTAAAATGTGTTAGGGGCGTGAGGCACCCACTTGACTGTCCAGTGTGTGTTGGACTGTTGGGTCCATGCTACGGGGAGGGGGGCTTTTGCCCACGGAGCCTGAAGGGAGAGATAAGGCAGAGGCAGCGCAGCGCTGAGAGACTGTTTGTGTGGACCGCTCCACCCCCACCTATCCAGAGACAGGGAGAATGTAGGGAGGCGGGGCGGTTACTAAAAAAAAGTCAGCAGACCAATTCAGTGAAGGCGGGGGAGGAGCTCTGTGCACTGGGGACACAGGCTGCACTGGGGACACAAGTTGCACTGGGGACACAGGTTGCACTGGGGACACAGGTTGCACTGGGGACACAGGTTGCACTGGGGACACAGGCTGCATTGGTGACACAGGCTGCACTGGGTGGGGGGGGGGGCCTTCATGATTTTTTGCATCGGGGCCTTGAGGTTTCTAGTTACGCCTCTGCAATCTGCTGTTCATTTGTTGTGATTCTGTGGGGAGTTTGGATCATTTTTTACAGTATTTGAATACCAATGATTTGAACCTACGGTTTACCGGGGAACTTGGACAGCAGATAAATTCCTTTTCTTGATGTTGTTTTATCCAGTAAAGGGGGTTACATTGTGTCCAGTCTATACAGAAGATCCTTTTAGGGCAATACCCTTCTTCGCACAGATTTTGGACATCCAACCCACTTTACATGGGAGATACCAGTGGGACAATTTTTAAGGCTATGCAGAATCTGCAGCGAGGAGGGGGATTTTCAACAGGAGAAGGAAGAAATGTGCAATAGATTCTGTGCTCAGGGGTATAAGACTAATGTCCTGTGTAGGGCCATGAATATTGCGGAGGTTACACCCAGAGAGAAGTTGCTGAAAAAGAAAACAATGTAAACCCAATCTATTTGACACGCTTATTTTTTCTACCCCCTATAATATGGAATTCAGTAAGATCAGGAGGATTATGGAACGCCATATACTAATTTTAATTGAAGATAAATGCTATGCCAAAATTCATACCAAAGGATTCAAAACAATGTCACGGCGAGCCCATTCTTTAGCGAACTCTTTATCTCCTAGTGATTTTAACTCCAGTACTCATAGTAGAACATGGTTAGATCTCATTGAGACTTTTAGGTGTGGAGCAACTAATTGCCAATGTTGCCCTGGATTTAAAACAATGTGATCAGTTCTGATCTACTGCAAATTACAGGTCATTTATAAATCGTAACACTAAAAGTGTGATCTACCTGATAACTTGTAAAGCTTGTGCGATCCAATATGTAGGTCACACAACTTGGAGACTTTGAAATCGTTTGCATGGTCACGTCTATGATACTGAGAAGGAACATGGTACCAATGTGGCTAGATACTTTAATGGGGCTTGTGGGCATGACACCTCCTTATTACAGATACAGGGTATATAGAAAGTTGTCAGCCCCAGGAGGGGTGGAGATAATTTTAGGATTTTGTGTAAATGAGAGGTGTTTTGGATTTTTTCTTTACAAAGTGGAATTCCAGTAGGTTTAAATTTTGAATCAAAGTTTTGACCCACTTTTATGATGAATCTATTAGGCTGAATTCACACTATTGCAAATTGGATGCGGATTAACTGCATCCAATAGCAAGAGATTTTGACCGGCTCTCTATGGAGCTGGTTGACATATCTCCACTGCGGCACTGGTGCGAATTTGCACAGAAGCCCTGTGCATCTTTTGGTCCATTTAAGGTCCGAATTCAGTGCAGTATTCGGGCTGAAATCGGACCTAAAATGGTGAACGGGGATGCACCGGACCCCTGCTGTGAGTCACTTGCGAAGATAGTGTGAACCCAGCCTGAATCTTGATGTTAGGTGGATTATCTAACATGGTTTTAGCCCATGGGTGGATACAATACAAACTATATGGAAACACTCATGGGACAAAATTGTCACGTCCATTGGTGTATTGTGCTTTTTTAATAGGAACATCTGCTATATCTTTTCTTTTTCTTTTATTGTTTTGTCCTTTTGTGTTTGATTGTTGTTTATAGAGATTTTTATGTATCTTTTTCTCTTTTACAGATACATTATTATTTACATTTGAGAAATAAACGTTCTTTTGACAGATTTGGATCAATGTATTTGTTCACTTAAAAAAGGACAGAGTGGAAAAAGCAAGCCAAATTACATAATTGATTGCATTTGTATAATCATGTGATGTTTGATATATATTTATGCATGGTGTTGCATTTTCCATGGTTCTGACAAAGCACGCTAGTCCTGTAAAACGATTCACCTTGCTTCCCCCTGCCTGCATACTATTGTGTGCTGTTTCTTTTTACTAAGAGAAAAAATAGGGGAAATACAGCGCTGTGTAGGATATACCTGTATATAGCAGCTGAGACAGCTTTGGACTAAAAAGTAATACGTGTGGGTGTAAAAAAGTGTAGCGCTGATATACAAAAAAGAATATGACTAATAAAAGGATACCCTTCTATATAGAGGTGGGTACATAAAAAAGTGCATAAAGGTTTACTTTAGTGGAAATATTGACTTATACCAAGATAAACCTAGCTACATAAACATAATGTATACAAAGATAAAAATGATTGAATCAGTGAATGTAAACAAGTGCCCAAAACATAATCATACCACAGCAAATATTGGCATATATATTGAAATTAAATGAATAGGTTGATAAGTCCAAAAGTGTTAAACGTATGTTCACACGGCGTAGTTATTCCAAAGGACTGTAATCTCAAATGAACCACCACCAGTAAACAAGAGGAGGCTTACCAGATGTCGATAACCTGGAGAGGCTTACGCCCCCCAAGTCATATAGGCTTGTAAGTCAAATGACTTAATGGATACACCGGACTGGGCTGGCACAACAGATCTTGAGTCCAAACGCCGACTTGACACAGATGTTAGAGGTCATCAGATTTTAAGATAATATTCCAGTAGATTAAAAGCTTGGTGTTCAAAAGTCATGCAGAGATAATTGAAAAATTCCCATAGCGTGATACCGTTTGTATAAATTTTATTTAAAAGAAAGTAATGAACTCACATGTTGGAGGATCATCAATTAGGCTTAGTAAATACAGGAACAAAGAGCGGTATATGTATGTGGGTCCACATTGGGTGGTGGTGGTTCATTTGAGATTACAGTCCTTTGGAATAACTACGCCGTGTGAACATACGTTTAACACTTTTGGACTTATCACCCTATTCATTTAATTTTAATATATGTGCCAATATTTGCTGTGGTATGATTATGTTTTGGGTACTTGTTTACATTCACTGATTCAATCATTTTTTTCACTTTTTATCTTTGTACACATTATGTTGTTTATGTAGCTAGGTTTATCTTGGTATAAGTCAATATTTCCACTAAAGTAAACCTTTATGCATTTTTTTATGTACCCACCTCTATATAGGAGGGTATCCTTTTATTAGTCATATTCCTGTTTGTTTTTACTTCATCTCCTAAAATAAACTTTAATTGCATTGTTTATGGGAGTGCAGCCATTCTTCGTTTTATCTAATTTTCTGCAGCAGTGACAGGGCGTGCACCCCATTCCACAAGCTGTTCATTTGAATTGGAGCCTCCCCTACTCGCTTGGAGCAGCTGGATTCGTTTTTCTAAAATCTGTTACACCTTTTTATTAAAAGATATTAAAACCTCAATATACCCACATTTGGATGTGTCTGCCCCGAATCGCATTAAACATCTGAATCACTTGTACTGAAGGCAGGTGATGTGGTGAGAGACAAGATGCATCTGAAGGCAGGTGACGGGACAATCGCTTCCAGCCACATACAACAGGCTGCAAGCAGACACAAACTCCGTATTTGATGACGTCACTCTGAAACAAACACGCAGGACTTGTTTTGGAGTGACCTCATCCCGCACAGGAACAAGGAACAATGTCCATCATGGATAGCAAAAAAAGAAACTTGAGACCGTTATTTTCTCTTCCCATATCCATCCAAATAATGTTTTGCAGGAGTAGAGCTTTAATAGAACACATTTTAAATTCACTTTTTCTTAAAGCATAGTCTAAAACCATACATCGAAATAAAATTATTTTAACAAGAAAGCAATATGTTTGCCTTTTTGTTTTGTTTTTTAATCATTTATCTTTCATTTAATAGAGCAGAGAAAGAATGGGGAGATGGAATAAGAGGTCTTTCCCTCAGCGCAGCTAGATATGCTTTGTTAAGACTGGAAGAAGGACCTCCTCACATCAAGAACTGGAGGTAAGAGTTTGTACCTTCATTTTTTTTTTTTTACTTCTGCTTATTAAAAATTATTTTTGTTTATTTTTAATGTAAAAAAGCTTCTCTGAGTACCGTGCAAAAGTTTTAGGCAGGTGTGAACAAATTTTGTAAATGAAGAAAGCTTTTAGAAATAGAAGTGTTAATAGTTTATTTTTATCAATTAACAAAATTAGAAAAAAAGTAAATGAACAGAAGTCCAAATCAAATCAATATTGTGTGACTACCCTTCAAAACAGAATCCGTTCTTCTAAATACGCTTGCACACAGTTTTTGAAGGAATTTGGCAGGTATTCTGTCCCAGACATCTTGGAGAACTAAACATAGATCTTCTGTGTATGTAGGGTGTGCCAAATCCTTCTTTCTCTTCATGTAAACCTAGACGGCTTGATAATGATGAGATCAGGGCTCTGTGGGAGCCAAACCATCACTTCCAGGACTCCTTGTTCTTCTTTACACTAATCATAGTTGTTATAGGTGTATGTCTCTACTTCAGACAAAGATGGGAGGTTAGTCTTCCGTGGTTAAATGGAGATTCAAAGGGTGGATAATCTTAGTGTTTTAACGATAGGCCAAAAAAAAACTTTTTGAAACCGTTTTTATGGACATATAGGAGGGGATTTACTTAAATTGGAGAGTGCAAAATCCAGGGCTCTCTTTAACGCAGGGCAAAAGGGGCAGCTGCCCAGGGCCCGGTCGTTGTGGGGCCCAAAGCAGCTGCCACTTGAGCCCGCACCAGTGTTGCCATACATTAGACATTTTTTGTTTATTTTACTGGGTGCCACGGCACCGCTGTAGTCCAGCCACAGCAGTCCCAGCTCCTGCTCTCTGCTGCCGGGCCAGCAGTGGTTGGTTGCTAGGACTGCCCAGCGTCTAGCAACCAACCACGTGGTTACTATGACATTGCCCCCCGCATTCGGAGAGCGGAACTTTCTCCTGCAGTCCTAGGCTGGTGGCTGCCATGCCTCCCGGCTCACTCTTGCAGCTGCTGGCAACCAACCACATAGCTTGCCTGACTCCGCCCCCAATGTGGAACTTGCTCCTTCACCTATCCGCTGCCAGTGCCCCCCCTCCCCCATGCTTCGCATGTTATGAACTCAAATAAGGTAAGGAACTGCTAGAGGTTTATATTTAATGTTAGTTCTGGGGTCCCTGATACTGTAACAGGAGTGGACCTAAGAACCCTGATGTAAGCGTGGGGAATTTCTGCAGACCCTGATGTAAGGATAAGAGCTCTGGGGACCCTGATGTAAGAAGGGGGGCTCTGGGGACCCTGCTGTAAGAAGGGGGGCTTTGGTGACCCTGATGTAAGAAGGGGGCTCTGGGGACCCTAATGTATAAAAGGGGTGGACCTAAACACCCTGATTTAAGTGTGGGGAATTTCTGGGGACCCTGATGTAAGGATAAGAGCTCTGGGGACCCTGATGTGCAAAGGAGGGCTCTGGGGACCCTGATGTATAAAGAGGGGCTCTGGGGACCCTGATGTATAAAGGGGGGCTCTGGGGACCCTGATGTATAAAGGGTGGCTCTGGGGGCCCTGATGTATAAAGGAGGGACTCTGGGGACCCTGATGTAAGGATGAGGGCTCTGGGGACCCTGATGTAAGGATGAGGGCTCTGGGGACCATGATGAAAGAAGGGGGGAGCTCTGGGGACCCCGATGTAAGAGGGGGAACTCTGGGGACTCCAATGTAATGAGGGGGGCTCTGGGGACCCTGATGTAAGGAGGAGGGCTCTGGAGACCATGATGTAACGAGGGGGGCTTTGGGGCCCCTGATGTAATGAGGGGGTCTCTGGGGACCCCAATGTAATGGGGGGCTTTAGAGACCCTATGTATGGAGGGGTTAACTCTGGGGACCCTGATGTAAGTATGGGGGCTATAGGGACCTTGATGTAAGAAGTGGGAGCTCTGGGGACCCTGATGTAATGAGGGGGGCTCTGGGAACCCTGATGTAATGAAGGGGGCTCTGGGGAGCCTGATATTAGAAGGGATGATTCTAGGGAGGGGACCCTGATGAAGGGGGGAAATGTGTGGACCCTGATGTAAGGGGGGTGGATCTGAGGACCCTAATGTGAGGGTGGGGAAACTCTGGGGACCCTGTTCTAAGAAGGGGGGCTCTGGGAACCTTGATGTAAGGAGGGGGCTCTGGGGACCCTAATGTGTATATATAGAAGGAATAACTCTGGGGACCCTGATGTAAGTATGGAGGCTCTGAGGACCCTGATGCATGGGAGAGTGGCTTTGGGGACCCTAATGTAAGGAGGAGGGGACCCTGATGTGAGGAGGAGCGCTCTGGGGACCTTGATGCACCGTGGGGTGCTCTGGGGACCCTGATGCATGGAAAGGTGGCTCAGGGGACCATGATCTAAATGGGGTGAGGGACTTTGTCATAAGGGGGAGGACTCTGATAAGGAGGGTGGACTCTGTTTGGGATTTGTGATGTAAGGGGGGAATTTGATGTGAACGGGAGGGCTCATCCTCACTGCTGCACTCTATATATTGTTTTGTCCGATAGACTTGCTTCTGATGAACAGTCCTGCAGCATTCAATTGGCACATGTAGCCAGTGACTGCAACGCTGATCAGTGTATTCTGACAGTGGGGGAATCCCACTGTCAGAATACAAAGACACAGCAGGGAGGATTTCCCCATCCACCTTGAAAGTGTGGATGGAGAAATTTATTCCGTGTATTTTGTTCAGCTGGCTGGCTGAATGAAAAAAACTGAACTATGTATAGCCAGCTTTACTCATGGCCCCTGTACTCTATACATTATGTTATACATTACATAGTCCTGACCAAGGTGTTCAGTGTCCCAACAGTTGCTGGTTTTAATGAAGTTCTTCTTTAAAGTGAAAGTTCGGCCTAAAACTAACTTTCTCTAAATCTACTTGCAGCCACAATCTAAGACCAAACCTATCTAGAGTTGTAAAACAAAACGCTATACATACCTTTTTTGAAGCCGATCCAGTCCAGTCTCCAGCGGCAGAAGCTCTGCAGAGGGCACAGCTGATGGCTGTGAATGAATGGGAAGTGACGTCACCCATAGAGTTACTATAGGGCTTCCGTTGTCGGATGTGTCCTCTGCACCCACCTCCACAGAAAAGCAGCCGCTGACAGCTCAGTGTGGGACCAGATCGGAGTAGCTTCAGATATGGTACAGTGCCTTGCAAAAGTATTCACCCCCCTTGGCTTTTTACCTATTTTGTTAAATTACAGGCTTTAGTTAAATGTTTATTTTTAATCTGAATGATATGTGATGGATCAGAACACAATAGTCTAAGTTGGTGAAGTAAAATGAAAAAAATATATACATAAACAATTTTTCAGAAATAAAAAACTGATAATTGGCATGTGCGTATGTATTTACCCCCTTTGTTAGTGTCATAAACCAGATGTGACCAGAACTGTGTGACTGCGACAGAGTAACCAGACATAAATAGGTGAAAGTAAGTTTATTAAGGTAAATGCATTTACATGTGAACACACCACCAATACAAACAGAGTGAACTAACCAAACAATGATAATAAACCAACCAGCATATGTAGCAAAAGGAAGTACCAGAATCGTTGTCTAGCCAGGCCAGGGTCATAAACAGGAGATCAGTAGATGGGGGGCCAGGAGTAAACAGACAGGGAACAAGATGGAAGGGATCAGGCTGCAGGGCAAAGATCAAGGGATACAGGAACAGATATAACAGGTACAGGATTCAGGAATTGGGGTTCAGGATAACAGGTAAACAGGCTGCAGGTCAGGGCACAAGGACAATACCAGGGCCAGGTGTGTGTGCACTTGCCAGGTATTTATACAATAGCTGCTAACAAGGTTAGGTGAAGCCTGATTGCAGAAGGTAATACCTGCTCCACACTGCCAGGATCCCTCCGCTGGTGGACGCCAGTACTGCGGTTGAAAGATGACATAATACCAGCAGGGAAAAGCTCTTCTGACAGCTCCAAACTGCCAGGAGACACCTGTGGTTGGCATCAGTACTGCACGCCAAATGATCGATGTTACCAGCGGAGGGAACCTTTCCTGACAGTACCCCCCCTCGAAGGAGGGACCTCCGGACGCTCCAACTAGCTGTTGCTGGGGAAAGTCCATGGCGTCAAGCCGGGCAGTGGGCAAAGTCACATCAGATTGGGCAATAAGTACGTCAAGCTGGATAGTAGTCACAGGAACCTCAAGCTGAGTAGCAGGCATATTGAGCTGGGCGGCAGGCACACCGAACTGGGCAACAGGCACATCAAGCTGGGCAGCCGGCACGGGCACATCAAGCGGGGCAGCAGGCACATCAAGCGGGGCAGCAGGCACAGGCATTTCAAGCTGGGCAGCGGGCATGGACACTTCAAGCAGGGCAGCGGGCATGGGCATTTCAAGCTGGGCATCGGCACGGGCATTTCCAGCTGGGCAGCAGGCACGGGCACTTCAAGCTGGGCAGCAGGCACGGGCACTTCAAGCTGGGCAGTGGGCACGGGACATTCAAGCTGGGCAGCGGACATGGGCACATCAAGCTGGGCAGGGGACATGGGCACATCAAGCTGGGCAGCAGGCACAGACACATCAAACGGGGCAGCAGGCACAGTCACATCAAGCAGGGCAGCAGGCACATCAAGCAGGGCAGCAGGCACGGGAACTTCAAGCTGGGCAGCGGGCACAGGCACTTCAAACTGGGCAGCGGGCATGGCCACTTCAAGCTGGGCAGCGGGCACTTCAAGCTGGGCAGCGGGCACTTCAAGCTGGGCAGCAGGCACAGGCACTTCAAGCTGGGCAGCAGGCAGAGGCTCATCAAACTGGGCAGCAGACAGGAACACATCAGGCTAGGCAGCAGATAGGGACACATCGGGCTGGGCAGCGGATATATCAGGATGGAAGGCAGGCACCGAGACATCAGGCTGGAAGGCAGGCAATGAGACAGGCTGGAAGGCAGGCACCGAGACATCAGACTGGAGAGCGAGCACATCAGACTGGAAAGCGGGCACATCAGACTGGAAGGCAGGCACCAGGACATCAGAATGGAAGGCAGGCACATCAGACTGGAAGGCAGGCACCAGGACATCAGACTGGAAGGCAGGCACATCAGACTGGAAGGCAGGCACCAGGACATCAGACTGGAAGGCAGGCACATCAGAAAGGAAGGCAGGCGGGGGCGTGGCCTGGACCGGCATGGCGTAGGAAGCAAAGAACGAGAGCTCCGCTTGCCTACTATCCGTAATATCAAATCCTGGAGGTAATCCTGCTTATTATACGACCACGTTTGGGCTCGCTGTCCTGCCTGACCCCTGTGGAGCATGTCACCGCCGAAACAAAAGACGGATCCAGCGGCAAAACTGGCAAAGAACAGGAACACTGAAAGGGACGCTGTAGGGGAAAATGGCGCCAGCGCCTCTCCCCATGCTGACTCAGCGGCAGAAGATACGGCGCGGGTGCTCGAAGCGATCTCGGATTGCAAGAGCACCTTGACCAGCAAGATCGAGGAAGTCAAAGTGGACGTATCATTAATACGCCAAGACCTACAAAAGCTAAGAGAGCGTGTCACGGAGACTGAAACCCGCCTAAGCCGAGTGGAAGATGAGGTCCCGCCATTACAAGTCCACACCGAACAACTGCAGCACCAACTTAACGTGATGTTAGCTAAACAAGACGACATGGAAAACCTCTTAAGGAGGTGCAACTTGCGGTTTGTCCGCCTGCCAGAGGGCTCAGAGGGCTTTGACCCCCCCTCGTTTCTGGAGAACTTACTAGTAAACACATTTGGGAGAGCTGAGTTTTCCACTACGTTTGTGATCGAACGGGCACACAGGCTCAAGGGGCTCCTCCGAGAACATTTATTGCCAAACTACTCAATTTCCGAGACCGGGATACAGTACTCCGGCTCACCAGGTTGAAGGGCAATATACCCTTCCAGAACACAGAAATCAAGGTATTCCCAGATTTCTCAGCGGAAGTCCAGAAGAAGAGGGCCACATTTACAGAAGCAAAGCGCCAGCTGCGGACCCGCCATTACTCCTATGCGATGCTCTTTCCGGCACGGCTGCGAGTTGTTGGTGACGACAGAACACATTTTTTCGACACACCTGAAGCTGTTCTTCAATGGCTGGAACGAAGGGCATCTCCACGTCGTGACCCGGCCTAAAATCACCGCTCGACTGTCTTCAAAGATGGACTATGGGTGATACGGATCTACATGTCCCGCTGTCCTGTTACCCTGCAGGTACTGTAATTAAAATCTGTTGCGAATCGCGTATCCCCCTTACCTACACTGCTTGCACATACATTTTTCGAACGGGGGGATGGAGTGATTGGCGGAACATTCGGATCTAGCTACCCAAGATGGACATACTATCTACAAGATGCATAAGTTTATGCCAATACGCCTGCCTGTAGGCTTGCTGTGCGTTCCCCGGGAGCTGGGTATGGACGAGAGCCCACCTGAAACATACAAATTATGACTCACGGTTCTTAATGCTAAAGGCAAGCTGCTCAGTATAGGGACATTCAAATTCTGGGGAGAATGGGTATATCCCCGAGTTTGGTACAATCGCTCCTGCTGTTCATGCCTGTTTTACAGCGAATTATCGCTCCCCTAGTCACGGGTGTCCCCTCGGACCCCGTCTGCTTTTTTCTTATTTTTTGTTGTCTCAGTAACAGTTGCTCTAGGGCACAAGAGAGGTTTCCCTGGCATGCCTGGCAACAGCAATCTGCATGGATGCATAAATGGATGCATTGCCTACCCAGGTATGCCAGCGTGTTGAAGCAACCAAGTTTAGAATGTTTTGAGTGGTTCTGCATTTGGTTTACATGCTACATGCTGAAAAATGATAAAATATGGTGTTTACTCATTGCTATGATGTTCTTTTCTAATAATCAATATATTGGGGGGTTTCTACACGCAAATGATACTGGGGGTCCCCGTCTGCTTGGCTTTACATATCTGGGTATAGGGCTAGGAAGGGGAGACGTGCAATCCCTCACATATGGCGAGGTCAAAATTGTAATGGATACTGAATATGCGATATACACAGACGTAAAGAAGCTCCTATGCAGGATGTCAAATGCTTGACTTGGAATGTGAGAGGTCTCAGGGCTAAACCCAAACGTAACGCAGCATTAGCATATCTTAAAACATTACATGCGGACATTATGGTTTTGGTCGAGACCCATCTCACGGGCCAACTACAAATGACGCTTAAGAAACCATGGGTGGGTTGGCTCTATCAAGCCCCCTACTCTGCTAACTCTAGGGGAGTGGCTATACTTGTGGCGAAGACAGTACAGTTTGTGTTACTAACGCTTAAATCTGACCCACAGGGTAGATTTATATTCCTACACGCTAAAGTGAATGGGCTAGAATTGTTAATTTTGGCTTTTTACATCCCACCTCCCTTTCAACTTAATGTTATACACGAGGGGATAGCGTACATGTCTCAATTCCCCACTGTCCCTGCGATGTGGCTAGGTGATTTTAACAATATACTAAATAGGGAATTAGACCGTCTATCATTGACACCCCAAGATGTACCCATCCAACCCATCACAAGATTTGGCAGGATAATAACCGATTTGGCCTTAATAGACACATGGAGACACCGTAATCCATTAGAGAAGGCATACTCCTGTTTTTCCACCTCTCACAATGCCATGTCCCGCATCGACCTCATCCTCATCTCCAGCACCATTACCCCTCTACTCCGACAGGTAGGATTCAACCCGCGCATACTATCTGACCATGCCCCATACTGGATTACACTCAGGGTTGGCTCTCCCTCCGGGTCATACAGTTGGAAGCTTAACCCATTTTGGCTGACGGCTGTCCCAGGCCTGGAGGAAGCAGCCGGCGAATGGGAATTCTTTTTTCAGACAAACAAGGGCACGGCACCTCCAGAGCTCATTTAGGACATTTTCAAATCTCATGCACGCATGTTCTTGTCACAACGCATCTCCCGCTATCGAAAGACTTCCTCCCAGGTTCTTAGACAAGCTGAACAATCCCTCATGGAGGCAGAGCAGAAGTTCACAGCTGACCCATCTGCGGCAACGGCAGACCAATTAAAATTACAAACCAGAATAGTAAACAATCTATATTTTGAAAAAGCGGATAGGAAAATTTATTATAATAAGCAGAGGCACTACGAATGCGGAGAACGGGCGGGCCAACTTCTGGCCTATCTAGCACACCTAGATCATAGACCTCCTACAGTGGTCGAACTTCGGGATGCAGACGGTAAGCTGCTGACTGAGCCTGATGCAGTGGCGGGGGAGTTCCGCTCCTTCTTCGCATCCATATACTCCTCTAATGCTAACGCTTCTGTAGAAGAGACAAAAACACTGCTATCCAACATAGAACTGCCCTGCCTCACGCAAACCCAGATAGACCAGTTAGAAGCCCCCATCACCGAGAGCGAGATAACAAAAGCCATATCCCTGCTTAAACCATCAAAGGCGCCGGGGTCCGACGGACTGCCCCTAGAATTTTATAAAACATATAGTGAGACATTGATTCCCAAGCTGTGTGATTTATTTACCCACATTTTTAAATCCGAGTCCCTACCCTCATCCATGCGCGAAGCAAACATAGTCCTGAAAAATCCGGAAAAATCTCGAACTTCCGGAGTCCTACCGCCCGATATCCCTCCTTCAACTGGATATTAAGATATTGGCCAAGGTCCTGGCGCTCTGTCTAAATGCGGTGATGCTCTCATTGATCCACCCGGATCAAACCGGATTCATGCCGGCAAAAAACACGGCATATAACTTGCGCAGGCTCCATATGAATGTCCAGGCAGAACACAACACCATGGGCTCTAGAGTGGTGGTGTCCTTGGACGCCGCCAAGGCGTTCGATTCTGTAGAGTGGACATACCTGTGGGAGTGCCTCGCAAAATTTGGATTCGGGCCCCGATTTATTAAATGGATCCAATTGTTATATCAGAGTCCATGCGCCAGGATCTTGGTCAATGGGAGGGTTTCTGACCCGTTTCCTCTTTCCAGGGGTACCCGGCAGGGGTGCCCACTTTCCCCCCTGTTGTATGCACTTGCGGTGGAGCCCCTCGCTGCGTCCCTCAGAGCGCACTCAGGCATTATAGGACTATCCCACGAGAATCTATCAGAAAAGATAAGCCTATATGCTGATGATATGCTCCTTTACCTAGCAGACGCAGGCTCGTCCTTACAGTTGGCCCTAGAGGTAATTCAAAATTTTGGTAGACACTTGGGACTGAAGATCAATTGGGATAAATCCCAAATCCTCCCGATCGACATTGGCGCTCCAACCAAGGAACAATCCGCGTCCCCACTCCTCAGGGTCAGTGCCATGACATACTTAGGGATTGTGATAACTCGATCACCGGAAGACTACGTCCGCCTCAATTTAGAACCCTTGATAGCAATCCAGAAACACAAAACACAGACCTGGGCTAAGCTACCCCTTGGAGTGCTAGGAAGGATCAATTTAATTAAAATGGTTCTAATCCCTAAATTTTTATATGTGCTGTGGCACTCCCCGATTTACCTACCATTAAGGATCTTTAAATCTATCGAGGCCATCCTTAACTCATTTGTCTGGGGATCTAATCGTCATAAACTATCCTGGCAAACGTTGAAGAATCCCACAGACTTGGGAGGTGCGGCCCTACCCGATTTCAACTTGTACTATTTAGCGGCACAACTGTCCCATTTTTTTCACTTAGATAAACATGACAAAATCCGTTGCATATCCCTGCTATGTGCCCCACAGGGACGCAGAATTTCACACCCCTTCCAGGCCCTTTTTAAAGGCACATATAAACTGGATAATAGAAAAGGACTACTGTACCACTACTGTAGAGTCTGGGAAATAGCAAAGCACAAACTTAAAATACCACCCACGCATTCCCATGCACCCCTATGGGATAATCCAGACTTGGGAGAACTCCTAAAAGTGCCAAATCCCGAACTATGGCTCCATTATGGGGTAGGAGTCCTTTCGGATGCTTACCATGATAATGTCCTAAAATCATTTCAACAACTCAAAACAGATTTTGACCTACCTAATAATATGCTCTTTCGATATTTCCAGCTCCGCCACGCCCTTAATACTCAATTTAGAGAGACTCCCCCCAATTTAGAACAAACGGATGTTCTGTATATTATGTTGGGGTCTGACCACCGCAAATTTATTTCTGAACTCTACAATTCACTGCTTAGACCCACGGCAGTGGCAATAGCATATAAACTGAAAGACAGATGGTCGAAGGACGTGGGGGAGCTGGAGGATGATGAATGGGGGGATGCCCTAGAGACCTGTAAAAAAAAGTTTCCACCAAATTGTCGGATCGTCTCACACACTTGTACATTCTACACAGATCCTATTTGACACCTCACCGTATAACCAAATACAAGCCCAATCAAAACCCAAATTGCCCCAGATGTAATAATCCCTCTAGTACTTTCTTTCATCTCCTCTGGCTATGTCCAGCTGTACAAGATTTTTGGTCCCAAATAGTAAAATTTATCCATGACGAAATGGGATCTCCACTGACATTATGCCCCAAACAATGTTTATTGGGGGTGTTTCCAAACCCTGACTCAGACAAATACCATAAGATATTTCTTCAGGAAACGTTTATAGCCAGATTGCTAATAGCTAGAAGATGGATGCAAACCGTTCCCTCAACACTGGGCGAGTGGATAGCTAATATTAATGGTGTACTTCCATACAAAAAAGAAATCTATACTCACAGGGGATGCCCGAACAAATATGGCAAAGGGTGGGATATCTGGCTGTATAATGTACCATTGACTATAGGCTGATCTCCTGCAGGAGGGTGGGGGAGGGAGCGACGGGATACTCTGGGTGTACTGAGAGTGGGTAAAGTGTTCTCGCTACGGGATGGCCTTGTATCATTACCATATACCCTATTGACCTCATTTTCTGTTGTATCCCAATTTCATTATTATTGTAACACGAACGTCTATACTCTGTATGTACTTATATATTTTCAATAAAAACACCACGTCAATTGTAAAAAAAAGAAAGGAAGGCAGGCACATCAGACTGGAAGGCAGGCATCGAGACATCAGGCTGGAAAGCGGGCACATCAGACTAGAAGGCGGGCACATCAGACTGGAAGGCGGGCACATCAGACTGGAAGGCAGGCACCAGGACATCAGACTGGAAGGCAGGCACATCAGACTGGAAGGCAGGCACTGAGACATCAGGCTGAAAGGCAGGCACCAAGACATCAGGCTGGAAAGCGGGCACATCCGACTGGAAGGCAGGCACAAGAACATCAGACTGGAAGGCAGGCACGTCAGACTAGGAGGCTGAAAGGCAGGCACCGAGACATCAGGCTGGAAAGCGGGCACATCAGACTGGAAGGCAGGCACCGAGACAGGCTGAAAGACAGGCACCGAGACATCAGGCTGGAAGGTGGGCACATCAGACTGGAGGGCGGGCACATCAGACTGGAAGGCAGGCACCAGGACAGCTCACTGGAAGGCAGGCACATCAGACTGGAACGCTGGCTCTTCGGGCTGGAACGCTGGCTCTGGCTCCACGGGCTGGAACACTGGCACTGGAACTTCGAACTGGGACAGATTGGTGGGTGTGGAGGCAGGTCGGGTTAATGGCAGGATCGTTTTGGTTTGGAAAGGAGGATTGGGATATGGCAGAGAAGAGGTAACAGTAGCTGGGGGAAGTTTCTGTGGGTTTGTAGGCAGCTGAGAAGAGGCAGGTGGGTTGAATGCAGGATAGGTACAGGGAGCAGAGACCGGATATGAGTATTTGGTTGGGAGCAGCGTATACTGAGGTTGACATGGGTGATGGAGAAACATACATTTGGGTAGGCTGGTTTTTGATGGCAGAGGTGGTTTGTTTGGCTGGAGCTGATTGCACCATGTCAGATCATGCTGAAAGTATAGGTTGTACAAACTGTGGTTTTAAATCTCCGTCTAACAAAAGACTGAGCAGACACAATGCACTCAGCAACCACCTGTGGGGAACAGGCTGAATAGTGCTCACAAAAATCGGCAGGATCATCTTCAAAAAGCCATACTAGGGATACAACCTGATTCATATCAAAAGGAGGAGTGAAATCATCATGGCCCTCTGGAATACAGGGTAGGGCCAGCTCAGTACAGGTACAGATCTTGATCAAAGTTTTCACCACCCAAACAATATATAACCCTGATCGACCAGGGAGTGAGCCAAATGTATAGTTGCAAACAACTGGTCACTAGACCATCCTTTCAAAGCCTGGCGGCAATAATCACCACTTTCAGATGCCAGCAGAGAAAAATAAATAACCTCATTGGCATTCATTTGTGCAACCAAACTGAATCAAAATGGTTCCCCTGTGCAGCCACTTCTGGTCAGAGATGGCCCTGGTATTCTGTCATAAACCAGATGTGACCAGAACTGTGTGACTGCAACAGAGTAACCAGACATAAATAGGTGAAAGTAAGTTTATTAAGTTAAATGCATATACATGTGAACACACCACCAATACAAACAGAGTGAACAAACCAAACAGTGATAATAAACCAACCAGCATATGTAGCAAAAGAGAGTACCAGAATCGTAGTCAAGCCAGGCCAGGGTCATAAACGGGAGATCAGTAGATGGGGGGCCAGGAGTAAACAGACAGGGAACAAGATGGAAGGGATCAGGCTGCAGGGCAAAGATCCAGGGCTACAGGAACAGATATAACAGGTACAGGATACGGGATACAGGAATCAGGGTTCAGGATAACAGGTAAACAGGCTGCAGGTCAGGGCACAAGGACAATACCAGGGCCAGGTGTGTGTGCACTTGCCAGGTATTTATACAATAGCTGCTAACAAGGTCAGGTGAAGCCTGATTGCAGAAGGTAATACCTGCTCCACACTACCAGGATCCCTCAGTACTGCACGCCAAATGATCGATATTACCAGCGGAGGAAACCTTTCCTGACAGGAAGCCCATAAAATGCTCTGGTGCAACCAATTACCTTCAGACTACACATAATTAGTGAAATGATGTCCACCTGTATGCAATCTAAGTGTCACATGATCTGTCATTACGTATACACACCTTTTTGAAAGGCCCCAGAGGCTGCAACACCTAAGAAAGAGGCACCACTAACCAGACACTGCCATGAAGACCAAGGAACTCTCCAAACATGTAAGAGACAATGTTGTTGAGAAGTAAAAGTCAGGGTTAGGTTATAAAAAAAAAAAATAGGGCTGCGGAAATTAACGATTAATTCCTCGATTAATTGTTAATTTTTTTGATCAAAATTTTTTTGATCGGTAGGCTGCCTGCCCTGGGGCCACTTTGGGCCAAGCTGTGACTGCAGCGCTCCGCTTCCTCCTCCTCCACTATATGTCATACACAGCCTGCGGGCATCTCCCGCTGAGTGTGAAAACTTTGGCCGCGCTGTGAGAAAAGTCCCGCCCTCCTCCTAGATCAGCTCGTGTGATAGACGCAGTGTTCTGTCTATCACACAAGCTTATCTAGGAGGAGGGCAGGACTTTTCTCACAGCGCGGCCAAAGTTTTCACACTCCGCTCCAAGACACACAGCGGGTGATGCCCGCAGACTGTGTAATCCAGGCACAGGCACTGACTACAGTGAGGCTGCAATTATGGGCACGGTGAGACTGCATTATGGGAGCAGTGAGACTGCATTATGGGCACGGTGAGGCTGCCATTATGGGCACGGTGAGGCTGCCATTATGGGCACAGCGAGGCTGCGATTATGGGCACTGTGAGACAGCATTATGGGCACGGTGAGGCTGAGATTATGGGCACGGCGAGGCTGCGATTATGGGCACGGCAAGGCTGCGATTATGGGCCCGGTGAGACTGCATTATGGGAATGGTGAGGCTGCGATTATGGGCATGGTAAGTCTGAGATTATGGGCACGGTGAGACTGCATTATGGGCACGGAAAGGCTGCGATTAGGGGCACGGTGAGGCTGAGATTATGGGCACGGTGAGGCTGAGTTTATGACGTGTGACGTCCTAGCCATGCCCCGCTATGTCCGGTCTTTGGCCGTTGCCATAACAACGGTGCTAAATCAGCTAAAAGTAGTTGGATCTGTATGTGCATTATAATTAATCGAAATTAGTCGATTAATCGATTAAAAAAAAATGTATGTATTGAACACGAAAATTTTAATCAGTAACAGCCCTAAAAAAAAAAAATATCCAAATCTTTGATGATTCCTAGGAGCACCATCAAATCTATCATAACCAAATGGAAAGAACATGGCACAACAACAAACCTGCCAAGGGACGGCCGCACACCAAAACTCACAGACCGGGCAAGGAAGGCATTCATCAGAGAGGCAGCACAGAGACCTAAGGTAGCCCTGGAGGAGCTGCAGAGTTCCACGGCAGAGACTGAAGTATCTATATATAGGACAAATAAGCCGTACGTTCCATAGAGTTGGGCTTTATGGCAGAGTGGCCAGAAGAAAGCCATTACTTTCAGCAAAAAACAAAATGGCATGCTTTGAGTTTGCGAAATGGCATGTGGGAGACTCCCAAAATGTGTGGAGGAAGGTGCTCTGGTCTGATGAGACTAAAATTTAACTTTTTGGCCATCAAAGAAAATGCTATGTCTGACGCAAATCCAACACATCACATCACCCAAAGAACACCATCCCCACCGTGAAGCATGGTGGTGGCAGCATCATGCTGTGGGGATGTTTTTCAGCAGTCGGGACTGGGAAACTGTTCGGAGTTGAGGGAAAGATTGATGGTGCTAAATACAGGGATATTCTTGAGCAAAACCTGTACCACTGTGTGTGATTTGAGGCTAGGACGGAGGTTCACCTTCCAGCAAGACAATGACCCCAAACACACTGCTAAAGCAACACTTGAGTGGTTTAAGGGGAAACATGTAAAAGTGTTGGAATGGCCTAGTCAAAGCACAGACCTCAATCCAATAGAAAATCTGTGGTTAGACTTAGATTGCTGTTCACAAGCGCCAACCATCCAACTTGAAGGAGCTGGAGCAGTTTTGCAAGGGGGAATGGGCAAAAATCCCAGTGGTATGATGTGGCAAGCTCATAAAGACTTATCTGAAATGACTTGGAGCTGTGATAGCCGCAAAAGGTGGCTCTACAAAGTATTGACTTTAGGGGGGTGAATAGTTATGCACATTGAGTTTTTCTGTTATTTTGTCCTATTTGTTGTTTGCTTCACAATAAAAAAAAAAATCTTCAAAGTTGCGGGCATGTTCTGTAAATTAAATGATGCAAATAATCCATGTTAATTCCAGGTTGTGAGGCAACAAAATACGAGGGGGGGGGTGAATACTTTTGCAACGCACTGTATGTATATCGATTTCTTCTTTACAGGGCTAGATAGGTTAGTCTTAGATTGTGGATTCCTGTAGATTTAGAGATTTCAGTTTTAGGCTGGACTTCCACTTTAAGGTAGGCTCAGTCAGACATTGGTCAGCTTCTGTGTGAAGTAACGCATATGTGATGGAAACATTTAATTTAAAAAAAAATGATCATTCATTCTGAGGTTTACTGTATATGTGTCTGTGAAACTGTTACTTGTGGCACAGTTATTAGGAGTATTTTGTGGTACAAGGACTATGTATGTGTGTGCAGTATATACAGCGAGTAGGCACAGATTCTGTTTAACCACTTCAATACAGGGCATTTTCACCCCCTTCCTGCCCAGACCAATTTTTAGTTTTCAGTGCTCTTGCACTTTAAATGACAATTGCGCGGTCGTGCGATGTTGTACCCAAACAAAATTGACGTCCTTTTTTTCCCACAAATAGAGCTTTCTTTTGGTGGTATTTGATCACCTCTGCTGTTTTTTTTTTTGCACTATAAACAAAAGAAGAGCGACAAGTTTGAAAAAAACACAATTTTTTTACTTTTTGCTATAATATCCCAATTCAGTTTAGGCCGATATGTATTCCTCTACATATTTTTGGTAAAAAAAATTGCAATAAGCATATATTGATTGGTTTGTGCAAAAGTTATAGCGTCTACAAAATACGGGATAGAATTATGGCATTTTTTTTTTTTTTTTTGTAATGACGGCGATCTGCGATTTTTTTCATGACTGTGACGGACATATTGGACACTTTTGACACATTTTTGGGACCATTCACAGTTATACAGCGATCAGTGCTATAAAATTGCACTGATTACTGTGTAAATGTGACTGGCAGAGAAGGGGTTAACACTAGGGGATGATCGAGGGGTTAATTATGTTTCCTAGGGAGTGATTCTAACTGTAGGGGGTAGGGATTCACAAAGGGGAGGAGACCGATCAGTGTTCCTCTGTACACGGAACACACCATCGTTCTCCTCTCATCTGACAGGACGTGGATCTGTGTGTTTACACACACAGATCCAATGTCTTGCTCGGGTAATGGCAATCGCGGGTGCCCGGTGAACATCGCGGGTCCCGAGCAAAGCGATGGGCGCGCACGCCCCCTAGATGGCCGGGAACCCCAGGACGTCATATGACGTTCGCCCAGGATGGGAGATCCCTTCTGCGGGCGTCATATTACTATGGGCAGGTAGGGAAATGGCAGATGGCACCCCCCCCCAATTACCCCATTTTGGAAAGTAGACACCCCAAGCTATTTGCTGAGAGGCATGTTGAGTCCATGGAATATTTTATATTTTGACACAAGTTGCGGGAAAGTGACAATTTTTTTTTTTTTTTTTGCACAAAGTTGTCACTAAATGATATATTGCTCACACAAGCCATGGGCATATGTGGAATTGCCCCCCCAAATACATTTAGCTGCTTTTCCTGAGTATGGGGATACCACATGTGTTGGACTTTTTGGGAGCATAGCTGCGTACGGGGCTCCGAAAACCAATCACCGCCTTCAGGATTTCTAAGGGTGTAAATTTTTGATTTCACTCTTCACTGCCTATCACAGTTTCGGAGGCCATGGAATGCCCAGGTGGCACAACCCCCCCCAAATGACCCCATTTTGGAAAGTAGACACCCCAAGCTATTTGCTGAGAGGTATGGTGAGTATTTTGCAGCTCTCATTTGTTTTTGAAAATGAAGAAAGACAAGAAAAAAAATATTTTTTTTCTTTTTTCAATTTTTAAAACTTTGTAACAAAAAGTGAGGTCTGCAAAATGCTCACTATACCTCTCAGCAAATAGCTTGGGGTGTCTACTTTCCAAAGTAGGGTCATTTGGGGGGGGGGGTTGTGCCACCTGGGCATTCCATGGCCTCCAAAACTGTGATAGGCAGTGAAGAGTGAAATAAAAAATGTACGCCCTTAGAAAGCCTGAAGACGGTGCTTGGTTTTCGGGGTCCCGTACGCGGCTAGGCTCCCAAAAAGTCTCACACATGTGGTATCCCTGTACTCAGGAGAAGCAACAGAATGTATTTTGGGGTGTAATTTTACATATTCCCATGGCATGTTTGAGCAATATATCATTTAGTGACAACTTTGTGCAAAAAAAAAAAAAAAAATATTGTCTTTTTCCCGCAACTTGTGTCACAATATAAAATATTCCATAGACTCGACATGCCTCTCAGCAAATAGCTTGAGGTGTCTACTTTCCAAAATGGGGTCATTTGGGGGGGGTTTGAACTGTCCTGGCATTTTATGCACAACATTTATGTCACACATCACCAACTCTTCTAACCACTTGAAGACAAAGCCCTTTCTGACACTTTTTGTTTACATGAAAAAATTATTTTTTTTGCAAGACTTTGAACCCCCAAACATTATATATTTTTAAAGCAAATGCCCTACAGATTAAAATGGTGGGTGTTTGATTTTTTTTTTTTCACACAGTATTTGCGCAGCGATTTTTCAAACGCATTTTTTGGGGAAAAAACACACTTTTTTAAATTTTAATGCACTAAAACACACTATATTGCCCAAATGTTTGATGAAATAAAAAAAGATGATCTTAGGCCTAGTACATGGATACCAAACATGACATGCTTTAAAATTGCACACAAATGTGCAGTGGCAACAAAATAAATACATTTTTAAAAGCCTTTAAAAGCCTTTACAGGTTACCACTGTAGATTTACAGAGGAGGTCTACTGCTAAAATTACTGCCCTCGATCTGACCTTCGCGGTGATACCTCACATGCATGGTGCAATTGCTGTTTACATTTGACGCCAGACCGACGCTTGCGTTCGCCTTAGCATGAGAGCAGGGGGGGACAGAGGTGCTTTTTTTTTTTCTTTTTTTTTTTCTTTATTATTTTTTTTCTTTTTTATCTTATTTTTAAACTGTTCCTTTCATTTTTTTTTATCATTTTTATTGTTATCTCAGGGAATGTACATATCCCCTATGATAGCAATAGGTAGTGACAGGTACTCTTTTTTGAAAGAATTGGGGTCTATTAGACCCTAGATCTCTCCTCTGCCCTCAAAGCATCTGACCACACCAAGATCGGTGTGATAAAATGCTTTCCCAATAGCGCTGTTTACATCCAGCGAAATCTAAGTCATGAAATGCTCGTAGCTTCCGGTTTCTTAGGCCATAGAGATGTTTGGAGCCACTCTGATCAGCTCTATGGTCAGCTGGCTGAATCATTGGCTGCATTCTCAGGTTCCCTGTTGAGACAGGAGAGCCAGAGAAAAACACGGAAGACGGTGGGGGAGGGGCATTCCCTCCCACTGCAAAAAAAAGCAGTCTAGAGGCTAATTAGCTGCTAGGATTGCTTTTACATGAAAGCCAACCGCTGGCTGAAAAGAATGATACCAAGATGATACCTAAACCTGCAGGCATCATTCTGGTATAACCACTCAAAGTCGTGAATGGCGTACCTGAAGACAAAAAAATGGTTAACAATAAAACACAGTAAACGGTAAAGTATAATAAATTGCATACCTGAAAAGCAAACATGATAAAACATAATAACAATAAAACATTGCAGAATAGAATACAGTAAAAAAGAGCAGAACAATAGAGAGAGAATAGAGAGAGAGAGAGAGAGAACAATGAAACAACTATTTTTTTTCATTTTATATATTTTTTTGTGTTTTTTTTTTTTTTTTTTTTTTTTTTTACACTTTTTTTGTAACTGTAACTTTTATAACTGTAACCGGTTCCAGGTTCGTGTCTCTCAAAATGCGATGGCATCTTGGGAGACCCAGTGAAAGTGTGCCTAGTCTGTGCAGTGCTGTACCCTACACTAATACTTAACTAGTGTATGGTAGCGTTCAAAACATTCACCAATGCAAAGACCAGGATTGTCAGGACAGGAGGGATAATAATAGCGGGTGTCACGCCTATATCCGCACTTGCTGCAGACACAACATCTTTTTTAGGGGGGTTCGTTGGGTAGGGGTACTCGGGAGGACATAAAAATGCCTCTCATGCAGCTGACTGCATTTGGTTGGGAATGTGAATGGGGGAAGTACGGGTGCTGCAGAAGCGGTGGGTTCCCAATTAGGATTGGCGAATGCAGCAGGAAGGGCACTATGGGCACGGCGGGCCTGTTTGTCTTCTTGGTGGCAGCGGGACACTACTTGTGCTTGCCACCTCGCCAGCTCGAACTGCACTTATGGGACTCGCCATGTCACCAAGTGTTACTGCAGTGCTTGTTTGACTACAACCGGGGTGTACTGGGTGCTTGCCAGTTCACCAAAACGCTACCAAAAAAACTGTTAGCGATCGCAGATATCAGGCCTGACTCTGCGAACGCTGCAGTTATGCGTTTAGTGTTTTGTAAGTGACAGCGATCGATCGATACTGCACTTGGCTGGGCTGGGCCGGGCGGAGGGGCAAAACGCAGGTGCTAGCAGGTATCTGGGCTGATCCCGCTAACACTGCGTTTTTGGGAACCCTAAACTGCTGGTGATGCTAGTATAGATCTGATCGGATCAGATATTGATCCATTCAGATACTATACCACTAAGGGAAGCGCATGCTGCGTGCGTGGGTGTTAGCGGCACTGGCGCTAACCTGACGCTGCCTGGGGAGACGCATATCACCGCCGGGCAATCAGGGCTAATCCTTTGTTGGGTAATAAACGGCGGGTGCCCTGACACTATAAAAAATAAACTAACCAGCGTCACCCGTAACAGTTATACGGTGATCACTGGTGAAAGGGTTAACTAGGGGGCAATCAAGGGGTTAAAACCTTTATTAGGTAGTATATAGGGGTCCCTGACGCTATAAAACGCTGACGGCGAACCTATATATTTACTTCCCTAACTAGCGTCACCAGTGACACTAATACAGCGATCAGAAAAATGATCGCTTAGTGACACTGGCGACGGGGGGTGATCAAGGGGTTAAAACTTTAGTAGGGGGGGTTAGGGGGGTATGCTAGACCTAAAGGGGGCTAACACTAACTGCCCTACCACACTAACTGTCACAAACTGACACCAATGCAGTAATCAGAAAAAAAAAAAAACTGCTTGGTGTCAGTGTGATGGGAGGGGTGATCGGGGGAGTAATGTGTGCCTGGCATGTTCTACTGTGTGTGTTGGTGCACTCACATTGATGTCTTCTGTCTTCGGCGCCGGAACGGAAAATACTGAGCCGAGGAGAGATGACATCACTTCTTCTGCTGCTGTTTACTATACAGCAGCAGAGGAATGATCCCATTGGCCGGGAGCGATCGCGAGGGGGGGGCCACGAATGGATGGCCTCCCCCTCACCTCCGATCGCCGGGGGACAAATGCCGACCGCCTCCGGCACCGGGGGGGGGGGGGTCCGATTGGACCCCCCTGCCCGCAGGAGGCAGATCACGTACAGGTACGTGATTCTGCCTGCCCGTGCCATTCTGCCGACGTATATCGTCGCGAGGCGGTCGGCAAGTGGTTAAAGGTGGCCCTGGCAAAATCTGGTGCAGGTCTGCATAGAAACCAATCAGCTTTTAGGTTTTATTGTCTAAGCTTTATTAACCACTTCCCTACCGGGCCAATTCTGACATTTCTCTCTTACATGTAAAAATCATCATTTTTTTGCTAGAAAATTACATAGAACCCCCAAACATTATATATGTTTTTTTTAGCAAAGACCCTAGAGAATACAATGGCGGTTGTTGCAACTTTTTATCTCACACAGTATTTGCACAGGAATTTTTCGAACACGTTTTTTTGAGGAAAAAAACAGTTTTGTGTTTTAAAAAAAAAAAAACAAAACAGTAAAGTTAGCCCAATGTTTTTGCATTTTGTGAAAGATGAAGTTACGCCGAGTAAATAGATACCTAACATGTCACGCTTCAAAATTGCACACGCTCGTGGAATGGCGCCAATGTTCAGTACTTAAAAATCCCCATAGACGACGCTTGAAATTATTTTACTGGTTACATGTTTTGAGTTACAGAGGAGGTCTAGGGACAAAATGATTGCTCTCGCTCCAACGTTTGTGGCGATACCTCATATGTATGGTTTGAACACCGTTTTCATATGTGGGCGGGACTTACGTATGCGTTCGCTTTTGCGTGCGAGCACACGGGGACAGCGGCGCTTTAAATTTTTATTTTTTTTTATTGTTAATTATATTTTATTTTTTTTATTTTGACCCTTTTTGGAAAAAAAAAAAAAATTGCTCACTTTTATTCCTATTACAAGGAATGTAAACATCCCTTGTAATAGCAATATGGCATGTCAGGTGCTCTTAATAGTGAGATATGGGGTCAATAAGACCCCATATCTCATCACTAGGCTGGGAAGCCTGAAATAAAAAAAATAAATAAAACGATCACCGCTTCCCAGCCGAAGCGGCGCCTTTTTTTGAATGGAGAGGCCGGGCGTGACGTCATAACATCGCGCCCGGCCTCCGACTATCATAGAGACTCCGGCAACCATCTGGTCCGCCGGAAATCTCTATGATCTACATCCGGCGCCGGCGGATCCGCTCTCTGCCTCACCGATCGTAACGGTGAGTCGGAACAAGCACCGGAGGGCGGTGGGAGGGGGGGGATGTCCCCTCTCGCCTCCCATAGGAACGATCAAGCGGCGGAACGGCCGCTGTGATCATTCCTATGGTGTAGAGATTCGCCGGCTAAAACCGGCAATATCTGAATGATGTCTGTAATGATGCCCAGGACGTCATATGACGGTGGGCGGGAAGTGGTTAAACAAGCTGACGTTAGAAGCTGATTGGCTACCATGCACAGCTGCACCAAATTTTGCACTCTGCAGTTTTAGTAAATCAACCCTATATACTATACCTAATCCACATGGTTTAGCAAGAGTCTATGATTTATTTAGACCGTATGGAGAAAGGGTATTCAACTGGTAAATCCAGAAGGCTTCCCTCTGGCACAGTCTAGTGAATCTGTTATAGTTGATGGATTTTTCAACCTGTTCTATAATCACAGCTGTTACCAAGTCTGGATTTTTGTTGCGGTGAGATGACACATGGCAGGAGAAATGGGACTGTATTCTTGATGCTGAACCTGTGTTTAATAAATTGTTGATGAAAAGTTTGAATGGTTCTCCCAACATATTGCAAGGTCGGTTGAGTAGGTATATTACGTACGCAGTTCAGATGGGATGTGATAGGCAAGGTTTTAGAATTGCTGATGGAATAGAAGGTCTTGCTGACATTCGTTGTTATGGTTGTGTTCCTGGAGGGAGGACCAGGTAGGGAAGGATTTTGAGGTCAAAAAATTTCAGACCTGGGTGAAGCCATGTGATGACCAGCACCTAAAAGACAATTCAAGATGTTCAATTTCAAGTATGAAATTCAAGTATGAAGGATGGGTGATAGAGGTAAGAACACGGATAGTGAGTTGAATCTCATAGCTTGAAACTGTGAGCCATTAGAGGACTTAAAAGAGGATAAAACCATTTTGGGGAGGGAATCACAGTTTGGCAGCTCCAGGAACACCCACAAATAAACTTCCACCATGGCATGAAGGGGAGACAACTGGGATATCTGTGCTGTCTTGTTGTTCAGTCAAGGTTGGGGACTCCTAACCCACCCCGTTTCCTATGAGCATATAGGGTATCTTGCGCTATTCTTGGATGTTTGTAGGTCCAGATACAGTCATGGCCAAAAATATTGGTACCCCTGCATTTCTGTCAGATAATGCACCACTTCACCAGAAAATTGTTGCAATTACAAATGTTTAGGCAGTCTCATGTTTATTTCTTTTGCTTGTATTGTATGACACAAAAAAGTGAAGAAACAAAAAGCCAAATCCACACATTCTTGGAAAAATGGACTGGACAAAATTATTGGCACTCTCAATTTAATATTTGGTAGCACACCCCTTGGAAAAAATAACTGGAATCAATCGCTTCCTGTAACCATCAATTAGTTTCTTACACATCTCCACTGGAAATTTGGACCACTCTTTCGCCAATTGCTCCAGGTCTCTCAGATTTGGAGGGTTCCTTTTTCCAACTACTGTTTTGAGATCTGTCCACAGGTGCTCTATGGGATTTAGATCTAGACTCATTGATGGCCAGTTCAGTACTCTCCAGTGCTTTGTCTTAAACCATTTCTGGGTGCTTTTTGACGTGAGCTTTGGGCCATTGTCCTGCTGTAAGATCCATGACCTCTCACAGAGACCCAACTTTCTGACACTGGGCCCTACATTGCACCCCAGAATTCTTTGGTAGTCTTCAAATTTCATAATGTCATGCACACGGTCAAGACATCCAGTGCCTGAGGCAGCAAAACAACCTCAAAACACCAGTGAACCTCTGCCATGTTTGACTGTAGGGACTGTATTCTTTTCTTTAAATGCCTAATTTCTTTTTTTGAAAACAGTAGCCTGATGTGCTGTAGCAAAAAGATGTGATTTTGTTTAGTTTGTCCACTGTACAGTCTCCCAAAAGAATTTTGGCTTCCTCGGGTAACGTTTGGCAAACTCGATCAATTTTTCTTTTTCATCCTAGTCCAGGGAGATTAGCTAGTGTCAGTTGTAGCATCGGAATGCAATTATTTCTTACAATTTTGAGAAGGTGCCAATAATTTTGTCCAGTCTGTTTTTGGAGTTTTGCATGGAATGTGTCCCATTTGGCTTCTGGTTTCCACAATTTTTTGTGTCATACCAATACAAACAATAGAAATAAACATGAGAATGTCTAAACATTTTTAATTGCAAACATTTTCATACATAAACACACACATAGAGTAGATCTATATGTTCTGTATATACAGTATACGCTATACTGCAGGGGAGTGTCTCAAAGGGAGTTTGGAAAAGTCCTGTTCGGAATTTAAAGATCCCCCAGGCTGCTTTCTTACACCTTTCGACACTTCTGATCCACTCTGGGTTTTGCTTCTGTCCCCATCAGGTAGTTTAGGTTCACCTGAGGCAAAGCCAGTGCTTTGCAGCCTAGGGAGCAGAAAGGTTTTGTCTGATGTATCTAAAAAATGTTTTGAAAACTCACTTGGAGGCTGACAAACATTAGACTTTGGCAGCCCGTTAGGAATGCTGATGTGCTGTAAGAGCTGAGACACCACTTGGTTTTGTTTTATTGAAAGTTTCATTTATTTTCCTCTGAAGCACAGCATTGCACCTGTAAATAACGCAAATAAATTCATAGCTGTTTGCAGACATTACTGGACTGGAATCTGTCTAAAATGGTTGCTTAACCAAGGGAGAATTACACCCAATACCCATCCCCAGCTCACAATATATATTGTAAAATTTCAGCATTATGATTAACACTCTTCCAAACCCAAAAGGGAATCTTGAGGAAGGGTGTGGGGGAGGGTGGAAAGTGATGAACAAGGAAATGGAATGTAGACATGGACAGTCTGAGGAGTAGGTGGAAGAGGCAGCTGACTTGGGATCTTCAGCAGGAAGTAGGGGTGCCAAAAAGGGCAGGACCTGCAATTATTTAAAGTGGATGTAAACCCAATTTTTTTTTTTTTTTTTTTTTTTTTTTAATCATACTGTAGAGTATAAGATTTCCTATCATTTGAGCCCAGTCTTGCCACACAGAGTTAATCCATCTCTGAGCAATCCTCTTTTATTGTTCAGTGAGATAAATCTTGACAAACTGAGAAAAACTTTGACAAATACTCCCGCTTGCTGTGAGTGACAGGTGATTTACATATCTCGTGCACCAGCCTAAGACACATGCAGTATTTTTTAATTCCCTCCCACTCCTTTCTTCAGCAGCTCTGCAAGGATTGGCTGTTCCACACCTCAGCATGATTTGGCATGCTTAAGTCATGTGGTTACTTTCCTGTCTTTTCACTGGATGTTAGAAGAATAGCAGAAGATAGCAGAAGTTCAGTGTTAGAAATACACAGGAGAAAATGCATATTGACAAGGGGAGTGTAGAGGTGGGTGGGGAGTCTACTGACATCACGACTCCACCCACCGAGCTCCAGACAACAGACCCACCCACAGAATATGCAGTTTTTCGGGTCTAATAACAGACAGAGGGGAGACACTTGACAGGTAAGGATACATGCAGGAGGCATGTATATCCTTATAGATAACCCGTATGGCAGCAGTTTAGAAAGGATGACATTGGGTTTACATCCACTTTAACTAATTCATAACTCATCAAGGTGGGGGTTGCACCTTGGCCTTTTTGTCTTGGATGTTTTTCCCAACATTGAGTGTGGGCCTTTTCTTGCTGACTGGTATAATTGAGGTCCTGCTCCCATTGAGCTCTTCGGTGCATAGTCATATGTTTTCTCATGCACATGCTAAATGCAATGGCTGGTACTTTTTGCCATGGCTGAAATTCTGCAGGCAGAGGCTGCAGACCACAGCAATCCAATTGGCAGCGAAGGCTCACACTTCAGACCTATTTTAATTTTCTGCCTATTCAAGTCTATCCTGACACTAGCCAGTTTCTATCAAAGACTTATCCAAAGTCTATATTTTCATTATTTTGGGAATAATTGGTGATAAGAGCATGGGAGGGGGTTGCGGTTTTGTCGTGTTTTGCAATCTGTTTTGACATTTTATGAAACTTTTAAGACAGTGCAGTGTGGCACCTTGAAAAAAAGAAACACACAAACTATAATAATGTTGTCATTGGCTAGTTTGTACAAAGTTGAGGGTTTAGGCTGTATTAAGAGTATAGTTTCCTATAGCTTTTTTATCTGATGTGGCAGCTACAACCCCTGGCAAAAATTATGGAATCACCAGTCCCTGAGGATGTTCCTTCAGTTGTTTATTGTTGTAGAAAAAAAGCAGATCACAGACATGGCCAAAAACTAAAGGCATTTCAAATGGCAACTTTCTGGCTTTAAGAAACACTAAAAGAAATCAAGATGTTGGTTGTTCACAGTCGGCTGTGTCTAAAACATGGACCAAATACAAACAACATGGGAAGGTGGTTAAAGGCAAGCATACTGGTAGACCAAGGAAGACATCAAAGCGTCAAGACAGAAATCCAATCATCCACAGTCCACGATTGCCTTTCCTTAGCCCATTGTAACCTTGTTTTTTTGTGTTTAGGTGTTAGAGATGGCTTTCTTTTAGCTTTTCTGTATGTAAATCCCATTTCCTTTAGGCGGTTTCTTACAGTTCGGTCACAGATGTTGACTCCAGTTTCCTCCCATTTGTTCCTCATTTGTTTTGTTATATATTTTCTGTTTTTTTTTGTATATTTTCTGTTTTAAAGGCATATTGCTTTAAGTTTTCTGTCTTGACGCTTTGATGTCTTCCTTGGTCTACCAGTATGCTTGCCTTTAACCACCTTCCCATGTTGTTTGTATTTGGTCCATGTTTTAGACACAGCCGACTGTGAACAACCAACATCTTGTGCAACACTGCGTGATGATTTACCCTCTTTAAGGAGTTTGATAAACCTCTCCTTTTTTTTCAATTGACATCTCTGGTGTTGGAGCCATGCTTCATGTCAGTCCACTTGTTGCAACAGCTCTCCAAGGTGTGATCACTCCTTTTTACCTACATACTAACAAGCAGATTTAATCTGATGCAGGTGTTAGTGTTTGTAATGAAAATTTACAGGGTGATTCCATAATTTTTTCCTCAGAATTGAGTGATTCCATAATTTATTCCCTGTGCTTGTTCTATAAATCTAATTGTTACTGGCCACCACAATTATTTTTCTTGATTTCTTTTAGTGTTTCCTAAAGCCAGAAAGTTGCCATTTGAAATGCCTTTAGTTTTTGGCCATGTCTGTGATCTGCTTTTTTTCTACAACAATAAACAACTAAAGGAACATCCTCAGGGACTGGTGATTCCATAATTTTTGCTAGGGGTTGTACATACTGTTCATGCCTGCAATAACTTAACTGTGCCCTTAAAGTGCCTTTGGGTGACGGACCCATTCTCCTGCTGGAGAATATATTTTTTCTAATTTTCAGTTATTCTCCTTCTTCCACTGACACTTTTATCAAGATGTGACTGGCACCCAGACCCTGAAGACCCCTTCAGGAGTATGCCCTCTATGACAGGCAAAGCCTTCATCTGGAACAAGACCAGCTACGTGAACATGGCAAGACCTAGCTACTCATGTCTTGTTGGTTTATTAACTGGTTATATAGTTGATACTATGCTATATCCTTTTATCCTACAAGACACACCAAAGTGCTAAACACACTTGAGGGTACAGGTTCTTCGGGTGATTTACTCTGACTATTATTGTCTTGCTTACTTGACCTCATAGGTAACATTTTGATAGTGTTTACCTATTTTAATTTCCTGGTCCTGATGTGCATTGATTTAGTGTGTTGGGGTGCCATGCAAAATGGGATTGCAACTCACTTTGCTGCAGATCAACACAGTTCTGAAGCCAGTCTCAGGAACACTTTTTTGCTGGTTCTGAACGACCTTTTAAGGGGTTCTTAACACAAGAGGTTTGTCCTTGGCTTCTCAATCATATGATTGCTGGGATTGGCTGTCATGAGACTGAGCATACTCCCAGCACAAAACAGTGCCAGTATGCATGTTGGTGCTGTGAAAAAGAAGCCCACCGCTGATCTACCACATAATTATTTAAGGCACAATGTAAACTGTACAAATATTTGTTGATATTTATAGTTTTATACAGTATCTCGATTTATTAAATATTTCGTAAGTTATATTGTAATTATGTGTGCTAATAATATAGTGTTTTTTTTTATTTTTTATTTTTTTATTGAAAACATGTTTTATAACGTTTATGCAAATATCATGAGTTGTTAAAAATAACACTATCCTATAATTGTATGATTCCTGTGCAGTCAGAAACTATATTTTTTGTGTATGTGTGTGTGTGTGTGTGGGGGGGGGGGGTCTTTTTGCTAACTTTTAAAGCTGTGAGTGGAAAATAACAAAAAAAAGTGAAAAAATGTGAAAAACAGTCCTGTCATGTGGGGTTAAAATGGGAGGCAGAGCCTATCACAAAATGGCAAACATGCAGCAGCTATTAGTTTAAATAACACCTAAACATCTTAGCAGGTTGCTCCCTTCAGAGGGAGTTTTAATCTGTTCCATTTGGGAATGAGATGTGCACTGGTCACTCTGTGCTAATGCAGTGTCTCGCAGCTGCCTGGGAAGATTAGTGATCAGAAACTAGTCAGCAAAGCTCCTGATCACATGATAACCATGTGAGTTCTAAAAATGATCGCATGGCTTTGTTTGTAAGCAACTGACAGTGTATCTCTTTCTGCATGAATTTTTCTTAAATCACAATTTTGTTTGCCCATTTGCCAGCCTGTAATTAGAAATCTGAGCAGGGTATTAGTATGCCCTGGTTCTAAAGGCTCAAGGCGTTTTTATGCATGACGGCAAAAAAACTTCTCTGTGCAGCAGAGCCTCTTACCTAAGCTCCGTTACTATCCAGCCATGTGCATTAGAGCCTCGGCTTTTACTCCCCCTCCTCAATGACTCCTGCTGCTGTCAATCAGCCTATGAGCCAATGAGGGGATATTGGGGGCGGGCCAAGCCGTGGCTCTGTGTATGTATGGAAACGCAGAGCAGTGGCTTGGGAGTGAGCCTGCTTGGGTGCCCCAAAAGCCAGGAGTGCCAGTGGGGGACCCGAGAAGAAGAGGGTCAGGGCTGCTCTGTGCAAAACCACTGCACAGAGCAGGTAAGTATGACATGTTTGTTATTTTAAAAATAATTGACTTTAATATCACTTTAATAAAGACAACATAAAATTATTAGCTTTTCCGTCCTGTGTGGATGTCATATGGCATCCTCCCAGTTGCGTGCCTTCTGTGCACTCTAGCTGCCGCAGTGCGGCTTGATCTGTCACCCGCTGTGTCCGCAAGATCAATATTAAATGTCTTCAAGTCTTCCATTGCAACACTGAAGATATTGGAGCAGTGTGGTCTTACTCTTTTAAATGACTGCCCCACACGCTGGTCAAGTAATACTACTAGTACATTCAAAATGATCGCAAGACTCCTCAAACTGATAGAATGGGTCTCCCAAATCACAAACAACATGCAATGGGACAGAGGGACAGCTTTCTCCCTAGTGAATGGCAAAAGCTCACATTGCATGACCCACTGCTGCCTTTTGCGGAACATATTAAAACCCTGTAGAGTGACTCCATGTCCCTGCCTTCTTTGATCTACTCAGTCACCTTGAGGACTTAAACAGAACACTAGCTACCAAGACCTTGCCACAACTGCACAGAACATGAAAGGGAATGTAAACCAGCATTTGCTTCATCCATTCTTAGATCCAAGTAACTGATGAAATGTTCTAGCCACTTGCAACAGCAGCTGCTTGTTTTGTCAATCCTGCTGTCTGTGGAAAACCTTGTTGATGTGGCTGATGATAATCGGGAACTATTTAAGAAGGCAGGGGAGTATGCCCGTGCCGTAAGAAAATTCATATTGCCCCACATACAAGATGAGGATCTGTCTGACTCTAAAGATGATATGTAGGGGGAATATTAAAAAATCACAGGACGTGGATAAAAGCGCCATCCACATGAAAGCAGGCAGTCTTTCTGTTTTTTTTTTTTCAAAATGGCATAGAAGACCCAGGCAGAGGATCTCTCCAAAAAAAGCAGCATAGAGCAGCAGATCAGTCTGACTGGTAATCCGGTGAACATATTCCGTTTTCCTATGGCCTCCTCCCTGGCCTCAGTGGCCTGTTGTTCCTTAGTCAATTTTGTATTTTGAAGCACTTAAAAGAGCAGTGTAAATAGTTTGCTGTGGTGCACTGGCTTGACTTGGCCCGTCATTGGAGGTTTTCTGTACCTGTGGGGTTGAATTAGGGAGAACTTGGCATGCTACCCAGCGCTCTGGATGGTGGTCTGAGGAGGCCTGTAATGCTGCACAGTGCTCTGGATGGTGATCTGAGGAGGCCTGTATTTCTGTACAGTGCTCTGGACGGGGGTATAAGAGACCTGCAATGCTGCACAGTGCTCTGGATGGTGGTCTCTGGTCTGAGGGGAGGCCTGTAATGCATAGTGCTGCTCTGTGTGTCCATTCAGACATGAAGCCCCCCTCTCTCCTCATTGGCTCACTGACTTTGGTTGACAGCAGCGGGAGCTAATGGCCAACCCATGCTGTCTCAGCCAATGAGAAAGGACAGCCGAGACACTCGTGCAACATTGCTGGTTTAAGATGGGGGGCTGAGAGGAGCTGCTGCACACAGAAGGGTTTTGATCTTAATGCATAGAATGCAGTAACATAAAAATTTTCTGACTTTAGAACCATTTTAATTGCTGGTTGAATGCTTCAGAAATGCTCTGGATATGTTTATTCATAAGATCACAGGATAAAAGTAAAAAGCTTACAGAGAGGAAGCAGCCTTCATCTGTAACCAAGAAGAGTTACCTTTGTTCTTTTCAGAATTCTTGGGTGAAACTGAAAACTTGCTTTTGGAAAAAAAAACTGGAACCCAAGGTCCACCAAGACAGGCAATAAACCTTATCAAATAATAAAATGTGATAGCGCTGCTGGTAAACCAAATACATAAACTAAATCAACATATATATATAATAGTCCATGAAGTGCACAAAGTTCAATTGGAGTCCATTTGTGACATATATGTGAAAAATCTTCCTATAAAGGTGCAAAAAAGGACTTTTCTAATCCAGCGTGCGTCACTGAGACTCCACACCACTCTATAAAGTGCTTCCGTCACCGAGTGCAATGCACGCTCACCTCCTTGTTAGACCCTGCAGGGGGTCAAACACATCTTTCACACAGTGCAATTCTCCTTTAAGAATGGCTCCACAATGACTATCGATTCCTGGTATGCCCTTTCAGAGTCAGACACGCTCTGCACAAAGTGCAGGATCCTTCCAATATGGTTATTTCAAAATTGGCTCCACATTACTCTCCGGCAGTTCCGAAGTGACATAAAAAACAAAAGTGCCTCTAATAGTGCAGTACCCAAGGTGTTAAATTGACAGAACCTCACTACCCCAGCTTAAGATACACTCACATTTATTAAAATAACGAAAGCATATATACAAATTTCATTTGGATCTCACTTATAGCGAAAGGATTCCACCGCCAGGCTCCAACTCTATTAGTTACGCCACCAACCTCGTGGCTTCATTTGGAGGAATTTTTATGTCACTTCGGAACTGCCAAGGAGAGCAATGTGGAGCCAATTTTGAAGTAGCCATATTGGAAGGATACTGCACTTTGTGCAGAGCGTGTCTGCCTCTCAAAGGACATACCAGCAATTGTTGATCCTTGTGGAGCCATTCGTAAAGGAGAATTTCACTGTGTGCATGGTGTGTTTGACCCCCCTCAGGGTCTAACAAGGAGGTGAGCATGCATTGCACTTGGTGATGGGAGCACTCTACAGAGTGGTGTGGAGTCTCAGTGAAGCATGTTGGATTAGAAAAGTCCTTTTTTGCACCTTTTTATAGGAAGATTTTTCACATCTATGTAACAAATAGACTCCAATTGAACTTTGTGCACTTCAAGGACTTTATTGTTATTTATATGTTGATTTTGTTTATGTATTTGGTTTACCAGCAGCGCTATCACATTTTATTATTTGATTCTGTTTTTGTTTTGTGGAAACACATAGGTGATAGCAGCAGCAAATGTATATTTAATTTTTTTCACCATCAGGTAGCTATATTGTTTATTCTGGCAATAAACCTTGTTGCCAATGAAGGGGCATCCCCACTTCTGCAAGTGGTACTATGCTTGGCAGTATGGATCTGAAAAATCTCTAATGTATGGGTCCAAATTATTGTGAGTCCAGAGGTTACAAGCTGGGGTTTTGCATCTTGTTTCCTACACGCTTAATGCCATTAAGAGTGCCTACCGCACGCAACAAAAATGCAGCCTTGTTTTGCTGTACTGGGTCAGTTGCACTTTCAGGGGGTCAATGCCCTTGATCCAGAATCAGAAAGGTTACTATTTCAACCTTTTCATGGTGCCCAAGCCAAATGGCATTGTGTGGCCCATTCTGAAACTGAAGTATTTTTTTTACATGTTCAAAAGTTCCATACTGAATTTGTAAGCTCAGTGGTTGTATCCTTCCATTTGAGGGATTTCCTGGCCCTGGTGGGCATTTAAGATGCCTACCTCCACACCCCTGTATTTCTGCTTCATCAACGCAGTCTACACTTTGCGGTGGAAGAACAACATTTTCAGTTTGTGGTTCTGCCTTTGGCCCTGCTGGCACTAGTTTTGGCTTTAATGTGATCTGCTACTGTCGGCTTGGTGCCAGAAAACACAGTATACCTTCAGAGGTCTAGTGGTGTCTATGCTGCAATGGGCAGCAAAAGGGGGACCTAGTCAATATTAGGTGGCTGATCATAAACTTATGGCTGACCAATGTATGATTAGGACAGCACTCACTTTGACTATTGTTTATCACATTTATTTATTCTTGGTACTTACTTTATATAGTGCTATCAATTTATGCAGTGCTTACATAAAATATTTCAATGTGCTTTAATGTGTGGTAATGTTAAAATTATTTTTTTTTTTTACTTTCACCAGGCCACAATTGCTAGTTCTCCTAAAACTAGATGAGGATCTACATGTCAAATATCCACGTTTGCTTACTTTTGCCTCTCAATTGAAAGCTGGAAAGGGATTGACCATTGTTGGTACTGTAATGCAGGGGAACTTTTTGGACAGCTATGGGGAGCTGCAAGCTGCTGAACAGGTAACAACCTTATTTTCCTTAAAGTGATTGTAATGTCTCATTAAAAAAAAATAAAAATAAATAACAAACATGTTATACTTCTCTGTGTAGTGGTTTTGCACAGAGCAGCCTGGATTCTCCTCTTCTCGGGTCCCTCTTCACTGCTCCTGGCCCCTCCCTCCAGTCGAGTACCCCCACAGCAAGCAGCTTGTTATGAGGCACCCGAGCCGAGCTGCAGCTCTGTGTATCCATTCAGACACAGAGCTGCCCTTCGGCACCATCCCCTCTCTCTCCTGATTGGCTAACTGAATTTGAGTGACAGCCGCAAGAGCCAATGGTGACGCTGCCGTGTCTCAGCATATACCTAGGGAGAGTCTCGGATGGCCGAGGGACTTGTGGGCATCGCTGGACCGAGATGGGGATCATATAAGTATTAGAGGGTGCTGGGGAGGCTGCTATACACAGAAGGCTTTTTTTCTTAATGGATTAAGATAAAAAACCTTCTGCCTTTACAATTCCTTTAAGGAACCAGTTTTCCACACACATTTAGCTTATGTAACAGGACATTTTTTCCATGACACTGTATTTATTTATTTTTTTTGCCATAACAATGCATGATGATTTAGAATAGTAACCAACTTGAGGGTGAGGAGGAAAAGGTGAGCTTTGGATGGGAGGAGAGAAGGTGAGCTGTGGACAGGGGAGAGAGGGAGAGCTGTGGATAGGGATGCTGATTTTATTTTTTTTCTGCACACTGTGTGGTACACACTCCTCAGCACTGCACTATACGCACTCCTGTGTCCAGTACTCTGTGTGTTACACTTTCCTGAACTTTGCATTGTGTGCAAAACTCCGTTCTGAGCCTTGCCCACACCCATTATTTTGCATCACTTCTCTTCGTTGAGAAATGGCTGGATTGCGGGCGGGGGTCGTCAGGGCAGGGAGTTGACTGGGGAGGGTGGTTTCATGCACCTATTCCATGGAAAAAAAAAAGCCCTGAACTTGGTTAATTAAAGTTCTTGGAACAGCCCATAAAACCTCTCCCAACAAGCCTCCATCCTGCTGGCTGAATACGTGTGGTCTACCCTGGGATGGATAGACCCAGGAGAACTCTCTTTGTACACTGGAAATGGGCCGAACCACTTTTCTTTCATAATTGCTGCTGGCACCACAAGCAAATCAGCCTACATCCGTAGGGCACAACTGGAGTTCTTTTTGCAAAAAAATATTTTTTCTATTTTCTCTGGTTTTATTTACTTTTATTTTGCATGACCTGCAATCTCGTTTTCTGCTGAAATATCCATGCAGGTAACCTAGGCTACGGCCTGCGGACATGTAGATCACACGCTTATAACGCACTAACTTCTCAGTTGTTAGCTCGTCTCACTGTTCCTATAGGAGAATTTCCTATATTGTGTGGGGATTATTGGTTGTGTAAGTTAAATTGAGGGGATTAAGCACTCCATGTTTTCTTTTTCAGTGGGTGTGTGGGGTGGGTGGGGAGGGGTTTGGCTACATGCTTTTTCTTTTTTTTGTCTCCTTCTTTCTTTCTGTTTTAGTTCAGTAAATGCAGGGGTTCCTCTCTTTTGATACATGTTGTACCTGGGATTTGGTTGGTTGGTGGGTGGGGGGCTGGGGAGACTGACTGTGGAGCTGGTGGCAGGAGAGGTGGACACCCCCCCTCTGGGTCATAGACCACATGTCTATCCTGTGGATAATTTACACAGACACCTTACATGGCCCCCCTAAGAATTGTCTCCTGGAACGTCAAGTGCCTCAATGACAAAATTAAACGCTCCCTCGTCATGGCCTTTCTTAAACAACACAACACATAAAAATGCATCCTCCAGAAAACCCACCTGGTAGGTAGCAGGGTCATGAGCCTCAAAAAAACGTGGGTGGGACATTATTACCATGCTACCTACGCTAGGGGGGTTAGCATCCTGGTACATAAGACCCTGACTTTCAAATTACTGGATTTGAAACTTGACCCAGAGAGTAGGTACGTGATACTGAATGCAATAATCGATACACTTGAAATGCTTATAGTAGGAGTGTATATACCTCCACATGCTACCACCTCATTATTGAGGACGCTGGTCCCAATCATGTCTACATATGCAGCTGATAATATTATTGTAGCCGGGGACTTTAATATGCTTCTGAGTCCCTCTATAGACAAACTAGCCGCAAGCACTGCTGTGGGATCCCCCCTGTCTAGCTGGGCCTCTCTGTATGGTCTGATAGATGTCTGGCGGTGGAGGCACCCAGATGAGCGTGCCTTTACCTGCCACTCAGCCACACATCACACCCTCTTGCGGATAGACCTGATATACGCTAGCCCTGGGCTTTTGTCAAGGGTGAGTAAGGTTAAGATGCTCCCACGAGGCATATCAGACCATGCTCCTCTACTCTGTTGCCTCCAGACGCTGACTCTAGTGTCTGAGAGGGTGTGGCGTCTCTCCCGATACTGGATTTCAGACCCTACTATAGACTTTGAAGTGGCCAAACATATCTCTGAATTCTGGCTGCTGAATGACCGCACGGCCTCTCCTGAGGGGGTCTGGGACACCTTTAAGGCTTATGTCCGAGGATGTTACCGGTCCTCCATCTCGAGAGCACGTCGGGACGCAGCCGTGACTGTAGAGGAGGCTGAGTCTAGAGCTTGCTCCCTAGAGTCTCAATATGTCCTAACCAAAAACCCGATCACTTGTCTGGACATGCAGGCTGCCTATTGGGAAATGGTCCTTCTGAGAGTTACCAAGGCCAAAAAATGCCAGCTGGCACAAACGCAGCGCATTTTTGAGCAGGGGGAAAAAACTGGTAGGCTCCTTGCATGGTTAGATAGGGAACAACAGCAGGTTACCAGTATAGCCCGCATCTAAGATGACGTGGGGGCGGTGGTGACAGACCATCAGGCCATAAATGCCCATTTTACCTCTTACTATAAGTCCCTATACTTTTCCAGAGCGACGTACTCCACTGAAGAACTGGGCAATTATCTGGACCAAATCACCTTTCCTAAACTCACTGATGCAGATAGGGACAGACTGGACGCCCTGATTACACTCAAGGAGATACAGCAGGCTCTAGGCACCCTACAGGCGGGAAAGACCCCCGGGACAGACGGGCTACCAACAGAATTCTACCGTCAGTATGGTGAACAACTGCCACCTAAATTACATGGCATGGTGTCTCGGGCCTTGGAGGGGGAGCTCTCCCGGCCTCCATGGCCGAGGCTATCATTGTAGTAATCCCGAAGCCAAACAAAGACCCGGAACTATGCACATCCTACCGGCCCATATCCTTTTACTTAATGTTGACATTAAGATACTCGCCAAGGTTCTGGCTGGTAGGATGAATGAAGTCATCCTCACCCTGCTTCACGAGGATCAATCGGGGTTCATGCCCAGTAAAGGGATAGATATTAATCTCCGGAGGCTGTATGCAGTTCTAGCATTCGCTGATTCTCTCACTCCATCGGACGCGGTGGCCTCTCTTGATGCTGAAAAAGCATTCGATACGGTGGAGTGGGCCTATCTGTGGGAGGTCCTGCGCCGATTTGGTTTTGGACCTAATTTCATCTCATGGGTTCATGCCCTGTACAGCTCTCCGAAGGCTAGAGTGAGCCACCCTGTCCTCACCCTTCCAGCTATGCAGAGGCACGAGACAGGGCTGTCCCTTGTCCCCGACCCTCTTTCCACTGGCTATTGAGCCGATGGCGAGTCTCCTGCGCTCCTCAGAGACAGTGGATGGAATACCGATGGGCCCAATACAAGAACGGATCTCTCTCTACGCCGACGATACCCTCTTGTATCTGAGGAATGACAGAGACTCCCTGGGAATGGCCTTATCCATCATAGATACGTTTGGCAGGTTCTTGGGCATTTGTATCAACTGGGGAAAGTCTGTCCTGTTTCCGCTATCCCTCGCACTACAGATAGTCTCCCAGTTTAAATACCTGGGTGTCAATATCCACAAAGACTTGTCAAAATATACCAACCTTAACCTGACCCCGGTGGTCTCCCTGTCCAGAAGATGCGCAGCCTGGAAAACGCTACCCCTCACACTAGTTGATAGGGTCAATCTAATTAAAATGACGATTCTTTCCATATCTTATACCTCTTCAGGCAAACCCTGATTCCTATAACGCTAGCCTTCTTTAAAAAACTTGACAGCATAATTACGACATTTCTCTGGCAAGGTAATACACCAAGAATAGCAAAAATGACCCAGCAACTCTCGATTTCCCTAGGGGGCCTGGCACTGCCCTGCTTTGTTAAATACTATTGGGCTGCGGTCCTGGTCACGGTCCACTGGTAGCTCTCTGAGGAGTCAGCCAACCCGGTGGCCACTCTTGAGGCAGCTCTGTTGGGCTCCTATGCCGAGCTAAGGAACCTGATACACCGTGGACCCCGGTCCAACCCCCGTATTACCGCCCCTATGGGTACCACTCTAAAGGTATGGGGCGCTGTGCGGTCCAAGGTGGAAAAACCAGACACTTGGTCCCTACACACCCCATTGTGGGGAAACCCTCGACTGTCCCATTTTGAAACCATCCCTGACCCAGTGATTTGGGCACGGTTTGAAATTAAAACCCTGGGTGACATTGTATCTGACAGGAGGCTGCTCAGCTTTGACGACCTTAAAAGAATCTGGTTCCTACCTAACTGTATGTTCTTTAGATATTTACAGTTACGCCACGCGTTTCAGGTCCAATTTCCGCAAACTATAAACCTGGAAGTTCACGCAGTCGAGGCTGCGCAGAGAGCCCCGGGAATGGGTGGAACTCTTTCCACTCTATACTCATTCTTGGCGAGCCTGGACACCTCCAAAGTCTTCCAGCTGTTTTCGGTATGGCAATTGGACATCCTGAAGATGGCTGACGACGACTGGGAGGAGGGCGTCCAGCAATACATCCCATTGTTGATCTCGGCCAGGGATCGCTTCACTCAGCTGAAGTTTCTACATCGGGCCTACTACTCCCCGGAGAGACTTGCTAGAATCTACCCTGATAGACGACCGACGTGCCATAGATGTAATACTGAGGTCGGATCCTTTTTCCATGTAGTTTGGTCGTGCCCTCAGATCAGGCCCTTTTGGATGTGCGTCGTCGGGGTGATAAACTCCATAGGCAAACTGAGGGTCCCCTGTGAGCCAATACCACTGTTGTTAGGTGTCTGCAACACCCTGGAGGCCTCACAATCTAAAAAATGTTTAGTATTTTACGCAGCCTTCTACGCTAGAAAAGCAATCCTACTACATTGGAACAAGCCCCTTCCTCCCATGGTACAACAATGGCAAACGCTGATAGACTTGGCACTGCCATTATATAAACTGACATACATGGGATGCAATTGCCCTAAAAAATTTGACAAACTGTGGGCAGCATGGGTACATGAGCGGCGGTTGCCACTGGATTAGGACCCGGACGGAAGCAATAGGTCAGATTTGGGTAGAAATAGGTGCAATGAGGGTACAATTTTGACACAATGGTGGAGGAACCTGCTGCCTTCCTCCTGGCCCTTCCCTTCCCCACCCCCCCTTTTCTTTTCTCTCCTCTTACCCACTCCAGCTCAGATGTCTGGAACTCCTCCTCCCACTAGAGATTATACTGTATTATATCCGGGTGCTTACTGTGTAGTCGATGAGATTGTATCACTGCTTACAGTTGTATATCTTGAAACTTAAATAAACTTTTTCTGTTAAAAAAAAAAAAAAAAAAGAAGAATCTGCTAAAAGGTAAATCCTTCAGACCAGTTATCTGGAAAGTGGTAACGACAGAGAAGACAACTGTCCAAGGACAGTGTTCAAGAACCGAAAGAGCCTTGCCCATCAACATCCTAGAGATTCGGGCAGTGCGTCTGGCTCTAAAGACCTGGACTTCCAGGTTAAGGGATTGTCCTGTCAGGATCCAATCCGTTAATGCCACGGCTGTGGCCTATATCAATCACCAAGGGGGCACCAAGAGTCTCTCAGCGCAGAGGGAGGTGAACAATATTCTAACTTGGACAGAAAGAAATATTCAGTGCCTATCAGCAGTCTTTATTCCGGGAATAGAGAACTGGCAGGTGAACTACTTAAGTCGCCAGAAGTTATTCCCAGGGGAATGGTTTCTTCAAGAGCGCCAAATATTTTCTTTTTTTTTACAAATATTTTATTTGTTCAAAGAACATGATCAAGGTTAAACATCTGTACACATGCAATAAGTTGCGATACATAACATTGCAAACAAACTGCAGGCGAGATCACATTGCTACATATAGGGTATCATGACGGTCTGACTGGTGTGACTCTCGTAACGAGGATGTTTATGGCAGTGCCCTGATATTGAATGTACTCGAGGTGGTAAAACTAGTGACCCATTTATGCTGCCCCTAATAGGGTCCCAGACCAGTCCTAATCGATTTTATAATTTTATATATTGGAGAAGTATCTTGGAAGTCCGGGTCCAAATAACCAGGAAAGAGAATAGAGAAAGAATGAAAGGGAAAAGAAAGAAGAAGGCGAAAGGAAGGGTGAGAGGTGTTGGTAAGGAGTGGAGGGAGAAGGGGGAAAGAAAATAAGGGGGGAGGGGGGAGTGCGGAGATATACCTCGTGTGAACCCTCCAGACGCGGGGGTGATATGGTAAGGCCCATGGGTGCTTCATAGTCTGTATAGCCCCTATTTGGTGGGGTGAGTTTATTTGTTCTAATCGCCGTCAAGGATGGCTCTTCCTTCATCAAGAAAGATAAAGACGTTCCAGAGTGACCAGGTCTTGGAGTATCGCTCCTGTTGGTGTCGTGCCGAAAGAACAAGGTCTTCCATCGCCAAATATTTTCAATTGGTAAAAGGTCTGAACTGCAGGCAGGCCAGTTAAGCACCCAGACTCTTCTACTACAAAGCCATGCAGTTGTCATAGATGCAGTATGCAGTTTAGCATCGTCCTGCTGAAATATGCAAAGCCTTCCCTGAAAAAGAAATAATCTGGATGGGAGCATATGATACTTTAAAACCCGGATCTTTCAGCATTGATGGTGCCTTTCCTGATATGCAAGCTGCCCATTTCATGCACCCTTATACTGTCAGAGATGCAGCCTTTTGAACTGAACGCTGATAGGAAGCCCGAAGGTCTCTCTCCTCTATAGTCTGGAGGACGGGATGCCCAAGGTTGCCAAAACAAATGTCAGATTTTTATTTGTGTGACCACAGAACAGTTTTCCACTTTGCAACATTTTAAATGAGCTTTAGTTCAGAGAAGATAACAGCATTTCTGGATCATGTTCAGATATAACTTCTTATTTGCATGATAGAGTTTAACTTGCATTTTTGGATGGCACAGCGAACTGTGTTCACAGACAGACAGTGGTTTTTGGAAGTATCTCTGAGCCCATGCAATCATGTCCATCACAGAATCATGCCTATTTTTAATGCAGTGCCGCCTGAGGGCCCAGAGTTCACGGGCATACAATATTGCATTTTTTACCTTGTTTTGCACAGGGAGAGTTTTCCTGATTTTCATAATCCTTTGATATTATCCACTGTGGATTACATATTTAAAGTATTTGTATACAAGCATGTTACTAACCTGTTGCCAATTAACTTAATTAAAAAATGTTATACCAGCTCTTCCTTGTTAGTACCACTTGGGGGTTGTTCACACTTGACAAATTTTCGAACTCAAAACAAACGCTCCAATAGCGTTATTGTGCTTTAGTATGGACGTTAGACTCACGTTAATGCACTTTAGTATAGGCATTAGACTGTCGTTAATGCGCTCTAGTATGGGCGTTAGACTGGCATTTTACAAGCATTAATGACACTTTAAAAATGCTCCCCCAAATGCCCTATGCGTGGTTTTGATGCGCATTAAGGCTCGTTAAAACCGTTACGCAAAGTTTTGTTTTTTTGTTTTGTTTTTAAAGGCAAGTGTCATTACAGGTGATAAACAATTTGAGGTGTTGCTTGTCATGGTGAATGTTTCCTGTGCATACTCCATTAGCAGGTAAGGCAGCAGCATGGATTCCTTCACTATACTTGATCTCATGTTTGACCTCCTGCAGATGATCCCGTATAAATGAACAATTGGCTGAGCTGAGGAAAAGGAGAAAGACATCCAGTTGTCTCTCAGAGATATACTAAAAGGCACTTTCATGCCCTGTATCATAATTTACGCACCTACGCTCAGAAGTTTATGTCAGCCATATTTTCAAACATCACAAACAGGAAGTGTATAGAAGGGAGTGACTGCAGAACACTCTATGCGCTCCTCTATCATTACAGAGCAGTGTGGGACATTATATTCCTGCTGCATGATTATTTAAAAACCTAATTTTAACGCGCCACAGCCCTCACCGCAACCTTGCCACAAACGCCTGCCAGTGCATTTGTGGCACGTTACCATAGACTTGAATGGGATACATTGAAAGGTTTCGAGATCCTCCTGACTCAACATGTGGCTTCAATTTTGAAGCGACATGAAGCTAACGCTTCATGTTTTGATAATGTGAACAGCACTGTATAATTAGTATAATTTGCATAGGTGTGAACAGCATAATGTAGTATAATTTGCATAGGTGTTTGAGCAGCATTAAAAATGCCCCTCAAATGCCTGCTTTCAATGCTAGTGTGAACTTTGCCTTACTTTGCCAGCTTTTCGTCATCCCAACTCTTTTGAGACATGTTGCTGCCATTTATTTCAAAATTATATTTTCTTTTTCTTAAAATGTTACATTTTCTTAGTTTAAACATGTGAGAGGTTTTCTATTTTCAATTGTGAATAAAATATGTGTTTGAGAGTTGCAAATCATTCCATTCTGTTTTTACGTAGATTTTGCACAGCGTCCCAACTTTTTTGGATTTGAGGTTGTACAAGGTATAAATATATAAAAACCATAATAAAGAAAGGTTAGCGTAAAGTAGTCCTCCCCTCAATATATGACAAAAAGGAAAAGGTCTGATGTCACCCACAAACCACCTCCATCCCAATATATGCAACAAAATACAGGAATCGCTCTGGGACTTTAAATGAGGTGAATGTGGTTAGCCAACAATTGACAGAGTAAATGCAGTCTTAAAATTGTCATGCAAACATAAACATGAATCATAGCCAAGCCACTGAAATGATACATATAGTAAAAAATGTCATTACAGGTGTCATGGTAAAAAATGTAAATTGCAAAGTACACATGCATGATACACATGAGATAAGCAGCCGACGGCCGGATTGGCTTGATCGTGCAAGGTTGATGGATTAAGTATCAGATGTCACCCAGAAAATGAAACAGAGGGTTCTCTCCTCCATGTGTTCACCTTTAGAGGTCTCTAAATATCTCCTCTCTACTACACTGACCATTTTGGAATTGTCGCCCCAGAATCCCCTGGTTAAAGGCCCTGGCTGGGTTTATAGCCGCAGGCTCAATCAGCTTGCCTTCTGGTAAGCGTGCAATTTATTTGGTGTCCGGTGCACTAATGGTGGTGGAGGATCATGTATTACTTTTAAGTTTCATCTATTCACTTATATGCACATTTGTGTGATTTATGGACTAATTGTAATGTACCTGACTTGCACTTAGTTCTGGACGTTTCATCGTTATTGGTTTATCACATTCATTTTTGTTTTTTACATTGGGATAGATTTTTATGTCTATTATATTATGATGATATATTTTTTTTTCTTTTATTAGAATTTTTTCATTATATATTCTTTGATCACCATACACTATTTAGCGCAGCTATTTTTCTTTTTATACCTTTTGGGGTAGCTTTGTGGGCATCCCTGGTGGTCTGGTGGTCCTGGGCGGGCATCCGCGAGGGGTGGCTGTGCTGATAAACAATCAGCACAGACCCCCCTGTCAGGAGAGCCGTCGATCGGCTCTCCTCTACACGCGTAGTGAGGAAAAGCCGATCAACGGCTCTTCCTGTTTACTTCGTGATCAGCCATGATTGGACATGGCTGATCACATGGTAAAGAGCCTCCATCAGAGGTTCTTCACCGAAAGCGGTGTAGCGGTGTGTCAGACTGACATGCCGCACCACCGATCGCCACAATGCGCACGCCGACGGTTATCCTGCTGGACGTCATATGACGCCCAGTCAGGATAACTGAACCACCGCCTGGCCGTCATTCTGCTATAGGCCAGACGGGAAGTGGTTAAGCTGTTTTTGTTGTAGAATTTTGGTCTTAAGTTTAGAAGGGCCAATGCTAGGTCAGATGTAATAGTGTTTTCGTACATTGCTGAGGCAAGCATAAAAATTGATTCCCAAAATTCTTGTACCACTGGACATTTCCACCATATGTGTACATGTGAACCCAGCTCTGAACAGCCATGGAAACTGGAAGCCAATTGATCTGGAACATATTTAGAGATTCTAGCTGGAACTAAGTACCATAGTGTGAGTACTTTGTATGCAGTCTCAACTGCTGTTACATTCGGTGAGAAAGATTTTGTTATGGACCATATCATATCTCAGACCATTCTACTGTATCAATAGTACGACATAGATAATTTTCCCATTTGGCCACATAATAAGGTGGGGATGCATAAGGTTTAGTAAGCAATTGAGAATAGAGTGATAAAATCCTTCCCCTGCAATGTGGATCATTCACGCTAATTTTTTCTAAAATTGACAGTTTTGTCATAGCAATCTTTGTATTTAGAGAGGAAGTGTCAAAATTTTTAATTTGTAAATATCTAAATAATTCTGATTGGGGAATCCCATATAATTTACATAAATCTGGAAAAGGTAATATTCATGAATCTGAAACCAAATTGTGTAAGCATGAGATACCAGCATTTGACCAGGCTCGGAAGGTCATGGGGGAAGTCCATGATGGATACAAGGCCGGATTTTTGTGGAATGAAAGGAGTGGGTTATGTGAAGATTGTAGACCGTACATAGTTCTGTGTCTATCATATAGTGATAAAGAATGTTTAGTGATTGGGTTCAGAAGGTTCTTATGTTCCCCTGGACGTAACCATAATATTGTCGTTATCGGGAAAGGGTCACAGTGTCCACTGCTTCTATGCCAACCCAGAGGGAGGTTTTAGGTAGTAGCTTGATATTTTGACAGTTGTGCCACTTGAGCAGCCTTATAAAATGTCATGAAATTAGGAAAACCCAAGCCACCCCACAATTTGGGGAGATATAAGTTTTCTTTAGGCAATCTTGGTTTAATTTAATATAATTCTTAAAAAAATAAGCTGGACTGTGTATAGGGAGAACTCTAAATAAATATAACATTTTCAGAAGAATGGTCATTTTGATTAAATTGATTTTCCTGAACCAGGAAAGTGGAATAGATGACCATTTTGAGCTGGATACCTAAGTAAGGCAGACTGTGTGTAGCCAATTTAAAAGGAAATGCCTCCTTAACAGTACACATTTCCTTATCAGATAATGAAATGTTCAATGCTGTTGATTTCTGCATATTAACTTTAAGACCTGAAATAGCTGAAACCCTGTTTAGGATGTTCATAAAATTAGTGATAGAGATTTGTGGGAGGATAAGAATAGACTATCATCTGCAAATAAACAAAACTTATGATGATATCCACCTAGTTCTATGCCTGTAATGGAAGGATCAGTTCTAATTCTCTGGGCCAATGGTTGAATAAGCAGGGCGAATAGAAGAGGAGAAAGAGGGCACCCTTGTCTCGTGCCCCTTCCTATAATAAATGCATCTGATTTATAGCCTGCATATTTAATACATTTTTCTTTAGTTAAAAAAAAAAGTGATGATTAAATTGTATTAAAAGAAAGCTTAGCTGTCTGAACAAAATTATATAAAATTAATTTGGGTACATTGTTGCATGACCAAGTACTTGTCAAAGTATCATAGTACTGAATATTTAAAAATGGCCTGGACAAGAGGGGGGCTTACCATCCGGTCTTCAAGTGGTTAAAATTGAAGTTATGAATTTTATAGCATGATTTCATTGGTTCAGCTTGGACAATGCCATACCTCTGGGATCCCCAGGAACTGTGGAAACTGCAAATTACTGTAGCAATCGCTGCTACTACAGTGATTGCCACTGTTATCCTGGTACCTTGCTGAGCAGCTGCCCTGTTGCATAGTGAACACAGGGGTTCTCATTCAGCACAGGCGCTATTCACAGAATTCTGTTTTTATAAACACAAGGCATATTCTTGGTAAACCTTGTAATTGCATCTTGCCACCTCTCCATTTCTTCCAATCCAAAAAACGCATTGCATTTATTGAGAAAAATGGAAGGTGTTCGGTGAATGTGCCAAGGGGGTTACCCTCCGTATTTATTATTTAGTAGGGCAGCAGCTTTAAAGAGAGATTATTCACACTGTATAATGTTACCTGATTTTGAATGTTTTATTTTTATATTTGTATGAATTTAATCTGACATAAAAATATGATTTCCAAAATTATGTGTATAAGAAATTGAGTATGTGAGAGCTTATTTGTCTTTTGTTTCAGCATTCAACAAATATACAGTAAGTACAGTATATTCTCTATAGATTTTGTTAGGATGGTGAGTGTTAGTGTAGCATGATATTGTATAAAGATTGCATTGGTCTGTACATACTGTATAATGCATTATACTTTAAGCTGTAGTGCAGTGCTGAGTTTTTATTTTTTTATTCTTTCAGACTATTAAAAATATGATGGAAATAGAAAAAGTGAAAGGCTTTTGTCAGGTTGTAGTTTCCAACAAAGTGAAAGAAGGTATTTCACATCTGATCCAATCATGTGGACTTGGAGGGATGAAACATAATACTGTTATGCTGGGATGGCCATATGGCTGGAGACAAAGTGAAGATCCTCAGTCATGGAAAACCTTCATTGGTAAGCATTTTCTGAAATTAAATCAGGACCTATCCTACATATACATACTAAATATGGCAAAAGATGTGAATGGTAATTTAATGTGCAAATTTCAATTTTGTACGCTTGGAAGTACAAATGGCAATAATCCAGATGTACTGTATAAAACTGAAACATCGATACATTTATTTTCAGCACTGGGAGTCAGCCACTGGTAATTTTGGCAAATAAACACAAAAAGATCTAAAGTTAAAGCACTCCCTCTACCACTTACCCTCCACATCACATTACCTATAAGTCATTTTGCTCAGGTGGTTGTACCAGGGTGATGATGCCTGTAGCTGGGTAACTGTGATATGCATAACCATTGCTTTCCAATCCTAAACCCACATCCAGGCAAAGGCAAACAAAAACCTATACAGCATGAACCAATCTGCTCCAGTGGGGGAAATGAAGTATTCCTGATCCCCCCCAAGAGGCAGTCGGATATGCCTTGGATCAACAATCTCTGGTGGTATTACTTATAAATGTTAAAATCCAGTTATATTTTATGCATTTAGGAATGCTTTCTTCCACTGAACTGGAAAGTTCTCACCATGGATGCCAGCCTTTCGAGCTGAAAAGCAGTACTAGGACTAAGAGACTTAAACTCTGACGGAGGCTTATTAGAGCTCAGAGCAGTTTATCTTTCCCTCCTGCAGAAAGGGAACTTCCACCCTCACCATTATTCTATGGGTTGCTCTTGGTCCTTCTTCAATCAGGTCTGGACCACAAATTTGCCTTAAGTATCTTGAAAGAACAGGTCTCGGTTCTAGAGACCGATAGCCTCTTACTCCTTGACAAAGTTTTTATTTTTATTTTGAAAGGGTTGCTCACATAGGCCTACTTTGTTGGACACCAGTGATGCTGTGGGACCTTCTTTTGGTTGCACAAAAGCCACCATTTGAACCGATCCAGGACCATAAGGTGGTATTTCTATTGGCTATTACCTCTGCCAGGTGGGTTTAAGAACTGGCCATCCTGTCCTTGTAAGGAACCTTTTTAGATTCTACATAAAAACAACGTGGTGAAGCATCCAAATGTTTCCTTTTTACCAAAGGTGGTGTCTGGCATCCATTTAAATAAGGATATTGTTTTGCCCTTCATATGCCCTTCTTCTAAAAGCCTAAAGTATACTGCTCTCCTTTGTTTGGACATGGTGTAAACTGTAAGGGTTAACATTGCAGCCTTTATAAAATCAGATTCAATCTTTGTTTGGCCTGATGGAACCAAAAAGGATTCTTTGGCCTCAAGATCCACGATTGCAAGGTTGTTTAGGGCATTTCAGTACCAAGCCTCTGTTGCACAGCTTTGCAAGGCAACTACTTGGTCTTCTGTGCTTACTTTTTATCAAGTTGATGTTCAGACTTCTGTTGATGCAAGTTTCAGCTGCCAAGTTTTGCAGGTCATTATTTAAACTCCATTTGGTCTTGTTTAGGATTTTGTTTCCTTGAGGGCCTGTTGGTTGAAGTTTTATTGCCTAGGCTACGATTACTGCTTTGGGACATCCCATCAATTATAAATGCCAGCCTGTGTCCTGTGCTGTACGATAAAGAAAACAATTTTTTTTTATGTACCTGTAAAAAAATAAAATCTGAGTACAGTACTTGATAATGTTACCCTTACCTCTTTTTTTGGTCCTTCATTGCTCACCACAAAACTGAGAATCACATAGTGAGAGGGGTTATAAGAGGGAGGTGTCAAAGCTTTGAGTGGCTTTGCCAGTGTCCAGTCACATTGAAGATGCAGCATATAATTTATCTGTTGTGAATACCAGCTTATGTCTTATACTGTAATGTAATGTAATACAAGTAAAATTATTTTACAGGCATATATAAAAAATCAAATTATTTGCTCCCTTTTGGTCTGTTTTAATATACTAATGGAAGGCATTTTTATATATACGTATGTATGATAAGTACAAAAATAACTGTTGATAAAGTCACTAAATTGAGCCGTCCTGTGTCTGGGTTCACACTGTTGGGATGCAGACACTGCATGTGATTCGCACAGTTCAGCCATATAGTTTGTATGGCTGAAATCGCATTCACACCAAAATGGTGCAGGGCCCTTTTTTCCCCCGCAGCTGAATCTCATTGCATGGGTGTTCACACTGCGATCAGTTTCGATATGTCATTAAGATAACATTGACACCCGCATCAGATCGCATGGATGCCATGAGATTGCTTAGAGTGTGATACGATGCAGGAAAATGCAGCAAATTTTGTGCTTTTCCTGCATCGCATAAGGGTGAACCAGGAATTATGCTCCCTGTGTTATCTCAAAGAGAGTAATTAGCCCTCCCAGTCCTTATCTTGGGACCAAAGAATGATTAGCCTTAGGCATGGTTCGAATCTCAGTCGGTTCTGCAGGAATTGGCCAAGATTTTAACCGTTTATGGGCAGGCTGAATGTACCAAGTTGATCAACTTGGGTACGACCAGCATGCCAAGTTTTACCTATGATTATCGTTAGCAGCTGCTATAGCCACTGGCAATAATCACGGTCTTCTCCTGGCGGGGACGGCTTCCTCCGCCCTGCCAGCGGGAGAAGACAATGGCCCAGCAGGAGGGATTTACGCATCAACACTGTCTGTCTTGTTGGGGGAATCGAGCAAATTTCTTTCCTGCAACTCATGATTGCAGAAAAGAAATTTGCTCTGTGTATGGCCGGCCTTAATGTTGTGGAGATTTTTTTTTTATATATATTTTTTTTAATATTCATACTAACAATGTTATATCAAATGAACAGAGAAGGATACAAGCAAAAAAATTGTGCTATGTATTTAGACATTTTTGAAGGAATGGAAAGATAACTGTGCTATTTGTATTTCCAGAAACTGTACGGTGCACAACTGCTGCTCATTTGGCACTCATGGTCCCAAAAAATGTGCCCTTCTATCCAAGTAACCATGAGCATTATTTAGAAGGAAATATTGATATCTGGTGGATTGTGCATGACGGTGGAATGCTTATGCTGCTGCCATTTCTGTTAAAGCAACATAAGGTATGATGCAGACTGATTTACTGGTATGAAGGGAGTTATTAAATTTTTTTGTCATTTTATGAAATGAAAGCCATTCATGACAGTTAAAATGATTGCTGTTACAGTGATCATCAGTGTAAAAGAAAAAAAATCTAGATGACCTTCCCAAAGTAGTACAGTGTCACCATAGTGACACTATGTACAAAAAATAATAAACTTTGAAGAAAAAAATAAAATTGTAAAAAAAAAAGATATATTTTTTTACATGCTATATTTTTTTACATGCGGTCAGCAGGCAGTGTCCCTAACCACTGCCACCCACTCAAACGTGGTATCGCCATACTCAAAACGAGTATCAGAATGTGTTTTGGGGTGTAATTCGAAGTATGCCCATGTGTGAGAAATATTGTATTAAATTGACAACTTTGTGAATAAAAAAAAAAAATAATTATTTTCATTCTGCAAAAATGTAAAAAAAAGTCTTCAAAATTCACTATGCTTCTTAAAAATACTTTGTGGCATTTGCTTTCCAAATGTGGTTGGTTATTAGGTGTTTCCACTGTCTTGGTGCTCAAAGGGCTATGAAATGTAATAGGTAGTTAGGAAATTAGATTCCTAATTTTTACTCCATGAAAGCCCAAAGGTGCTCCTTGGATTTCTGGCCCTTCTATACATCTAGGCTGTAAAAGTCTCACACATGTGGTATCCTAATACTCAGAAGGCATAGCGGAATGTGTTTTGGGGTGCAATTCCAAGTTTGCCTATGCCGTGTGTGAGACATAACTTATTAAAATGACAACTTTGTAAAAAATAAACAAATCGTATTTATTTACTTTCGTAATTTTCTAAAATATTTTGACAAAAAATTACAACTTCAAAAAACGAAACACTTTGGACTGTCTACTTTTCAAAAGGGGGTACTGTCCTGGCATTTTAAGATCTCAGGAAATGAGATGGGCATTCAGTACATCAGGATTGATCAACCTTTTAATATATATGTAACATACATTGTAGACGCTATAACAGGGGTAGGCCACCTTAAAGAGGTGGAGATCTACCTGAACCACATGGGAGAAGTCAAAGATCACTGTGTGCAGTGTTACCTCCTGACACCTGATTTAAACCTCTAATTGCTGTACTACCTCACTGCAATAATGGCTTTAAATCAGGTGATATGGAGCCATCATAATGCCTCCTCACCACCTGTCAAACACACTTGGATCACCTTTCAGAAGAGCAGCAGTGCCTGCTGCACTTGTCGATGAGCTCTTAGTTAGATCTGGCAATAGCACCCTTAGGGCTCATTCACGTAAAGTTGGGGGTTGGTAAAACCCTGTGGTTGAGTTGCGGTTTTACCGGCCCCAATCTCTATCCCCTTAAGCTACTGAGGCAGCGGCCAAAGATGTACACATCCCGCAGCAGGAATTAAGCCCCATGTTGCTTTTGGTGGGTGCTACCGCCTGCCAATCGCAAACCATTGAAGTAAATGGGGCCACTCTGTAAGCGCCCCACAACTGCATGCTTCTGCGGGGTCCAAAGAGTTAAAGCAAGTGCTAAGAAAGCAACAACACTACCTGCTTTAACCCCTTGTTTATGTAATGCACAAGGTTGCAGGGCACTTGCAGAGTGGCCTCTTTCACTTGAATGGGTCATGCTTGGCAGGTGCTACACCCACCAACCATGACAGGGCGTATAACTCCTGCTGCGACTGCGACATGTGTATAGCCCTGGCCACTGTAGCTAAAGGGGGTGTGGTTGGGGTGATAAAAACATCTTAACTATGGGATTTTACCACACCCAAACTACAAATGTACACTTACTGTTCTATAAGGCTGCTTTCACACTGATGTGCTGCAGTTTACCTGCCTCACAGGTGCAGTGCATCTGCAACTTTCCTGGGTTAGCTGCGCTTTGCAATTGACTTCTATTATATCCTGCAGGTGTGGTGCACTTTGTGAAAGCACACCTAAACTGAGTTTTGGTGTACTTTTAGAAAGTGCACCAAACACGCAGGATATAATAGAAGTCAAAGGCTAAATGCAGCAAACTCGCAGGAAAGCTGCAGATACACTGCACCCGCAGTGGGTACACTGCAGCATATCCGTGTGAGAGCAGCCCTATATATTTTTTTGTCCAGTGTATTGTTTCACACTGACCTGAAGATCTCTTCTTTCCTGCTGGTGGCGCCACTCTGGAGACCGCTACCCGGGATAAGAAGTGGAGTGCAGTTGGTATCACTCCGCATGGGACAGGAGCCAGCACTACAGAGGAGGCATTGGCTTATGCGGCTCTTGCTCCGTACTGCAGCTTCAACTTTACAAGTAGTTCCTCTGCATTGCACTCTGTTTGATGCTCTGGAATGAGGGGTCACAGGCTGAGACTGCAAACTACCAGTCACCTACTGGTAGATCGCTGACCCCCCTCTATAGCTTTTACACAGACTTTATAATATACACTGATTTGGGGGATTTTTTTTACCAAAGAAAAGTAGCAGAATACGTCTTAGCCTGAATTTGTGAAGAAAGATTATTTATTTGCAAAATATTTTAACAAACTAAGAAATAAGATTTTTTTTTCGTTTATATAACAAACAAAAAAACAACCCAGTGATGATTAAATACCACCAAAAGAAAGCTTTATCTGTCTCAATAAATGATAAAAATGTAATTTGGGTACAGTGTTGAGGAATTGTCATTCAAAGTGTAACAGTGCTGAAAATTTAAAAATTGCCTAGGCGAAGAGGAGGTGAAAGTGTCCTGTATTGAGGCAGTTAAACAGAAAGGGATCATCATCAGCATTCCAACTTTACAAAGAAAGCAACAAGAAATATAAGGGTGCAATCAGGGCAGCTAAGATAGAACACGAAAGGCAAATAGCGGAGGAGAGTAAAAAAAATCCCAAGAAATTCTTTAAGTATATAAATAGTAAGAGAGGGAGGACAGACCATATTGGCCCCATAAAGAATGATGAAGGTAATCTTGTTACTAAGGATGGACAGATGGCAAAGGTATTGAATTTATTCTTCTCAGTCTTCACTAGGGAAACAGGGGGCTTCAGTAACTAAAACTACAATGTTTATCCTCCTGACACGTCAGAGTAAGCACCCTCATGGCTAACAGAGGATAGAATTAGAAATAGACTTGAAAAACTCAACATTAATAAGTCACCGGGACCAGATGACTTGCACCCGAGGGTCCTTAAGTAATTGCCAGTCAAGTAATTGCCAGACCATTGCTCCTAATTTTTACAAACAGTCTGACTGGAATGGTACCAGCAGATTGGAGAAAAGCCAATGTAGCACCAGTATTTAAAAAAGGGCCAAGATACATCCCTGGGAATTACAGACCAGTTAGCCTAACATCAATAGTATGCAAGCTCTTGGAGGGGATGATAAGGGACTATATACAAGATTTTAGTAATGACAACGATATTATTAGCAGTAATCAGCATGGATTCATGAAGAATCGTTCTTGCCAAACCAATCTATAAACTTTCTTTGAGGAGGTGAGCTGCCATCTAAAGGAAGGCCCGTAGACGTGGTGTATCTGGATTTTGCAAAGGCATTTGATAGAGTTCCCCATAAACGTTCACTGTACAAAGTAAATCGAAAAAGGAATATTCCCCTAACTGGACTTTAAAGGCACTGAAATTCCAAAATAGGTAGAAAAGTATAAATTTTATTAATAACAAAGATTCTTGCGTGAGATACAGAATAAAAAAGAGGAATGTTAGCAACAATGCATATATATATATATATATATATATATATATATATATATATATATATATATATATATATATTGACAGTCATATACTGTAATAATTGACAATATTACTTTATAGTTCACCCTACGCGTTACGGAGTTTCCAAAATCTCCTTCTTCAGGGGTACGTGAAAGAATCAATCATATGTCTATAATATATTAACAAGACGGTTTTAGGCATATAATCTTAATAGCCAAAAAGATGGATAACAAAAATACAATATTGGTAATGATGACATATGCACTTACATATTTCTGAAACTGTCATATGTATGAACTTTCCAAAAATATTAAAAACAGGAAAATTGAGCGGAGTTGTGTCCTGGATCTGCCCGTCTGGGCTTTTTGAAATGTGGATGTACTTGTTGAAAAGTGGTCGGATCAACCCAAGGAGGGGTAATCGCCCAACATGCTGAAGTCGAGAAGAGGCGTGACCCTATGAGTAAGAGCATTGTGAGATATTTTTTGTATTTTGTGTTTTGTATTCATTGTAACTATTATCTGACGATCAAATATTAGTTTCACCCAGGGGCACCGTACCTGATAACAGTCATACCTTATGATGGAAAGATGGATGCTATTCATTCACAGGCAGTGGTGGTGTGCCATCAAACAAGTTGCCACTAAAAAGTAAAGTGTGTAAGAAGAAGGGAATGTTATTGATATAATGATAATATATATGAGCGTAATTATTAATAAACTAAGATGTAATTATTTAAATGTCCAAAATGGATTACTGATCATATCTCATCTCATAATCAGTCATATTAATAAGAAAGGCTCTCAGACTATAAAAAATTAAGATGAAAATCAAGATGCATAGTATATCGCCCCATGATGGACTGTTTATAATAATATTTAAACCATAATTATAGTATTACAGGATTGAAAGCAGTGACATAAGCTTTATAGATAAAAGTTTTGTGTTATGCATTAAGTCCACCAGATGGCGCAAAACTTGATGATCAAGCCATTTGTCAGTTCATTGCCATCTTTTGTGAAAGACACTATTCATTTCCTAAAAATTCTTGAAGATCTGTACATTCCGGAACACACTACATTAGTCACAATTGACGTTGAGGCTTTATATAGCTCGATTCCTCATTCTAAAGGCCTTGCAGCCTTTCAACACATTATAGGTGTGGATAGCGATGGAAATCCCTCATATAGTTGTTTCATTCTTTCCCTCCTAGAATTAATCTTACAACATAATGTATTTTCTTTTTTCGGTTCCCACTACCTCCAGATACAGGGCGTGGCTATGGGGGACATCATGCGCCCCATCCTACGCAAACCTGTATTGTATTGTGGGAAAAGATGCTATATTTTGATTATTATTTATCTATGTAGACTATATTACATCATGGTTCCGTTACATAGAATCATATTTTCATTATTTGGGATGGCCCCACTGAATCATTGCAGCACTTCCTAGAAAGAATGAATAAAAATGAATTCAAACTGAATTGTACTGTGAGTTTTGACAGAGCGCGAATATCTTTTCTCGATGTCGAGGTCTTTTGGGACAATGATGGCAAATTAGGTAGTAATTTGTACAGGAAATCTACTGCTGGTAACAGCATACTTCATGCTTCGAGCTTTCATCCCCAAACGTTAGTAAATTCAGTACCGTATAGTCAGTACTTGAGGATAAAGCGGAATTGTTCTGGGGAACAAGATTTTCAAATTCAGGCCTTACAGCTCCGCGATAGGCTACTTGGAGGGGCTATTCTCACGCCTCCCTGGAAAGGGCCTATCAACGTGTTATGTCATGTGACAGAAGTGAATTATTACATACTCAAAAGCCCAAAAACAACACCAACCCTATCCGCATTATCACACGATACAGTAATCAACAATCTAAAGTAAACAACATCATTAAAAAATACTGGCATATGTTATCACTGGATACGGTACCTGCAGATATTGTAAATATATGCACACTACTAGGAATCCTATACTCCCAAATGGCCAGATATTCCGTCCAAAACATTTTGCAAACTGCAAAACCATTGGTGTTGTCTATATGCTATGTTGTGATTGCAGTTGCTTTTATATAGGCAAGACAAAACTTGAGTTTTGGAAATGGGCCTATAGACACATTAGAAGTATGGAAACAAACAATCCCGATTTGCCTTTGGGCTGCCATACAAGTACGGTGCATGGAGGCAGATTTCACAGAATAAAATTTCTGATTTTAGATCGTGTCCACCCCAGCTCCAGAGGGGGTGACTGGAACAAAACCCTCCTCCAGCTGAATCTGCGGTGAATACATCCTTAAAGCCATTTCACCTCCCAGCCTCAACAAGGCCGTATGTTTCAAGCCCTTTTTGGAGGGGTTCTCATCTGGTGGCACGGAGAGATAGCAATCTGCTACACCAGGCAACTCGAGATGGAGTTACCCCTTCCCTTTTCCCCTTTTTTGTTTTTTTAAGAGATAGATATTTTCCTCTTCGAATGATGGATGTCCATACATTTAAACTTTTCAGCCTCAGCATTTTAGGAACAATGTAGTTTGGTTTCAATGTGATGTTATTGTGTACAAATATAATGAACAAATATGGTGTACATTTATTAAATTGTTCTACTGTTTTGCATCATGAGAATCATTGCAGGTGTATTATTGTCTCCATGTAATAAATTGGAAGTTTATATCTAATCTAGTATTGTACTAAATGACATTTAAATTGTTATATAACTATGGTTGTTGCTTTTCTGTCAGTGCTATGAGCAGGAATTCTGTCCTGGTTAATCTGTCCCAGTTAATCTGTCCCGTCACCTATATCTCCCTATTTAAAACATAATTGTTTTTTTCTACCTCTAGGTGGTGCTGTTCATTGAACCTAATCTTTTTCTTTACAAGATTAAATTTACCCAACTAATATACGTTTTTTTTCTCTTTTATTCCCCCCTGTTTGTGCTTGTAGTGATCAGCCTCCCCGGATTTCATCCTACATGCCCGACACACAAAGCCGCCCAGATTTGGCAATCTGGGGCGGCTTTTATATGGCTAGCCGTTCAGACAGATTAATTCTGTCTGACCGCCATCTTGCTTCTCCAGCGCGCATGCGCTGTACGCCGGTGAGGCTACTGTGTCGGTGGGCCGTGGGTGCAGGCCGTCATTTCGCCATGCTCGTCTTCGAGTATATGCAGTTCGGGAAGGGGGCGTGCACGCTCGACTCAGGAAGCCGATGGTGCGTTGTCCCCATACCTCCTTCTTTAATCTCGGACGCAGCTGATACTGATCGGCTGCGTCTGTGATTGGCGGGGTGTCAGTATAAAACACAGGCATTGTGGAGCACACACCAACATCCACCATCAGGTTGGATTCTGCATTTTGTCCTCACATCGTGTCTTAAATCTATAAGGTATAATCACATTCACTTACGCTCTTTTTACTGCCCTCTATCCATGGTTACTTAGATCTCTCGCCCTCTTTTTGCAATCTCAATATTTTATGGCTACTTCATTGGAATTTTTGAGTTTTCATACTCTACTGCAGGGATCCTCAAACTACGGCCCTCCAGCTGTTGCAGAACTACACATCCCATGAGGCATTGTAAAACTCTGACATTCACAGACATGACTAGGCATGTTTGGAATTGTAGTTCCTAAACACCTGGAGGGCCGCAGTTTGAAGACCCCTGCTCTTCTGGCTTAGTTTCAGTCTATTTAGTAGTCATCCTTGATCATCAAGTTTTGCTCCATCTGGTGGCCATAATGCATAACACAAAACTTTTATCTATAAAGCTTATGTCACTGCTTTCAATCCTGTAATATTATAATTATGGATCAAATATTATTATAAACAGTCCATCATGGGGCGATATACTATGCATCTTCATTTTCATCTTAATTTTTTATAGTCTGAGACCCTTTCTTATAAATATGACTGACTATGAGATGAGATATGATCAATAATCCAATTTGGACATTTAAATAATTACATCTTACTTTATTAATGATTACGCTCATATATATATCATTATCAATAAAATTCCCTCTTTTTTTACACTCTCTACTTTTTAGTGGCAACTTGTTTGATCGTACACCACCACTGCCTGTGAATGAATAGCATCCATCTTTCCATCATAAGGTATGACTGTTATCAGGTATGGTGCCCCTGGGTGACACTAATATTTGATCAACAATAAATATATACAAAAAATAATTCACAATGCTCTTACTCATAGGGTCACGCCTCTTCTCGACTTTATCATGTTGGGTGATTACCCCTCCTTGGGTTGATCCGACCACTTTTCAACAAGCACATCCACATTTCAAAAAGCCCAGATGGGCACATCCAGGACACAACTCCGCTCAATTTTCCTGTTGTTTTTAATATTTTTGGAAAGTTTATGCATATGACAGTTTCAGAAATATGTAAGTACATATGTCATCTGTACTCATTACCAATATTGCATTTTTGTTATCCATCTTTTTGGCTATTAAGATTATATGCCTAAAACTGTCTTGTTAATATAATATAGACATATGATTGACTCTTTCACGTACCCCTAAAGAAGGAGATTTTGGAAACTCCATAACACGTAGGGTGAACTATAAAGTTATAATGTCAATTATTATATGACTATCAGTATATATATGCATTGTTGCTAACATTCCGCTTTTTTATTCTGTATCTCATGCAAGAATCTTTGTTATTAATAAAATTGATACTTTTCTACATATTTTGGAATTTCAGTGCCTTTAAAGTCGAGTCAGGGGAATATTCCTTTTTCGATTTAGATTAGATTTGATTTAGATATTTGGATGTGGCACCCCTCAGGGACTCCCTCCGATAATTAAATTTGACTGGACAAAGTAAGGTCCGTTGGCATGGACCATAGGGTGAGTACATGGATTAAAAAGTGGTTACAGGGGTGAGTTCAGAGGGTAGTGATAAATGGGGAGTAATCGTAATGGTCCAGTGTGGAAAGCGGGGTTCCCCAGGGTTCTGTCCTGGGACCAATCCTATTTAATTTATTCATAAACGACCTGGAGGATGGATTAAACAGGTTCAATCTCAGTATTTACAGACGATACTAAGCCAAGCAGGGCAATAATTTCTCCCCAGGATGTGGAAACCTTGCAAGAAGATCTGAACAAATTAATGGGGTGGGTAACTACATGGCAAATGCGGTTTAATGTAGAAAAATGTAAAATAATGCATTTGGGTGGCAAAAATTAGAATACAATCTGCTCAATAGGGGGAGGCCCTCTGGGGAATCTAGAATGGAAAAGGACCTGGGAGTCCTAGTAGATGATATAATCAACAATGGCATACACTGCCAAGATGCTGCAAGCAAAGCAAACAGAATAATGGCATGCATTAAAAGGGAATTAATGCCAGATATAAAACGATAATTCTCCCACTCTACATGACTCTGATCCGGCCACACCTGGAGAATGCCATCCAGTTCTGGGCACCAGTCCTCAGGAAGGATGTGCTGGAACTGGAGAGAAACCAGAGAAGGGCAACAAAACTAATAAGGGGACTGGAGGACATTAGTTATGAATAAAGGTTACGAGCACTGAACTTATTCTCTCTGGAGAAGAGACATTTGAGAGGGGATATGATTTCAATGTACAAATACCGTACTGGTGACCCCACAAGAGGGATAAAACTTTTCAGCGAAAGGGAATTTAAAAAGACACAAGGCCATTCACTAAAATGAGAAGAGAAGTGGTTTACCCTAAAACTGCATAGAGGGTTCTTTACTGTAAGAGCGGTAAAGATGTGGCATTCTCTTTCACAGGCAATGGTTTCAGCGGGAAGCATCGATAATTTCAAAAAACTATTAGACAAGCACCTGAACGACCACAACATACAGGGGTATACAATGTAATACTGACATAAAAGCACACACACAGGTTGGACTTGATGGACTTGTGTTTTTTCAACCTCACCTACTATGTAACTATATGTAACTGCTGCTCGATGCCAAAGTGTGCAGAGATGTGCCATAAGTCTAAGTAAGGCAGATGCATCTAAGAACATTACAGCGTAGAGTTAGGATGAATAGGCACAAGCCAGTTTTTCCACCTCATTCCAGTGGTTGTAGAATTGTACCGTAGACCAAGAAGCCAAGGTGCACAACTGAGCTACTGTATGATACTTAAGGATATCTACTTGCCGACTGCGCACGGTAGCTTTACGGCTACAGTGCAGCCGGCTGCGTAGAATTGCATATATACTGTGTGTGTGTATATATGTGTGTGTGTATATATACAGTGGGGAGGGAAAGTATTCAGACCTCCCTAAATTTTTCACTCTTTGTTATATTGCAGCCATTTGCTAAAATCATTTAAGTTCATTTTTTTTCCTCATTAATGTACACACAGCACCCCATATTGACAGAAAAACACAGAATTGTTGACATATTTGCAGATTTATAAAAAAAAAAAAAAAAAAAAACCTGAAATGTCACATGGTCCTAAGTATTTAGACCCTTTGCTGTGACACTCATATATTTAACTCAGGTGCTGTCCATTTCTTCTGATCATCCTTGAGATAGTTCTACACCTTCATTTGAGTCCAGCTGTGTTTGATTATACTGATTGGACTTGATTAGGAAAGCCATACACCTGTCTATATAAGACATTACAGCTCACAGTGCATGTCAGAGCAAATGAGAATCATGAGGTCAAAGGAACTGCCTGAAGAGCTCAGAGACAGAATTGTGGCAAGGCACAGATCTGGCCAAGGTTACAAAAAAAATTCTTCTGCACTTAAAGTTCCTAAGAGCACAGTGGCCTCCATAATCCTTAAATGGAAGACGTTTGGGATGACCAGAACCCTTCCTAGAGCTGGCTGTCCAGCCAAACTGAGCTATCGCGGGAGAATAGCCTTGGTGAGAGAGGTAAAGAAGATCCCAAAGATCACTGTGGCTGAGCTCCAGAGATGCAGTCGGGAGATGGGAGAAAGTTGTAGAAAGTCAACCATCACTGCAGCCCTCCACCAGTCGGGGCTTTATGGCAGAGTGGCTCGTCGGAAACCTCTCCTCAGTGCAAGACACATGAAAGCCCGCATGGAGTTTGCTAAAAAAAACACCTGAAGGACTCCAAGATAGTGAGAAATAAGATTATATGGTCTGATGAGACCAAGATAGAACTTTTTGGCCTTAATTCTAAGCGGTGTGTGTGGAGAAAACCAGGCACTGCTCATCACCTGTCCAATACAATCCCAACAGTGAAACGTGGTGGCAGCATCATGCTGTGGGGGTGTTTTTCAGCTGCAGGGACAGGACAACTGGTTGCAATCGAGGGAAAGATGAATGCGGCCAAGTATATCCTGGACGAAAGCCTTCTCCAGAGTGCTCAGGACCTCAGACTGGGCCGAAAGTTTACATTCCAACAAGATAATGACCCTAAGCACACAGCTAAAATAACGAAGGAGTGGCTTCACAACAACTCCGTGACTGTTCTTGAATGGCCCAGCCAGAGCCCTGACTTAAACCCAATTAAGTATCTCTAGAGAGACCTAAAAATGGCTGTCCACCTACGTTTACCATCCAACCTGACAGAACTGGAGAGGGTCTGCAAGGAGAAATGGCAGATTGCATCTTTCCCAAAAAGACTTATGGCTGTATTAGATCAAAAGGGTGCTTCTACTAAATACTGAGCAAAGGGTCTGAATACTTAGGACCATGTGATATATCAGTTTTTCTTTTTTAATAAATCTGCAAAAATGTCAACAATTCTGTGTTTTTCTGTCAGCATGGGGTGCTGTGTGTACATTAACCACTTAATAACCGGCCCATAGCCAAATGAAGGCTACAGGGCGGTTGCTTAACTCTGGGAGGGTGTCCAGGGACGTCCTCCCAGAATTCTGCTCTTGCGCGCCCCCTAGGGCGCGCACTCGAGAGCATCCGTGACCGCCAGGTCCAGAGGACCCGGCGCATCACGGATCTCGGTAAATGGCCGCTAATCGCGGCCGTTTACCATGTGATTGCTCCGTCAAATGATGGAGCGATCACATGTAAACAAACCAGCGTCATGTCATGACGCCGGTTCCTCTCCTCCCCTCCTGTGTACCGATCAGTACACTGTGAGTGGAGAGGGGGATGGATGGTAGCAGCTCTGTGGGCTGAGCGCTGCACAGTAACATCAAGCCATCCATCCATCCATGCTCAGCCACCCCTCACTACTCTGCAATGCCCTGCAATGCTGTGCAATACTCTGCAATGCCCCACAATACTCTGCATTGCCCCACAATACTCTGCATTGCCCCACAATACTCTGCAATACCCCACAATACTCTGCCATACCCTGCAATACCCCGCAATACTCTGCCATACCTTGAAATACCCTGCAATACTCTGCCATACCCTGAAATACCCCGCAATACTCTGCCATACCCCGCAATACCCAGCCATACTCTGCAATACTCTGCCATACCCAGCCATGCTCAGCCATGTTCAGCCATACTCTGCCATACTCTGCCATACTCTGCCATACTCTGCCATACCCCGCAAAAGTCTCCAATACTCTGCCATAACCCGCAATACTCTGCCATACTCTGCAATACCCCGCAATACACAGCCATACTCTGCAATAGTCAGTGATACCCATCCATACTCTGCCATGCCCAGTCATACTCGGCGATACTCTGCAATACCCAGCCATGCTCAGCCATACTCTGCCTCTGTATGTGGCCAGGCTGTGGAAGTCTCACACATGTGGTATCGTCGTACTCAGGAGGAGTAGGAGAATCTATTTTGGGGTGTTATATTTGGTATGTACATGCTATGTGTTAGAAATATTGTATAAATGGACAACTTTGTGTTAAAAAAAAAAAGCGTTTTAACCACTTCCCGCCTGCCGTCATACAACGTCCTTGACTTTGTGCGGGGATATCTGAATGATGCCTGCAGCTACAGACATCATTCCGATATTAGCTTTTTTCAGCCGGCGATTCCTTACATCATAAGAACGATCATAGCGACTGTTACACTGCTTGATCGTTCTTACAGGAGGCGAGAGGGGACGTCCCTCCCCTCCCGCTGCCCTCTGGTGCTTCTACCGATTCACCACTACGATCGAAGCCAGGATCGTTTTTTTTTTTATTTCAGGCACAGCCTAGAGGTGAGATGTGGGGTCTTATTGACCCCATATCTCACTGTAAAGAGGACCTGTCATGCCATATTCCTATTACAAGGGATGTTTACATCCCTTGTAATAGGAATAAAAGTGATCAAAAATTTTTTTGGGGGAAAAAAGTGTCAAACTAAAATAAATAAAGTAAAATGAGCAATAAAAAAAAAAAAAAATTTTAAAGCGCCCCTGTCCGTGTGCTCGCATGCAGAAGCGAACGCATACATAAGTCCCGCCCACATATGAAAATGGTGTTCAAACCACACATGTGAGGTATCGCTGCGATCAGTAGAGTGAGAGCAATAATTTTGGCCCTAGACCTCCTCTGTAACTCAAAATTTGTAACCAGTAAAAAATTTTAAAGCGTCGCCTATGGGGATTTTTAAGTAGCGAAGTTTGGCGCCATTCCACAAGCGTGTGCAATTTTGAAAAGTGACATGTTAGGTATCTATTTACTCGGCGTAACTTCATCTTTCATATTATGCAAAAACATTGGGCTAACCTTACTGTTTTGTTTTTTTTTAAAGCACAAAACTGTTTTTTTTTTTCCAAAAAAACGCGTTAGAAAAATTGCTACGCAAATATCGTGCGAGATAAAAAGTTGCAATGACCGCTATTGTATTCTCTAGGGTCTTTGCTAAAAAAAACATATATAATGTTTTGGGGTTCTTTGTAATTTTCTAGCAAATAAATGAGGATTTTTACATGTAGGAGAGAAATGTCAGAATTGGCCTGGGTGCTCCAGAACGCCTGAAGGTGCTCCATGCATGTTGGGCCTCTGTATGTGGCCACGCTGTGTAAAAGTCTCACACATGTGGTATCGCCATACTCGGGAGTAATAGCAGAATGTGTTTTGGGGTGTAATTTGTGGTATGCATATGCTGTGTGTGAGAAATAACCTGCTAATATGACAATTTTGTGGAAAAAAAAAACTTGATTTTGCAAAGAATTGTGGTAAAAAATGACAACTTCAAAAAACTCACCATGCATCTTTCTAAATACCTTGGAATGTCTTCTTTCCAAAAAGGGGTCATTTGGGGGGTATTTGTACTTTTCTGGCATGTTAGGGTCTCAAGAAATGAGAGGCCATCAGTACTTCAGGTGTGATCAGTTTTCAGATATTGGCACCATAGCTTTTGGACTCTATAACTTTCACAAAGACCAAATAATATCCACCGATTTGGGTTATTTTTACCAAAGATATGTAGCGGTATAAATTTTGGCTAAAATATATGAAGAAAAATTACTAATTTGCAAAATTTTATAACAGAAACGAAGAAAAATGCATTTTTTTACAGATTTTTCGGTCTTTTTTCTTTTATAGCGCAAAAAATAAAGAACCCAGCAGTGATTAAATACCTCCAAAAGAAAGCTCTATTTGTGTGAAAAAAAGGACAAAAATTTCATATAGATACAGTGTTGTATGACTGAGTAATTGTCATTCAAAATGTGAGAGCACCAAAAGCTGAAAATTGGTCTGGTTAGTAAGGGGGTTTAAGTGCCCAGTGGTCAAGTGGTTAATGAGGAAAAAAAATGAACTTAAATGATTTTAGCAAATGGCTGCAATATAACAAAGAGTGAAAAATGTAAGGGGGTCTGAATACTTTCCGTCCCCACTGTGTGTGTGTATATATATGTGTATGTATGTATATATATATATATATATATATTTGTAATATGATTCTGCATTTCTGGGTAGGGGGCGCGCATGCTGCTGATTGTCAGAGCGAGTGACAGGAGAGAGCTTTGTGTATGTAAACACAAAGCTCTCTTCTGGCAGAGGCTAATGTGCATGTTTTGTTTCCCTGCAAAGCATGGAATAAAAACTGGCACATCCCTTAGTAAAAGGACCACACAGTACACACAGTAAACATAGGCACACATTTAACCTTTTGATTGCCCCAAATGTTAACCCCTTCCCAGCCAGTATCATTAGTACAGTGTCCATGTATATTATTAGCACTGATCACTGTATTGGTGTCACTAGAGATGTCCATGGCAGTTAGCCAGTTCCCACAAAGTGTCAGATTGCCCACCGTCCTGCTAGAAGTTGCTGATCACTGCCATTTCTAGTATTAACAAAATAAATAAATTAAAATTCCAGTATATATCTCATAGTTTGTAGGCACTCTAGCTCTCACGCAAACCAATCAATATACACTTATTATATTATTATCATACATGATTTATATAGCGTCAACAGTTTATGCAGTGGTAGTAAGGAGAGTACTGTTACAAAACTAATTGGGATGAGGTGCCATATTATATTGAGGACTATCTAGCCATACCCCTCTTTTTTTCTAATATCAGTTTACGTAGCGCTTTACAATGTAGAGGTGGGACAGCACAATTACAGTACAGTTCAATACAGAAGGGACAGGAGGGCCCTGCTTGTAGAGCTTACATTCTAAAGGGAGGGGGTGGTGGTACAAAAGGTAATAGATGCGGGGAATGATTTGATGTGGGTGGCTCAGGGACAGTTGTTAGGTGGGTGTGGGATAGGCTTATTTATTATTGGGATTTTTTTGACCAAAGACGTAGCAGAATATATTTTGGCCTAAATATATGAAGATATTGGATTTTTAAATTTTTCTTCCATGACTGTTTTATAACCTAAAGTTTTTTTTTTTCAAAATGTATACTCTGTTTATAGCAGAAAAAATAAACCCCAGTGGTGATCAAATACAGCCAAAAGAAAGCTCTATTTGTGGGGAAAAAAAAGATTTAAATTTAGCTTGAATACAGAATTGTATGACCACGCACTCGCCAGTTTAAAGTGGAGTTCCGCCAAAAATGTTTTTTTTAAAAGTCAGCAGCTGTAGCTGCTGACTTTTAAAATATGGACACTTATCTGTCCAGGGAGCCCGCGATGTCCTCACCCAAAGCTGATTTGTCTCTAGGCTCTCGGGTGGAGGCGTCACCATCTTCGGTAAGGGAATCAAGAAGTTAAGCCTTGCGGCTTCACAGCCTGGTTCCCTACTGCGCATTCGCGAGTCGCGCTGCTGTCTTCTGGGACCTGTGTGTCTCCCAGAAGACAGTGGGAAGGGGCTGGAGGAGGGGGCGGACATGGCGTAGATCACCGCAGAGCCTGCGTCGATCTATATGCCCGGAAGTGGGAGCAAATACCTGGATTAGACAGGTATCTGCTCCCCCCTCCCCCCTGAAAGGTGCCAAATGTGACACCGGAGGGGGGGGGGAATGCGATCAGCAGAAGTTCCATTTTTGGGTGGAACTTCGCTTTAAGTAGTGCAGTGTCAAATAGCAAAAAATGGCCTGGTCATGAAGCCAGTAAAATCCTCCGTCGCTGAAGTGGATGATCAGTAAAGACAGGCAACCAGTATTACAAGGGGCAAAAAGGACAAGCAAACGTGAACTCGCCAAAAAAACAAAAATCATGTTAAAATGAGAAAACACTATTTGAGCAGAGAGACCCATATTCAATAGCAGCACTTCAAAAATGAAAACAGAGCTGGTGTAATTAGAGGTACCATAAAAGCGTCACCCATGCTATCTAAACTGCTCTAGCAAAAGAAAACAGGAGAGAGTGCAAGAAGTATGCTTGCAACAGAACCACAGAGGATCACATTGTGTTTGCAAGTGTGAACTTTTGCTCTGGGGAAAGGCCATGAGTATTATCAAATTGTCAGGTAACAGCTGTCCAGGGGAGGGGGAAATGTGACCTATTGTATGATTTTTGAAGGCGATGTGGTGGGGAACTGGCACCCAACCAGAGGTATGCTGCCCTCAGAACAACAATCAGCAGAGGAAATTATATCACTCTTGGTGTCCATTGATTGCAACAAAAAGCTTATTTATGAAATATCCAAATATCATTAAAAATCATAGCTTACTTCAACATAACTTTTGTGCAAAAAGTATGTATAGAGCCTGAGTGGAAACTAGATGGCGCCAAGTGCCTTATACATTCTAATGACAACCACTGAAACATATGACACAGATAGTTTTAACAAAAAGAGCATGATCTATGCCTGCAAATCCTTTCATTATTCAAAGCTACAATGAAAGCTGCATGTGTATGTATATATACCTGGATTATTAGTGTAAGACACTTGTCCTCACAACATTTATAAAGTCAGTGAATCCAATAGAAGAAGGATAGAGAGGGGGGCCAAGGATGATAATAAAAGCCCACTTGACCCTGCAAGACATAAAAAGGCCAAGCAAAGTCAGGTTTCAAAGAAACAGGCATATAACATAGACCAGCAATCAAAGAAAGTGAGGTTGTTACAAGGACAGACCTTGACAGTGGTGTGTGATGAAACCAGGCTCCCAATGACTCCAACAACATGGGCATCTCCATGTGACTCCTTATATATCCCTCCCCAGTCACGCCTGGCATGATATGATAGGAAAGAAAGGGGGAAGGGCCACACACATGCGGCCATCTCAGGTCCACACCTAAGACCAATCTACACACCAGCAGCCCCGGGACATGGGGCATGGCCCACAGACGAGACATGTTCCACGAGACATGTCCCACTTGTGGGTGCCGTCTCCAGGAACAGTGTCCCCATCCCATAGATCCAGACACTGAGGCGATGAGGAGGCTCAATCCATGATGATGTCCTACCTCAGACCAAACGCTCCTTGACCCCTCAAATAGATGGGCAGGTGTAGGAACAACACCAGTCAATAGTCTACACCCCACCCCCCTTATGTATGTCCCCACAAACGCCCATCTGCGTCCAAGTGAGGACATATCAGCCAAGTGGGCAGTCTGGACTAGAGAGGCGTGACACACCAGCAAGACAGACTAAAAAGTGAAAACAAAAAGGGGGGGTGTTACTAGCAGGTAATAATTATGATTGTTCCATATTGTGCCAGTTGTCTATTGGTACCGGTACATACATGATGTCTTTATGGTATGGGCAGGATCAAGAGATGAATTGGTAAGAATTTTGGAAAGTCGGGGGCGTGGTCTGGACATGGCCGTGTGAAGACGTGTTAACGCTGAGCTCCCGGCCGTCTCTCACCCATCCTGGCATTACTTGACTTTTTAATACAGAATGCTCTCATCTAAGAAACGGACGAACCGGAGAAACAAGAAGAAAACCAGCACGATCACTAATACCCCCGTTGCCGGTGACTTTCAGAGACTTTTTGGAAGATCGCAGTCTGGCTCCCCAGATCTCAAGATGGCGGGCCCTCATGTCTCTATCCCACAGACACCAGACCTCATGGAGGATCCGGAATTATCAGAGGGATCCCGCAGTCCTGTAATCTTCTCTGGCTCACCTGAGGTACCTCCCGGGTCCTCGGGGAACACTGTACCCTTGTCGATTACATTTAGAGCGGATGCGGAGTTGAAGGCTATTCTACAGGCCCTCCCGACACGTGCGGATATCGAAGCCCTGGTGGGGAGAGTGGAGGCCGCACACAAGAGAGAGATCCGGGCGGTAAAGCAGGACGTCCAAGCATTATCCACTCGCCTCTCGACAGGTGAATCCTCCTTGGTGACCCTTGAGCAGAGAGTAACCACCCTAGAATCTCGCCAAAAGGACCAATCTAACTCAGCAGTAGACCTCCAGCTCCGCATGGAGGAAATGGAGGACCGGAGCCGGAGGAACAACCTGCGGCTTCGGGGCCTCCCGGAGGCAACGGGCCCGTCGGACTTACTGGCCACGGTCATAGATATATTCAAAAGAGTGGCGGGCGATCACCTCCCTGAACGCATAGAGGTAGATCGGGTCCATAGAGCTCTGGGCCCTCGCCCGTCTGACCCTTCCAGACCGCGAGACGTCATTTGCCGGCTACATCACTATACACATAAAGAAGCCATAGCCCGCGGAGCCTGGGAGACAGGTGATCTGGAATTCGATGGCGCCACCATCAAGATTCTGCCCGACATCTCCAGGCCAACACTTCACCGACGTGCCCTCTTGAAACCCCTACTAGACCTGGCCAGACGCTGCAACGCAACGTATCGATGGGGTTTTCCGTTGTCGGTCACCTTCCTCAAGGACCAGAAATCCTTCCTGCTGCGATCCCCAGAATCTCTGCCAGCTCTTTTTGACTTTCTCGGAACGGACCCGATCGCCATCCCCAACTGGCTGGACTACCTACCCCGTGCCCCAGGTCGTTTAAGCACATCGAGGGGACAAGCTCCACAACCTCAGAGGCCGCAACGACACGGAAGACGTCCCCGTTCTTTGTCCCAAGATGAGAACCGGGAAACGTGAGTAACTGAGTCTATACCCCTTGTGCCGCTTGTGAAACCCCCGTTACCCACTTTAATTAAATCATCACCCTTACACGCGCTCACTTGAATGGCGGTACCACTGAATCCGGCAACCATCTACTCATTGCGAGCAGTCACAGTAGACTCCTATTACCCCCTCTGCACATCTCATTCCTACTGCCACCTGTCGACTCCCATACTCCGCCTCCCGATCCATCATACATAGGAACCTGACTTGATCCGGGACCATGGGCTGCAGTATACTATTGTCCTCCTTATGTGGTTTTGTTTTTGTTTTTTTTTTTGTTTTTTTTTTTTGTTTTTTTGTGAGGACATCCTGCTTTACCCCAGCAATGGAGTCGATATGGAAACCATCATGGGGAGGAAGGGGACATGTTGTGAATCACCTTTTCCTCCCCTCCAGAAGGAGAGCGAACATTTAAGTGTTTTTGTTGGGTTAACCCTCAAAGTTGGTTAGTGAGGATCTAGACATGAAGATCACTCTCCATTGTGCCACGCAAGAAACTCTATTTTTTGTTTTATCTACCATGTAAAAGCACTCTGTGCCATTGCACTCCTAGTTGGAGAATTCTAAAAACCGATGTTTTGTCATCCAAGCGACCCTGATGTAATAATACCCTGGGGTCCCTGGTTACGCTAAGAAGCCCAGGGGTTGTCTGTCTTTTGCTTCATGTCTCCGGGCGACCGCAGATGTGCATACAATGCAGAGCCAAACTCTGTTTACACTATATGTTTGCAAGAAACCATAGTTGCCATTTTGCTTGAATATTGCATTCTGTTTTACCTTTTATTTTTTTTACTGTTGATATACATGTGTTGCCGGGGTGGGTGGGAGGCCCGGATTCTTATTTTGCAGGTTACTGACCACCCACACCCCACATAGGCCATTGTATACATCCGGGGCTCCGGTTTTGTATACATATTAAGTCGATTAGACTTACCCATTTAGCTTGTACCGGGTCAGACCTCTTCGGCCCGAGTACTTATTTCTTCCTTCCTCGCCTATTACTTTCTTCCTATTTTCTCCCTCCCTTCTACCTTCTGTTAATCCTTCCCTCTTTTTATTCTATTTTAGATTACTAAATCCCCCCCCCCCCTTTTTTTTTTTTTTTTTTGTTTTTTTGTGTGCTGAGACATGGCGGTAGATTCCCTTAAAATAACCTCTCTTAATGCGAGGGGTCTAAACACCCCGGAGAAGAGGCGTATGTTGCTACATGACCTCAAAAAGTACCATACTGACATCGCCTTCATACAAGAGACGCATTTCAAAACAGATAAATCCCCTGCACTGCAGAATAGGTCTTTCTCCCGAGTCTATCACTCAACCAACTCCCACTCTAAGTCCAGGGGGGTTTCTGTATTAATTTCCAGCAAACTGCCATGGCAATTTCAGGAGGTGTTAGCGGACCCTGAAGGGCGATATATCTTTCTTAAGGGACTAATTTGTGGTATACAATTTACACTAGCCACACTGTATGCTCCCAACGAACATCAAAACAGGTTTCTGAGACATGTAGTAGACAAACTATTGACATTCAAACAGGGCCAACTAATCTTAGGAGGTGATCTTAATGTTCCTCTGACTCCTTCCGTAGATACATCTTCTGGTAGCTCCTCCCTTCCCCCCTCTTCTAGAAAACATATAGCGCAGACTCTACACAACGCGCAGTTGACTGATGTGTGGCGTCTCCAACATTCGGGAGAAAGAGATTATTCCTTTTTTTCTCCCCCACATAAGGTATACTCCAGGATTGACCTGTTTTTGATACCCCATGATCAGTTGCACCTTGTGAGCTCCACATCCATCGGTCAGATCACTTGGTCTGACCACGTTCCCGTCTCGCTCACATACGCCCTCACGGAGAGACCCTCGCCCAGGTCCCTATTTTGGCGCCTGAACGAGAGCCTTCTACAAAATCCTGAGGTGCTAGGGGAGGTTACTAAAGAGCTCGATCTCTATTTTCGAGAAAATGACACGCAGGGATGCGACCCTGGAATACTATGGGAAGCTCACAAGTGTGTACTCCGAGGGGTTTTTATCAAACACGGGGCATCTATTAAAAGAAAAAGAAATGAACAAATCACTAAGCTACTCTCCACCTTAGCCTCGGTAGAGATACAACATAAGCAGACACCTACCCAAGCTCTCGAGACGCAACTGATGACACTGCGCTCACAAATCACAGATTTACTTCATTACAAAGCAAAGGCAGCCTTACAGATCTGTCGAAAAATTTCTTATGAGTCGGGGAATAAGTGCGGAAGGCTACTGGCCAGATCAGTAAGAGAAATCAGATCAGCTGATTATATTCCACAGATTACTGGCCCCAATGGCCAAAAAGCAACCACCCCAACACAAATATCCAAGAGCTTTGGGGATTTTTTTCTCTGACTTATACAATCTCCCTGCTCCCCTCTCTGACCAGGCGGGCATTGATAAATATATTTCAGACTCTCAACTCCCATCACTTTCAACTGAAACCAAGACAATTCTAGACGAACCAATAACTCTAGAGGAATTAAGAGTAGCGTTAAATTCTATGAAAGTGGGTAAAGCCCCAGGTCCGGACGGCTACACTGTCCAGTACTATAAAGCCTTTTTTCCCATTCTAGGCCCACGGTTAGTCGCTTTTTTCAATGCATTAGGAGCAGACACTAATTTCCCGAGAGAAACCTTAAAAGCCCATATTTCTCTGATATACAAAGAGGGAAAAGACCCATGCGCATGCGGCAGCTACAGGCCCATCTCTCTATTAAACTTGGATCTAAAGCTGTTCTCCAAAATAATTGCCTCCAGACTATCACAACACCTTCATGACCTTATCCACCTTGATCAGGTTGGTTTCATTCCCACCAGAGAGGCAAGAGACAATACTATTAAAGCTCTCAATCTCATCCACCTAGCGAATACCAGTAAGACTCCCTGCATATTTGTGAACACCGATGCCGAAAAGGCTTTCGACAGGGTTAACTGGAACTACATGTTCTCAGTCCTCCGTCATATAGGCCTGGGAGACACGATGCAGAAATGGATTGGTAAAATATATTCTAACCCTTCAGCCCAAGTAAAAGTAAACGGTGTACTCTCGAACCCCCTCTCTATCACCAATGGTACAAGACAGGGCTGCCCTTTATCCCCCCTGCTTTTTGCCCTTTCCCTCGAACCATTCCTCTGCACAATCAGAAAAAACGCAGATATCACTGGGCTCCGGGTGGGGGAATCACACTGTAAAATCTCAGCGTATGCTGATGATTTACTATTCTCCCTCACCAACCCCAGAATCTCCCTTCCAAACCTTATGCGAGAATTTAAAATTTATGGAGCCATTTCCCATCTAAAAATCAATTTCTCTAAGTCGGAAGTGATGGGCATTGCTGTTCCCTCACAAACTTTACTGGAACTCCAGTCTAACTTCAATTTCAAGTGGACTGATACAGCCCTAACATACCTAGGCACGAAGATACCTTCTAACTTGTCACATACATTTGATCTTAACTTCCCGCCCTTATTAACGAATACCCGGAGCTTGTTAGAAAAATGGAACGCAGGGTTCCATTCCTGGTTTGGGAGATGCAACCTCCTGAAAATGTGTATACTCCCCAAATTTATCTACCTAATTCAAGTGCTACCTATCCATATCCCACCCTCTTACTTCAAACAGGTACAGTCCCTTTTCACAAGATTTATATGGGCACACAAAAATCCCCGTTTACGACGCTCACAACTGACACTCCCCAAAAGTGAGGGGGGACTAGCACTACCTGACATACGACAATACTTCCTGGCCTCCCACTTGGGACGTATTCTTGACTGGAGGAGGAACAAAGCTTTCAAACTATGGGTTCATCTGGAACAATCCCAAACTCACATACCCCTGAAGGATGCGTTGTGGTGCTATAGTGACCTTCCCTCTAGAATGAGATCTCACCCCTTAATTGGTACCACCTTGAAACATAGCCATCAAATAGCCTTACAGACGTTCCTCACATCCAAAAATTCTCCTCTACTCCCTATCTTGGGCCACCCATACTTTACCCCGGGTTTGCAGCTGACGGACTACACTGATCTTAGAGATTCGGGATGGGACCATGTAGCCAAATTTACCAATGGAGAGAGATGGCCATCCATTACTGATCTGACTAACCCAGCGGGTGACTACCGCCTCCCTTTTTGGAAAGCCGCTCAATTACACCATTTCCTTCACTCCCTCCCAGGACCATAAGCTTTTACCCGTCAGCAAACGTCGTTTGAAGATCTTTGTTCAGGAGAGGGCCCAATAGCCCACATTTTGTCCCAAACGTATTCCCTAGTAAACTCGCCAAAAGAACAACCACCTTTGCCTTGCCTGGTCAGATGGGAGAGAGACCTAGACTGCACGTTCTCGGTAGCCCAGCGACAACGAATAATCACACTAGCTCTCAAATCTTCGCTTTGCACTAAAATTCAAGAAACAAACTTCAAGCTGCTCAACCGCTGGTACTTGACCCCTTCCAGGTTGCAGAGGTGCTTTCCCTCCTCCTCAAATCGGTGCTGGCGTTGTGACGAGGAGGAGGGAACTCTAATTCACATTTTCTGGTCATGCTCTAAGCTAAGGGACTTCTGGGGAGAGATCAGACGCATAACACAAAAGTGTACAGAATATATTATCCCTAACGAGGCCGCGTTCTTTCTTCTACACCACTCTTCGATCCCCATCAAGAGGTACAAGAAATCCCTCACACGTCATTTGCTCAATGCAGCGAAGGCGTGTATACCACTCTGCTGGAAACAACCTTCTTCCCCAGCCATTTCATTATGGTTGTGGAGGGTGGAGGAAATAAAGAACATGGAAGACCTGATTCTAACTGCACAACATAAACAGGAAGCACATAAAAAGACCTGGGATATCTGGAACGCTTTCATTTACTCCGAGGAAGGCCAGCGGTTACTTGGGTCATGATTATAAACCCCACAATTACTGAGATCACACGGTCTGAGTGGGTTTGTGGGCCTAACTGCCGCCATGTCTCCACTTTCCCTATCTTTCTCCTCTACTCCTCTCCCCTCCCCCCCCCCCCTTTTATACATATATTTTGATTTTTTTTCTCTTTTTCCTTCTCTCTCAAGCTAAGGAGCATCAGCTCCCACTTTCTAAAGTAAAGTTGAAAAAGTTGGTGGGGGACGCCCTGTAGGTGTAGAACTATACACAATATTGTTCAGTGATAACAGATACCACGCTAAGGGGTGTCACATACTTAGTAGAGCCTTGATCACATATGTACCATACAATGTCTTGAATATTAGTGACCCCTGTATAGCAATTGTAACATGATGTATGTAGCTTCTACTTTTTTCTGTTTGTAGATTGGGGCCCTCACCCCTGTTCGGAGTTAAATAAATTCTATATTTGAAAAAAAAGAATTTTGGAAAGTCTGGAATGCAACACCTACAACTTAAAATTTACATTTAACGTTCACCCACAAAAAATTACCTTTTTGTATGTGGAAATCTACATCAATGAGGCAGGAGTTCTCTGCAGAAAGCCTTTGGCTGGTAATAGTGTTGCATGCATCTAGCTCCCACCCTGAATCCCTAATTCAAAGTCCCTCTTTATCCCCTGGTCCAAGTTTAGCTGCCACGTAGCTGGCTCTTTTTTACCCCACAGTACATGGTCAGCTGATGCCCCTTTCTCCTAGGGCTGTATGATCAGCTTATTCTCTATCTTCTTTTCCCCCACCTCCACAATCCGCTCACACTGTTTACCTTCATGATCAGTTCAATTGATATTGCTGCCTTGACATGTCCAGCTAAATTACTGTATGATTGGCCATTAATAAATAAAGTGTAGTATAATAAATAGCTCACAGTCGCAGAATTATTCATCTTAAATTAACCTGTTCAGAAATTGTTAAATATTTGCCCTCCTAACCCTCTTGTTCTGGGTTTATTGTCACAGTACCATCTTCCTTCATTTTGTGAAGCTCTGCATAAAGTATTGGTGCTATATACAGTATCTCACAAAAGTGAGTACACCCCTTACATTGTTGTAAATATTTTATTATATCTTTTCATGTGACAACACTGAAGAAATGTTGCTACAATGCTTTGCTACAATGCAAAGTAGTGCGTGTACAGCTTGTATAACAGTGTAAATTTGCTGTCCCCTCAAAATAACTCAACACACATTAATGTCTAAACCGCTGGCAGCAAAAATGAGTACACCCCTAAGTGAAACTGTCAAAATTTGGCCCAATTAGTCATTTTCCCTCCCTGGTTGAATGTGACTCATTAGTGTTACAAGGTTTCAGGTGTGAATGGGGAGCAGGTGTGTTAAATTTGGTGTTATCGCTCTCATTCTCTCATACTGGTCACTGGAAGTTCAACATGGCATCTCGTGGCAAAGAATTGTTGCTCTACATAAAGATGGCCTAGGCTATAAGAAGATTGCCAAGACCCTGAAACTGACCTGCAGCACAGTGGCCAAGACCATACAGCGGTTCAACAGGACAGGTTCCACTCAGAACAGGCCTCGCCATGGTCGACCAAAGAAGTTAAGTGCACATGCTCAGCGTCATATCCAGAAGTTATCTTTGGGAAATAGAGGTACGAGTGCTGCCAGCATTGCTGCAGATGTTGAAGGGATGGGGGGGGTCAGCCTGTCAGTGCTCAGACCCTATGCTACACACTGCATCAGATTGGTCTGCATGGCTGTTGTCCCAGAAGGAAGCCTCTTCTAAAGATGATGCACAAGAAAGCCTGCAAACAGTTTGCTGAAGACAAACAGACTAAGGATATGGATTACTGCACCATGTCCTGTGGTCTGATGAGACCAAGATAAACTTATTTGGTTCAGATGGTGTCAAGCGTGTGTGGTGGCAACCAGGTGAGGCATACAAAGACAAGTGTGTCTTGCCTACAGTCAAGCATGGTGGTGGGAGTGTCATAGTCTGGGGCTGCATAAGTGCTACAGATCATTGAGGGAACCATGAATGCCAACATGTACTGTGACATACTGAAGCAGAGCATGATCCCCTCCCTTCGGAGACTGGGCTGCAGGGCAGTATTCCAACATAACGACCCCAAACACACCTACAAGATGACCACTGTCTTGCTAAGGAAGCTGAGGGTAAAGGTGATGGACTGGCCAAGCATGTCACCAGACCTAAACCCTATTGAGCATCTGTGGGGCATCCCCAACAGAAGGTGGAAGAGGACTGCAAAGCTCTGGTGAACTCCATGCCCAAGAGGGTTAAGGCAGTGCTGGAAAATAATGGTGGCCAAACAAAATATTTACTCTTTGGGCCCAATTTGGACATTTTCACTTAGGGGTGTACTCACTTTTGTTGCCAGCGGTTTAGACATTAATGTGTGTTATTTTGAGGGGACAGCAAATTTACACTGTTATACAAGCTGTACACTCTCACTACTTTACACTGTAGCAAAGTGTAATTTCTTCAGTGTTGTCACGTGAAAAGATATAATAAAATATTTACAAAAATGTGAGGGGTGTACTCACTTTTGTGAGATACTGTAAATCCTGTGTGAAAATTAATAGTATATTTAAAAGGAAAAAAATAAAAATAAGATATAGATTCTCTTTTAAAATGATCACTGACCATATAATTTTTATTTTTGACAAATAATCTTTTCGCTGGTAAAAGATGAGGAAGCAGATGACTATCAGGTAAAGAATTATATCTTGTTTATGCTTTTATTTCCCCCTTATAGGTTTGGAAAAAGTGCAAAATGAGAATTTTTACTGTAGCGCAAATGGAAGACAACAGCATCCAAATGAAGAAAGACCTTGCAACTTTCCTTTACCATTTGAGGATTGAAGCTGAGGTGGAAGTTGTTGAAATGGTGAGAGATGGCACTTATGTATATGCGATAATGCAGCTTTAACGTTTGATTAAAAAAAAGTTATATATAGTGTGTATTGTTACTGCATATATACAATATGAAATGCATATTGTGGGTAGATATAGATATGTATCCTTGTTAACAATGAGAATCAAGAGAATGCAATCTTATAGTCTTGCATGAGAAAATGTTTAATATACTGTGGAACTATGTCAAGTGATAACCTAACAGTGATTACTTAACCTGATTACAGAACTATATCGACCGAGGGATGACTATTACTTTCTATCTCCCTATCATTTTGATATGCAGCCAAATGCAATTTCATTCATTCAGAGACACAAAGGGACAGTTGCAGCTGGACTGTATTTGAAAATTCCTGGTTGCTCTGCAAAAAAGTGTGTCAAGAAGGCACCCAGTATTAAATGTTTATTTGTAAAATAAATATTTTATATAAATAGTAAAAAATCATAAAACTGACTAAAACAAACTAAATCAACAAAACATGACCCAAAACTAAATTTTTTTTTTTTTTAAAGGATACGTTATTTGTGAAATATCTTGATCTTAGTGAAAAAAATAAAATAAATGCACATTGCAGGAAAAAATGTGCATTTATTGTTTTTTTCACAGACACCTGCAGAGAATTGCACCCTGACCAGTGGATTGTGGGAGCAATGTCCAGTTCCTTCCAGACTCTTCCTACAGCTCAGAGCCTGTACTACCTATGCTCAGGCTGCCAGTTTCAGAGCTGCAGGAAAAGTGCATGGACTACGATCCTGCTCATCAGGCAAGGGGACAGATAGGACTTGATTCCTGTGAATAAATTATGCGGTTGTGCAGACAGAGACCCCACAGCCACTCTGATTTTGAAAAGTCACAGCACGTGCAGATCAGGGATGGGGTGGGGTGTGGTTGGGGTATTATGCGTAATGGAAAATGTTATGTGTTACACCCTAAATACGCGTTACACCCTAAATACGAGTGTAACATGTTCCAAAGGTAAACTTGGCCTTTAAGAAAATGCATTTTGACATACATTTTGCAAAGCTGCTATAAAGACACGGTTATATCTTTGTAGCATAACAGTGACATCTCTGCCTACACTTATGAGAGGACTCTAATGATGGAACAGCGCTCTAAGATGCTAAAGCAAATACGACTCACTAAGACTCAAAGAGATCACGAGGTAGGTAATTTTATTAACCACGCAAAAACATCAACTGACTAATTTTCATTCTGCATTTCCATAATTAAATTCACTTTCTCTCCTAAGGGTCTGTCAGGGCAGGGATTCTAGCTTTAGACACAAGACTGCAGTCAAAATATTGGATTGCTGCATAGTAATTTTTTGCAACTAACCTGCCATGTACACAAAAAACCCACAGTAGTCAAGTATTACATATTTATGCACTGCAGGTCTCCAGCACCACCAATGTCTCAGGAAAACAATTATGTGTGTCCAGTAAAATCCATTACAACAAACCATTTCTTTTTTCAAAAACATAAGTTAGCTTATGGGTTGTCTTCATAGATCTGGTTCAGCCCATAGGTGTGCGATTGCTTCCAGATCTAACTTTGCTTAGCCATTCATCTTCTACTGTTGTACTAATCATGTAGGCATATCTGTGTTGTACTCATTTGTATACAGATTTTTATTTAGTTCCTTAGCGTGTACTTCAACCTCCTTTTTTTTAAATTTAAAAAGTGGGACCAGTTTCAAATGTTCAGTTGCTTTAGAAACTTCTTCAGTCCCTTTTAATATTCAATAACTGTCTTTCATAGAAATTGTGTAAGATGATCATCATATTCTTTGTGCATGCTTGTAAATATGCCTCCCATCGACATTCTGATAAGGATTTTCTATCCTATAAATTATTACATTTAAATATGAATCAAAGCTAAATTTTTTCTTTCCACTGTGGTCTGCCTGAACCCACGTAATTTTTACAACATGTCCTCTCAAGATACTTGATTATATTCATTAAACTGGAAAATCGCTAACAAATGGTCCAAGTCACATCAACCTTAAACACACAGATAATATATAAATGCTAAAATGATCTGACAGACCAGAGCACTCGCTATCCCAGATATATCAGATACTGGTTCAGATTTCTTATCCAAATTCACCGCCATTCCTTTCAAAATGGGAAAAGGAGATGAATGTATACCCAGATGATATGGAATGGGGCAAAACAATGGCGCTTTCCTTTAAATTGTCTATCTCATCTCATGCCCAAGAATGGAATTATCACATTGTATCTAGGTGGTATCGCTGCCCTACATAAATTTGATCATAATGTATCGGACATATGCTGGAGATGCTTGCAGGCCCTGGGCACCATGACACACATTTGGGGTACGTGCCCACGAGTTACCCCCTTTTTGGGATAAGATTCTCCATCTCCATGACAAACTTGTGGGGGACAAATGAACGTATGGTAGCGTGGGATGCTGATAAAAGTTAATCCCACACTATTATGTGGACGTTTTGGTTACACTTCCGGTTCTCCTCTGATTTTGATACTTTTCTGTCAGATATGCAGGAGTAGAGCTACTAGATGAGTTTGTGGCACTTATAATTGCCTGGTGTCCAACCTCCTAGAAGTGGCAACTATCCCCATACATTCAAAAAACAGAGTATTATGTTCCCCAGTGGGATACTGGAGAAAATTATTTTAGAAGTACAAAAAAATACCTTTTTTTTCATTTTGCAGATTTCACTTCCTATACATCCTACATTTCTGTTTGCATGCATTTTATAGAATTTGAAATGCATTTGTATTTATTCAAAAGAACTGTGTTTTGTGTGTGAACTTGAGGTAGCGCAAACTTGATATGTCTAGATAATATACCTATACATATCTATACATTTTTATATCAATCAGGTCCAGTTAATAAAGGACAGACATTCTTTTATTAATCTTGAGAGCTCTTATTCAGATGAAGAGGACAATGAAATGGAGCCTGGGAAAATTCAAAAGACTTGGACCAACAATAAGTACAGCATTGAGAAGTGGAGCAAAATCAATGTATCAGAGCACTTCAGGGACCTTGTTAATATTAAACCGTAAGTTTGTTTGGTCTTAGAAAACAGCCATATTTGGACTTTTTATTAAATTCTGTATAGAGAGGGTCAGCAACCCATAGATCGCCATTCCAGGTGACTGGTAGACCATGGTTCGGGCTTGCTGACTCCACCATCCCAAAGCATCAGACAGAGTACAATGCAGAGGGACTAAAGTTGGAGCTGTAGTAGGGAGCAAGAGCCACTTATCCCAGCTAGTGGTCTCCAGAGTGGTGCCATCAGCAAGAAAGAAGAGATCTTCAGATCAGTGTGATGCAATACACCGGGCTTAATAGTATAGGGCTGCTTTCACACTGATGTGCTGCAGTTTACCCACACCAAAGGTGCAGTGCAGTGTACCTACAGCTTACCTGCAAGTTTGCGGCATTTTAGCAATAGATTTCAATTACATCCTGCATTTTTGGTGCACTTTCTGAATGCAGGAGTTCTGGTGAGCTTTCAGAAAGTGCACCACACCTGTAGGATATAATAGAGGTCTATTGCTAAACGCATCCAACCCCGCAGGTAAGCTGTAGGTACACTGCACTGCATCTGCGGTGTGGGAAAATTGCAGCGCAACAGTGTGAAAGCAGCCCTATACTATTATGCCCTGTGTATTGCTTCACACTGACCTGAAAGCACAGCTAAGCCAAGGAAAGTTGCATATGCACTGCGCTGCACCCACGGTGCAGGTAATCCGAAAATTCCAACTATGTGTAGGCTCCATCGGACATTTGCTGTCAGAATTTCCGACAACAGATGTTTGAGAGCTGGATCTCAAATTTTCAGACAACCTAATCCATTGTCGTAAATTCCGAGCGTGTGTAGAGAATTCCGACGCACAAAATTCCACGCATGCTTGGAATCAAGCAGAAGAGCCGCACTGGCTATTGAACTTTATTTTTATTGGCTCGTTGTATGTGTTGTATGCCACCGCGTTCTTGACGTTCGGAATTTCCAATAACATTTGTGTGATCGTGTGTATGCAAGACAAGTTTGAGCCAACATCCTTTGGAAAAAAATCCACGTATTTTGTTGTCGGAAAATCCGATCGTCTGTACGCAGCATTAGTATTCATTTATATTTGCAGTTTGGTTAAGACATGTTTTTACCACCCCCGCATCAACAGCGCCCCCTTTTAGCTGCAGTGGCCAGGGGTGTACACATGTCGCAGCAGGAGTTCTACGCTCTGTCATGGTTGGTGGGTGTAGCACCTGTCAAGCATGACCCAGTCAAGCGAATGAGGCCTCTCTGCAAATGCTCTTCAACCTTGTGCAGTACAGCAAACAAGGAGTTAAAGCAGGCAGCGTTGTGTTGCATTCTCACCACCTGCTTTAACCCCTTGGACCTCATAGTAGCATGCAGTTCAGCTTGTAGAGTGCCCCCATTTACGATTTATGATTGGCAGGTGGTAGCACCCACCAAAAGTAACAGGTGGTTTAATTACTGCTGCGGGATGTGTATACCTTTTTGGCTGCTGCCTCAGCAGCTAAAGAAGGTAGGGATTGGGGGTGCTAAAACCACAATTAAACCGCAGGGTTTCATCACCCCCCAACTGTGTGTGAATGAGCCCTAAGGGTGCCACTGCTGAAGGCAACTAAGGGCTCATTCACAAGTGCAGCAGGCACACCTGCTCCTCTGAAAAGCGATTCGAGTGTGTTTGACAGGTGGTGAAGATGCAATATTTTGCCTCACCACCTGATTTAAACTCATGATTGCCATGCACTGCACATATTTATGACATGGTGGTATGACAATTTACTGGTTTACAGGTGTGAGGAGGCAACGCTGTACTCAGTGATCTTTGATTTCTCTTATGTTGTTTAGGTAGACATCTGCAATATATATAAACTTGTGATATTACAAACTATTCACTACACATTTATCACCATATACATGGTATAAATAATACTTTACGCAATAACACTTACATAAAGAATATAGGGTTTTAGGCACTGCTATGGGGATGCATGCAAAGGAATGTCTCGAGGGCCCCCATTGGTCACTGTAAGAAGTAATTCGATAATATATGTCACCCATTGTGCCCCATATGCAAAAAACTTGGAACACCGCTCTAAGCACTACAAAGCCTCCCCCTGCAGTTCAAAGTACAAAACGGGTGCTGGTGTTCAAACAAGCTCATCCCGGCTAACAGAAGCAAAATAATAGAAAGAAGGTGGAAACGCTGCACACCGGAGCCCAGCCACTATACAGAAAGATGAAGATACGGCTTCAGCTTGAGGCCTTTGTATAGTGGCTGGGCTTTGGTGTGCGACGTCTCCAGCTTCTGTCTTCTGAATGGCTATATGTCACCCATATAAAAAATATCTATTTATTTTACTAGCGATTGGAAGCTAGCCAAAATACCTTAATTAAGGTCCATCTGGTATAGACTCCATATAAGCATGGTGGCCAAAAGAAAAAAATATGTACAGTAGGGTGATAGCACAGTAGTCTCATTACTAATGGCTGCAAAAATACAATAAAATATTCAAAAACTATCCGTATAAAATGGTCACCCAATCTCCTATTGATACTTGTTATTCTAGCCCAATATGTGGATAACAAATATTACCTGGGTTCACCAAGTATATAACCAGGTGATATGGAGACTTCTCCCAATAAGTTAAGAGTTCACATTTCCATTTAAAATGGCTCCTAATATTTAATTTAGACAAAGGTGTGGTTACATCAGATGACAGACTGGATCAAAGAGCGTAATTTTTTTTCCCAATCTGGTGAATAGAAAGGGCCAACTCAATCTGTCAATGGTCTTTTCGGCATCTAAACTTAGAAGGAGTACTTCTCTTCTCTCCCTGTTAGCTATACCTATTAGGTCTGTTATCTTTCTAGTATTGTCCCCTGTACGTTGAAATGACCTAAAGCTTTCTTGGTCCTTATGTATTAAAGAGGGGAGGATTATGTTCACTTTAGGAGACAATAATGAAGTGAAGATTTCCAAGTCGAAGTTTAATAGGGCAATGGGTCTATAATTGGAGCATAAAGTGTAATCCTTGTCAGGCTTTGGGATAAGTGCGATATATTAGACATGCATGCCCCGTAGTACTGGATTTTTGTGAAGGAAGCCAATAAAATGTTTCACCATATGTGGGAGAAGGATCGAAAGGAATGCTTTATAGTATTTGTAGGGAAAACCATCTAGTCCCGGGGCTTCATTCAAGGGTAACATTGCTCTGTAATTTCATCCTCATCAATGAGTGCATTGATGAAATGTAGAGCAAAGCTTGACACTATAGGGATGCCACTAGATATTGCCAAGATAGCATTGCATTCATGTAAGGAGGTCGACGGCGGGCAGGTTGTGGGGGATGTTGGGCTTATTATAGAGTTCAGCATAAAATTTGCCAAAGGCCCGAGCTGTTGCTCAGGGTGAGATTGAAGTACACCCAATGTGTCCGTGATGGCATGGGGTGTTTGATAAATACGTTTTTTTCCTTCAGCGTCTTTTCTAGGAGAGTATGTGCTCTCTTGCCTTTATCGTAAGTTATTTGTTTCTTCCCTAAGGTGGGTTCCTTTAGTGTGGCTTGCGTGCGTGTTAACTATAGATTTAAAGGGTTTTAGAGAGGTGGAACTGAGACTCAAGGTCCCTTAGTTTCTGTTCAGCAAGAACAGAAGCTTATAAAGAAAAATGCAGCGCTTATAATAAAAAAAGTGAAAATTACTTCTGCGTTACTGTATAAGTTAATGCACGTGTGAATAGTTGCTGCTCAAAACCGATTTGTGTTCCCACAGAGATAAATAGCAAAATTAAAATAGTAAAGTGCAACCACACCCAGCTGAGCAGCAGGGTGTATTAATGAGTCACTTAGGTGAAAATAATCAAAAGTGAAAACAATCTATATAATCTAGCAATATTCAAAGAAAATGTCTATATATATAGAGAGAGAGAGAGTGACTGTTGCTGGTAGATTCAAGACATTAAATCCAAAAGAAAAACTCTTCTCAGTGCACGTGTCTATATCTTCATAAGTGACAAATCCAAAATAAGTGATCAAGCACACCACTGTGTAATACAGATGGGGGTTCCCGGCCGCACTGATTGCTAACAGAGATGGTAAAACCGCGATTCTTCGATTTCCAGAAGAACTAGACAAATTCTGCATGGATGTCAACATCTCTCCGCCAGAACTCCCCGGATGGCAAGATCACATCCCTACCCTGCCTGCAACAGCGGAATCAGGTTGGCGAAAGGTTGAGCGCAAAAATCGCTCTCCCACCTCCGGAGGACCCACCGAACTGGGTTAAGACTGTGAGTTATATGGCCCACGCTCTTCGCCCCTAAATGTTTTTGTTTTTGCTGACAGAGCAAAAATGCACCTGCCTCTTAACGGGTTTTAATTTGGCAACAACACAGTTGTGAATGGTTACTGATTAGGCCGTTAGCCTTGATATATCTATGTTAGACTATATTTTTGTCTTAAGGATGTTATATTCACAACCCAAAGTTATACCTGCTAAGCCCCAGACATCTGATCGTAAGTGATAAAGATCAGTGCAGATTAGATGCATCATGAGTGCCTTTCATATTTGTAATTAATAACTTGTGAAGTCTTGGTGTTGGCGCCGGAGCAACCAGACGACGCCCACACCAATTTTGGTGACCGTGCGCATATGCACGGAGTACCCCACTCCCCTGCTCAAGGGGCGCCATGCCGGCCGGAGACCCCACTCCCTGGCTCATATCTGGGCAACGGGGATGGGGGCGTTCTGCCGCTGGTATGCCCCACCACGCACCGCAGTCTAATGCGTGCACATTTTGACCATCCCCCTAACTGGTCTAAATTCTACCCAGTAATGGATATTGTTTGTTCCTTTTTTCTTCTCACTCCTGTGACCTTTTCCTTTTCTCTCACCCCTCCCTATCCTCCCCATCCCTCTCTCAAATTTTTTGTACCCACCTCAGGTCCGGCTCCCCAGGATATGGTGAACGTGTGCTCCCCCTGTTGGTCTCCATGGCTAAGGTAAATCTTATCTCTTTTAATGTTCGAGGGCTATACGCCCCAGGGAAGAGACACAACTTATACAGGGAGCTGGGCCGCCTGCGGGGAGACATTGTTTTCTTGCAGGAGACTCACCTCACTCACTCCACACGGGTAAAACTATCCTCACAGCAATACCCAACGTGGTACTATAGCCTATCGGATGTACATAAAGCTAAAGGTGTGGCCATCGGATTCCGTAGGGGGACCCCATTTACACTAGAATCCATGATAAGTGATCCACTCGGACGTTTTCTGTTCATTAGAGGCAACCTGGGTAGTATGACTTGTACACTTGCTACTATATACGCACCTAACCGAGATCAAGCAGGCTTTATTGCCTCCAGTCTTAATAAACTCAGGGATTTCGCGCGTGGGTGTGTCCTCCTAGCTGGAGATTTTAACATCCCACTAGAACCTGCCATAGACACGTCTAGAGGCAAGACTAATATACCTCATAAACGTTTGCGATTTATTCGCAAACGAATACACGAATCCCAGCTGGTTGACATATGGAGAATTATGCACCCACGCGCGAAAGACTATACCCATTTTTCGCAGGTTCACCACACCTACTCCAGAATAGACTTTTTCCTAATCGATCACCACCATCTTTCTCTCGCTACTAATACGCATATCGAATCATCTCCTCTGTCAGACCACGCCCCAATCACACTGACCATTAAAATTCCCTCTATACCACACAGATTTACTAATTGGAAACTTAACGAACATCTCTTAGAAGAGGAAATAGATAGAAATCAAATAGGTGAAAATCTATCCCTCTATTTTGCTGAAAATAAACTCCCCGAAAGCTCGTCAGGAATAATTTGGGAAGCACACAAGGCCCATATCAGAGGAAAACTCATTGAACTAGGGTCTAGAAAAAAGAAGGAACGGATATTTCAACAGTCCAAACTACTAGAGGAGATTAGGGACCTGGAACAATCTCATAAAGCGAACCAAGCGCAGGCGGTATTTTACAACTTAACCCTGAAAAGAGAAGAGTTAAAGTCTCTTTTTCATAGTGAACAAAAACAACAAGCCCGTATTGTGGCTCAACGTTTCTATGAATGGGGTAATAAACCCAGTAGACTATTGGCACGCTCACTTCAACAAAAGAAAACAGCCACCTTCATAACTAAAATTAAAAATACTACAGATGACCTGGTACACGACACACCATCAATAGCTAAAGAGTTTCGGGAATTCTACCAACACTTATACCGCGTCCAACACTCAGTAGCAGACCGTGATACTAAATCCAAACTTATAAAAGAATATCTGGCCCAAGCTAACCTTCCCAGACTATCACCCAAGGTACTAGACGCCCTGGATGGGGAGCTCACCATAGCGGAGTTGCGCACAGCATTAAAAGCCATGGCAAATGGTAAATCACCGGGCCCAGACGGTTTCACGGTAGCATACTACCGTACCTTCGCGGATATTCTACTTCCGCATTTAACCTCTTATGCTAACGCGGTTTCGGATGGTGAGATCCTCAGGCCTGAAACTACCCACGCGCACATTACTATTATCCCCAAACATGGCAAAGATCCTAGCATTTGCGGCAGTTATCGTCCCATTTCACTGTTGAATATCGACGTAAAAATCTATGCTAAAGCTATAGCGAACAGACTCCTTCCCTTGATCCCGCAGTGGGTCTCCCCGGACCAGACTGGGTTCATCCCTGGAAGGGAAGCAAGGGATAATGCCCTTCGTACTATATCTTTAATAACACACACCAGGGGGTCGTCCCAGTCCACCCTCCTATTATCAACAGATGCTGAAAAAGCTTTTGACAGGGTGGATTGGGACTTCCTTATGGCTACACTGACCCATCTAGGTATTAAGGCTCCCTTGCTGACACAAATAAAGGCCCTGTATGGTTTCCCTACGGCCCAATTGAGAGTGAACGGCACCCTTAGTTCTCCTTTTACCCTGTATAATGGTACTCGTCAGGGCTGTCCCCTCTCACCTATTTTATTCGCCCTGTCACTTGAACCCTTTCTGTCCACTGTGAGACATAATCCATCCATACATGGGATTACAGTAGGCCCAACCGAACACAAATATGCCGCATACGCGGACGATATCTTATTTTATGTGCAGCAACCCCTGATATCGCTCCCTAACCTTCTGTCTGAACTTGAAAAATACGGTCGCATCTCCAACTTTAAAATTAATATGTCCAAATCAGAAATCCTAAACATATCCACTCCCTCACAGACCGCTTCCCAACTGAAAAGTTCCTTTCCCTTTAGCTGGCAGGCGCACAAGCTGAAATATCTGGGCATCTACTTAACCCCGAACCCTGACGCCCTCTTCCGCACAAATTTTTTGCCTCTATTAAACGAGATCAAAACTGACTTACAGAAATGGACTCAGATGGCACATTCTTGGCTGGGGAGGATAGGGGTCATCAAGATGAATATACTACCCAGGTTGCTATTTCTATTTCAAATGATCCCATTTGGAATACCAGTAGGTTTCTTTACAATACTAAAATCGCTAATTGGCAAATACATATGGAACAGAAGGCGTCCCAGGATTGCAAGGTCCATACTCTATAGATCTAAACAGGAAGGAGGCTTAGCCGTACCAGACTTTAAAAATTATTTCTTGGCAACTATACTGACCAGAATCTTAGATTGGAAATTCCACAAAAAAACCAAGCTTTGGGTTGATCTAGAAACAGAACTAAGCGGCTCCGATCTCTTCACACAACTATGGATACCACAGAAATTCAGAGTCTTATCATCCAAGACCTCTCCGCTTACTCATTCCACCCTTATGGTATGGGACTCTATCTGTAAAACAAATAACTGGCTATACAACTCACCCCTTATGTCACTAACCGGCCACAACTATTTCCCGCCGGGGAACCTCGGCCGCAGGGCCCACCCGTGGTCTTTGGGGACGCTGACCCACTTATACCAGGTCACTACCTCGAAGGGAGTTTTGCCCCTGAACACAATCTTACAAAGTTCGAAGGCGACACCTATGGAGCATTGGAGATACAGACAACTTGCGGCCTTTATTCAATCTCTTCCTAAACCCATTAGATCTATCAATGACCTTACACCTATTGAGTCAACTTTAGCCGAGTCGCAACCGGTGGAAAAACCAATTTCTCACTTCTACCAAATAATGCAAACGGCAACCCCTGTGGGAGACCCAGCTTTCTTACACAACTGGGAAACGGAACTTCAAAAAAAGCTGTCCCCAACACAAAAATCTAATATTCTCATAATGTCTCATATCACCTCCTCAGCTACTAAAACTGCCGAAATGAACTACAAGCTGCTAACCAGATGGCACTACACGCCAGCCCTTCTTCACAAATATTTTCCACAAGTCTCTCCTTTGTGCTGGCGGGGATGTGGGGAACGTGCAACACATGCTCACATCTGGTGGTTTTGCCCACTGATACGTCCGTTTTGGTTGTCTATACTTCACTGGATTAAGGTGATTCAAGGAGATGAGGTTCCCAATGACCCGTTTGTGGTACTGTTACACTGTACAGGCAGGCCAGTAGGAGCATATAAGAAATCCATAACTCCCCACCTTCTTAATGCTGCCAAAGCATTGATTCCCAGACTATGGAAACAAAAAAACATACCCACGTTACGCCAATGGCTAACGGAAGTTGATCGCACATATTACATGGAAGACCTCACCCTCTCGCTCAGGAACAAATCTGATTATGTAACAAAAATATGGTCCTGCTGGTTTGCCTTCAAATATACAACAGTCTTTTCGGAAATTATGTCAAAGCCTGAGTAAAATGTTTTAGATGACAAATACTGTACACAGGAGTCCGGACCTGGGGAAACCCCACACCCCCCCTACTCCCTCACCTTTTCCCTCTACCTCCCCCCACTTCCACCACTCTTTCTTCTTCTACTTTCACTGTTCGTTTTCTCAGGTATCTATTCATGGTTAAGTTCTTGATCTTTAATGGTACAGCACAGTGCTATGGCTGTGAGATAGCCGGGACATCAATGCCCGGGCTGTCCCATAGCAGGGAGGATGATCCTATCATTGAAAAATAGCGAAAAAACCCTGATTACCTTGGGCAATGATGTTGGATATGGAAAATTGTTTACCTATGTTAAGCAGGAATTGGTCCCTTTCTTGCCAGAGGGCATACGACATATTATGTACATGCATTCTTGTAATTCATACATCCCATATATCAATCATTTCCTTGTTATGTGATATATACCAATTGTTGTACCATTTTTCTTTTTCACTTGCCTGTAATTTTGCAATACTGTTATTTCCTTTTTTCTTAAATAAAAATAATAATTAAAAAAAAAATAAAAAAAAAAAAAAAAAAGCACACCACTGTGTCCTCTTTATGTGCTCACCTCAAACGAAGACCCACCATAGGGTCTAATGGCACCTTCCCCTCAGGGGTACTAATCCAGCAATCTGTTTTTCCTCTATCCTTATAAAAACGCCAAATCACTTTGATGCTGTTCCTCGTAGTTATATGTCATAAGGGCAGGAAAAAACTCAACATAGTGTTTTACCGTTTTTAAAAACAACTTTTAATAAAACCACAGTAAAGAACTCAGATTTACAGATGCACTGTGTAAGCTGTGTAAGAATGGCGGCTGGACCTCAGGCGTATCAATATGACTCATACAATCCACATGTGTAAATTCACAGAGCATATATATATACTGTTGGTCATAACTTATATCTGGTACCAGCAAGCTGTAATAGATTGGCGGGTGGACCTCAAGCAGGATGTCAGAAATACAATTTCCGGGGACAGACAGAGTGCATGAGGTCACTTCCAGTCCTGGCGCCATATTTTTGTGGTCCGATACATCACCTCCAGTTTTAGCACCATGTTTTTGTGGTCAGATATGTCAGAAACAGGAAATCGCCTCTGCGCCATTTTAAAGAAGACCATTAAGTGGAAAAAACTAACATGCACTCGGACATGTATAGAGAATATCGATAAACAGGTTTATAAATGGCATGGTGGTGTAAAATGAAAACAAAGGGTCGTGTAAAAGAAGTTTAAAAATTATGTATATATTTTTTATTTTATTTTTCACCTCCACACCATTTATAAACCTGTTTATTGATATTCTATATACATGTCCGAGAGAATGCTGGCATGTGGGCTTTACAGAGAGTATGTCGGGGGGTGTTTTTTCTACAGAATTGTGCTGAAAAGCCAATTCTAGATCTACAGTAGATAGTTCATGTCTACTCTGTGTATTAATTATAAAAATAAGGGACTAAGTAATAAAGAACAATCATATCCCTGTTTAGTTGCCCTCTTATTAAATATAGATAGTGTGGTGTGTTTTAAAAAGCATACTTTATGAATGAATTGACAGAGAGAGGATCTATCAATGTAAGGACCATTAATAAGAACATCCAGGACTTGTACCAAACTTCAATTAATGTATTATTATAATCAAAAAATACAAAATTGCTTTATCGAAAAAATTCATTCAAATCCTAATTACAATTACAACAAAAAAATCTAATAAACAGACTAGCCTTCACCACTATTAAAAAGACAAGGTTGTGTTAGCACATTTCTAAACATCTAGACATCATTCGCACATCCATCCACCCCATTAAAGTTTATGCAAATTTCAGTAGAAAGTATAGTACATTTTCCTATCTAAAAATCCCATCAGGCATGTCACATGGGGTAATCACTGTTATCCATTAATTAATAATTCAGTTTACAGTAATGCATCAATAAAGGATGTTCATCCAATGAACTTGTAAAATTACAGTGCAAAAACCCAGTGGCAAAAAGTATGTCGCTGATAGTCTTTATATACAGTCCCACTGGTTAACTCTTAGACGCAACTAATTGCATTTCTGTATATGATGAAGACCATGCTAACATAAGTGGTGGCACTGTGCAAAGCAATCAGCATGTAAAATACAGTATAGCAAGTCAAGTAGCATACATAACAAAGCCAAGAAGAGTTTGATGAAGAATTATATCAGGATGAAGAGACCCTAGATCTTAGAAAGGTAGACTTTACCATTAAAGTGTTTTTAAACCCAGGACCCTGCATTCAGTAGATATCTGGTCTCACACAGTAAACACAGAAATGCAATTATATTAGTAAATATAAATTGTTAAATACCTTTTCCCATCAGCAATATATAGCACTCTTGTGACTTCTATGAGTTTCTAGTTAAAGCTTATAGGAGTTTTTAATTTACCCTGACTGTCCTATGAGGCTGCAGGACCCCTGACTTTTTACATAGTTACTTAGTAAGGTTGAATAAAGACACCAGTCCATCCAGTTCAACCTGAGTGAATGTGGGTGCATGTCTACAATTACCCCTATTTATTTAAGGTACCCATATAGCACCATCACTTTACTCAGCACTCCACATATACATCGCACACTCACATCAGTCCCCACCCTCAAGGAGCCAACAATCCAAGGTCCCCAACTCACATTCATATACTAGGGCCAATTTTGGACAGAAGCCAATTAACCTACCAGCATGTCTTTGGATTGTGGGAGGAAACCGGAGTACCTGGAGGAAACCCACACAGGCACAGGGAGAACATGCAAACTCCAGGCAGGTAGTGTCATGGTTGGGATTTGAACCAGTGACCCTTTTTAGCGCTAGGCGAGAATGCTACCCAATACACCACTGTGCTGCTCTGTTTGGACAGTGCTGATTCGCCCTGTGCGGATCACATGCACCCTCCTAAGGAAAAAAAAACTCTTTAGCAATACACACCAAACTGAGCATGTGCAGAGTGCTCCCAAAGCTCTGTACTATCAGGAGATGGATTGGGGACTGTGGAAGAAGGGGAGGATCAGAGAAGACAGGATCAAACAGCCCTTTTACACATTGTGGAGGAGTAACCCCTTAGGTTCCACAGTGTGTATAACAAGCATGCTTTACTACATATACAAGCAGATTTTACAGTTGTGGGTTTAGTAACACTAAGTCTAAAAAGACGCCCCCTCTTAGCAAAAATAAATGGATAAATCCATTTCTAGAAATAATTTGAGGATCTAAAAAGAGTAGACTGGAAAATTAATTAAACTGACAAAATCACAAAGGATGATAGAAAACTTTAGAGGAAGTAAAAAATCCAAAAGGAATTATCAAAAGAAGTGACAAGGGAGTTACTGATGGTCTTCATATATTACTATATTGACTTCTTCTTGAGCCGATCCCTTGTTGCCTTGGCGGTATGTTTTGGGTCGTTGTCATGCAAGAAGACCCATCCAGGGTCTGTAGCCTCAGAGAGGCCTCTAACCCTGATGTTGTCAAGATCCTCCAGGTGTCTTGGCATCTCTCTAATGACTGATGGGTGCATGTTTCATTGTAGAGATCTAAGACCTCAGGTTTAGTGGATTGCAATTCTTCCTCTAGTGTTTAAATCTTATTCATAGGATGTTGGAAGTCAGCTTGAAGAGTTTTAATTTCTGTGTGAAAGGTCTTCTGGACTTGCTGAAACAAAGGCAAAAGTCACCTTAGCAGGAATAGATTTGACATTGCCCTTCCAAAAGGAGAGCTTTTCCATTGTGGAAGAGAGGGGAAATGAGGAGGCCTTGACATTGAGAAATAGGTGCAGCCCTAAATTTGGGGCCTTGCAAGCCTTTAGGGTGTGTTAGTTCCCAAGGTTCACATCAATTTTTTTGGTTTGATCCAGAGTGTGGTTTGACCTTGGCTTGTTGTGTGGTTTGTTGCCCCAGAAGAGGGAAATGTAAGGATGTACTTGGGTTCCAGGACTTTGGAGTTCTCTGAGGTTTGGGAGAGCAGAGGGTATAGGAGGCAGAGTGATATGTCTCTCTAGAGAGGGGCTTGCATACGAGTCCAGTTGCTCTGACCTGGAGCAGTGCCTGGTGTGGACAGTGTAGCGTAGAGAGAAGGCTCTGTCTGTAGCTATGAGTAGGCTCTGATTCTTAGGCAAAGGGGCCCTCTGTGTTGACCTGCTGGGAAAGCAGGAGGACAGATTGCTGTGACTGCTTGGACGCCATCTTGTCTGCGCCAATAGCAGTGGGATCAAAGTAAGTCCGGATGCTCTGCGGAGTGGGTGTGGGTGGCTTGGATTTTGTCACTAACTTCTGAGCGCGAGTACTCTTAAGTTTGTTTTTTTGGGAGTGGTAGTTGCCCTTGCAATAGCTTTAAACTGTAGACTTGCAGAGAGCTTCACCTAGAAGTGTGCATGCAGGTCGGGTTCAGGACACGCTCCCAGGTTGTTTGTTTTTTTTCACTGTTTGTTGTTTCTAAAGTTCAAATCATATCAAGTGCTTGTGGGGGTTTTTTTCCCCCTTTTTAAAAGAATATTCCTAAAATTTTGTTCTACCTAGGTACACTTTATTTTTCAATTGTTTTGCTGTAGGGATTAATGGCATGGAGTAATTAATATTTGAATATTTCTTAGTATTGCTTTAATGTCTTTTTGTTGAGAAGTTGAATTTTACACCAGTAGCTCTTGAGTCCCCAGAAGCAGGAGGTGGTACAGTGTGGGAAAGTTAAGTTAAGCATCCTTATTGTGCCTGCTTTAAAAATAATTGCTTATTTTTCCTGCTAGGGACAAAGTATGGATTACCATAAAGTCTGTGATATATTCTATCAGGAATAAAAGCTAAAAAGTAGGCACCTTTTGAATTGTCTGTTTTTTGCAGAATAGCAACTTTTCAGACCCCCATAATTTAAAGCAAACTTTTTGACATGGAGGAGCCCTTTAAATAATTTTCCAGTTTCATTGAACCCTTGCTAAGAATTACTCTATCTACCATGGTTCACTAGTGGTATGGTCACTGGAAAGGATGCCGCTTACATTTATGGTCACTGGGGAGAATCCCCCCTTACAGATAGCTAAAACGATCAATGCTGTCTGTAGTTGCTTATCTGAGAGGCTGAAGGTGCTAATTGCATAAGGAACCCCTAGCAACCTCTGGAGGAACCCTAGAGTTCCACAGAACCCTGGCTGAGAAAGGCTGGTTTCAGGAAAATAGACTGGGTTTTCTGCAAATCTAAAAATGCTGAAGTTAATCAGATGAGGGGTTTCCTGGTTTTCCAAATAAAAATGTTGGTCACCTGCTCTGCACAAAACCTGTTTGTTTTACCCAGTCTGGTGTAGGATATTTTAACAATATGTATATCGGCTTTTATGAGAACTACTAAAAATTAGAAAAAAATGTGTTGCCAATAAATGTACATAGAAAAGCAGCTTTTTTGTCTTTCTTCAAACTGTAATCTCAGTTATACTTTGCATAATGGAAAAGCTGGTCTTGCAAACAGTCTAATATAAGAACATTTTATTTGTTGCTATTTGATACCCATAAATAATGAATGTGGAACAGTTTTTTTGTTTGGTACATGTTTTACTTTCCATACTCCTGTATGAGCTTTTTGTAAACCAAGTAATTTTTATTTTTTTGTCTTTAATAACTCTGTAGTAACCAGTCTAATGTTTGGAGGATGCACACAGCTGTTAAGCTGAATGAGGTGATAGTAACCAGATCACACAATGCCAAATTAGTACTGCTTAACATGCCAGGACCTCCTAAAAATAAAGATGGGGATGAAAACTGTATCCTTTTAAAAACAGCATAAAATACTGTGTATATGAAAACTTTATACTGATCAATCCTTGACCAACCCTATATTTTTCTAGCACAAGATAAAAGGTCTTTAATGCATTTATTTTACTATATACTTGTTTAAGAATCCGTTTTGCATTTTTTTTTGTCTTTCATAACAAATTATTAATAATGTCTACACTTTCATGTGACATAACCAACATAGTCAATGATTCATCAAAGTAGGCATGCTTAGTATGTAGAGGGTGGTGCTGGATGCTACCCTTTAATATGCACTATGTGACAAATAAGCAACATAGGTCTCAGACTACACCCAGGTAAGCCTTTGCAAGTGTCAGAAACCATGAAATCAGACTGAGACAGAAGTACAGTTAAATCACACTTGTTTAATAATAAAAATAAATAGAACAAACGTAGTCAAAACATAGCCAGAGTTCAGTATCCGGAACGGATAGTCAGACAAGCCAAATGTCAGGAAGCCGGAGATGAGTGTAAGCCAAGCAAGTGTTTTAACAGGAATACAGGAGAGCGTCTCTGTGATCTTGACTAAGGCGAAGGCAGAGATCCTCTGGGCTGGACCGCTTAAGTAGGCAGGACTGAAGAGCAGGATATCATCAACAGCTGAGCACCTGTGGAGAGATGGGAGCTGGCAATTAGCCGACAGCTGAGCGGCCAGCTCAGAGAAGGAAGGGCTGAGCCCAGCCCTGATAGTACCCCCTCCTCAATGACCCCTCCCCCTTGGAGGACCACCAGGCTTGAGGGGAAAATGTCTATGGAAATCACGGAGGAGGACAGGGGCATGTACGTCCGAGGGTGAGACCAAAGAGCATTCCTCCGGACCATACCCCTTCCAACGCACCAGGTACTGTATGCGCCCATGGAACCCACGGGAGTCAACAATGGACTGTACTTCATACTCCTCATGGTTCTCTACCTGTACAGGGTGAGGACGTGGCACCAAGGTGGTAAAGCGGTTACAGACCAAAGATTTTAATAAGGAGACATGAAATACATTTGAAATACGCATGTTAGAAGGAAGGTCTAATGTGTAAGCCACTGGGTTAATCCTGCAAAGAATATGGAAAGGCTCAATAAACCGAGGTGCGAACTTCAGTGCGGGAACACGAAGTCGGAGGTTGCGAGATGACAGCCAGACCCTGTCCCCAACCTGGTAGGAAGGCGTCTGCGGTCAGCATGGAGTCTGTACCTATCATTAGCATGTCGCAAAGCCTCCTGGACTTGTGCCCAAGTGGAACGAAGACCACGGAGATGCTCCTCTAACGCAGGAATACTCTGCGGAACAAAATAGTCGGGCAACATGGAAGGTTGGAAACCATAGTTCGCCATAAACGGGACAATCTGGAAGCAGAATTCAAGGCACTATTGTGAGCAAACTCTGCCCACGGTAATAGGTCTATCCAGTTGTTATGATGGTCAGAAATATAGCACTGCAGGAATTGCTCCAAGGACTGATTGGCTCGTTCTGTGGCCCCATTAGACTGCGGGTGATACACAGGAAAAAGCAAGCTGAATTCCCAACTGCACAAAAGGATTGCCAGAACCGGGACACAAACTGACTACCCCTGTCCGAGACAATCACCTTGGGTAACCCATGTAAGCAAAAGATCTCCTGAGCAAAAATGGAAGCTAGACATTTTTGAGAACCGGTCAACCACCATAAGTATAACTGTGTTGCCCTGGGAGTTGGGTAACTCCACAATAAAATCCATAGACAGATGGGTCCAGGGCCTCTCTCCATTGGGTCTGGGTTGTAGGAGGCCCACTGGAAGATGTTATGGAGTCTTACTCTGCGCACACACGGAACAGGTGGCTACAAAGGCGGTTACATCAGCACATAGACTAGGCCACCAGAATTGTTGGAAAATGGCCCAAAAGTGTTGATTCTTCCGAAGTCTGGAGCACAGCAGTACGGAGACTCTCTGGGACAAAGCAGCGGTCACAAGGTTTCTCAGGAGGAGCATGGACCTGAGCAGCAAGAATTTTGTCACCCAAAGGAGAAGTGAGACTGGTGCGAACCGTAGCCAGAATACGATCAGGAGGAATCATAGGAACCGGAACCGACTCAACTTGGAAGTGGGTGAAAATTGTCTTGACAAGGTGTCAGCCCTTACATTCTTAGTACCGGGTAAGAATGAGACAGTGTAATTGAAACTTGACAAGAAAAGAGCCCATTGCCCTGTTCGAGAGATCTCGTAATTGCACTCCGCGGGTGACAATTTCTTGGAAAAGTAGCCACAAGGATGCAAAGCGCTGTCAGAGGTAGGACGTTGAGACAGAAGGGCGCCAACTCCAGTCTCAGAAGCATCAACCTCAAGGATAAAAGGTAACGTAGGATCCAGATGTGCCAACACAGGAGCAGAAACAAAGGCAGCCTTGAGACTCTCAAAGGCCTTAATGGACTCCGGAGACCAACTCTGTAGGTTACCGTCCTTTCTGGTCATATCAGTCAGGGGCTTGACCAGAGATGAGAAGTTACGAATAAACTTCTGTTAATAGTTGGCAAAGCCCAGGAAACGCTGCAGAATATGTAAACCCTCGGGTCGGGGCCACTGTAGGACTGCAGAAAGTTTCTCTGCATCCATCGAAAAACCAGCAGTGGAAATGACATAACCCAGGAATTTAACCTGTTCACGATGGAACTCGCACTTCTTCAATTTACAAGAGAGATTGTTCTCTCTTAGTTTCTGAAGCACACGACAGAAATCTCTGTGGTGGCTCTTCTGGGACTTGGAAAATATGAGGATATCATCGGGAAAAACCACCACACATAACTGCAACAAATCTCAGAGGACATCGTTAATGAATTCCTGGAAAACTACCAGGGCGTTAAAAAGGCCAAAAGGCATTACGAGGTACTCATAATGGCCTGTCCTGGTATTAAAACACAGTTTTCCACTCGTCGCCCTCCTTAATCCTCACGAGATTGTATGTGTCAGGGCTAGGCTCAGCCCTTCCTTCTCTGAGCTGGCCGCTTAGCTGTCGGCTAATTGCCAGCTCCTATCTCTCCACAGTTACTCAGCTGTTGCTGATATCCTGCTAGTCAGTCCTGCCTACTTAAGCCGTCCAGTCCAGAGGAGCTCTGTCTTCGCCTTAGTCAACATCACAGAGACGCTCTCCTGCATTCCTGTTAAGACTTGCTTGGCTGACATCCCTTCTGGCTCCAGATCCTGCTTGCTGTTTTACTAGGCTCATCTCCAGCTCCCTGACATTTGCCTTGTCTAACTATGTGTTCCGGTTCCTGGACTCTGGCTATGTTCTGACTACGTTTGTTCTATTTATTTTTATTATTAAACAAGTGTGATTTAACTGTACTTCTGTCTCGATCTGATTTCATGGTTTCTGACAGTAGGCAAAGGCCATGAATTCAGAAGATACAGTCAATCCACTTGTTGGGAATATTTTTTCCAGATTGTATGAGCAAGATCACCGCATGGATCAGTTTGTCATGGCATTACAAACGCTCCCCTGGAATCTCCCACTGTGGCTGCTCCGGTACAACCTGAGTTGCAGGCCGTTCCTGCTGCTGCGCCAGTCTCTGTGCAGACACCCGCCTCGAGTATTACCTCTATAAGAGTTATGTCTGGTTCCGCTCTGCTTCCCCAGTGATTTGGGGGCGATCCAGTTCAATGCAGAGTGTTTCTCTACCAAGTTGAGATATACTTTGAGATGCTACCCCAGGCGTTTCCCACGGTTAGAAGAAAAGTAGGTTTTGTGATATCTTTGCTTTCTTAGAGAGCCTTGGCCTGGGCAAACCCTCTATGAGAGATGCAAAAACCTGTTGTCTTGAGTTACCCTGAGTTTGTGGCCTCTTTTTTGACGTTCCTGCACGCTCCGCTTCTGCTGCCAAGTGCCTCATGTCCATCAAACAGAGTACGAGAACTGTTGCCGACTACGCCATTGTATTCCGTACTCTGGCAGCAGAGAGAGGTTGCTTGGAACAATGATGCCCTCGTGGCTGCTTTTTCTCATGGTCTCTCAGATTCCATCAAGGATGAGATAGCAGCCCGAGATATACCCACTGAGCTAGAGAAGTTGATCACGTTTGCCATCCTCATTGACTCCAGACAGAGAAAGATTCTATTTTAAGGAGCACTTGTAGAAGCCTCCTGTACGTTTGCCTCCGAGCTTTGCAGTCCCACCCGTGCCTCCCTCACCTCCCATGCCTCCTGGTACCGAGTCAGTCAGTAAAGATGAACTGATGCACTTGGGCTTCACACGTCTGTCAGCAGATGAGAGAACCTTTAGGAGGAGGGAGAGATTGTGCCTTTATTGTGGCCGGGCAGGTCACTTTTTGAAGTCTTGTCCTACCCGTCCAGGGAATGCCCGAACCTGTCACGGACAGACCTTAGGTGGCGTTGTTTCGTCCCCAGTTATCCAGGAGGATAAGCCCCTGGTTTCGGTCACCCTTTCTTGGGCTGAGTCATCAGTCGAGATACAGGCTCTAATCGACTCTGGGGCTCCAGGCCTGTTCATTGATGCTGCCTTTGTATCGATTCCGCTGCAGCTGCGTGACACTCCACTTGCCACTGAGTCTCTTGACGGGAGACCTCTACAGCCTGCCCATGTGACTCATAAGACTGTTCCGTTGTCCATGGCCGTAGGGGCTCTTCACCATGAGATAATCCAATTCCAAGTTATTTCCTCACCTAAGTTTCCCCTGGTTATTGGTTATCTTTGGTTACAGAGGCACAACCCCTTTTTTGATTGGCTCCACACTGAGGTTCTCTCCTGGTCGCCACAATGCAGTAAAACATGCTTCCAGAAGGTAGCCAAGGTCCTGTGCACCTCTTCACTCTCCTCCCTGCCGGAGGAGTACCACAATTTTAGTGATGTCTTTGACAAAGGTCAAGCCGTAGTTTGCCACCACACTGGTCGTATGATTGCGCAGTTGACCTTCAACCTGGTGCCATACCCCCTCGTGGCCGGGTTTACCCTTTGTCGGTCATGGAGGATAAGGCCATGGAGGAGTATGTTGCAGACGCACTTTCTCAAGGTTTCATCCACAAATCCTCGTCTCCTGCTGGTGCTGGTTTCTTCTTTGTGAAGAAGAAGAGTGGTGAACTGAGACCTTGTATTGATTATAGAGGTCTCAATCGTTTCACGATAAAAAATGCCTATCCGATTCCGTTGATTACGGAGTTATTTGAACGCCCCAAGGGAGCAACATTTTTTTTATGATGGTTGACCGGTTCTCGAAAATATCTCATTGTATTCTACTTAAGAAGTTGCCCTCTTCTAAGGAACTGGCTTCCATATTTGCTCAGGAGATCTTTCACTTACATGGGCTACCTAAGGTGATTCTCGGACAGGGGTAGTCAGTTTGTGTCCCGGTTCTGGCAAGCCTTCTGTGCACAGTTGGGAATTCAGCTTGCTTTCTCTTCAGCATATCACCTGCAGTCTAATGGGGCCGCAGAACGAGCCAATCAGTCCTTGGAGCAATTCCTACCTTGCTATATTTCTAACCATAACAACTAGTCTGATTTCTTACGAATGGCTTGCCGCCACTAATTACTGCTATCGGTTTGCTCAGCATAGTCTGCTGAACAGTTTTGCTATACATTGACTTTATAGCAAAAGGAAGAATGCTAGGTTCATACGGCATACCGACCTGGCCAGCTGGAAGCTGTTCCGTAGGTCCCTACTCCATATAGACCGAAAGGATTAAGACTCAGTAGGTTCATTTAATAAAAATATATCTAAAAAATAACTATTTCATTTTATGTATATAAAAAAGTATGTTTACCCAAAAAAAAATAAACATACATGAAAATATGCAAATGCTAACAAAAAAAATTGGAAATATCTTTCTTCCACATGTTAATTGTTAGGCAAAATATTCCATCTCAGTTTTCATCTTTCATCTGAGGGAATTCATATTTCTTTTTATAATGCCATAAACTTATTCTCCCTTACTAATTTTAAGCATAAGTTTGCTGTTGTCTATATATTTATCTCAGGGACATTTTATGCAATAAATTACTACTTTTGAAGAAAAATAGATGATGTGGTACTTAAATAAAAAGCATTTACTTTAATAGGTTTATTTATTAAAAAAATGTTCATATCCATTTGTCCAGTGAATTTGCATGTATATTAATTGTGTGTGAATTGGTAAAAAATTAATGTTCTTTTGGTTATTTTCTCCTCTGAACGAATGTTACTTTGTTATGGGCAGTAGTAAAATACTGCATTATGGGCACTAGTTGGAACTGAGAAACATTGGTTGCACGTTTTGACTGACAGCTGCAGGGAGATAATATCAGGAATGTGCATGCATAGAATTCTGTTCTAAACTATGAGCTCGCTGGCCACAAAAAAAAAGCCGCATAACAAGCCACACCTCAAATCAATAGAATTGACCGGTAATTTTACTGTTAAGACAGCGTATGGTTACAATACCAATAAGCATTGATTTAGAATGAAATACTCCTATTAAAGTAATTTATGCTCTAGGCAAGTGCTGTAGTCTTTTGTCTGTACCTTTTCCTACTTATGAGCAACATAAGGGTATTTTTGCTATCGACAACTGCAGCAGGCATAACTTTGACAAGAAGTAACCCTTTGGAGAAAGTTACTTTACTCTAAGCCTCTGGTACCCAACCTGTGGTCCAGGGTCCATGCGGCCCTTCAGCACTTTTTGTGTGTCCCGTGGGGCTCCTGCAGACACTAATCTGTGTTTCCCTATAGCAGTTTTACGGTCTCTGACAGTTTCCTGCAGCATGTCAGCAGTCTCTGATTATCTCTTGTATTATGCCTGCAGTCTCTTACCATCTCTTGTATAATGTCTGCAGTCTCTGACCATCTCTTGTATTATATCCACAGTCTCTTAATATCTTCTGTATTATGTCCAATGTCTCTGACCATCTCTTGTATCAAGTCTGTAGTCTCTGACCATCTCCTGTACCATGTCTGCAGTCTGACCATCGCTTGTATTATATCCACAGTCTCTTACCATCTTCTGTATTATGTCCAAAGTTTCTGACCATCTCTTGTATCATGCCCATAGTATTTGACTATATCCTGTTGTGTGTCTGCGGTCTCTGACACTGAATATTCACTGACATGTATGTGTGGCCCTTTGGTGCTGAATTAATGCTACATAAGCGTGTATTCTCATTTTGTGGAGATCCACACAGGCTCCTGCTGCATAGGTGCTTTGTTCACCAGAATAAATGACATCAAGAAAATGGAGAATGACCACAATTCTCACATTGGTATGTTTCTAGTATTTCATTATAATGCTTGAACATCATATGCTATCACCACTTGCAGAGGGAACAGACAAAGGGTAAATCCTATCTACAAGACATGGTGACACAACTATAATGTATGCTAAAAGGAAAATGTGATAACACAGAACATAAAAATGTATTGATGCCAGTATCATGTGTACAGTATGTCAACACAAATTAACAAATAGTAAAAACAACTGCTGCTCACAAGTTTCTGAAGCTACTTGAAAAATTAAAACAATAAACAACCACAGCGCTATCCACCTCCCACTATGCTGTGTAAATAATACAACAACAGTGTCTACAATCCAAAAATAACGTTATCAATTATTTAATATGCCTGTGTCATACATAACGTGCTCAGTGCATAAAAAGTCCAAAACGTGCATAAACAGTTGCATTCGTGACTGTACTCATTGTTTTTTGTTATTAAGCATATATGGACGGGCTGCAAATTTTATGCAATTTAGCATCTGTAATATAATAATTTTTTTTATACTGATGATAGGAATAGTATACAGATTTGCACCACAGCAAGATGCTGTGCGGACAGGCTGCAATTTCTGAGAGATTGAGCAGGCATTTGAAATCTGTTAGGTAAAAGGTGTCTCATTTGGACACCGATGATAGACTATTGTGGAGATTATTGCTAAGTAAAATTGCTACTTCATTTATGTGCAATGCTCATTATATTTACTTTAATAACTAGGAATGTTGCCGATGGAAAAATATAACAGTGTATAACAATGTATTGGTTTGTACAATATTTTTATAAGTTAAGCTAAAATCCCTCTATCTTAGCCTCTGTTTGTTCTGTAGTTGCCATGGTGCTACGTATGTAATCAGTTATGATGTCAGCCATTTAATGGCTTGACAGTTTGGTTGCAGGCACAAGGAACTGTAACAGTTATCATTCATGGCATGCCCTGGATACAGTGGAACCTCGGTTTAAGAGTAACTTGGTTTGAGAGCGTTTTGATTTGCGAGCAACTTTTTTTTAAAATTCTGACTCGGTTTGCGAGTGTTGTCTCGCAAGATGAGCAGAATTCAGCCTAATAGGGCCTGCAGTACTGCATTTGGCCTGACGTGCGGGGGCACCGGAGCCGAGCAGAGGCGAACAGCGATGATCGCAGCCGATCACCGTCGTTCGGCAATGCTCGAAAAGACACAGAAATACTCCATTTCCGAGCCTTTCCGACATTTGCTGAGGTCAGCCGACGTGTCCTCTGGCCTTTCCAGCTGTTTCCGAGGCTCTCCGGCGCCCCCCACCTCTGGCCGCATGCGGTATTGCATCCCATTGAAGTCAATGCGGAACAAATTATTTTAGTTTCCATTGACTTCGATGGGAAAACTCGAGGTTCAACTGTATACAGAAATCTTTTTTTTATTTATTTTTTGTTGCATAGTTACATGGTAGGTAAGGTTGAATAAAGAAAATAGTTCATCCAGTTTAACCTGTTAGGTGTACATATAAAAAGGAAAGGAGAGAGCAGGGCCGATCTAAGTGCAGCATAGAATAAAAACAAGTTTAATATGTGGTAATAGACTCACATGAGGTAGAGGCAATATAGGTGGGTCTCTACTGTCCATGCAGGCAGGTGCAGGTGACCACTAGTTCACTAGTCCCGGCTGCTACAGTGGCAATCCGAGGCTCCAGGGCTGGAGCGGGTGGTGAGTAAGGATGAGCCGAACACCACCCGGTTCGGTTCGCACCAGAACTTGCGAGCAGGCAAAAAAATTTGCACGAACACCATTAAAGTCTATGGAACACGAACATGAAAAATCAAAAGTACTAATTTTAAAGGTGTATATGCAAGTTATTGTCATAAAGTGTTTGGGGACCCGGATCCTGCCCCGGGGGACATGTGTCAATGCAAAAAAAGTTTTAAAAACTGCAGGTTTTCGGGAGCAGCAAATAAAAAAAAAACCTGCAACAGCTCCACTTCCTTGGGAGACTCCCGCCAAGTGACAGCTATTATATAGCTGAGGGCGGGGCCACTCGGTAACATAAACGGGCAACCCTGCCTTCCTCTCACGTCACGTGGCATCAGAGGGGGGCGGGGTCAACCGTTTTTGTCACCGGGTGGCAGTATTCCAACATGATAATGACTTCAAACACTCCTCCAAGACAACCACTGCCTTGCTAAAGAAGCTGAGGGTAAAGGTGATGGACTAGCCAAGTGTGTCTCCAGACCTACCCTATTGAGCATCTGTGGCTCAAACGGAAGGTGGAGGAGCGCAAGGTCTCTAACATCCACCAGCTCTGTAATGTTGTCATGGAGGAGTAGAAGAGGACTCCAGTGGCAACTTGTGAAGCTCTGGTGAACTCCATGCCCAAAAGGGTTAAGGCAGTGCTAGAAAATAATGGTGGCCACACAAAATATTGACACTTTGGGCCCAATATGGACATTTTCACTTAAGGATGTACTCACTTTTTTTGCCAGCGGTTTAGACATTAATGGCTGTGTTGAGTTATTTTGAGGGGACAGCAAATTTACACTGTTATACAAGCTGTACACTCACTACTTTACATTGTAGAAAAGTGTCATTTATTCAGTGTTGTCACATGAAAAGATATAATCAAATATTTACAAAAGTGTGAGGGGTGTATTCACTTTTGTGAGATACTGTATATATAAAATAATAAAAAATAGAAAAAATGGTTATTAATGGAAGAAAAGTATACCTTAACCAGTGTAAGTATCCATAAGAGTAAAAATGAAAAAGAGATTAAATAAATTATATGCTTATAGATCGGGGCTGCTTTCTCTTTCCTTTTTCCTTTAACTCTGACAACTGGCTGCCAGTATCTACATTGCATGGACTCTTGCTTTTGGAGACTCCTCTTGGACTTTCATTTGTTTTAAATTTTTTGACATATTATGCCCAGATACACACCTGCATTATTTGCACCACCTACCCACTCAGACTTTCCCAGATTGGGTGCCAAGCGCTTCAAATATACCCCTTTCTATATTGTAGGTGTACGTGTGTCTGTGTCTAACTATTTCCCATATCCTTGTATGTTGTGTTCTTTATAATGCATGTCCAAGAGTCTTTTAAAAATATCCATACTCCTGGCTGCCACCACCAATTGTGAAAGAGAGTTCCACATCCTTATTGCCCTGACAGTGAAAAACCCCCTGCACAGTTTATGGTTAAACTGCTTATCCTCCAATTTCATTGTGTGGCCCCGTGTCCTCTTACACTCCCTGAGACTAAATATTTTTTTTCCACTGGGATCACTATTAAGGTATTTGTAAATCTCTGACATGTCCCCTCTCAAGCGTCACTTCTCCAGCGAGAATAAATTTAGTGCTTGTAGTCGTTCCTCATAATTGATGTCCTCCAGGTCCCTTATTAATTTTGTTGCCCTTCTCTGGACTCTCTCCAGCTCCGGCACATCCCTTCTTAGGACTGGTGACCTGAACTGGATGGAATACTCCAGATGTGATCTAACCAGAGTTTTATAAAAATGTTATCAAATCAGTGAGTTTAGTTCTGCTTTGAGCAGCAAAGGAAAAAAAGGATTTGTCTCTTTAACGTTTTTGATCACTTTAGTTTTAGTTACTTTATTATTTATTTTTTTTCACTTATTACAAGTCTGCATTTTACCAAAATGTTAAATTCAACTTTATGTTCTTTAACCTTATTTCAATTTAAAGACATGGAATTTCTTGAAGTGTTGACTGAAGGCTTGGAGAGAGTTTTGCTGGTCAGAGGTGGAGGAAGAGAGGTGATTACCATATACTCTTGATATGGCACTTTGTATTACAATCTTCAAGTTTTTTATCCAATGTTTCAGAGCAAAGATTTATTTAAAGGCTTGTTTTGAGAAGTGTTGAAAGAAGACATTAAAGCATTTCGAACATCCTCAGCACTTTGTTTACTCCCGAAGCAGTGTTCTCACACACCATCTTAAGCTGGATTTGTTATTGGTTGTTTGAAAAAGCTAACCAAAAACATGTATGGACGCTGACGTGAATATGAAAATGTTTCATACTCAAAAATAGTAATAAAATGTTCTAGTACCAGTGTTTTTCCTTAAATATATATCTTTCTAATAAATTTGACTTTACAGTTAATGTTTTCTACTAAATATTTTATAGTTTTGTTGCATTTCTTTGTAATAGATATGTTTTTAAACAAGGCGTACTAAAGGGCTGAACACGCTTCATGGAAAATAATAGAGAGTTTGTTCTCCTGATTTATTTATTGTCTGTAATATTCAGAATTATGAACAGATTAAAATGCTTACACACAGAAAGCAAGGGTCCTTCTTTGATGCATTTTGGCAGGGAACAGACTTTTCTACTTTTATTATATGAAAATGAATGGAATGGTGCCTGATGGAATTCCAGTACATAAAAGAAGAAATGCCTTTGTTAAATGAAAGATGACTGAAGGTAAAATGCAAAAAAAGCTATGCTTTTCTATGTATGGTGGCATCCCAAAAACAATGACAATGTGCTGAAAAAAACGTCAAAGGATGGATAGGACGGTACTGTGCTTGCTGACTCTTTAAAGTATAAGTTCACCTTTCCTGAAAAAATAATAATGCACATATTTTTGCATAAAAAAAAATGTGCATTTATAATTTTTTCCCGCAGGACCCTGGAAAGCATTGTACTTCTGATCAGGGATGCACTGTCAGGCTTCTGCAGACAACCCCTGCAGCGCTCTATACCGGGCTGTCTGTTGAAATCTGCAGGGCTTGTGAATGAACTACGAGAGCGCTTATCAGCGTCCTTGCTGTTCATTCAGAACTACAAGCCTTCAGCCACGGTGGCTGACAGTACTTGTAGTTCATTCATTCACAGAAACGTGTCCGCGCTCTTTTTAAAAAGTGACAGTAAGAGAAGATTACCTGCCCTCTGTCATAGGGGGGAATCGGGGGAACTGGCAGCAGTAGCTGGAACATGTTACATGTTACAAAAGGTGAACCTAGCCTTTAAATTATAGAAGTGGGTGTAAGTTCCCATGCTGTGGAAAGACATTTGCAGATCACAGGAGTTTTCTAAGGCATCTTTACAGTGACAACCACCACCTGGATAATAAAACCACAGTGCATTGACCCATACAGAGAGAGGTTGTTCACAGCCTAGAAGAGCAAAAACAGCCTAGTTTTTATCAGCCAGTCCCATCATTCTGGAGACCCTACCTGCCCTACTCTTGACCTCAGTCACAAAACAGGAAGGATTCCGTGACACTGCCCATGCCCTAAGAAGGTCACCTCTGGTAGGTAGCACCTATGAACTGTATATATTACAGTATGACAAACTGCAATGAATATTACAAGGCAAACAATGCATGACAACCTTTACATACAACTCTCTTATTCAAAGAGCTGTCCTGGAGTCACCAAAAAACTGCTGGCATTAAATTTATCACTGGTTTACTAACATGTTTGCATTCTTTGAGCTCAACAAAGTGACTTGGAAGAATGCTGTGTGACACAAGCTCAACCTACATAGATGTTTCTATGAGTGTAATCTATTAAAAGGGGCCCAGAGAATGGTGGATGAACTTGAATTCCAGCAGAAGAGAGGAGCACTCGGTTCTCACTAGGCTGATCAATTACATTTTAGATTAGCCTGGGAATGGTTTAAGATCAGTATGAGATCAGTTTGGGATAGGGATGGTCCGAACACCCCCCTATTCGATTTGCACCAGAACATCATAAACAGGTAAAAAGTTCCAGCAAACATGCAAACCCTATTAAAGCATATGGGTCACAAACATGAAAAATCAAAAGTGCTAATTTTAAAGGCTTATATTCAAGTTATTGCCATAAAAAGTGTATGGGGACCCAGGTACTGCTCTAAGGGACATGTATCAATGCAAAAAAAAGTTTTTAAAACGACAGTTTTTTCAGGAGCAGTGATTTTAATAATGCTTAAAGTGAAATATTCCTTTAACCACATGCCGACCAGCCGCCGCGTTGTAACGTCGCTTCGCCCTGTGGCCACTAGGGGGCGCATGCCCTCCGAGCCGATGCAAGTGCCCAGTGGTCTCAATCACCCACGGATTACCCGGAACTATGTGTGTAAACACACAGTTACCTGTTCTCTGAGGGGAGAAGTGACAGATCATCTGTTCATACAGAGTATGAACAGACGATCTGTCATCTCCCCTGCACAGTCCCTTCCCCCCTTCAGTTAGAACACAAACTAGGACACACTTAACCCTTTCACTACCCCCTAGTGTTAACCCCTTCACGGCCAGTGACATTTTACAGTAATCAATGCATTTTTAACCGCACTGATCGCTGTATTAATGCCAATGGTCCCAAAAATGTGTCAAAATTGTCCGATGTGTCCACCATAATGTCGCAGTTACGATAAAAATCGTAGATCGCCGCCATTACTAGTAAAAAAAAATTATTAATAAAAATGCTATAAATCTATCCCCTATTTTTTAGACGCTATAACTTTTGCGCAAGCCAATCAATATACGCTTATTGCGATTTTTGTTACCAAAATATGTAGAAGAATACAAATCATCTATTTGTGGTTAAAAAAAGACGTAAATTTTGTTTGGGTGCAATGTCGCACGACTGTGCAATTGTCAGTTAAAGCGTCGCAGTGCCAAATGGCAAAAAGTGCTCTGGTCAGGAGGGGGGCTACAACCTTCCGGGGCTGAACCGGTTAAATATGCCTGGGGGGCCTTGGTCTGCCTGTAAAGTGGCACATCTGCAATGTGTAGTACAGTGCCACAGCAAAATGACATTTCTAAAGGGAAAAATGTCATTTAAACTTGCTCGCGGCTTTAATGTATTGCCGGCTCCCGGAAATATAGATGAAAAATCAAGGAAAAAAACAGAGTAGGGTCCCCTCCCAGTCCATACGAGGCCCTGTCGTTGGCTTCAACAGGCTGCCTGCACGGAGCACCTCTGTATGGCACAATGCACAGGCATATGGATCAGTATGCCTGTGTAAACGAGACCTAAGGTAAGAAAAAAATTTAGACTGCCTTGCATTTGGACAATGCTCCTCACCATCCTGCACAACAGACACCAAAGCACCTTGTCCCCATGTTGATGGGGACAAGCGCCTCTTCCTGACAACCCCAGCCATTGGTTGTCGGGGTCTGCTGGCGAGGGACTTATTGGAATGTGGAAGCCCCCTTTAACAAGGGGCCCCAGATCCTGCCCTCCCCTCCTATGTGAATAGGTATTGGGTACATTGTACCCCTACCCATGGGAATTGTCAAAAACTGTCTGTTGTAGATTTTACTTTTTTACACTTTTGTTGGTGAATGGGTAGGGGTACAATGTACCCGCTATCCATTCACATAGGGGGGCAGGATCTGGGGGTCCCCTTGTTAAAGGGGGCTTCCAGATTTCGATAAGCCCTCCCACCCACAGACCCTGACAACCAATGGCCAGGGTTGTCAGGAAGAGGCTCTTGTCCCCATCAACATTGGGCCAAGGTGCTTTTGGCATAGAGTTCTCCTAAAATCTATGCCTGACCCAAAGGGCCTGGTATGGATTTTGGAGGGGACTCTACGCTGTTTTTTTCTTAATTCTGTCATAGGGTTCCCCTTAACCCTTCAATACACTGTATAATATTTACTACACTAACTGCACTATATATTCTCCACTGTATGATATATACTACACTGACTGCACTATATACTCTGCAATGTATTATATATACTACACTGATGGCACTATATACTCTCCACTGTAGTATTTATATATTTATATTATATACCCTCGTAGGGGCTGCTGAATGTTGTGGCCCACCTGTCGCCCTGTCCAGCCCGGCATTCAATCCTCAGTCACTCCAAGGCAATGAACAGTCCTTTAGCTTTGTTTTTCTTTTTATTGAGGGGATTGAACTTAGATAGGGTATAGGAAGTATAAGATGCCGAGTGAATTTTAGAACAATCAATTGGTGAATTTTAGAACAATCAATTGGGACTTATATACAGGCCTTTTTTCCCTCCAGCACAACTCTTACTGCAGACCATTACTCCTTAGCTCCCCCAGCACTCTGCATGAGCTTCCAGGAACAGCTAGCACCGCATGGTTAGGCCTGACACTGGTTCAGCCAGGCCTTAGCAATTGCCATTTGCAAGCAGGGACCGTGGGCCCCTACAGTGTAGCAAAATAGAAAGTCTCAGGTTCTAGCTGTCCTACATGTGGCTACTGAGCCCAGTAAGCCATCTTCAGGCCCTGCCAGCTCTCCTGGCTGCAGCTGCCCTTCTCCACTGCCCATGACACCACAGTCCATTCCTCTTGTTCTGCACCCCTTGCTGGGACAACTATATACACTCAGGTATATACACTTCATTTCTTCTCCTGCACATTGCTTCCTTTCTAATGGTCACTCCTCTCTCCTGCACATCGCTTCCTCTCTAATGTTCACTCCTCTCTCCTGCACATCTCTTCCTCTAAAATGTTAATTCCTCTCTCCTCCTGCACATCGCTTCCTCTCTAATGTTCACTCCCCTCTCCTCCTGCACATTGCTTCCTCTCTAATGTTCAAGCACAGCTAGCACAAAGTGGATGGGCCTGACACTAACTCCACCAGGCCTTAGCAATTGCCCTTTGCAGGCAGGGACCGTGGGCCCCTATAGTGTAGCAAGATTGAAAGTCTCTGGTGCTAGCTGTGCTACATGCGGCTACTGTGCCCAGTAAGCCATCCTCAGGCCCTAGGGAGGAGTCGATGCGCTGACGTCACCTTGTGTTCCATTCGCTTACCCAGAAGGACGGATTGTCTGTGTTCCGGTCGGCACAGACTTCAGGCTTTTTCTATATTGCAACATTGTAAGTGTGCTACTTTTTTTTTAACCACTTCCCGCCCGGCCTATAGCAGATTGACAGCCGAGCGGTGGTTCCGTTATCATGACTGGGTGTCATATGATGTCCAGCAGGATAACATGCCTCCACGCGCCCACGGGGGCACGCATTGCGGCGATTGGTGGAGCAGTATGTCAGTCTGACACACCGCTCCATCGATCTTAGTAAAGAGCCTCCGGCGGAGGCTCTTTACCACGTGATCAGCCGTGGCCAATCATGGCTGATCACGATGTCAATAGGAAGAGCCGTTGATCAGCTTTTCCTCACTCGCATCTGACAGACGCAAGTAGAGGAGAGCCGATCGGTGACTCTCCTGACAGGAGGGGTCTGCACTGATTGTTTATCAGCACAGCCCCCCCTCAGATGACCACACTGGACCACCAGGGACGCCACTAGGACCACCAGGGAAGGGGGCAACATGTGGATGGCCAGGTATGTACCCCATGGCCATCCACGTGTGCCCAATCTGTGCCAATCAGTGGGCACTGATTGGCACCATTATATTTCAGTGATGCCCAGCAATGCCACCCATTAGTGTCATCAGTGCCACCAATCAGTGCCCATCCATGCCACATAGTTACATAGTAGGTGAGGTTGAAAAAAGACACAAGTCCATCAAGTCCAACCTATGTGTGTGATTATGTGTCAGTATTACATTATATATCCCTGTATGTTGCGGTCATTCAGGTGCTTATCTAATAATTTCTTGAAGCTATCAATGCTCCCCGCTGAGACCACCGCCTGTGGAAGGGAATTCCACATCCTTGCTGCTCTTACAGTAAAGAACCCTCTACGTAGTTTAAGGTTAAACCTCTTTTCTTCTAATTTTAATGAGCGGCCACCTATCAGTGCCACCCATAAGTACCCATCAATGCCACCAATAAGTACCCATCAATGCCACCTACGAGTGCCCTTCAGTGCCGCCTATGAGTGCCCATCGATGCCACCTATGAGTGCCCATCAGTGCCGCATACCACTGCCACCTATCAGTGCCACCTCATCAGTGCCACCTCATCGGTGCCACCTCATCGGTGCCGTCTTATCAGTTCCCGTCATTGAAGAAGAAAACGTACTTATTTACAAAAAATTTTTAAATTTGAAACAAAGAAAAACTTGTTTTTTTTTCAAAATTTTCGGTCTTTTTTTATTTGTTGCGCAAAAAATAAAAACCGCAGAGGTGATCAAATACTACCAAAAGGAAAGCTCTATTTGTGGGAACAAAATGATAAAAAATTTGGGTACAGTGTAGCATGACCGCGCAATTGTCATTCAAATTGCGACAGCGCTGAAAGCTGAAAATTGGCCTGGGCGGGAAGGTGTCCAAGTGCCTGGTATTGAAGTGGTTAAACAATACATTTTTACCGGGTTTTACACTATGGAGTGTTTTATATCTTTTATGTACCACGGTATCCATGGGATGATCTGATTGGCCGTGAAGGGGCTGCCTAGTACCCATGACTATGCCTGCTGTTCTTTGAAGCTAGGCTGTGACTCCTTGCATGCATTCCCTGATCCTCTGTTATAGGGGATCATGGAAATCTGGTCAGAGTTTATTTCTGCTGATTGGTGGTGGATTCAACACAGCTCTTTACTCACAGCGCTCGAGGACGGCTTGTTCACAATTCATTCACATTCATTATTTCACAATGCACTGGTGATTTTTAATTTTTTCACCAGATTTTGGAGTTTAACCAACTTATCACCACTATACATTTATGGACATATAATTTAATATTATTGATGTTCACCTTTCTATCAATTGAACACGTATGGACTTATTTATTTTGCCTTTTATTGATTGAGTTGTTTGTGCACTATATATATTTTTATATTGTAATTTTTTATTTTTTTTTTACTTTATCACATGTATTTTTATTTTCACGCTATACACATGGTTTTTCACAATATTTGCTTATCCATGATATTGTTTTGATTCTTGGTCAGAGTTTTATGGGTAGCGTGATTCTAATTTTTCCAATTTCTTTTCTGTATTGATGTTATACAAGAGATTTGCAGCTCCCGAGTGATTGAATGGTTAAAGGTTATTTCTTCCAGCCAATTTAATTTCATCTTAGCGCAGTTTTTTTACCTTTTTTTTCATCCTCAGGCCCTGCCAGCCCTCCTGGCTGCAGCTGCCCTTCTCCACTGCCCATGACACCACGGTCCATTCCTCTGGTTCTACACCCATCCCAGACTGCATCCTTCTACACGGACTGCACTATATACTCTGAACTGTATTATATATACTACACTGACTGCACTATATAATCTCTACTGTATTATATATACTATATGGACTGCACTATATACTCTGAACTGTATTATATACTATACGAACTGCACTATATACTCTGAACTGGAAAATGGTAAAATCGTGCTTAATAAACGACAAATCATAAAACAATAGGTGAACGAAAAATGTGCAAACACCCTTAATATCCACATGAGGTATAATAAGTTGAAAAACACTCTTAGTCAATGGTGTAAGAGGGGTGCAAAAAATAAAAATAGTCCACAATAGTGTTGTGTAAAGTTAAACGAGCATAGTGATCTAAAATTGCAAATTAGCAAAGATAGTCCACAATAGTGATAAGTGAAGTAAACTATCTTAATGGTGACATGTTCCATCCTCCATCACCAAACACACTGTGAATCCACCACCAGCTCCTGGTGCCCCCTTGTTATAGGGGGTCAGTATACACATATGACTTAACACCCAGCCGGGCCTTTGTCCATGGTTTAATGCTGCTCCACACTCCCGGTGTAACCCCTCAAGTAGGAATGAAGTTTGGTACCAAGAAAGCGACTTCACATAGTATAAAACCTTTTAGGAGGTTTTATTGTGTAAAATTTATAAACTCAGGGCATAAAAATAAAGATAAATGCCTAAAACTTGATATGTCGCCGTACACAACCCATCCATTTGGACACAACAGTGATGGTGATGTCAGCACGTCGCTCCGTCCAACGCGTTTCGTCACTGACATCATCCTGGGGCACAGGTGGCATACTGTGTCTCCACCTTAAATACAGTAAAAATTAACCAAGCCTCCTTCTGAGTCCTGGCCCGCCACACATTGATTATCCATTTTCTATACTCTCCATAATAAGAAACATACGTGAATCATAATGTCTTAATCCCAAATGGCCAATAGCGAGAGCGAAAAACTTAAATACTAATTATAATTGATCATACTTAAATTTCATAAAACGGGTCAACAACCCCCACCATGATTAACCCATAACTCAAAGCAGGCGGCCCGGGACTAAAACCAAGTTCCCACTACTACTGGTCAATAATCATCATAGATCAGGCTAAAATTGAATTAACATTATTACCAGTAACATTCCTCCACAGGAAATTTTACTACCCATTGTACCAATAAAAACAGCCGGGGAAGCTATTCACAGGATGTTTGTCTAAGCACCTAAATAACTACAACCAACAACCTCCCAACCACATCTCCGATACTCTGAACTGCATTATATATACTATATAGACTGCATTATATACTCTGAAGTACATTATATATACTATACGGACTGCACTATATACTCCGAACTGTTTTATATATACTGTACGGACTGCACTATATACTCTGAACTGCATTATATATACTGTACGAACTGCACTATATACTCTGAACTGCATTATATAAACTGTACGAACTGCGCTATATACTCTGAACATTGTTATTTATACTATACGGACTACGCTATATAGTCTGAACTGCATTATATATATACTATACGGACTGCACTATATATACTCTGAACTGCATTATATATACTATACAGATTGCACTATATACTCTGAACTGCATTATATATACTATACAGACTGCACTATATACTCTGAACTGTAATATATATATACAGTATATACTACACTAAATGCACTATATACTCTGAACTGCATTATATATACTATACAGACTGCACTATATACTCTGAACTGTATTATATATATAATACTACACTGACTGCACACTACGCTTCCTGCCTAATCTCCATTCATTCACTATATACGGCCGCCGTGTAAGCATAAGTCTTATATAGTATGGGGCCTGGACTTAGCACCTGAGCCATGATTGGCCAAAGGCACCCTGGACACAAAGGGAATACAGCATTTTTTGTGTAAATATTGGTGAATTTTCCATGCACCAAATCAAGAATGTCATTACTCATATTCTATGTGCTGTGTCAACCACACCAAGTCAGTTTAAAAGTGATATGTGATAGTTACTATTGTTGTCCAATAGCCTGCACCAAACTATTCAAGCACTTGTGCCACTTTTTAAGTTAAAATTTGTTTTAAAATGTTCACTGTTGCATTCTCCCTTCTCCCCTTAAAGTGTTTGTAACCATAACAAAATAATTCACTGTCAGTCCCTCTCCTTTATCCAGTGATAATGCAGGTAGTGTAGGTGTTTACTGAAATAGATGCCTCTAAATACCTTTTTTTTTTGTTGAGATCTTTAGGTCGGTCACGTGACTTCCGGTCGCTTTGCTACTCCGATCCCTGGGCTACAGCGGGAGGAGCCAAGCTCTCCCTCTGATGTCAGCTGGGAGGTCACGTGAACGCCGTGCAGGGTACTTAGCCCCTCCTGCTGTAGCCCTGGATCGGAGTAGCAGAGCAGCTGGGAGTCATGTGACCGGCTTGAAGATATCTGAAAAATGTATTTAGAGGCTTTGTTTTCAAAAAAACACTTGCACTGTGCATTATCTCTGGATAAAGGTGCGGGGCAGGCAGTGACATTTGTTAAAATGTAATGTACTACTAATAGCGGTAGGAGGGGGAGGGGAGACAGCTCACACAGACACACAGAACTGACAGAAGGGGAGGGGGGAAAGGACAGAGTAGAGCTGCGGATTACGGAGGCACATAAACTGACCACAGTGTCAGGGCTCAGCAGCCAGGATAAACGTGGTCAGTTTACAGGGGTAGAGCAGAACCAGGCAGGCTCAGCCAGTTTTTTTACAGTTTAGAGAGTGGCAGGTTAGACAGCACAAGCACTGTGCTGTTTAACTGCTTTCCGACCAGCCAACGCCGTTATGTTACGTCGGCTCCAAAGGTGGCCACTAGGGGCTCGCATGCCGCTGGAAGGCACGTGCGCGCGCCTCCTGCTCGCCCCCGGAGCTGATGTGAGTGCCGGGCTCTCGTAACACGGTGAGTACCGGGAGCTCTGTGTGTAAACACAGAGCTCTTGGTTCTCTGAGGGGAGAAGTGACAGATCATCTGTTCATAAAAAGTATGAACAGCGATCTGTCATCTCCCCTAGTCAGTCCCCTCCCCCCTTCAGAACACACATTAGGGAACACAGTTAACCCCTTGATCCCCCCCTAGTGTTAACCCATTCACTGCCAGTGACATTTTTACAGTAATCAATGCATTTTTATTGCACTGATCGCTGTATTAATGCCAATGGTCCCAAAAATGTGTCAAAATTGTCCGATGTGTCCGCCATAATGTCACAGTCACGATAAAAATCGCAGATCGCCGCCATTACTAGTAAAAAAAATAAATAAATAAAAATGCTATAAATCTATCCCCTATCCCCGCAAACCAATCAATGTACGCTTATTGCGTTTTTTTTTTACCAAAAATATGTAGAAGAATACATATCAGTCTAAACTGAGAAAAAATATTTTGTTTTTTTTTTTTTTTAAATGGGGGTATTTATTATAGCAAAAAGTATCAAATATTGTGTTTTTTCCAAAATTGTCGCTCTTTTTTTGTTTATAGCGCAAAAAATAAAAACCACAGAGATGATCAAATACCACCAAAAGAAAGCTCTATTTGTGGGAAAAAAGGACGTCAATTTTGTTTGGGTACAATGTCGCACGACTGTGCAATTGTCAGTTAAAGCGACGCAGTGCCGAATCGCAAAAGAGGAACGGGGTAAAATCTTCCGGGGCTGAAGTGGTTAACCTGCTATAAGGGAACAGGATTAATTTTTTTTATTTTTCAGACGCGTGTTACAAAGACTTTGACTATTACTTTCTGCTGATTTTTCTGCAGATTTTTTTCTATTATTTTTCCTATTTTTCTAACCATTAAAGTGGTTGTAAACACTCACATGGACCTAGTAAATTGACTGGCCTCAGACAGTACACAGAGATGAAACAAATCCTCCTACATACTCTAATGCCACGTACACACGAGCAGAGTCCGCCGGACAATCCGATTGTGTGTAGGCTTCGGCGGACTTTTTTTTCCCAAAAATCCGCCGGACCTAGATTTGAAACATGTTTTAAATCTTTCCGTCGGACTCAGTTCCTGATGGAAAGCCCGTTCGTCTATGCTGGTCCGACGGAAAGCCCGTTCGTCTATGCTGGTCCGACGGAAAGCCCGTTCGTCTGTATGCTGGTCCGACGGACCAGATACGACGCAAGGATGGTATTGCATCTCGCGCTCGCTGCAATAGGAAAAACAAATTTTCCTATTGCGGCGAGCGCGGGGCATACCAGGCCCTTAGGTCTGGTATGGCTTTTAAGGGGAACCCCTACGCCGAAAAAACGGCGTGGGGTCCCCCCTAGAATCCATACCAGACCCTGATCCGAGCACGCAGCCCGGCCGGTCAGGAAAGGGGATGGGGACGAGCGAGCACCCCCCCTCCTGAACCGTACCAGGCCGCATGCCCTCAACATGGGGGGTGGGTGCTTTGGGGAAGGGGGGGCCTGCGGCCCCCCCTCCCCCAAAGCACCTTGTCCCCATGTTGATGAGGACAAGGGCCTCTTCCCGACAACCCTGGCCGTTGGTTGTTGGGGTCTGTGGGCGGGGGGCTTATCGGAATCCGGGAGCCCCCTATAATGTGAATGAGTATGGGGTACATGGTACCCCTACCCATTCACCTAGGGAAAAAGTGTCAATAATAAAACACACTACACAGGTTTTTAAAATAATTTATTTGACAGCTCCGGGGGGGTCTTCCTCCAGCTTCGGGGGTCTTCTTCCGGCTTCGGGGGTCCTTCCAGTCCCTCTTCTCCCGGCGTCCGGTTGGTTCTTCTCCGCTCTCTCTGGCCTCTTCTCCCAGTGTTCCAGTTCTTCTGCCAGCTCCTCCGCTGTCTTCATGCCGCACTTTTGCCAGCGGAGGCCCGGACTTCTGGCTTCTTGTCTTCTTGGCTTCTTCCCTCTTCTCTTCTCCAGATGTTGACACGACGGTCTCTCTGGCTGGACTGCTCTTTGAGCACTCCGCTGTGACTTATATAGGCGGAGACCACGCCCCCTTATGCCGTCACAGTCCCTGGGCATGCTGGGACTGTGACATTTTAGGGGGCGTGGTCAACATCACCCGGGGACCACACCCCCTAAAACGTCACAGTCCCAGCATGCCCAGGGACTGTGACAGCATAAGGGGGCGGGGTCTCCCCCTATATAAGTCACAGCGGAGCGCTCAGAGAGCAGTCCAGCCGGAGAGACCGTCGATATACGTCGGCAATAGCAGCCCTAACCTCTGTATCCTCTTCTTCAGTGAGCGGTCCCGTTTCAGATAAGTGGTCTCTGCAGCGGATTTGCAGCGAGATCACTTTTATCGGTGGTGGGAGAGGGGCCCTCCCTCCCGCCACACTCCGGTGCCCTCCGCAGCTTACCAGAGCCGCCGGCAGTGGTGGAGTCGTGTCCTCTTCCCTGTTAGGTATGGAGCTGAGTGAGGGGAAGATGGCCCCCACCCAGCTCCATACCACTGCAGGGCGGAAGCGACGTCAAAACGTCACTTCCGCCCATAGCTCTTAAAGGGGTATTTTTTATATTTATTTTCAAATGACTTTTTTTTATTGCATTTTAGTATAAATATGAGATCTGAGATCTTTTTGACCCCGGATATCATATTTAAGAGGTCCTGTCATGCTTTTTTTCTAATACAAGGGATGTTTACATTCCTTGTAATAGGAGTAAAAGTAACAATTTTTTTTTAAAAGAATGGTGTAAAAATAAAAAATAAAAGGTAAAATAAATCAGAAAAAAAAATTAAAATGTTTAACGCACCCCGTCCCGCCGAGATTGCGTGCAGAAGCGAACACATATGTGAGTAGCGTCCGCATATAAAAACTGTGTTCAAACCACACATGTGAGGTATCGTCGCCATCGTTAGAGCGAAAGCAATAATTATAGCCCTAGACCTCCTTTGTAACTCAAAACATGCAACCTGTAGAATTTTTTTAAACATCGCCTTTGGAGATTTTTAAGGGTGAAAGTTTGACGCCATTCCACGATTTCGAAGGGTGACATGTTGGGTATCAATTTACTCTGTGTAACATCATCCTTCATAATATAAAAAGAAATTGGGCTAACTTTACTATTGTCTTATTTTTAATCAAAAAAAGTGTATTTTTTCCAAAAATAGTGCGCTTGTAAGACCGCTGCGCAAATACGGTGTGACAGAAAGTATTGCAACAACCGCCATTTTATTCTCTAGGGTGATAGAAAAAAAATAATATATAATGTTTGTGGGGTTATAAGTAATTTTCGAGCAAAAAAAAAGATTTTAACTTGTAAACACCAAATCTCAAAAAGAGGCTCTGTCCTTAAAGGGGTTGTAAAGCTAAAACATTTTTAATCGATATCCTATCTATATGCTGCATACATCAGTAATCTAGCTGTTATTTCTCCTAAATTTTTTGATTTACCTGTTATATACGTATTCTTTTTCCGCACTTCTTCCTTGACTCTCTGTATGATATCCTCGGCTTCCGGTTTTTGGAGCGCACTCCCTACCGCAACGTCACGTCTTCATGGGAACTACAATTCCCTTGATGCTTAGCGGCATTGCGCATGAGCAGTGCCGCTTTTTTGCTGTGTGAAAGAATCAGAATGAGCCTTGTTCTCATGTCTATCACAGCCTTCGGTGCACAGGACACCTCCCAGCAGCCACACCCATTCCTGCCTCCCCAGCATGCCCATAGTCTTAGGGCCAGTTCACACCTTAGAAACGGGGTCCGGCTGCAGTCCAGTGCTTTTCTTCCCCCCCTCTTTTTTCTTAACCTTAAATAAGGACAAGTGTGTTGCAGTTTTTGGTGCATTTAGGTGCGTTCCAGTGCATTTTTGTTGCGTTTTACAGCGTTCCAGTACAGTCCAGTGCAGAAAAAATGCAGCATGTTCTACTTTTTTTTTCTGGACCTGGAACGCACTGGAACGGCAAGCACTGGTGTGAACTATGCCATTGAAAACCATATAACCTACTTTCCATGCATTTTTGATGCAGAAAAAAAACGCACTTGACTGCATGTGATGTGAACTGGCCCTTAATAATCACATAGTAATTAAGATGGCATGGGAGGCGGAGCTACAATGTCTTAGACACGCCCACAGCTCCCTTGCCTCACGTATAGTAAACCCCAGGCAGAACGGCTTGGATGAGGGGGCAACCTTGTAGAAGAGGAACAGGAAGTTCCAAAATCACACACCAAAAAGAGGCATCCTAAAAAGAAAAACGAAGGAAAAGGTAAGTGAACCAACAGTACACTACCTTAAAGGAATATAATTTAAAAGAAAAAAAAAAAAAAAAACCTTTAGTATCACTTTAAGTGGTTTTTAATCACCACTTGGTTTAGATTTTTTTGGTATAATACCGAAAATTTGGGGAAAAAAAACCCCCACATCTTTCGTCATTTCTGTAACATTTTGCAAATAATCTTTCTTTGGAAATTTTGGCCAAAATGTATTCTGCTACATTTCTTTGGTAAAAATAACCCAAATCAGTGTATATTATTTAGTCTGTATAAAAGTTATAGAGTCTACAAACTATGGTATAGTTACATAGATTATATATATAGTTACATAGTAGGTGAGGTTGAAAAAAGACACAAGTCCATCAAGTCCAACCTATGTGTGTGATTATGTGTCAGTATTACATTACATATCCCTGTATATTGCGGTCATTCAGGTGATTATCTAATAGTTTCTTGAAGCTATCAATGCTCCCCGCTGAGACCACCGCCTGTGGAAGGGAATTCCACATCCTTGCCGCTCTTACAGTAAAGAACCCTCTACGTAGTTTAAGGTTAAACCTCTTTTCTTCTAATTGTAATGAGTGGCCACGAGTCTTATTAAACTCTCTTCTGCGAAAAAGTTTTATCCCTATTGTGGGGTCACCAGTACAGTATTTGTAAATTGAAATCATATCCCCTCTCAAGCGTCTCTTCTCCAGAGAGAATAAGTTCAGTGCTCGCAACCTTTCCTCATAACTAAGATCCTCCAGACCCTTTATTAGCTTTGTTGCCCTTCTTTGTACTCGCTCCATTTCCAGTACGTCCCTCCTGAGGACTGGTGCCCAGAACTGGACAGCATACTCCAGGTGCGGGCGGACCAGAGTCTTGTAGAGCGGGAGAATTATCGTTTTATCTCTGCAGTTGATCCCCCTTTTAATGCATGCCAATATTCTGTTTGCTTTATTAGCAGCAGCTTGGCATTGCATGCCATTGCTGAGCCTATCATCCACTAGGACCCCCAGGTCCTTTTCCATCCTAGATTCCCCCAGAGGTTCTCCCCCCAGTGTATAGATTGCATTCATATTTTTGCCACCCAAATGCATTATTTTACATTTTTCTACATTGAACCTCATTTGCCATGTAGTCGCCCACCCCATTAATTTGTTCAGGTCTTTTTGCAAGATTTCCACATCCTGCGGAGAAGTTATTGCCCTGCTTAGCTTAGTATTGTCTGCAAATACAGAGATTTAACTGTTTATCCCATCCTCCAGGTCGTTTATGAACAAATTAAATAGGATTGGTCCCAGCACAGAACCCTGGGGAACCCCACTACCCACCCCTGACCATTCTGAGTACTCCCCATTTATCACCACCCTCTGAACACGCCCTTGTAGCCAGTTTTCAATCCATGTACTCACCCTATGGTCCATGCCAACGCACCTTATTTTGTACAGTAAACGTTTATGGGGAACTGTGTCAAATGCTTTTGCAAAATCCAGATACACCACGTCTACGGGCCTTCCTTTATCTAGATGGCAACTCACCTCCTCATAGAAGGTTAATAGATTGGTTTGGCAAGAACGATTCTTCATGAATCCATGCTGATTACTGCTAATGATATCATTCTTATTACTAAAATCTTGTATATAGTCCCTTATCATCCCCTCCAAGAGTTTACATACTATTGATGTTAGGCTAACTGGTCTGTAAAGGGATGGTGAACCCGCGCAGTGGACATAAAGACTTAATTGGTAAAGTTTGGAACTGCTGCCTCCCAACAGGCAGTCACCCTAAAATGGGGACAGCTGAGATATATTAGAAATGATAGAAGGGTTTGGCGCTGTTCCTATTTAGTTTCCTACCTCCATATAGGTTACTAGATTAAAATAAATTCTTAGGTGTACCGTGCATATATCAAATATTAAATACAAATTAACAATATGGATTCCCAAGTATACCGTGCATGTGTCAATTAAATATTCTGCTACAATATTGTGCAATCATAGGTGATACATAGACATAACTTAAATGCTTACATATGTAATATTGCTAGGGAGGGAAGAAAGGGGGAGGGGGGGGGAGGAGGAAAGGGGGGGGGAGGGAGAAGGGAGTGAGATAGGGAGGTGGGGAGGGGGTGTGGGAAATCTGTTCCTAAGGAAAATTACAATAACAAGATAAAGTGCACATGTGCTGGTGCAATCCAAAAGGCAACAGTGACAAGATAAAGTGCAAACGTGCTTCAAAATTCTTTAGTAAGTCTCTTGTGCCATATTCTTGTGCTGTGGTGATAATCCTTCACTTATAATATCTCTTTGCTCTGAAAGTGCAGCCACTCACCAGATCAATTCACCCCTGCGGGGGTAGTAGGCAGTTACAGTTTTATCGCCACTGTACAGCGATCGCTGGCGGGCTCAGGATCGTGGTATATCATATATAAAGAGAGAGGGAGTGCCCATAGCGTAAAATTGCTTTAAAAAAGTTTTATTACACAAAATGAAAGGGTACTCACACTTTTACAGTAAAAATCAAGCGAAATGGTAAAAACGTCAAAACCGTCATAAATATCCTTCAGCGCTGGTACAGGAGGTGATGTTTGGGAAGCACAGATTACGCCACGACCTACGCGTTTCGACGTCCTAACGACGAAACGCGTAGGGCGTGGCCTAATCTGTGCTTCCCAAACATCACCTCCTGTACCAGCGCTGAAGGATATTTATGACGGTTTTGACGTTTTTACCATTTCGCTTGATTTTTACTGTAAAAGTGTGAGTACCCTTTCATTTTGTGTAATAAAACTTTTTTAAAGCAATTTTACGCTATGGGCACTCCCTCTCTCTTTATATATGATATACCACGATCCTGAGCCCGCCAGCGATCGCTGTACAGTGGCGATAAAACTGTAACTGCCTACTACCCCCGCAGGGGTGAAGTGATCTGGTGAGTGGCTGCACTTTCAGAGCAAAGAGATATTATAAGTGAAGGATTATCACCACAGCACAAGAATATGGCACAAGAGACTTACTAAAGAATTTTGAAGCACGTTTGCACTTTATCTTGTCACTGTTGCCTTTTGGATTGCACCAGCACATGTGCACTTTATCTTGTTATTGTAATTTTCCTTAGGAACAGATTCCCTACACCCCCTCCCCACCTCCCTATCTCACTCCCTTCTCCCTCCCCCCCCCCTTTCCTCCTCCCCCCCCCCTTTCTTCCCTCCCTAGCAATATTACATATGTAAGCATTTAAGTTATGTCTATGTATCACCTATGATTGCACAATATTGTAGCAGAATATTTAATTGACACATGCACGGTATACTTGGGAATCCATATTGTTAATTTGTATTTAATATTTGATATATGCACGGTACACCTAAGAATTTATTTTAATCTAGTAACCTATATGGAGGTAGGAAACTAAATAGGAACAGCGCCAAACCCTTCTATCATTTCTAATATAACTGGTCTGTAATTCCCAGGGATGTTTTTTGGGCCCTTTTTAAATATTGGTGCTACATTGGCTTTTCTCCAATCAGCTGGTACCATTCCAGTCAATAGACTGTCTGTAAAAATTAGGAACAACGGTCTGGCAATCACCTGACTGAGTTCCCTAAGTACCCTCGGATGCAAGCCATCTGGTCCCGGTGATTTATTAATGCTAAGTTTCTCAAGTCTAATTTTAATTCCGTCCTCTGTTAACCATGTAGGTGCTTCCTGTGTTGTGTCATGAGGATAAACACTGCAGTTTTGGTTACTGAAGCCCCCCGATTCACTCGTGAAGACTGAGGAGAAGAATAAATTCAATACCTTTGCCATCTCCCCATCCTTTGTAACCAGATGTCCTTCCTCATTCTTTATGGGGCCAATATGGTCTGTCCTCCCTTTTTTACTGTTTACATACTTAAAGAATTTCTTGGGATTTTTTTTGCTCTCCTCCGCTATGTGTCTTTCATGTTCTATCTTAGCCATCCTAATTGCACCCTTACATTTCTTATTGCATTCTTTATAAATTCTGAATGCTGTGGATGATCCCTCAATCTTGTATTTTTTGAAGGCCTTCTCCTTTGCTTTTATATGCATTTTTACATTGGAGTTAAGCCATCCAGGATGTTTGTTCGCTCTTTTAAATTTATTACCCAATGGGATACATTGGCTAATGCCCTTATTTAATATGCTCTTAAAGCAAACCCATCTCTCCTCCGTATTCTTTGTTCCTAATATTTTATCCCAATTTATGCCTTTTAGCAAGGTTTGTAGTTTAGGGAAGTTGGCTCTTTTGAAATTCAGTGTCTTTGTGTTCCCTTCATGTCTCCTATTTGTGTGATTTATACTGAAACTAATTGACCTGTGATCGCTGTTACCTAAATTGCCCCGTATTTCCACATCCGTTATCAGGTCTGTATTGTTGGTAATCAGTAGATCTAGTAATGTTTTATTTCTAGTTGGTGCGTCTACCATCTGACCCATAAAATTGTCCTGCAAGACACTAAGGAACTGGCGAGCCTTAAATGAATGCGCGGTTCCCTCCGCCCAGTCTATGTCTGGATAATTAAAATCCCCCATTATGATAACACTTCCCATCCTTGCTGCTAATCCAATTTGTGATAGGAGATCCGTCTCCACTTCCTCCCTCAGGTTAGGGGGCCTATAGCATACTCCCAGTATTATTTTCCCCTTAGCTTCATCCCTTTGGAGCTCTACCCATAAAGATTCCACCTCCTCCCTAGCCCCCTCAGTGATGTAATCTCTCACATTCACTTGTACATTATTCTTGATATATAGGCCTACCCCTCCCCCTTTTTTACCCTCTCTGTCCTTGCGGTATAGGGTATACCCTTGAATGTTTGCCAGCCAATCATGAGAGCTGTTGAACCAGGTCTCTGAAATTCCCACAAAATCCAAATCCTCCTTGTACAACAGTATCTCTAGTTCACCCATCTTGTCCGCCAGGCTCCTGGCATTGGTGAACATGCCACATAGTTTAGACCGGTCGCATATTGTCCTTGTATTGGGTGTTTCAAGATTGCAACTTGGACTTGCTACTATACTCACCTTGTGTTTTTGTGCTTTGGTTAACCTACCACTAATGCCCCCAATACTACCCTCTGGAATATCTTCCACGCTGGCTATCACTGTCTCTGGACCCTCCCCCCCATCGCCTAGTTTAAAAACCCCTCCCAACTTTTTGGCCATCTTCCTTCCCAGCAGATCTGCACCCTCCTATACATATTTAAAAATTGAGCAATCCTGTTCTATCTCATTTCTTGAGACACTAAAATGTGGAATATGCTGTGGCAGTCGGGCATGCTATGTGGGTGTTTGCCTGGCTGGGGTGGGGTCCCTTGCCTCTGCTCGGGAACAGACAACCATTTGGGGTCCCATCTTCCTCGTTGCCAGCCAAGTACAGTGTTTTAGCCGACCTGTGAGTATAGATTTCTTTCTCCCCATTAGGTCTTTTCTCTCATTAAAGGGGTAGGACATATTAATGAATACTACATATCCATTTGTATTTACAGTTTACTTCTGTACCCAACTCCTGATGAATGGCAGATAGCCATGAAACACGTCGAGTTTCCATGGGGTGCTTAGTCAAGCCTGGCTCACTACCTATTCACTGGCCCATATATATCTTTTATACATTTAATATTCATTGAGTAGTATGAAACCACTCATGTGTATGTGCATCTATCTTACAGCAGCTCTTTTGCATATGGGCTACCAATGCCTGCTAATAGGAAATACCTTGTATTATACTTTATTAATATTTACTATCTCTTATGTGCTGCCAAGTTGACATATATATATATATATATATATATATATATATATATATTACGTTTATGCCATGTCTATGTGTAGCTATATGAAAATACTTTTTTTATCTGTTTTATATTATTGTTACAAATAAATAATGTTTACCAACCACTCTACCTCCACACGTCAATTGCCTCATTTAAAGTCCCACAATCCCTTTTCTGTTTACGTACTCGTACCCGGGATGGAGGTACATATAATGTGCCTCATTTAAAGTTCCAAACCCCCCCCCCCCTTGATTGTATGCAGCAGGGATGGAGGCAATTGATTTTTTAAATTGGCAGTGTTCCCTTGCCATCCATGTGTGAGGTCTGCCTTGGTTGGTAGTAGACTTTATTTAGGGTCCACACACTCGAGACATCTACTATGACATGTCTATGTCACTTGGCGGTATATCTGACATTGTACTACAAGTATAATTTAATTTGATCAACAAAACGTTTATGTAATAATGACATATGCAATATCTGTATTAGATATACTATTTGATACAATGCCCATTTTTCTAATTATTTATATATTAAAAAATATTTTCCTACTGGGCCTCTGTTGTTCTTTATGACTCCATCCACGCTGAGGCTGGTCGGGGATGGGGGGTGCCCCTTTTCTTGTCTTGATTCCGGAGCTGCGATGCACAGAAGTGCTTCCCTTCTAAGTCTCTTTTGAGATATTGGTGGGGGGGGGCCCTCCTGCGCATCGGCGTCATGACGCGACCTGTGGTGTCTTCTGACGCTGCAATACAGGGACATCCTTGGTCCTCCTCACGCCAGAGATGGGGTTGGCGGGGCTCCACTTTGGCGCTTGCGCCGGTGGTGGATTTCACTGCCAACTCCTTTTCTCATTCGACGTTGTGCATGATGTTGGTCGGGGACCCGCCCCATACCTGGATTACATAAGCAGGTGAGCTTGATTGCCTACCATTTCACTATGTGTTTGACACCAGGGAGGCAACACACACAGCCCATTCACTGGATACACACACACAGGTAAGATATGCACAATTTTTTCCTTTTCTTTTTCTTTTCTCAGCCCTTTTTCTTCCCTTTTTTGACACATGCAATACACCCATGTACTATTGTGTGTGTATGTATATTTATACACACATAACACTCATTAGAACATACACATATCATTATATATATATATATATATATATATATATATATATATATATATATATATATATATATATATATATATATATATATATATATATATATATATATTAGGGGTGCGCATCTTCACTGGTCTCATGATTCGATTCGATTACGAACATCTGGTCAACGATTCAATTCGATCCCACGATGCATCACGATTACTGACGCGCGCCCACTTCCGCTTGGGCCGCCTAGGCGGCCCTTCCTTCCTGCAATCTTCTGGGACACATCACAGTTCCCAGAAGATTGCCCGGCTGTGCAGGACAGCGCAGTGAGACATGCGCACCCGGCTGTGAAGCTGCAAGCTGTCACAGCCGGATGCCCACAGTAGTATTGCCAGCGCCGTGGACAGTCAGGGGAGAAAATGGAGGGTTTGCGGGGCCACGCCGCTGGATTGTGGGACAGGTGAGTGTCTTTTTATTAAAAGTCAGAAGATGCACTTTTTTGTAGTTGCTGACTTTTAATAAACAAAAAATTTACTAGGCGGCCCCTCCCTGCCAGCAATCTTCTGGGTCCCAGAAGATTGGCTGGCCAATGGCAGAGAGCAGTGTGGCTCGTGCAGTCTGCGCCCGGCTGTGAAGCCATAAGCTGTCACTGCCCACAGTAAATATGATGGCGCCGAGGAGAGGGAGAGGAGCGAGGCTCCGTGCGGCCGCATCGATGGACCGCGGGACAGGTGAATGTCTGATTATTAAAAGTCAGCAGCTACAATTTTTGTAGCTGCTGACTTTTAATAAACTAAAAAATGGGTGGAACTCCACTTTACGTAGTGCACTAATCCGGTGCACTACAAGGTACAGGAATTCACACACGGCTGCTGGGAGGTCAGGAGGGATTACAATCCACAACTGACAAACAGCCCTGTGAAGTTCCTGTACTGTCTCTGTGATGACATTTCTCTGGGCTCCCTCGTTTGCACCTTCCAGCACACTAGGAGTTAACACAGTGGAATGTACAAAGTGGTGGGGGGGGGGGAGAAATAATGTCACACAGCACACCTAGGAGACAGTGTAAGTAGAATACATTTGTACTCTACATACAGCTGTTAAAATACCTGTGTGGTAAAAAATGCTGTTAAAATCCATTAAGTGCCCACTGCTGTATGTGCTTTTTAAAATGTATGCAGCTTCATATCTTATTTTTTAGTCTGTATATAACTGTGTTTTTGCCAAAATGGCTTTTGTTAATAAATACAATTGTAATCTATTAAGTGGTGACCGCTGTATGTGTTTTTTTTTTAAATATATGCATCTTCATACCTCGTTGCCCCGGCCACCAACTGTAGCTATCAGATCAGAAGAGAGGCGGGCAGGGCTGACGTCAGGAGAGACAGAGAGGAGAGGGGTGGGCCGGACTGAGCAGTCACATGAGCGCCGGGATATACAGTTAAATATACACAAATGAAAAACGAGGTATGAAACTATATTTAAAAAAAAAAAAAACACATACAGCGATCACCACTTAATGGATTACAATTGCTTTTAATGGCAAAAGCCATTTTGACGTCACACCCGACATCGATTTTTCGGGGTGCTTGCATCGATGCCGCATTGGGGACCCCCGAATCGCGATGCATCGATTAAATTCCACACCTCTAAAATATATATATATATTTTTAATTTTTTTTCACTTATCATGTTTTTTCACTTTTCACATTTTTTTTTTTTACACTTCTTTCACAATTTTTTTTTAAATTTTTTTTACATTACACCATACTTGCAATCCTTCCCACACATGTGGAATGTGCTGTGGCAGTGAGGCATGTGGGTGTTTTCCTGGCTGGGGTGGGGTCCCTTGCCTCAGCTCCAGAACAGACAACCATTTGGGGTCCCATCTTCCTCGTTGCCAGCCAAGTACAGTGTTTTAACCAACCTGTGAGTATAGATTTCTTTCTCCCCATGAGGTCTTTTCTCCCCTTAAAGGGGTAGGACATATTAATACTACATATCCATTGATATTTACATTTTACTTCTGTACCCAACTCCTGATGAATGGCAGATAGCCATGAAATGTGTTGAGTTTCCATGGGGTGCTCAGTCAAGCCTGGCTCACTACCTATTCACTGGCCCCAATTAATACATAATTTCACTATGGGTTTGACACCAGGGAGGCAACATACACAGCCCATTCACTGGATACACACACACACACACACACAACACGATACTTGCAATCTTCCCCACACATGTGGAATGTGCTGTGGCAGTGGGGCATGCTATGTGGGTGTTTTCTTGGCTGGGGTGGGGTCCCTTGCCTCAGCTCTGGAACAGACAACCATTTGGGGTCCCATCTTCCTCGTTGCCAGCCAAGCACAGTGTTTTAGCCGACCTTTTACTTCTGTACCCAACTCCTGATGAATGGCAGCCATGAAACGTGCCGAGTTTCCATGGGGTGCTCAGTCACAAGCTTGGCTCACTACCTATTCACTGGCCCATATATATCTTTTATACATTCAAAATTCTTTGAGTAGTATGTAACCACCCATGTGTATGTGCATCTATCTTACAGCAGCTCTTTTGCATATGGGCTACCAATGCCTGCTAATAAGAAATACCTTGTATTATACTTTATTAAAATGTACTATCTCTTATGTGCTGCCAAGTTGACATATATGTATCTATTACGTTTATGCCATGCGTATGTGAAGATATATGAAAATACTTTTTTTTATCTGTTTTATATTATGGTTACAATTAAATAATGTTTACCAACCACTCTACCTCCACAAGTCAATTGCCTCATTTAAAGTCCCACATTCCCTTTTCTCTTTATGTACTCGTTCCCGGGATGGAGGTACATATAATGTGCCTCATTTAAAGTCCCAAACTCCCCCCCTCTTGAACATGGTAACTACGATTCCCTTGCTGCTTGGCAGCATTGCGCATGCGCAGTGCCGCTTTTTCGCTGTGTGAAAGAATGAGAACAAGCCTTGTTCTCATGTCTATCACAGCCTTTGGTGCACAGGACACCTCCTAGCAGCCACGCCCATTCCCGCCTCCCCAGCACGCCCATAGTCTTAGGGCCAGTTCACACCATAGAAATGCGGTCCGGATGCGTTCCAGGTGCTTTTCTGCATGCGCGTTTTTGATGCAGTCCAGTGCTTTTTTTTACCCTCTCTTTTTCCTTAACCTTAAATAAGGAGCAGTGTGTTGCAGTGCATTTTCCTGTCGCATCATGGCAGCATACACGTTGGGTTGTGACTCCGCCTCCACAACCTGATAGGACCACATAGCTATAAATTAGAGAGTAGACACCCGTCCCAGTATTCTCTTATTTTTCCTCACCTGTCAGGACGCACGGATCAGCACCCCCTTACCGCTTCGCCCCAGCCAGGTTCTAGCCTCTCCTGGGTGGAAGTCCTTCTTGTACAGCCTCTAAACTAGCTAAATGGAAGGAGCCCCACTCTGGTGATCTCAGGGGCACTCTCTCTCATCTCTCAACTGTCTGCCACAATATAAGCCTTAAACAGGCTTCAGGTGCAGCAGCCCACAAAAGCCTTAAACAGGCTTGCTGGAGGATTGGCCAGGGAAGCTTCAGTATGGCCTTATGAAATAAGCCTTAAACAGGCTTAGTTGTGTGCAGCGGTCTCCATTCCCCCCCCCCTTTCCCCCTCTCCTACCGTTTTTTTTGTTGTTTGTTCCTCTCTGCTGGGCTCTGTTGTTCCCCAGCTGCTGCCTGTGATAGCCGAGCATTCTCGGCGTCCTCGCGCATGCGCAGTCCGTCACTCTGGGCGCCTCTATGCCGGTTTCCAGTTTCCAAGATGGCGCCGGGTGTTACTGCGCATGCGCGAGCGTCCGACGCTCATGGCGGCGAATTTAAAAACCCAGCACTAGCTGTATGTGCTGCTGCTGGTTGCTGCATGTGTCAGATCGCTTCTCATTACCAAGGAAAGAGGGAAAACGCTCTACAAAGGTGGGTGACCTTCTCCTATTCAGCTTCTGTGTCAGGATCCCTGCTTTCTCTCTCTCTCTCTGCATTGCTGCTTGTTTTTCTCCCTGCAGGTTTCCAGTCCGCTCACCATGGAGGCCGCTGCCCCAGCAGATCACTGCCAGCCTATTAGGTAAGGGGGGGGAAGACAAGGTTAAGTAGTGAAGATTGAAAAAGAGAGCACTTCTAATGCTGCCTAAATTGGTCAGCCCTACCAGGTCCTCAAGAACGATTGCGTCAAGACAAAGAGAGTCCTCACGCAGGAGAAGCCGCTCCAGACATAGACGGAGCCGTTCCTACCACAGAAGAAGCCACTCGAGGGGAAGCCGCAGAAGAAGCCGCTCCAGGTCGCATTCCCGGCATGGTCGATCCCGCCATAGAAGGTCATCCTCACGCAGACATCGTTCCCCTGCACGCCACTCCCGTCCCGCAGGGAACGCATGCTGGATTTGCGGTGCAGCGGCTCTTCCGGATAAACTGGCCTGTCAAAGATGCCTGGAAGAGGCCACAAGAGAGAGAGCCTCGGAAGTTGGAGACTCAGCTGGGGCCGTAGCCCCTCAGGCTTCCATATCAGATGTGGATTTTTCCACCACTACCTCTCCAGCCCGGGCTAGCACATTAAAGGAGCAAGACTCCCTATCTGATAATGAAGGTCTGGAGGTGTCGGCCGGATTCGACTTTTGTCTGATAGAGCCGTTTGTTAAATCAGTTAAAGAAGCAATAGGATGGGAGGAACCCCAGCCATTGCAAAGGAAGTATTTTCCTCAGCTTAAGAAGGATCCAGAACCTTTTCCGTTCATTGACGAACTGGAAGACTTAATCAAAGAGACCAGAGAAAAAGTCTAGTCTGAATAACAGACTCCTGAAGCTATATCCACTCAAGGAGCCTAAGGTGAACCCTCTGGTGTCCCCTCCGGTAGTGGACGCATCCCTGATGCGCCTTGCCAGGCATGTTACCCTCCCGTTAGAGGATGCGGTAATATTTAGAGATGTCCTCGACAGGAAGATCGACACGGATCTTAAACGGGCTTACCTGTCAGCGGGAGGTGCCTGCAGGCCTGCGATAGCACTCGCTGCAGTAGGAAGGGCCATCTCGAGCTGGTCTGCAAGCACAGAGAAGCTGGTATCAGAGGGTGCAGATCAAGAGAAAATAGTGAAGGCATTACAAGAGCTAAGCTTGGCTGGTGATTTTGTGGCTGAAGCCTCGGTCGACACCATCAGGTCTGCATCAAAGTCTATGCTGGCCTCAGTGACGGCCAGAAGAGCATTATGGCTGAAGCCCTGGACGGCGGATCCAGCATCCAAGTCCAACTGGTGCCGTATTCCGTTCGACGGTGAGCACCTCTTCGGAACAAAACTAGACACAGCCATCTCCAAGGTAACGGGTGGCAAGTCCGGGCTCATCCCCTCGGATAGGAGGCCTAAACAGAGACCTCCTCCCTTTAAGCGGAATCTCCCAGAGAGGTATAGAGAAGCGAAAGCGTACAGACCAGGGAAGGAGTACCGAAGGAGCTGGAAGAATCCTCAGACCTCCTTCATGAAATTTCAGAAGCCTAAGACTCCCGCTTCCAGCGACCAGAAGGCTTTTTGAAGGTGCGCCCGTCCGGCCAGCGGTTGTGGGAGCAAGACTCTCCAGTTTCAAGCTGGTCTGGGCGGAGACCATAGACGATACCTGGACCCTGGCCACTGTCAGTTTCGGCCACAGATGGTCCTTCAAGAACCGGCCTCCAGGGGATCAGTTCTGCCCAACCCGTATTCCTCCATCTGGGGAAAAAAGGTTGTCCCTTCTAAGCTACGTCCAAGAACTTCTCCAAAAACGAGCAATAATAGAGGTCCCGCCAGCACAACGAGGCAGGGGATTCTATTCTCCACTATTCCTCGTCAAGAAGAAGTCAGGGGACTTTTGACCGGTTCTAGACCTAAAGAACCTTAACAAGTCCATCAGAGTGGAGTCTTTCAGGATGGAAAGCTTGCAGTCTATCCTCCAGGCCATAAATCTAGGAGACTGGATGCTCTCCATAGATCTCCAGGACGCCTACCTGCACATACCAATCCACGTGGCATTCCAGAAATTCCTGCGATTCTCGGTGGGTCAGGGGCACTTCCAATTCCAAAGCCTTCCTTTTGGGATCTCAACAGCCCCCAGAATGTTTATGAAGGTTCTTCTTCCAGCAATAGCCTTTTTGAGGGAGAAAGGTCTAAGGGTCCACCATTACCTGGACGACATTCTCCTCCTCTCAAACAGCCAGGAATCACTCGTGCAACATCGCGAGGTCCTAGTTTCCACCCTAATGAGTCTGGGTTGGATAATCAACTGGCAGAAGAGCAACACTCAACCTACCCAAAGGATGGTCTTCCTGGGAGCCTAATTAGACACCCGAGCCAACACGGTGGAACTGCCAGGGGAGAAGTTGTCCCTACTAGTTCAAAAGGTGAAGAATGTCATTCCGGCCTCATGCCTTCCAGCCAGAGCATACCTCAGCCTCCTGGGTTCCCTATCAGCGACCATTCCAATGGTCAGATGGGCTTAATGGAATTGCAGACCCCTGCAAGCTTCCTTCTTGCACCAGTGGGACGGATGGTCCATGTCCCAGTTAATTCGCATCTCAGAAGAAACCAGGTTATCTCTACGGTGGTGGACTCAACCCGACAACCTCAGCAGATGCAGGCAGATAGTCATCCCCCACCAGGAGGTGGTAACTTGCCAGTCTGGAGGGATGGGGGGCACATTATCTACATTATGCAGCTCAAGGCCGTTGGCACTTCAAAACCAAGGATGTAGTATCCAACGTTCTAGAGATGAAGGCAGCCTTCCAGGCCCTCTTAGCTTTCAGTTCACTCCTGAGGGGGAAACAGGTCCTCATTCGAATGGACAACCGAGTAGCTGTAGCCTACATCAACAGGCAGGGGGGTACCAAGAGCATCTCCATGATGCGGGAGGTCGGTCCGATAATGCGTTGGGCCCAACTGAACTTGTGGGATCTGAGGGCGGCCTACATTCCGGGTGTTCAAAATCTCCTGGCGGATTCTCTCAGCAGAGCATTCGTTTCCAACAACGAGTGGTGTCTAAGCCCACAAGCATTTGCCCATATATGCCAGACATGGGGTCATCCAGACATAGACCTTGCAGCAACGCCGGAGAACAAGAAATGTCAGAGGTTTCTGTCAAGGAACCCCTTCCCCTCAGCGGAGGGATCAGATTGTCTCCAACACCCCTGGAACTTTCGCCTAGGCTACATTTTCCCACCAACGCCACTGATAGCCAGGTTCCTTCTGAGGCTCAAACACTCAGCGGCTCTAGTACTAGCTGTGATTCCCTTCTGGCCACGGAGGCCTTGGTTCACCACCCTCCTGCAGCTAAGCACAACGGATCCACTTTCGCTCCCGGTGACAACGGATCTGCTAACCCAAGGTCAGCTCCTCCACCTGAACCCAGAGAAATTACACCTAACGGCCTGGAGGCTGAAAGGTCTAGGTTCCTAGTCCGGGGCTGCTCTCAAAGGGTGGTCGATACACTGCTCCAAGCTAGGAAACTCTCCACAAACAACACCTACGGGAGAATCTGGGAAAAGTTCTCTTCCTTTGCCCAGGAACAAGGTTGGGACCCTTTTTCCCCATCAGCAGTACAAGTGCTTGAATTCCTCTAGTCAGGTCTGGACAAAGGCCTTAGGTCCAACACCCTGAAGGTTCAGGTGTCTGCCATCTCCGCTTTGACAGGAGTTAAGTGGGCCCTTAACCCTCTGGTGGTCCAATTTCAGAAAGCCTGCCTGAAGCTGAGGCCTCCTAGAAAGCCTTCGTTTCCAACATGGGACTTATCGACTGTCCTAGAGACCCTATCCGGAGAACCATTCTTCCCACTCGAAGACGTCTCCCTCTGGGACCTGACTCTGAAGGTATCGTTTCTAATTGCCATCATATCGGCAAAGAGGGTCTCAGAAATGCAAGCTCTACTGATCAAGGAACCATATCTGATGATTTACCCAGACAGGCTAACCCTGAAGCCTTCAGACAGATTCATCCCAAAGGTCTCCTCCTTGTTCCACTTTAACCAGGAGATTGACCTCCCGGCCTTGGTCACAGATCAGGGTGCTCCCCATCCTTTGGATGTCAAGGGCAACATTCTGCAATACCTCTCTGTAACTGAATCTTTCAGAAAATGTGAAAACCTTCTAGTCATTCCACATGGGTTCAGGAAGGACCAGGCAGCTTCTGCCCGTACCATCGCCTCATGGCTCGTGAAAGCCATCAAGAAGGCCTACTCCTTAAGCTCCTCGCAAATTCCGGAAGGTTTAAGGGCACATTCCACCAGGGCAATGGCGACTTCATGGGCAGCTTACTGCAGAGTCTCAGCGGAAACCATTTGTAGAGCGGCCACTTGGTCTTCCAGAAACACTTTCGTTTCCCATTATAAAATAGACGCTGCACACTTAGCAGCAGTTGAATTCGGGAGGGCCGTGATACAGGCCAATTCTTCTGTTTCTTGTCAATAAATGTATTTTGCATTCCCACCCAGTTTGGCGAGTTACTCCCCAACGTGTATGCTGCCATGATGCGACAGGAAAACGGAAAATTGTATACTCGCCTTTCCGTAATTTTCCTTTCCTGTCGCATCTTCATGGCAGCATACAATCACCCACCCTTTTGAGGTGACGTGTGTATATATATATATATATATATATATATATATATATATATATATATATATACAGAGAATACTGGGACGGGTGTCTACTCTCTAATTTATAGCTATGTGGTCCTATCAGGTTGTGGAGGCGGAGTCACAACCCAACGTGTATGCTGCCATGAAGATGCGACAGGAAAGGAAAATTACGGAAAGGTGAGTATACAATTTTCCGTTTTTGGTGCATTTAGGTGCGTTCCAGTGCGTTTTTGTTGCGTTTTACAGCGTTCCAGTACAGAAAAAATGCAGCATGTTCTACTTTTTTCTGGACCTGGAACGCATTGGAACTGCAAGCACTGGTGTGAACTATGCCATTGAAAACCATATAACCTACTTTCCGTGCGTTTTTGATGCAGAAAAAAAATGCACTGGACTGCATGTGGTGTGAACTGGCCCTTAATAAACACATAGTAGTTAAGATGGCATGGGAGGCGGAGCTACAATGTCTTAGACACGCCCACAGCTCCCTTGCCTCTCGTGCCTGTGAACGCAGACAGCGTCTCACCGCAGGCATGTAGTCCCAAGAGAGGGGGCACGCACGTATAGTAAACCCCAGGCAGAACGGCTTGGATGAGGGGGCAACCTTGTAGAAGAGGAACAGGAAGTTCCAAAATCACACACCAAAAAGAGGCATCTAAAAAGAAAAACGAAGGAAAAGGTAAGTGAACCAACAGTACACTACCTTAAAGGAATATAATGAAAAAAAAAAAAAAATGAACCTTTAGTATCACTTTAAGTGGTTTTTAATCACCACTGGGTTTGGATTTTTTTGGCATAATAACCGAAAATTTGGAAAAAAAAACCCCACATCTTTCGTCAGAAATTTAGGTCAAAATGTATTCTGTTACATTTCTTTGGTAAAAATAACCCAAATCAGCGTATATTATTTAGTCTGTGTAACAGTTATAGAGTCTACAAACTATGGTATACATATTTGAAAATTAAGCAATCCTGATGTTCTATCTCATTTCTTGAGGCACTAAAATGCCAGGACAGTAGAAATACACCCCACAAAAGGCCCCCGATTTGTGTAAGGTAGACTGTCCAAGGTGTTTAGTAAGGGGCATAGTGAGTTTTTTTAAGTTGTAATTATTTGTCACAATTTTTGGGGAAAAAAGAATTAAAAAATGTTTTTTCATATTTGTTTTTTACATTCTGTCACCAGAGCAGTACATCATCATATGACTTTTGTGGTGGTGATCAGGGATACTGACTGGTGACAGTATGTAAAAAAAAAAAAAAAAAAATTAATACATTTAACCACTTACAGACCAGAAGATTTTCCCCCTTAATAACCAGGCCATTTTTTGCAAAACGACGCTGCATTGATTTAACTGACAATTGCGTGGTCGTGCGATGCGGTACCCAAACAAAATTGACATACTTTTTTTTCGCACAAATAGAGCTTTCTTTGGTGGTATTTGAGCTTTCTTTTGGTGGTGATATTTTTTGCGCTATAAACAAAAAAGTGAGCCACAATTTTGAAAAAAAAACAATATTTTTTACTTTTTGCTATAATACATATCCCCAAAAAAAATGTAAAAAAAGAAATTTCATCATCAGTTTAGGCCGATATATATTCTTCTACATATTTTTGGTAAAAAAATCGCAATAAGCGAATATTGATTGGTTTGGCGGCGATCTGCGATTTTTAGCGGGACCGCGACATTGCGGTGGACAGATCGGACAATTTTGACACTTTTTTTGGACCATTGACATTAATACAGTGATCAGTGCTATAAAAATGCATTGATTACTGTGTACATGTCACTGGCAGGGAAGGGATTAACTAGGGGGCGATCAAGGGGTTAAATGTGTTCCCTCGTGTGTTTCTAACTGTGGGGGGATGGGACTGACTGGAGGAGGAGACATATCGCTGTTCCTAATCACTAGGAACAGCAGATCTGTCTCTCCTCCCCTGTCAGAACGGGGGATCTGTCTGTTTACATACACAGATCCCCGTTCTGGCTCTCGTGTCCACGATCACGGGGAGCTGGCTGGCCATGTGCATTGGGTCCCCCGCCATGCAGTGGGCGTGAGCCTGCTATCGCCCTTAAAGGTGCCGAAGTACACCTACGGCGGTTTGCGGGAACGAGCCGACCTGCCACAGTATAATGCCGAAGACTGGTCGGCAAGTGGTTAAATTAATTATTTTTACATTTTTTTTTTCTTTTTTACATACAGTGACCAGAGCAGTGCATTGTTACCACAGCTGTATGCTGTACTACTCTGGGGAGGTGATCAGAATCTTTTTTTTCTACACTATGATTGCTTAGTAATGATCACTGGTATAAGCAATCATATTTATGAATGGCATCCATTCATTGCCAGCGTGTACTATTGTGATAGCTGGGATTGGCCACACAAATAGTACAGATGTGTTGTGATTGGCCCTGTCTGTACCATGTGATCACTATGACCTATCACAGAGATTATCACAATTGTACACAATGAATGCTTTTGAATGAAAGCCATTCATTGTGTACAACTGTCATGTGATTGGTCACAGCGATCACGTGGCACCAGGACCAGCCTGGTACAATGATCTGTTATCTGCTGTGTCCGATTGCACACTAGATGCGTGCAACTGGGGGGGCGTCATATGACAATCACCCAGGATGGGAAAACTCCTGATCAGCTGTGATTTTTTGGCAAATAACAGTTAATATTTAACTTTTTATCTCTTTTATTTATTTTGTGTATTCATTTTTTTCAGGGTCACAAAAAAAAGGCAGAATTTAAAATTGAATAAAGACTTTTTTTGCTTTTCAACAACTTTGCATTGCTTTGTACTAGATTCATATTTTTTTGTCATTTTAAGTGAGGCAAATATTAGAATCAGATTTATACTTTTTATCTACAGTAATAAGGGGTCATGTTCACATCTGTGCATTTTATGGAACCAGGCCTTAGACTATTGCAACAATTGCATCAAATTGGGAATTTAGAGGTGTCATACCTTTTACCATACAAAAAGCTGGCATATCAAAACTATAAAAACATAATTTATTATGTATATTTAATTTTTATTTATATTTATATTTTATATTAAATTTTTATTTATATTTGTAAGTTAAATGTCTATATGGCTTGAATGTTCCAATGTTCTTACTAACCTCTAAGGGTGAATGGTAAATGTGTGGGAACACCATGTTATGTATATAGCTGGGGTACTATTAGTGGAAATATCACCCCGTTTTATAGGTTTTTTTTCCGTATAATTTTATGGAATAATATATAAGTTAAAATTATGTTTTTATAGTTTTGGTAGATCAAATGTTCTATGATAAAGGGTATGACAGCTCTAAAGGGATGATAATAAAATAAAGGTACACTATCTTCTTTTTTTATTTCTTTATTTTATACAAGAGCAAGGCATTCAGGCACAACAGAATAAACATCTCATGTCATATTAGACAGACAATAACACAAATGGAGAGTCTATGCGTTACAACCAAAACGCACATAATATGAGATGACATCACCAAACTTTATTCACAATTAATCAGATATCTTGAGCCAACTCAGACCATGTCTTGGTCAACATCTATACGTTTTGCTTCCTCCAACTTTTTAAAACTATTTAACCCAGACCAATAGCCAGCTATGAGACACCTCCAATGGAGTGGGGTAAGAAAATATGGCGATCGTCTGGGTTACAGAGGGGAGGACACAGGGCCGGATTAAGAATATCATGGGCCTGGTGCTGAGGATTTTGTTGGGGCTTTTTATAAAAATAAATAAATAAATAAAAATGCAAACAATGTTTTGTTATAACAAATTAAATTAAATAGAGAGTGGGAGGATGAGAGAGAGAGGGAGGGGTGAGGGGTAAGGGAGAGAGGAGGAGAGAGAGGATGTGCATCATGAGCATGCGTGGGAGTGACAGCAACGCAGCCCGGCCAAGGCAAGTGACCGAAGGCACAGAACCGGAAAAAAGACTGGGTAAAGATGGAAGCACCTGGGACCTGCCGGATTGATCACAGCGCAGCACTGGAGGGCTCAGTCAGACAGGTAAGTGTACCCTAATGTGCTAATATGCTGTGCATACTAGTACATTATGGCATAACCTACCTCAAGGCCTCTAAAGTAGTAATGTTAGCAAAGTTTACTACCGCTTTAATATCACAGGATCCCAAGAACCTCAAATGGGGCCCCCTACTGATCCGGTGGCCCTTGGTCGGTGCCCAAGTGCATAGTTGCCAACATTTCAAAAATATTTTCAGGGACACTTTTTACCAGTGGTATATTTAGAGTAGCTGACATCCCCTATGTTCCTCTATACATCACAATAGTAATCACCAAATTAAATGAGTACTAATAATGGGCAGAACAAATATGAGGACTGAGAAGATTTCCTTCAGTTGAACTAACAAAAGAGTGCCCATTCTAGAGCTGGTAATATTGAGGATATTCAATATAATTTTAAAGAACTGTTTTTGTTGGTAAAAAAGCATAGGGGAGGAGTATGAATGGTATAAAAGTGGGAAGTATGTGCAGGTGAGGGAGAGGAATGTGGAGGATATAACAGTGGGCACTATATACAGGAGATGAGTGAGTCCCAGCATGCCCCGGGACTGTGACCTCACAATATAAGTCCGTTGCGGAGCGCTCAGAGACCATTCTAGCTGGAGAGAGCGTCATGTCAACATCTCTGGAAGAGAAGAGGGAAGAAGACGATCCAGAAGTCCGGGCCACCGCTGGCAAAAGAGCGGCAGAAGATAGCGGTGGAGCCGGCAGAAGATGCGGACACCGGAAGAAGACGCCGGAGAGACCCCCGAAGTCGGAAGAGGACCCCCGAAGTTGGGAAGGACCCCCGAAGTCGGAAGAAGACCCCGGAGCTGCCTAATAAATTACTTTAAAAACCTGTGTACTGTGTTTTTTATTGATGCTTTTTTCCCCATGTGAATGGGTAGGGGTATGATGTACCCCATACTCATTCACATAGGGTGGGGGGGCCTGGATCTGGGGGCCCCCTTATTAAAGGGGGCTCCCGGATTCCGATAAGCCCCCCGCCCGCAGACCCCGACAACCAACGGCCAGGGTTGTCGGGAAGAGGCCCTTGTCCTCATCAACATGGGGACAAGGTGCTTTGGGGTGGGGGGGCCCCGCAGGGCGCTCCCCCTCCCCCAAAGCACCCACCCCCCCATGTTGAGGGCATGCGGCCTGGTACGGCTCAGGAGGGGGGGCGCTCGCTCGTCTCCCACCCCCTTTCCTGACCGGCCAGGCTGCGTGCTCGGATCAGGGTCTGGTATGGATTTTGGGGGGACCCCAACGCTGTTTTTTCGGCGTAGGGGGTTCCCCTTAAAATCCATACCAGACCGAAGGGCTTGGTATTCCCCAGAGGGGAATTCCCTCTCGCGCCCGCCGCAGTAGGAAAATGTGTTTTTCCTATTGCAGCTAGCGCGAGATGTACAGTACCCTGCCACCAAGAACCAGCGCGATCTGATCGAGCTGGAAACATTCTCGCGGCTGCGTACTGTAGTTTGTACAAAAGTCCGATGGCTTTGTGTACACACGATTGGACTTTGCTCCATCAGACTTTTGTTGCCGGAAAGTTTGTCCGTTCGCACAGCCAACAAAAGTCCGATGGAAACTGAAAAAGTTTGTCCAATGGAGCGTACACATGGTCGGATGTTGCTCCAAAACAGCGAATTTGCATGTTTGTTGTCAAAAAGTCCGATCGTGTGTACGGCCCTTTAGTCTGCTGCAAACAGTGTGTGCCAGCTTGTATTTAAACTGGCCGCTCTGTATGTTGCTTCTGACAGGCTGCGCAAGGAGCCCTATCTCCCTGGAACCATAGATGATAGGAGCCCCAAATTTAACCAGTGGTGGGGTATGTCTTCAGCTACATACCCCCTCCCCCAAGTTTGGGGTCTCTGTGGCCCCCAGTCGCCAACCCATGACCCTTAAGGTCGATCGTTTTTTTTTTCGTTTTTTTGGCAAATGGGCCTATCTTAAGGTAAGGGGCCTGGAGCTGCAGCGCCAATAGCCCCTATGTTAATCCGGCCCTGGGAGGACATTACCTTTTTATGTCATTTAGTACATTTAGGCCTATTAATCCTCGAATAAAATGGCTTGGTTGCTCACAAATTTTAAACTACTGTATCCTTTACATTATCTTAATTCTTGTAGTGAAGCCCTATCCTGTGCTCTTTTTCCATAGTAAATTTGGGCCTAGCCTTGTTATTTAGATTTATCCTGCTGCTTGTCAACTTTATACTGCTACATCATCCATTTTTTTTTTTGTTTCCTGTAGTAATAAAGCTGCCCATATTTTTTCTCTAGTACATTTCATACAATTCTCCCACATCAACAATTCCCAGCTACTGGCCAGTTTTACACAGTGTATCACCTGCAGTCTGTTAATTACTATAGAATTGGATAGAAATTGGGCAGCGGCTTGATAAAACTACTGACCAATTTCTCTCTGCAGGTTACAGACCTTTTTTCAAAACAACGCAAATCAGATTGGGGTTTTGCTGCTGTGTGTAAGCCAAGCTGATTGTAAAAGAAAAAAATAAATTTCACCAAATATGCTGTTGCTGCTCATGCAAATTGTAATATTCTGTTCTTCAAGCATGTTATTTAATTAACCATTTCCGGACTGCCGGACGCCGATATACGTCCCTACTTTGAAGAGGAATATCGTTGTTATGGAGCAGCTAGCTGCCATAACCCCGGTATCCTCTTGTTCGGCCGGCGGTCTGCTTTCCATAAACAGTGGTCTCTGCAGCGGATTAGCTGCAAGATCACTTTTATCGGCAGCGGGACAGGGCCCTCCCCTCCCGCCGCGCTCCAGTGCCCTCCGCCGCTTACCGGAGCCGTCGGCACTGACGGAGGCGTTCAGATCTTCACCCTTGCTGGGCATGGAGACGAGTGAGGGGAAGATGGCCCCCACCCGTCTCTATAACACTGCGGGCCGAAGCAACGTCAAAACGTCACTTCCGCCCATAGCTCTTAAAGGGACATTTTTTTTTTTTTTAATGACAAATTTTTTATTTTTTTTTTAAATTGCATTTTAGTGTAAATATGAGATCTGTGGTCTTTTTTGACCCCAGATCTCATTTAAGAGGTCATGTCATGCTTTTTTTCCATTACAAGGGATGTTTACATTCCTTGTAATAGGAATAAAAGTGACACAATTTAAAAAAAAAAAAAAAAAAACAGTGTAAAAATAAAAAGTAAAATAAATAAGAAAAAAAAAGAATTTTTTTAAACGCGCCCCATCCCGCCGAGCTCGAGTGCAGAAGCGAACACATACGTGAGTAGTGCCCGCATATGAAAACTGTGTTCAAACCACACATGTGAGGTATCGCCACAATCGGTAGAGCAAGAGCAATAATTCTAGCCCTAGACCTCCTCTGTAAGTTAAAACATGCAACCTGTAGAATTTTTTAAACGTCGCCTATGGAGATTTTTAAGGGTAAAAGTTTGTTGCCATTCCACGAGCGGGCGCAATTTTGAAGCATGACATGTTGGGTATTAATTTACTTGGTGTAACATTATCTTTCACAATATAAAAAAATGGGCTATTTATTTGGGCTGTGTATATATTCCAAAAAAAGTGCGCTTGTAAGACCGCTGTGCAAATACGGTGTGACAAAAAGTAATGCAAGGATCGCCATTTTATTCTCTAGGGTGTTAGAAAAAAAATGTTTTTAACTTGTAAACAACACATCTCAAAAAGAGGCTCGGTCCTTAAGTGGTTAAAGGATGTGTGTATTATCAATATAGAAGCTGCACAAAAAAAAAATTCCCTACTGTCATTTTTTTTTGGAATTAGTAAATGTCCCCAAGGGCTATATGGGTAGAATTTAACAACATTTCAATGGGGTTCTTCTCTAAGTTTAGGATTACTGAACTTCGAACAAAATTCGCCGACTTGAACCCAGGCAGATTTGCCTATCACTAAAGAATAGTAAAATGGACATTTGAATGAGACCAGCTTTAGACACATCTACAATAAGACCCACATTAATGTTGGCTATGCACATTATAAGACAAAATATCTACTAAGGCTGGGTTCACACTGTCTTTGCATGCGGCTCACAGCAAGGGTCTGGTACATCCCTGTTCTCTATTGCAGGGGCTAATCAGGCCTGAATTTTTGCCTGAATTCAGACCTGAAATGGAGCCAAAGACACACAGGACCACGCCTGCCCTGGAAATGTGTGAACCGGCTCCATTGAGAGCCTGTCAAAGTCTCTTGAACTGCGAATTGGATGCTGTGAAATTCCTCGTACACCACATCCAATTCGCACTAGTGTAAACCCGGCCTTAGTTTTTTTTTTTTTTTTTAACAATGGCTGACTAACAGCACACCCCCCCCCCCCATACCCCTTCCCCTAACTACTTACCGCTAACTTACCTCCCCTAACTAATTACCACTAACTTCCCTCCTCTACCTTTGAGATCTCTGGGGAGATCTCAAATGTGCAGTTCATGCAAGACAGCCCAAGAATTTACAGGAACTGGAGGCTTTTTTGCCAAGAGGAATGGGCAGCTTTACCATCTGAGAAGATAAAGAGCCTCATCCACAAATACCACAAAAGACTTCAAGCTGCCATTGATGTTAGAGGGGACAATACATGGTATTAAGAACTGGGGTATGTAAACTTTTGATCAGGATCATTTGGCTAGTTTCTGTTGTCATTGATTTAAAACGAGTAAACTCAGTTGATTGATAATAAATGGCTTCAGCCAAACACTAACCATGAATGAAAGAAAAGTTTTTGCTTTATCATTCATATTCTCTGAAAAATGGTCAAGAAATCATAAATTCTGCCAGGGTATGTAAACTTATATGAGCACAACTGTATGGGCGCCATTAAACCTACACTATACACAGGGATCCAATCATTCAGAAATAAAAGATCAGACAAGTTTGTTTTGGCATACATACAGTATCTTCCATTCAGCATGAGTAAAAGTATATGTAAACACGAGCAAAAATGTAATCTATTGCAGTTTACTAGTCCCTAGATGTGGTTTCTGCATTAGTTTTACTTTATTTTCACCTGGTGATCCTGCCACACGTCCTGGGCTGAAAATGGTCATTAACTGCGTTGCACCGATGGGGAAGCAGGGTTAGCACTATAGGACTACAGAATACCCCCCCCCCCCCCGTTCTCCATATCTTGGGGGGAGGTGTTTTGTAGTTCACAGAAATAGCTAGGAACAATGCTAACTAATAACAGTCAGCACAGGCAGAGAGCAGAGGATGTTATCAACTCAGAAGATTTCTGACGGGATTGAAAGGTGTTTTTTTGCACTTATAAAACAGAACAAAACACTTGTAATGGTATATTTACAGATTAAATGAAATCAAATAAGAAGGGTTCACTGTTAGGGTCTACATACACTTTAACCACCTCAATACAGGGCACTTACACCCCCTTCCTGCCCAAGCCAATTTTCAGCTTTCAGCGCTGTCGCTGTTTAAATGACAATTGCGCGGTCATGCTCCACTGTACCCAAACAGAATTTTTATCGTTTTGTTCCCACAAATAGAGCTTTCTTTTGGTGGTATTTGATCACCTCTGCATTTTTAATTTTTTTGCTAAACAAATAAAAAAAAAAGACCTAAAATTTTGTAAATAAATAAATAAGTTTTCTCCTTCACTGATAAGGCGGCACCAATGAGGTGGCACTACTGATAGGCACTGGTAGGCAGCACTGATGGGTGGCACTGATATGCAGCACTGATGGGCATTGATAGGCGGCACTGATGGGCACTCATGGGTGGCACTGGTGGGTGGGCACTGATAGGCAACACTGATGGGCACTGAAAGTCTGCACTGATGGGTACTTATGGGTGGCACTGATAGGCGGCACTGATAGATGGCATTGATAGGTATTACTAATGGCACTGGCAGGCATTGGGGATGGGTAATGATTGGCAGCTGCCTGGGCACTGATTGGCATTTCCCTGGTGGTCTAGGGTGGCATACCTGGTGGTCCAGTGTGGTGACATCCCTGGTGGTCCTGGCGGCATCCTGGTGGTTCTGGGTGGGCATCCAAGGGGGGCTTGCACTGATAAACAATCAGCACAGACCCCCCTGTCAGGTGAGCAGCCGATTGGCTGTCCTCTACTCGCGTCTATCAGACGCGAGTGAGGAAAAGCCGAGTAACGGCTCTTCCTGTTTACATCGTGATCAGCCGTGATTGGACACGGCTGATCATGTGGTAAAGCTCTTTGCCGAGATCGGTGTAGCAGTGTGTCAGACTGACACACCGCACCAACGATCGCCGGGATGCGTGCCCCCATGGGCGCGCGAGAATGGTCGTTCTGGAGGGCCGTCATATGACGTCCACCCAGAACGAGAGCCGCACCGTCCAGCCGTCATTTCACGGCCGCCGGTGAGTGGGAAGTAGTTAAGGTCACCATAGACACTGTAGGCTAGTCAGAAACGCAGGCACAAATGCACAATTCTAAGGCCTCACTCACACAAGCTTTAGTCTCTGAAGAATGTTTCGCCTTTGGGATGCTCTTCAGAGAGCATTTGACAGGTGATGAGGCGACGTATCACCTCCTCACAGTCTGCTTCAATCCCTTGAACTCTGCACTAGTGCGCCAGAATTGCGTGTGTGCATTTCACCCAGTTATGGGGAGCTTGCAGAGCAGCCCCATTCATTTGAATGGGTTGTGCTTTATGGACACTATATGCCTGCCAAAACTACACCTTATATAATATCTGCTGCGCCAGTAGTCATGGCATGTGTACACCCCCAGCCACTGCAGCTAAAGGGGAGTGGTTGGGGGTTTGTAAAAAAGGTGGCTGAACCACAAGGTTTTAACGCCCCTCACTTGCTAATGAGTCCTATAGCATTTTTGTTGACCAGCTGCTGTTAAAGCTTCCAAGAGGAGACTTGTAACATTGTATCTTGCAAGTGCTGAAGAGCATTACACGTTTTCAGTCGCCGCAGTAAGACCTCTTTCACACATGCAACCAGGGGGCAGTGCAACCAGGGGGCAGTAAAACCAGGCGGTTGACCCACACTTTTAACATTCCACTGACTGTCGCCTGAAAATTGACATGCAGTCACTCACTACTGTAGACATACTGCGGGTGCGATGTTGTGCTTTGGGGCAAAAAATTTAACAGCATGACGCTTTTGGCTGCCACCAAACATGATTAATGCAGGGCGATTTTGACCCCATAAACCTGCAACTGCATGCAATGCATGTGATTGCTGCACGGTAGTGCTGCAGGCACCTCTGGTAGTGATTTATCAAGAGGAACAAAATCGGTAATGCAGCGTACACACGACCGGACTTTCTGGGAAACTAGGTCTGACGGTCTTCCCGACGGACTTTCTGAATGGACGGACTTGCCTACACACGACCGAACTTTCTGGCAGACTAGGTCTGCCGGTCCTCTGACGGAGTTACGGCGGACTTTCCGTATGAACGGACTTGCCCACACACGGACAAGTCCGTTCATTTTGAACGTCACTCGAGTATGACAGGACTAGAAAAGGAAGTCAATCTCGCCGCTTTTATCGGTGAGATTGACACCTTGCGAGCCCCGTCGCGGGGCATACCAGGCCCTTAGGTCTGGTATGGATTTTAAGGGGAACCCCCTACGCCGAAAAAACGGCGTGAGGTCCCCCCAAAATCCATACCAGACCCCGATCCGAGCACGCAGCCCGGCCAGTCAGGAAAGGGGGTGGGTACGAGCGAGCGGCCCCCCTCCTGAACCGTACCAGGTCGCATGCCCTCAACATGGGGGGTGGGTGCTTTGGGGGAGGGGGCGCATGGGTTCCCCTCCAGGGGCATACCAGGCCCTTAGGTTTGGTATGGATTTTAAGGGGAACCCCTACACTGAAAAAACGGCGTGGGGGTCCCCCCAAAATCCATACTAGACCGTTATCCGAGCATGCAGCCCGGCCGGTCAGGAAAGGGGGTGGGGAAGAGCGAGCGCCCCCCCTCCTGAATCGTACCAGGCCACATGCCCTCAATATCGGGGGTGGGTGCTTTGGGGGAGGGGGGCGCCCTGCAGCCCCCCTCACCCCAAAGCACCTGGTCCCCATGTTGATGAGGACAAGGGCCTCTTCCGACAACCCTGGCCGTTGGTTTTCGGGGTCTGCGGGTGGGGGGCTTATAGGAATCCGGGAGCCCCCTTTAATAAGGGGGCCCCCAGATCCCACCCCCCACCCTATGTGAATGAGTATGGGGTACATCGTACCCCTACCCATTCACCTAGGGAAAAAGTGTCAATAAAAAAAGCACACTACACAGGTTTTTAAAGTAATTTATTAGACAGCTCCAGGGGTCTTCTTCCAACTTTGGGGGTCTTCTTCCGACTTCAGGGGTCCCTCCGGCCTCTTCTCCCGGCATCCGGTTCTTCTCCACTCTCTCCGGCCTCTTCTCTCGGTGTTCGACCTCTTCTCCCGGTATCCAGTTCTTCTTCCGGCTCCTCCGCTATCATCTGCCGCTCTTTTTCTAGCGGTGGTCTGGACTTCTGCGTCGCCTTCTTCCCTCTTCTCTTCTTCTGATGTTGACACGACGCTCTCTCCGGCTGTAATGCTGTCTGAGCGCTCCGCTATGACTTATATGGGTGGTGACCCCGCCCCCTTATGCCGTCAAAGTCCCAGCATGCCCAGGGACTGTTACGGCATAAGGGGGCGGGGTCACCGCCTATATAAGTCATAGCGGAGCGCTCAGACAGCATTACAGCCGGAGAGAGCGTCGTGTCAACATCAGAAGAAGAGAAGAGGGAAGAAGGCGACGCAGAAGTCCGGACCACTGCTAGCAAAAGAGCAGCAGAAGATAGCGGAGGAGCCGGCAGAAGAACCGGATAATGGGAGAAGAGGTCAAACACCGGTAGAAGAGGCTGGAGAGAGCAGAGAAGAACCAGATGCCGGGAGAAGAGGCCGGAGGGACCCCCAAAGTCGGAAGAAGACCCCCAAAGTTGGAAGAAGAACCCCGGAGCTGTCTAATAAATTACTTTAAAAACCTGTGTAGTGTGTTTTTTATTGACACTTTTTCCCTAGGTGAATGGGTAGGGGTACGATGTACCCCATACTCATTCACATAGGGTGGGGGTCCGGGATCTGGGGGCCCCCTTATTAAAGGGGGCTCCCGGATTCTGATAAGCCTCCCGCCCACAGACCCCGACAACCAACGGCCAGGGTTGTCGGGAAGAGGCCCTTGTCCTCATCAACATGGGGACAAGGTGCTTTGGGGTGGGGCGCCCCCCTCCCCCAAAGCACCCACCCCCCATGTTGAGGGCATGCGGCCTGGTACGGTTCAGGAGGGGGGGCGCTCGCTCGTCCTCTTCCCCTTTCCTGACCGGCCAGGCTGCGTGCTCGGATCAGGGTCTGGTATGGATTTTGGGGGGACCCCACGCTGTTTTTTTTGGCGTAGGGGGTTCCCCTTAAAATCCATACCAGACCTAAGGGCCTGGTATGCCCTGCGCTCGCCGCAACAGGAAAATTTGTTTTTCCTATTGCAGTGAGCGCAAGATGTAGTACCCTGCTCTTGCATCGTATCTGGTCCGTCGGACCAGCATACAGACGAACGGGCTTTCTGTCAGGAACAGAGTCCGGCGGAGTTACGACGTAAAGATTTGAAGCAAGTTTCAAATCTAAAGTCCGTCGGATTTCCGACCGAAACGGTCCGTCGGAAGTCCGATGCAGCCCACACACGGTCAGATTGTCTGCCAGATTCAGTCCGTCGGAAAGCCTGCCCATGTGTACATGGCATAAGACAATATTTTCTTACACATCTGATCACTATTTCCCCTGCAAAGCCTTTTAAAATTGGTCAAAACACTTTGATGAAGACTCTTTTGTAAGGGGACTCTAATGGGCTCAAGTTTTTTTGCTTTGTTTTGTTGAAGTTTTTTCCGCTTTTATAAATCATGTGTTGATTTAAAAAAACAAAAAACACCAAGTAAAAAGGATTAATTCATTTAAAAACTGATAGCGGCTTTCTAAGGGGTACACAAAGCAGAGCCAAGAGTGCTGGCGGGGGACCCAAGAAGAGGAGGTTCCGTATAGATCTGTGCAAAACCATTGCATGGAACAGGTAAGTGTACTATGTTTATTTCTACCTTTACAAATGCTTTAATACATACAGGTGATACTTGAAAAATTAGAATATCGTGCAAAAGTTAATTTATTTCACTAATGCAACTTAAAAGGTGAAACCAATATATGAGAGAGACTCATTACATGCAAAGCAAGATAGTGCAAGCCGTGATTTGTCATAATTGTGATGATTACACCCTGTTCCAAATTATTATGCCAATGATATTTTTCTCATTTACCTAAAATAATTGATGTAAACAACAGTCAGCATAATTCTTATGTTATCAACTATTAAGAGTACAATTCAAATTTTATTGAACAAACCTCCTAATGATAACAGTTTTTTTGCTGTTTAGATGTAAACTGCCTCCCACCCTCATAGATCTTTTGCTTGAGGATGCTCCAAAGGTTCTCAATAGGATTGAGGTCAGGGGAGGATGGAGGTCACACCATGACTTTCTCTCCTTTCTATCCCCATAGCAGCCATTGTTGCAGAGGTATTCTTTGCAGCATGAGATGGTGCATTGTCATGCATGAAGATGATTTTATTACAGAAAGCATAGTTCTTCCTTCTGTACCAGGGAAGGAAGTGGTCAGTTAGGAACTCCACATTAGGAGCATTAGGACCTGATGTCACCACGTTCCAGCTGGCTGGCTTCTGCCCCGGCTGTGTGTTGTTCATTTGAATTTGTTTCTGCCAAAGCTTTTTAAGATGTCAGATGTCCATCAATATGGAATAAAAGAGAATTTTTAAACTTTCTGCACTATGAAGCCCCTATCTTTCCTCTTTTAAATATCTTAATTCCCACAAGTGATCTTATCTGGATAAAGAGTGCAAGGAGAGTATTCCATCTCGCAGAGCCAGCATTACAGTGTTCCGAAGCACTTAAAAAGCGGGAGTCCGGCAACCAATCTTTTTTTTTTTTTTTTAGGTCATTGAGACACTTTGCTAATCCCAAATTAATACTCACAGTTTGGGTGTAATATTTCCGCCTCTGTTTTCGTACTGAAGAATAACTTTAAAAATGTGATGCTGGCTGTTTCCATCTTGCTTGTGGGCATGTGAAGCCCACAAGCATTGATTTCCTGGATGCGGTGAATGCTGTTCATTCACAGCTTGTTCACAAGCATGATCATTGTTTCCACACTGAATCTTGGGAAGCCTGACACTAAGCTCCCAGGAGACAGTGCGGCGCCGGGGAAAGGCAATAAACACGCCTACTCCCATGGGAGGAGAGACAGGAAGTGCCATAATAAAGTACAATATAAAGGTAATTACAGCGATAAAAAAAATTTTCGTGCGGCATTTGAACATCTGTGCAATTAACTGAAGGGGGTAAGATTAAGTTAAAAATTTGAGTGGAACCCCGCTTCCCGTTGGTTATATGAATCAGCTGTCCCTGCCTATGTGATCCAGCATACCTGAGCCCATATGATCTCTGTAATAGGGGTCCTTCCTATCTGGTAAGCGGCTTCTTTGTACATCTTTGCCTGTTATTTGTGAAGAAGATCACACATCCCCTCTTGACAGAAGGACTTATTTGCAGTGAAATCTTACATATATTTTGGGGTGTCACCCGTTAAGGACGCTACTAAGCCCCTTGATGGACAATATCTTATAGGATTGATTTTTCCATATTTATAATATTTTTTTTAGTCACATCGATTTTATTATTAAATTTTATTATCACTTTTATTAAGGTTATAGCTTAGCTATGACACATTAGGATGTCAAATATCATACGTAATTATGTGGTTGTTTATTGATCATTTTCACTAAATTTTCTATCAGTACGCTTGCATGATATTGGTTGCACACTAATTTTTATTTACACATTGTATGGAACCGTATATTCAGGTTTTTTTTTAGGTTGCAGCACCTTTACTTTCAATTACATTACAAATATATTTTCACACACTTTGGGGTTAGCGCGGAGTGCTTGTGTTACATTAGGATCTCCACATACTTTGCAGAGGTCATCTTTACACCTTCGGGGACCCTAAAGGGGCCGACCGGCTCTCTTCCCATGATTCCGGCCCAAAACATGACTCCATCACCGCCTTGCTGATGTCGTAGCCTTGGAACAGGGTGGCTGTCCACCAACCATCCACTACTCCATCCATCTGGACCATCCAGAGTTGCACGGCACTCATCAGTGAAAAGGACTGTTTGAAAATCAGTCTTCATGTATTTTTCTGCCCAATGCAGCCGTTTCTGCTTTTGAGGCTGGTTAGTGGTGGCCGAATGGAAGGTTTATGCACAATTGCAAGACTCTGGAGGACTCTACACCTTGATGTCCGTGGGACTACAGAGGCACCAGCAGCTTCAAATATCTGTTTGCTGCTATGTAATGGTGTTTTAGCAACTGCTCTCTTGATCCGATGCATGGATCTGGCAGAAATCTTCCTCAATGTGCCTTTATCTGCACAAAACCCGCCAAACTCTGAATCAGCCACAAATCTCTTAATAGTGCGATCGTTAAATATCTAATGTTTTCATACCTTGTCCAAGGCATTGAACTATTTTACTCTTTTCGGCAGCAGAGAGATCCTTTTTCTTCCCCATATTGCGTGAAAATGGTGCTCTGCTTAATAATGTTGAACACCCTCCTTTAGTAGTTTTTCCTTTAATTGGGCTCACCTGGCAATCTAATTATCACAGGTGTCCGAGATTAGTGAAATAAATTAACTTTTGCACGATATTCTAATTTTTCGAGTATCACCTGTACAGTAAAACCTTGGATTGAGAGTAACTTGGTTTGAGAGTGTTTTGCAAGACGAGCAAATTTTTTTTTTTACATTTTGACTTGATAAACAAGCGATGTTTTGATACAGTACAAGTAACGTCATGTCACAACTCAGTATAAAAGAGAAGAGAGGTGCCCCTAGGTGTAGCAATATGGTTACATTTAATGAAGGTACAACATTTAGCAACTCATATGGTTGAAGGTTAAAACAGGCACATCTAAGTATGCAGGCATCCGGGGTAAAGCTGTCCATATAGACCATCCTCCGCACCACCATCAGTGTCACCCCTTCCACGCTACGCTCCACGAGCGCTTCAAGCCACGCTTTTGGAACGCTCTACTGCAGGGTAGTCTTCCTGGTCACGACTGCAGACTGACAGCGGTGAGAGCCAGCGGTGTGGAGGACGGTCCATGTGGACAGCTTTATTCCAGGTGCTTGCATACTTAGATGTGCCTCTTTTAATTATCAACCATGTGAGTTTCTAAATGTTGTACCTTCATTAACCACTTGCCGACCGCCTTCCGCATATATACTGCAGCAAGGCAGCGCAAACAGACATACCTGTACATCGGTCTGTGTATGTGGCACTGCCGGCGCTCGCACGCCGCAGGAGCGTGCCTTGCGATCGTGAGAAAGGCGGGCAGAACGGAGATCTGCCTATGTAAACAAGGGCGGCTCCCCGTTCTGACAGGAGAGGCGAGAGAGATCAGCTGTTTCTAGCGATCAGGAACAGCGATCTCTCTGTATTCCCAGTCAGTCCATCCCCCTGACAGTTAGAAACACCTCCCTAGAGAACACTTACCCCCTAGTGTTAACCCCATCCTGGCCTTTGGCATTTATATAGTGATCAGTGCATTTTTATAGCACTGATGACTATATTGCTGTCACTGGTAACCAAAAAAGTGTCAATTAGGGTCAGATTTTTCAGTCGCAATGTCGCAGTCCTGCTAAAAATCACTGACCCCTGCCATTACTAGTAAAAACAATAATTAAAAAAAAAAATCTTTCCCCTATTTTGTAGACTTGTATAACTTTTGCGCAAACCAATCAATGTACGCTTATTGCGATTTTTTTTTTTTTTTTACCAAATATATGTAGCAGAATACATATTAGTATAAACTGATGAATACATTTTTTTTATATATATTTTTGTTTGGATATGTTTTATATCAGAAAGTAAAAAATATAGTTTTTTTTCAAAACTGTCAGTCTTAGCACAAAAAATAAAAACCACAGAGGTGATCAAATACCACCAAAAGAAAGCTCTAGTTTTGGTGAAAAAAAAAAGCACATCAATTTTGTTTGGGTTCAACGTCGCACAACCCCCACAATCGTCAGTTAAAACAGTGTTTTTCAACTCCAGGCCTCAAGGCGCACCAACAGGTTATGTTTTCAGGGTCTCCAATTTTTTGCACAGGTGATTTGATCAGTTTCACTGCCTTAGTAATTACCACAGCCCTTTCATCTGACAGAAATCCTGAAAACAGGACCTCTTGGGGTGCCTTTAGGACTGGATTGAGAAATACTGAGTATAAAAGCGACACAGTGCCGTAGCTCGGCTGTTCACTTATCCTGGATGGACATCATATGATGCCCTCCAGGTTGTGTGCCCTATGGACCATGTAGCAGCACAATCTGTGACCTGCCGTGCTCACTGGCAAAATACATCATTGCATCGGGCTGCTGTGTGCAGCTCTGGTACCATGTGATCGCTGTGACCAATCACAGCGATGTCAGTTGTAAACAATTGTTTAGCCATTGTGATCTCTGTGATTGGTCAGTGATAACATGGCATTAGGGTCAATCACAGCGGACCTGGGCCATTTGATAGCTGTGGCCAATCACAGCTATCACAATAGTACACAAGGACAGATGTCATTCACAGTGTAAAAATGATTGCTTATTACAGTGATGATCACTGCGTAAGCAATCATAGTGTAAAGAAAAAAATAAACCCGATTACCTCCCCATAGAAGTAGCGTCGCTGCTCTGGTGACAGCATGTACAAAAAAAAAAAAAAAATTGTCAAGGAAAAAAAACAAAAAAAAACCGTAAGAAATTTTTATTTATACATTTTTTTTTTTACATACTGTCAGTGCCCCTGATCACCGGTCATATGGTGACACTGTACCGCTCTGGTGACAGTATGTAAAATAAAAAGTGAAAAAAAATGTATTTTTTTTACAAATAGTGACAAAAAAAAAAAATCGAAGTTACTTACTGGGTAACGTTTTTTCCAAGAGTCTTTCAGGACAGAACATTTGAGAGACTTCGTCTCCTTCCTTCTTAGGAAACACTGCCTCCACCAGATCTTTAAGTCGCCCCTTTCCTCCAGCCCGTCAGTTTTTGCACGAGAACCTCCGGCCAGTCTAGGGAGACATAAGAACACATAATAACAACCTCATATTCCTGATGTTCTCACGTCCTAGTGGCAAGACAATATTTTGGGCGGGTACCGGTGCTGTCCTGAAAGACTCTTGGAAAAAAACGTTACCGGTAAGTAACTTCGATTTTCCCTATTTCATCTTTCAGGACAGCACACTTGAGAGGATAAGCAAGCACTTACCCTAGGGTGGGACTACTGCCTGTAGAACTTTACGCCCAAAGGCCTGGTCCTGGGCAGACAATAAGTCCAGTCTGTAGTGCTTAACGAAAGTCTTAAAACGTTGCTCTGCAGATTTGATCGGGTGTAGCACCAGCCCACTCTGCCTGTGACGTTGCCATGGCTCTAGTGGAATGAGCCCTAATACCTTCCGGGACTTTCACCCCCTTTGCTATATAGGCCTGACTGATAGCCAACCTTAGCCATCTGGCTATAGTGTGTCTAGAGGCTTTGGAACACTTCCTAGCCCCTGAAAAAGAAACAAAAAAGGAATCGGATTTCTTAAACTGTTCCGTAATCTCCAGGTAAATTAATGCACATCTTCTGACATCTAACTTGTGGAAGACATGCTCCTGTTTCTTCACAGGATTTGAACTAAAAGTGGGTAAACAGATTTCCTGGCTTCTATGAAATTCAGAAACCACCTTTGGAAAAAAGTCCGGATCGGTTTTAAAAATAATCCGATCCGAAAAAACTTGTAAGAAAGGTGCCCTCCTGGAGAGGGCTTGTAGCTCACTAACCCTCCTTGTGGTAGTGATAGCTACTAAGAAAACTGTCTTGAGGGTTAAAATCTTCACCGTACAAGACTCAATAGGCTCAAAAGGATCCTCTGTAAGAGCCTGCAATAATAAGGAGAGATCCCATACCGGAAAGGGGTGCGAGCTGACTAGTCTCTGCCTACTTAAAGCTCTAAAAAACTTGGATATCCAAGGATTTACTGCTAGCTGTTGTTCAAGGAATACACTTAAAGCCGAAACCTGACCTTTAAGGGTACTAAGGGCCAAACCCTTTTCTGCCCCACTCTATAGGAACTCTACCACTGCTACTGGACTGCGAACACTAAAGGAGTTCTCCACGCACTGAGAAATGAATTTCTTCCAGACCTTCAAATAGATCTTGCGCGTCACTGCCAGCTTCTTTCAACAGAGAACCATGGCCTCCTGGGCCAGTGTGGCGCTATCGAGACCAGGGTCGTGTCCTCTAACTGGAATTTCCTCAAGAACGCTGGCAACAGAACAGGAGGGGGGAAGGCATAGCATTTGGAAAAATGCCAGCTCTGAGACAGAGCGTCCACCCCTATCGCCCCGTCCCACCGGTTCAGGGAAAAGAAGAGGGAAGCTTTTGTGTTCTCTCTTGAAGCAAAAAGGTCCACACATGGGACCCCCCACTTCTGGATAATCATCTTGTAGATGACTTGACTGAGGACCCAGTCGCTCTCCCTCAATTTCCTCCGACTGAGGAAGTCTGCTCACTGGTTTAACTCCCCCTTTAGGTAAACTGCTAATAGTGAGAGCACCGTGACCTCGGCCCAACTGAAAATTGTTTCCGTCAGAGCCCAAAGGGAGCCGCTTCTGGTGCCCCCCTGTTGGTTGATGTAAGCAACTGCTGAGGAATTGTCTGAGTGGATCTGCACGTGATGTCCCCGGAGCTCCTGTTGGAAAGCTCTGAGAGCCAGAAAAATGGCCCTCAGTTCTTTCCAGTTCGAGGACTGCCTTGTGTCCTCAACTCCCCAGGTTCCCGGCGCCAGACTCACCCCCCAGGGGTGCTCCCCAACCTGTGCCGCTTGCGTCTGTTGTAACGATCTTGGACACCGGCAGTACCCATTCCAGACCCTGTGATAGGTTTTCTGCCTTCCTCCACCACTAGAGGGATCTCTTTACCCGCAATGGAATGAAAACCGCTGAGTCCAGGGACGTCTGAGTGCGGTCCCAAACTTCCAGAATGAACAACTGTAAAGGGCGGAAGTGCAATCCCGCCCACCTTACTGCTGGGAGGGCTGCTGTCAGCAAACCCAAGGCTGACATGGCCTTTCTTATGGAGATTTGTTGATTGCCCTGTAGAACTGCCAAGGCTCTGTCTACTTTGCAAATTTTTTCTTCGGGAAGAAAAACTCTTTGTTGGTTTGGGTCCAGGATGTAACCTAGGAACGTAATCCTCTGGGGTGGAACCAGGCTTGATTTCTCCAAATTTAGGCCCCCAGTCTTCTTCCCACTGGGGTTAACCTGTCATTGGGGCTGTTCAGGAGGGCGAAAAATCGCTCCCCCGCGCCCTCTGCCCTTGTTGGTCCAAACTTTTTTCTGAGACTCTGCTCTCAGAAGATTAAACTTCCTTTGCGGGCGAGTCTTCTTTTTAGGCTGTTCCCCCAACTTTTTCTTTAAGGGGAAGGCCTTCTTTTTACTGGCCGTTCGATTAAGAACAGCCTCCAGATCCGGACCGAACAGTAAATCCCCCGTGAAAGGGACTCTGCAAAGCTTGATTTTTGATGCATCGTCTCCTTGCCAGGTTTTTAACCAAAGAGCTCTCCTGGCTGAATTGGCCAAAGCAGAAGATCTAGCAGACATGCGGACCGACTCCGCTGAGGCGTCAGCAATGTATGTGATCCCCTTTAAAAGCAATGGGAAGGAGGAGAGAATTGTCTCCTTAGCGGTCCCAGCCTCAATATGAGCTTTTATATGTGTTAGCTAGTGCTCCATGGCAGGCTTAAGGTTGCCTAGAGAGGAAACCCAGGACTTTCTAAGTAGAGAATCCATCCGCTTGTCAATGGGGTCTGCTAGCACCCCCATATCTTCAAACACCAAGTCTGTTTTTCTGGATACCTGAGAGAAGGCTGCATCCAGTCTAGGTGACTTGTTCCGTACAGCAGCTTCATCCTCTGAAAAAGGGAATCTGCGCTTTAACGCTCTAGAAAAGAAAGGTTTCCTTTCTGGGTCTCGCCATTCCTTTTTAATGGTGTCTACTAGGACCTCATGTACCGGAAAGACCTTTTTCTTCTACTCTCCAAGAACCACATACATCCAATCATGTAGAGACAGATTTTTTTTCTCCTCTTGGATACTTAGGGTGGTATGGATTGCTCCCAAGAGCTCTTCCACTTCCTCCAAGGAGAGTTTGTATCGGGAGGTTCTGGAGGATTCGCCATTCACCTTCTCTCCGTCTGATTCTTGTGAGGATGCACTATCCGGTTCAAAATGGTAATGGAACACCACCCCAGGGTTCCACTTACCTTAGTGTGGCTGGTGCTGGCGTCACCCGGCACAGAACGGGAACCATCAGTCTCCGACATCCCTCAGGCCAGAGGAGTGGTCTGCCTCAGGTTGCTCCTCTAGCTGTCACTACAGCCTTAATGGAGCCCACACCAGCCGTCGCGCCGCTCGTTTTCCGTCCCGCAGGCTGGAACTGGAAGCCGCGGGTCAAACGGAAGTGCCCTCCCCGCCAGAAATGACGTCACCCAACCCAGCCTTGAGCTCCATGCTGATCGCCTACAGCGAGAGGGACTCGGACACTTCCGCATCACCTTCCCCAGGCAGTGGAGAACGAGCGCCCAGGTCTCCACATTCCCCAAGGGAGGACAGGGAGCGCAATGCCACTGCAGGTTAACGGACACCCCAGCCCTGCTGCTGTGTATGAGAGACCTCTGTCTCTCCCTTCCAGGATAATACCGGCCTCAGGCTCCCCACCTGAAACAGCTCAGGTTCCTAGCGATGTCTCCTTGCTGGAGGAAACACCAAAACTGATGGGCTGGAGGGAAGGGGTGACAAAGATCTGGTGGAGGCGGTGTTTCCTAAGAAGGGAAGAGCTGAGGTCTCTCAAGTGTGCTGTCCTGAAAGACGAAATAGGGAAAAAAAAACCTCACCATGCCTCTTACTACATACTTTGGAGTTTATACTTGCAAAATGGGTTATTTTGGGGGTATTTGTACTGTCCTGACATTTTAGGGGGCCTCAAGAAGCGAGATAGGCTATCCGTACTGATCAATTTTCAAATATATATATATATACCATAGTTTGTAGACTCTATAACTTTCACACAGACTAAATAATATACACCGATTTGGCTAATTTTTACAAAAGAAATATAGCATAATAGATTTTGGCATACATTTATGAAGATAGATTATTTATTTGCAGAAAAACTGTTTTTTTTTCCCCCAAATTT